>NC_064649.1:106593748-107243498 GCF_023864345.2 Schistocerca serialis cubense
ACATAGACACAGGCAACAGAGCATGCACAATGTCGGTCCTAGTACAGTGTATATCCACCTTTCGCAGCAATGCAGGCTGCTATTCTCCCATGGAGACGATCGTAGAGATGCTGGATGTAGTCCTGTGGAACAGCTTGCCATGCCATTTCCACCTGGCGCCTCAGTTGGACCAGTGTTTGTGCTGGACGTGCAGACCGCGTGAGACGACGCTTCATCCAGTCCCAAACATGCTCAATGGGGGACAGATCTGGAGATCCTGCTGGCCAGGGTAGTTGACTTACACCTTCTAGAGCGCGTTGGGTGGCACGGGATACATGCGGACGTGCATTGTCCTGTTGGAACAGCAAGTTCCCTTGCCGGTCTAGGAATGGTAGAATGATGGGTTCGATGACGGTTTGGATGTACCGTGCACTATTCAGTGTCCCCTCGACGATCACCAGTGGTGTACGGCCAGTGTAGGAGATCGCTCCCCACACCATGATGCCGGGTGTTGGCCCTGTGTGCCTCGGTCGTATGCAGTCCTGATTGTGGCGCTCACCTGCACGGCGCCAAACACGCATACGACCATCATTGGCACCAAGGCAGAAGCGACTCTCATCGCTGAAGACGACACGTCTCCATTCGTCCCTCCATTCACGCCTGTCGCGACACCACTGGAGGCGGGCTGCACGATGTTGGGGCGTGAGCGGAAGACGGCCTAACGGTGTGCGGGACCGTAGCCCAGCTTCATGGAGACGGTTGTGAATGGTCCTCGCCGATACCCCAGGAGCAACAGTGTCCCTAATTTGCTGGGAAGTGGTGGTGCGGTCCCCTACGGCACTGCGTAGGATCCTACGGTCTTGGCGTGCATCCATGCGTCGCTGCGGTCCGGTCCCAGGTCGACGGGCACGTGCACCTTCCGCCGACCACTGGCGACGACATCGATGTACTGTGGAGACCTCACGCCCCACGTGTTGAGCAATTCAGCGGTACATCCACCCAGCCTCCCGCATGCCCACTATATGCCCTCGCTCAAAGTCCGTCAACTGCACATACGGTTCACGTCCACGCTGTCGCGGGATGCTACCAGTGTTAAAGACTGCGATGGAGCTCCGTATGCCACGGCAAACTGGCTGACACTGACAGCGGCGGTGCACAAATGCTGCGCAGCTAGCGCCATTCGACGGCCAACACCGCGGTTCCTGGTGTGTCCGCTGTGCCGTGCGTGTGATCATTGCTTGTACAGCCCTCTCGCAGTGTCCGGAGCAAGTATGGTGGGTCTGACACACCGGTGTCAATGTGTTCTTTTTTCCATTTCCAGGAGTGTATTTACATTAATATTTTCCACCCATAACATTTCCTCCTTCTTTGATAATATTTTGCTCAAATTTGTCATCATTCTGAACAGCAGGTGTTTATTTTTACAGTGTTTTGTAACTGGAACTTTAATTATAATCATCCTGTATATACCACACTATATCTTACCACATAAAATAGCAGTAATCTGACCACCAGTAGACTGATGTATGTTTGAAAAATAGTCCAAATTATTCACATACCGTATTTTATGGCCTGTAAGACTCTACAGATTATAAGAAGCACTTTAATTTTTGAGCATTTTTTAAAAAAATAACATTTTTACTGTTTTTATTTTAGGTTGCAAAGCCAGGTAAAAAAAAAAAAAATTAGCTCATAAAACCGAACTGACCTTTAAAATTCCTGAAAACTATCTTCCTCTTCTTCATCAGTGTCCTTGTTATATATAAGATTGCCTTCTCTGCCATCGAGAACATTTACTTATGCTGCACTCCTTGAAAGATTGAACAGTAATGTCTTCTCCCACTCTAGACCACAACTGTTTTATCCACACACACACACTTGGTTCATTGCAGGTTGTTTTAAAGCTCCCTTAGTCATGAATCCATTTTGGATTTCATCCATCATCCATTTGTTCCATTCCTCTCTTTAAATGGTTTATTTATTGGGACATCAAGAAGTTGCAAATGTCTGCTATGACTCTACACCATGACTGTTTTATCTGCTGACACTCTTGTTTAATTATAAGTTGTTTTAAAGTTCCTTTCAGCATGAGTCCATTTGTTCTATTCCTCTCTCATATATACTTTAAATGGTTTATTTATTGAGACACCAAGAAGTTTCAATTGTGAAGTAAGTCCTCCTGGAATAACTACAAGCTCTGTATTTCCCTGTCTCAATTTCTCTCTCACAGAATTTTTCAAATGACTGCTAAACTGATCTAGCACAAGAAGAGAATTCTTCTTCAACAAAGCATCATTCCTGCTCTCCTGCACACTGTTAACCCATAATTTCATCCAACCCTTGTCCTGTACTTGAACAACACCTGGCAATATTTCAAAAGGTCTTGGCATTGTTTTGTGATTGAAAATTATCATTGGATTAAGTTTATTATTGTCAATGCAACATGAAAGGACAACAGTGAAGTGAGTATTTTGTTGTCCACTTGTTTTTATGGTTACTGTCTTAGCACCTTTCATGGCAACAGTTCTGTTACTCGGCACACAAATATCAGAAGAGTTTTATCCATATTCGCTATTTGGCTTAGTTCTACAGTGGTTTTCTTTTGATGTTGAATAATAAAGTGATGGAAAGATAATTTTTTCTCTTCATACTCTTGTGACATTTTCAGAGATATTTTGGTTTTCATTTGCTTGCTAAGTCCATGATGCTTCAAAAACCCTTAGCACCAACCAACTCCACCCTTAAAGTCAGTTAAGTTTCACTGTAGTGGTAGCTTACAAGCATGTATTTGAATCTCTTTTGTATTAATTACAATGCCATTTTGATGGTGTCCTTGAACCAATTTCAATACGCCATCTTCTAGTTTTGGCAATTTTACATTCAGTTCAGTATCTGCACATTTAATCTTCCTCATCTTTTTCAGTCCGTCTTTACTAGCCCGCCAATCGTGATTGGTTTTTTTCTGTTGGTGGAGGGCCAAAAAGCTGCTCTGTTTTCATGTTGTTCTGCATATACCATTTCTTTCAATTTATGGCTCGCATCCCAGGAATACCTTTTATTTCTTTCCATGATAAAACTAGCCACTAACAAAAATATAGTACAGTTACCGATAACACAAATCACTTTCAGTTCAAGTTCTCTGGCACCATAGACCGCAATGACACATCATAGGCTAGACAGTGTACTGAGTTTGTGATGGCGTGGTGGGAGGGAGACAGTGTTAGCAAACTCTTGAATCTCTGCAACTCATGTTCGTCGCATCGGTGCACTGCTGGTTTGAGTTGAATCCAATGTTGCCAGATAGAGGGAGGTTTCCTGTGGCATCAAATAAATGGCCATTTTAAGACTGGCAGGAATTTGTCAAACATTGGACATTTTTATACTAATTTCAAGTATAAGATGCACCTAAATTTTGGAGGCAATTTTTCATAGAAAAAATGTCTGTTGTAGTCTGTTATAATACTGTGCACACAATGTATTCCAACACAAATGGAACAAATCCCTGTCACAGGAGGTATTTCCAAACAGACTGAGATATGCTGTTGTCAGACCCATTTACAAGAAACATTACATGCACCTCACCATATAGTGGAGATGCTAAGTCACAGATAGGCACAACAAAAAGACTGTCACAAGATAAGCGTTCAGCCAACAAGGCCTATGTAAAAAAAAATAGATGACAGAGATGCACGCACACACACACACACACACACACACACACACACACACACACACACAAATGCAACTTACACACATATGACCACAGTCTCTGGTAGCTGAAGCCATTGTTACATTCCATTCTGGATTATGCTTTGTTCCATTTACAAGAAAGCTAGCAATTAGATGTCAATAATTAGTGATCAGTCTCACCACATACCTCTTTCTCAAAAGGACTGGAACAAATTATATATGCAAGAACTAAATACACATCTCTCACAATAATATAGTTAAACAACCTCAGTTTGGATTTTGAAAGGGGTATCTACACAGGACATTCTATTTTTCAGATCACAAATATGATTGTACAAGATTTAAATGACAAAATATCACCAACTGGCATTTTCTGGAATGCATCACAACCATTTGATTGTGTTCACAGTACACTCTTAAAGAAACTCAAATATTACATTACAGTGTCAGAAGTCTTTCTGATAACTAGTTTTCAACTTGTCTAACTGAATGGATGCAGAGTGATGCGTTAAGAAACTCTGACTGTGTGGTGCTACACAATGAAACACTATCTTCAGAATAGGGATAATCACTACAGGTGTTTATGGTATATGTGAATGACCTTCCATCATATATCCAAGAAGCAAAAACAGTTCTCTTTTCTGACGATGCGAGTACTACAATTGAGCTTAATGTGAGTGTTGCACATTGTCCTCATTCATTAGAAGTCCCAGCAACTTGAGTTGACATTCATATCCCAACATTTTACAACTGCTTGCTTATTTTTGATCAAGCAAGCAGGAAGGAAAGGTCGTTTTTTGGGATGCAAGCATACTGTGAGCTAGTAGTACACGTATACATCACAAATGATTTGAGAATGGATGCAGGGAGCCCAGGCATAATTAGGCTGGCTCCCAGAGTCACCATAGAGTGAACGAGTAATATTCATTGTGGCAGACCAGCATATACACAGTCGCTTAAGAGGTCATGTACAAATGATACTGCAGTCAGTTACTTGCCAACTAATTGAAATGCAGCAGTAAACAAAGATGGCTCTAGTGTTAGACCTCTTGTGCACAGTGTCATTTTGATCACCAAAATTGTCAATGACAAATTCCGGTGGCTGCTACCGATTCTGTAATAGGAAGACAAGAAGCGAGGGTACTGAGAGCATCAGGCTCACTCACTTTCTTTAAATATACACATCCAGAAACAATTTCAAATCACAGTTCATCCTGTCCATAAAATGTGTATAATTCAAAAGGCTAATTAATTTTCTGATAAAGAAGTACAGCCTAATGCTTGCAATTCATCTATAATGCATTAGAAGTTCTTATACACTGAGGTGATATAAGTCATGGGATAGCAATATGTATATATACAGTTTGTAACACATACTCAAGGTTTAAAACAGCAGTGCTCTGCAGAGCTGTCATTTGTAGTCAGGTGGTTCATTTGAGAAGGCTTCTGATGTCATTATGGTCTCCAGATGAGAATTAACAGATTCTGAACCCAGAATGGTAGTTGGAGCTATACGGATGTGATTTTCCATTTTGAAAATTGCCAGGGAATTCAATATTCCGAGATCCAGAGTGTCAAGAGTGTACCAAGAATAGAAAATATCAGGGATTACCTTTCACCGTGTATAATCCAGTGGTAAACGGCCTTCACTTAAGGACTGAGAGCAGTGGCATTTGCAAAGGGTTGTCGTTGCTGAGAGACGAGCAACACTATTTGAAACAACCACATAAATAATTGTGGGACATACGACAAATGTATGTATTAGGAGAGTGTGGCAAAATTTGGCATTAATGGGCTATGTCAGCAGAAAACCGACATGAGTGCCTTTGCTAATAGCACATCACCTTCAGCACCTCTCCTGGGGCCATGATGATATCGGTTGGATGCTTGATGGCTGGAAAACCGTGGCATGGTCAGACGAATGCCGATTTTTGTTGGTAACAGCTGATGGAATGATCTGAGTGTGGAGCAGATCCCACGAAGCCGTGGACTCAAGTTATCAACATGGCACTGTGCAAGCTGATGGTGGCTCCATAATGGTGTGGGCTGTGTTTACATGGAATGGTCCTCTGGTCCAACTGAACCTATCATTGACTGGAAATGGTTACATTTGGCCACTTCCGTGGAGACCATTTGCAGCCATTCATGGACTTCCTATTCCCAAACTATGATGGAAGTTTTATGGACAACAGTGTGCCATCTCACTAGGCCACAACTGTTCGCGACTGGTTTGAACATTCTGGACAATTTCAGCAAATGATTTGGCCAGCAAGATCGCCCAACATGAACCCCATTGAATATTTATGGGATAACCTCCACTGCAAGATCGTTACAAGCTCTTCAGACTGTTTCTCACCACCCAGTAAACGAGGGTTGGAACTTTAATAATGGCAACTATTTATTTACAGCTCGTACAAAATAGATACGTGTTTCAAAGTTTTACTGACCTTCAAAGTAGGCACCAGCATTGCGTATAACCCGTTGCCAGCGATGTGGAAGTCGTAGGATACTCTTAGCAGTGCGAGTTGTGTTGACAGTTCAAGTGGCGCCGTCTATTGCCCGACAAATTTGTAGTAGTTCTGAAGCTAATGCAGTGAAGTGTTTCCTTCAGTTTAGAAATCGGGTTGAAGTCACGTGGGCTTAAGTCAGGAGAGAGCAATAGGTGGAATAGCATATAGAATTACAGCATACAGGAAAGAGTAGCATAAAATGTGCAGCAATCGACACACTAAATTCTAAAGAAAAGCCAGTACATGGCAAACGAATATCTACCAAAAATAGGGAAGATTGGAATCGATAGATAGAATTAACCTATGTAATTACCGATTCCAACCGTTCCATGATTTATACACATAAAGAATTTCTGCAGTTGTATCCACTGAAACGTAATGATGTTTCTACATTTGTAATCGCTCTCTAAAACTACTGCGGTGTATAACAGTAACTGGAATCGGTAACTAGAACTGACCTTCTATATAGATCAATTCTAGATATCGATTTCAATATTAGTAACTTTTTTGCAGTAAATCAGAAAGCGATTACAAATTCGGAAATAGTGTTAGCCTACATTTCAGTGCACACACGTGTTGAAAAAAGCAGTGTAATTAATGAATCATCGAACGGCTGGAATCGGTAACTACAACTGACGTATATAGGAGGTCAGTTATAGTTACCGATTTCAACTTTTCGATGGCTCATAATTTTGGGCATTTTTGCAATAAATCTGTGGTCTACGTTTTCGTAGGATTTCTAGATTTCTTTTTGATCTCAGAACCGCTACGAAAAACTATTAAATATTGTAGTTACAACATTCAAATTTTTCTCTGTTTCATAATAATGAAGATAGTAATATCATACGTAGAAATCGTGTAACACTTTAGTGCACCCACTATTATTAAAACGATCTAAATAACGAACCGTGGAATCAATGGAATCGGTAACTAGAATGAATCTAATAAGGTCAGTTCCAGTTACCGATTTCAGTATTTGTTAACCCTACTTTTTGTCAATTTTCGTTACATGTGTACTTGTCCCGTTAGATTTAACAATCAGTATTAAAAGTTCATAATATATGACTTCACCAATCGCTGCACTGTACTGGATTTAAAGGTTCTCTGCGTTTTTCTTACTCGCATAAACTACGATGATAATTTATTCCAGACACGTAACTTCCCTTTTTAAATTCTTTTTTATTTTCGTTACCGTTAATTCTTGTCGGTATAATTTGTGGCTAAGTAATTAATTACGTGAACTGTGTTCGTAATTTTATCGCACGCTACAATCGTTTGTTTACGAATATAATCAGTTGCTTTCAAAGACTGCCTCTATGTAGCGCCTCTACCTTTGGTATGACGTGATTGTTCAAAACTGACTAGTGGATACGGACACTCAAATTGACCCCAGGGAAAACAGAAACTAAATCGGGATGAATCGTTCCATAATTGTTAAATATGGGACAAATAGGTGTCTGGAATTACATTTGAAAAACTTGGGTACGGAGCTACAAAAATCATGACTTACGTTCTGACTCCTATCGTTGCCTCGTGCTTTTACTGCATTTCAAGTGTTCCGTAAGAATTTGCTGGATAGGGACGGAAAGATTCATGTCGCTCGCCGGTCGTCTTGTCTGAAACTGTTACTAAGCAACGGAGTGGGTCGTTAGAGACCCTTGTATTGTTGACAACTGCGACACGTCGCGATATGTCATTTACTCTGAAAGAGGATGCGCGGAAAAATAATCACCGTATTATTAAGGAATTTGGCCATCGGTAGGGGAGACTGGTTACAGTTGAAACACAGGACGGTTGAAACAAAGCTAATATCTCTGGAACCGTTATTGCGGAGTGGGGGGCCTAATGGAACAAAAGGGCGGACGACAATTCCCAACACGAATCTCAGTGTTGCGTTGCTCCCCGTGCACTGTCGTCGCGTACAGGAGGCCGTATTGTTTTTCTACACAGAAACTCAAGTATTTTTCTTCTGGATTTTATGCTAATATTGTGTATTTTATTTAAGTCAAAGTACTGAGGGTGTGTTTGTGCCTTTAATGAAGCTTGTAGAATTCGGAATAATGACTAGTTTTAATGCGTTATTATTACTACCATTCCTATAAACTCTCTTGTTTCAAAGGTGGGGTTGGGACGGTTGAAACAATTTTTGTGGGTACGGTTGAAACAGTAAATACATTATTTCGTTTTGTTTTGTAGATGCCGAGAGTTAGGGTGAGGAAGACTTCCAGAGGGCAGGTTGATTTGTCGAAGTATAAGGATGCATATGAAGAGGTGAAAGCAGGAAACTCACTACGTAAGGCAGCGGACAAGCATGGAATAAACCACTGTTCTCTAGTCTGGTACATACGAAAGCGAGACGTGACTGGCCAGGACGATGAAGGTATGGGATACAGAGCCCCCAACAAAGTTTTTAAAGAAGAACAAGAACAATCAAAATATTTGATGCTATGTGCTGATATACAGGGTGTAACAAAAGGTAAGGCCAAACTTTCAGGAAACATTCCTCACACACAAAGAAAGAAAATATGTTATGTGGACATGTGTCCGGAAACGCTTACTTTCCATGTTAGAGCTCATTTTATTACTTCTCTTCAAATCACATTAATCATGGAATGGAAACACACAGCAACAGAACGTACCAGCATGACGTCAAACACTTTGTTACAGGAAATGTTCAAAATGTCCTCCTTTAGTGAGGATACATGCATTCACCCTCCGTCGCATGGAATCCCTGATGCGCTGATGCAGCCCTGGAGAATGGCCTATTGTATCACAGCTGTCCACAATACGAGCACGAAGAGTCTCTACATTTGGTACCAGGGTTGCGTAGGCAAGAGTTTTCAATTGCCCCCATACATGAAAGTCAAGAGGGTTGAGGTCAGGAGAGCGTGGAGGCCAATCCATCGGTCACCGAATCTGTTGTTGAGAAGTGTACGAACACTTCGACCAAAATGTGCAGGAGCTCCATCGTGCATGAACCACATGTTGTGTCGTACTTGTAAAGGCACATGTTCTAGTAGCACAGGTAAAGTACCCGGTATGAAATCATGATAACGTGCTCCATTGAGTGTAGATGGAAAAAACTAAAATGAGCTCTAACATGGAAATTAAGCGTTTCCGGACACATGTCCACATAACATCTTTTCTTTATTTGTGTGTGAGGAATGTTTCCTGAAAGTTTGGCCGTATCTTTTTGTAACACCCTGTATATTTTGGTCTGTCTAACAAAGAGGTGAGAAAATTGGCTTACGAACTTACAATTAAGTATAATTTATCACGACCTCCAACTTGGGACGACAACGAAATGGCTCGTGAGGAATGGTTTCAGATGTTTATGAGAAGAAACCCCGAACTGTCCGTACGTGCTGCGCAAGCTACAAGCCTATAGAGGGCGACTAGCTTTAATAAAACTAACATCGATGCATCTACGACAATTTGGTGTTGTCATGGACCGTCATAACTTTGAACCCCAAGACATATATAACACCGAAGAAACAGGCATAACCACTGTTCAAAAACCAGACAGAGTTGTAGCCAGACGCAGTGCTCGTCAAGTAGGTTCAGTAACTTCAGCTGAAAGGGGTAGTTTAGAGACAGTAACCTTTGCAGCAAACGCCATTGGCAATGTTATTCCTCCATTCATCGTTTTTCCACGAGTGCGTTACCAAGACCATTTTGTTAGGGGTGGGCCAGTAGGGTCTGCTGGAACTGCAAATCCCTCTTGTTGGATGCAGGATGAATCATATACGAATTTCCTGGAACACTTCAAGAAGCATGCGAATGTATCTCTGTCTCATAAAGTGTTCCTCATACTTGATAACCACTCCTCACACATTCATATTGAGGCACTGGATGTTTGCAAGAACAATGGCATTGTCTTACTTTCTTTCCCTCCCCATTGTTCTCACAAACTCCAGCCACTCGATCGATCTGCACATGGCCCTTTCAAGAAGGCTGTAAACTCTACCTGTGATGCGTGGATGCGAAACCATCCAGGAAAAACAATGTCAATCTACGTCATTCCGGGGATTGAAGCGTCTGATATGCTCCTCGCTATGACATCTTCCAACATTCAAGCCGGCTTTCGCAAAACAGGAATTTACCCATATAACCGGCAGCTGTTTAGTGAGCTCGATTTTGCTCCTGCATTTGTAACGGATAGATCCAATCCTGGAAATACAGCTGAGTCTGCAGTTGTTCCTGTAATTAATGAAAATCCACCTGAAGATGAAACACCACCATTAGGCCTGTCGCCTTCTCTTTTAACTGAGTAACTAGGCCTAGTAGCAGAGACAACAGTTCAATAACAGGCTATTAAAAGGTTCACCAGTTCCATCAACCCAGCAAGAAAACGTTGATGAACCTCAAGAAACTTCGAATAGACCTAAAACACCTACACTGTGCAGCAGCATTAGGCCTATCAATCAGGAAACTTCACCGAGACCCTCTAAAAGCGCACAAGCAATTTCTAATGACGCTATTGTATTTACACCGGAAGCAGTACGGCCTTTACCTAAAGCACCCCCGAGGAAATGTGATAGGCCGAAAGGGCGAAAAACTAGAAAGTCAACCATTTCCACTGACACCCCAGAGAAAGAGGAGATAAGAATAGAACATGAAGCAAGATTGAAACGGAGAAAAGCTAAGCAAGTGAAGAAAAGATTGGATGGAATAAAAGTAAAAAATCAAAACGAAGAAAAAATAATACTCAGCAGGAAATGTCATCAGAAGAGGCTTATCGCCATATTCAGAGAGCAGACTCGGAGAAAAGTGGATTCAGTGTATTACTTGTAAACAGTGGGCTCACGAAGAATGCACAGAAGGTGGACTTAGCTATGTTTGCCACAATTGTGACTCTGAATATTCAGATTGACCCCAAGCAAAAGTTTTATTCTGTATGTTTGTTTGAAGAAATGTTTCCTTTTAGTTTTTTCGAATTTTATGTTCATTACTTGTCAAATGTTATTTGAAAATGTCTTTATAGGTATTAAAACCTTGAAGACTGATTGATTTTATCATATAGTGCCATAATTATGCATATCACTAGAATTAGCCTACTTTTAAGTAAAACAAGTTGCAATGTTAGTCTATATTTTGTGTTATTTGCATGTGTTTCAACTGACCCCCATCACTGTTTCAACCGCCCCTGATATGGGAACGGTTGAAACAAAACCGATATTTTCTTTTTTTAATTTGTATAATGTAAAATATGCTTTCCAGAAAGAAAAGTGCTGTAGCCGTTTTGTAGGTAGAACCGCGCTCTTGCATTTGACATATCATTATTGTCGATTGGTTTATAAACAACAATCATATGAACAATAAAAGCCAAATCGTTTCAACTGTACCCAGTCTCCCCTAATAGCAGGGGCATTACTAGGATGGGAGGACTAGGCCTATGCCCCCGAGGGTAAGGTACATCTGGAACGAAAAGAAAATAGGAGGAAATAAGAAAAAATTAAAATGGGAAGAAAAGAAACGGAGAAATTTGTAAAATCGATCAGTCAAGAGAAGTCTTTTGCTATGTTAAAATAATGTAAGACTGATTTGGAAATCATTTTGACATAAGGCTATGCAAATATTTACCTCCTTTATCACACCAAAAACCAATCTGCATTCGAACATCAAGTAATTGAACGTACAGAAGAAAAGGGACAAGATACGAGCAATTATTTCGACCAAGGCTATGGGAGAAGCACCCGTCGAGAATGGTGTATACACCTGTGTATAAAACTGAATCACTCTTAATGCCATTGTATAGGCAGAAGCGTCATTTACACCAAACGGAATGGAAAAGAACACCATAGAAGGTGCATTCGTATACAATTATATCATTGGTTTTCTTTCGTGAACAAGCGCTTGCACTGAACGGGATACAAAACAACACGAGATAATGCACATTATGTGTTAACGCTGGGAATCATGGTTTTTTTAAATAATAATCGTCACTCAACTTTTACTGGGTAATACTGCT
Organism: Schistocerca serialis cubense; assembly: GCF_023864345.2. Lineage (NCBI taxonomy): Eukaryota > Metazoa > Arthropoda > Insecta > Orthoptera > Acrididae > Schistocerca > Schistocerca serialis. The sequence continues at coordinate 106,605,899 of NC_064649.1, forward strand.
TATAGCCACAGTGCAAAATAGATGATCAGACAGGATTATTTTGAATAACGACGGCGCTGTTTCGAGTGAAACAAGCAAAACGGCATAGGCGTCTCGACCCATAGGTATTGTAAAAATATATCTATTTATGTACAGTACATACACTATGTGATCAAAAATATTCCGACACTCGGCTGAGAATCACTTACAAATTCGTGGATACCTCCATCGGTAATGCTGGATTTCAGTGTGGTATTGGCCCCCCGTTAGCCTTGAAGACAGTTTCCACTCTCGCAGTCAGGTGCTGGAAGGTTTCTTGGGGACTGGCAGCCCATTCTTCACCGAGTGCTGCACTGAGGAAAGGTATTGAAGTCGGCCAGTGAGGCCTGGCACGAAGTCGACGTTCCAAAACATCCCAAAGGTGTTCTGAAGGATTCACGTCAGAACTCTGTACAGACCAGTCCATTACAGGTATGCTATTGTCGTGTAACCATGCCGTCACAGGTCGAGCATAATAAACAGGTGCTCGATCGTGTTGAAAGATGCAATCGCTATCCCCGAATTGCCCTTCAAAAGCCAGAAGGAGCTTAAAACATCAATGTAGAACTGTGCTCTGATAGTGCTACGCAAAACAACCAGGGGTGCAAGCCCCCTCCCCGAATAACACGACCACAGCATAACAGCACCGCTTCCGAATTTTACTGTTGGCACTACACGCGCTGGCAGATGACGTTCACCAGGCATTCGCCGTACCCATCCCCTGCCATCGGATCGCCACATTGTGTATCGTGATTTATCCCTCCACACAACGTTTTCCCACTGTTCAATCGTCCAATGTTTACGCTCCTTACACCGAGCGAGGCGTCGTTTGGCATTTACCGGCGTCATGTGTGGCTTATGAGCGGCCGCTCGACCATGAAATCCAAGTTTTCTCACCTCCTGCTTAACTATCATAGTACTTGCAGTGGACCCAGATGTAGGTTGGAATTCCTGTGTGATGGTCTGGATAGATGTCTGCCTGTTACACATTACGACCCTCTTAAGTGTTGGCTGTCTCTGTCAGTCAACAGACGAGGTCGGCCTGTACATTTTTGTGCTGTACGTATCCCTTCACATTTCCACTTCCTATCACATCGGAAACAGTGGGCGTAGGGATGTTTAGGAGTGTGGAAATCTCGCGTAAAGACGTGTGACACAAGTGACACCCAATCACCTGAACACGTTCGAAGTACGTGAATTCCACAGAGCGCCCTATTCTGTTCTCTCACGATGTCTAACGACTACTGAAGTCGCTGATATGGAGTACCTGGCAGTACGCCGCAGCACAACGCACCTAATATGTAAAAAGTATGGTTTTGGGGGTGTCCGGATACTTTTGATCACATAGAGCATCAAAGGTAGTGCAGTGAGAAAGTAGCGTAACACGCGATGCATGATTACCCTGAGTTCACTCAGCCACTATTTGAGAATGAAGGCATTTTGTGACTTGCAACAAACGTCGCACATCAAATTCGAAGCTTTCGGAAACTTTTTCTCGCTTGCACCACCCACAAAACAATGAAACGAAAAAAAGTTTATCGTTTACTACATTTTCCCCGATCACGCAGTAAAACCGCAGCGACATCCATGACGTTTTGATACTTCGTAATTACTAACTGTATTCGTGACACATTTTGCAGACATATTCACATGTGCTACTGAATGTACCTGCAACAGTATACACTACTGGCCATTCAAATTGCTACACCAAGAAGAATTGCAGATGGTAAACGGGTATCCATTGGACAAATATATTATACTGGAACTGACGTGATTATATTTTCACGCAATTTGGGTGCATAGATCCTGAGAAATCAGTACCCAGAACAACCACCTCTGGGCGTAATAACGGCCCTGATACGCCTGGACATTGAGTCAAACAGAGCTTGGATGGCGCGTACAGGTACAGCTGCCAAAGCAGCTTCAACACGATACCACAGTTCATCAAGAGTAGTGACTGGCGTATTGTGACGAGCCAGTTGCTCGGTCACCGTTTACCAGACGTTTTCAATTGGTGAGAGATCTGGAGAATGTGCTGGCCAAAGCGGCAGTCGAACATTTTCTGTATCCAGAAAGGCCCGTACAGGACCTGCAACATGCGGTCGTGCATTATGCTGCTGAAATGTAGGGTTTCGCAGGGATCGAATGATGGGTAGAGCCACGGGTCGTAACACATCTGAAATGTAACGTCCACTGTTCAAAGTGCCGTGAATGCGAACAAGAGGTGACCGTGACGTGTAACCAATGGCTCCCCATACCATCACGCCGGGTGATACGCCAGTATGGCGATGACGAATACACGCTTCCAATGTGCGTTCACCGCAATGTCGCCAAACACGGATGCGACCATCATGATGCTACAAACAGAACCTGGATTCATTCGAAAAAATGACGTTTTGCCACTCGTGCACCCAGGTTCGTCGTCGAGTATACCATCCCAGGCGCTCCTGTCTGTGATGCAGCGTCAAGGGTAACCGCAGCCACGGTCTCCGAGCTGATAGTCCATGCTGCTGCAAACGTCGTCGAACTGTTCGTGCAGAAGGATGTTGTCTTGCAAACGTCCCCATCTGTCGACTCAGGGATCGAGACGTGGCTGCACGAACCATTACAGCCATGCGGATAAGATGCCTGTCATCTCGACTGCTAGTGACTCGAGGCCGCAGACTTCCGGAATTGTTGAAGATACAGCAGCTATTGAAATGTGAAGCAACTAAGATAAATATTTCTAGTTGCTAATAACCAGAGTATAAATACGGGTTGACAAACGCAACAAAAGTGTCGCCACAGCTAGTGACGTATTGGAGTTGCATGTGTGAACTCCCAGTTTTTAGTGTCGCAACCTAAGAGACGCAACTTGCGATCTGTTGCAGTTATCGTGCAGTAAGTGCTGTTGTACTCAGTTCGATTTCAGTATATTTTTATTTTATTTCCGAAAAAAATGAAAACAGTGGTCGGCAGGTACACTTTCACAGCTTGTAGAACTACGAGAACAGCAACCATTGTTTGATTTTCTGTAGCAGTGTGTGTGTGTGTGTGTGTGTGTGTGTGTGTGTGTGTGTGTGCGTGCAAACCGATCACACATCCCTGTATCCCATAGTCCTAAAAGATTGAAGTATGATCCAAATTGCTAAGGTAAATAACCTGTGTACAAAAGCATAACATACTCTGTGGAAGTCCTATAATGTTATCTTTGTTGACTACTTGTAGGAACATTTTTGTAACTGTTTTGTTTACGTAGATATTTTCGATGTTTCAAGTGTAAAGCAAGTTATCTGTGATGTTTAGTGCGTATGAGACTCTGCACAAATGGACCATAAGAAAACTGTAAGTACAAAGTATTCTAAATGTCGCCACTAACTTAACAAAAATATCGACAACCAACTAAAATTCATGTGTTTCTTATATATTGCAGTAAAGTCAACGAAATTAAGCCGACCCTCACACATCAACAACATCACTTAGAAATGGCATAATAAACACTCTAAAATGGGAATCATTTCCTGAAACGCGTTGTGTGAAAAACAAAATAAAGAAAATCGTGACTGTTAGCAGAGGAATTACTTATAAACAAACCTATTGTTTTCACAGTCGCAGGCTTTCAGAACCATTTACAACAGATCAAATAAGATAAAAAGATTTTCGAATGAATAAATAAATAAACTTAATATATGTAACCAAAAAAGCGAGTCATATGAACTTCGTAATTTGTGATACCAACTACTGCATAAATTTGTGGATTATATGCAGGCAGTAGCACCAGAGTGTGAGGTGGCAGATTCCTGTGTCAATGAATATAATAAGATTCTAAAATCTTGGAAGAGTGCGGATGATATATTCATGCTAGCTGTTGGTTAGTTTGCCATTGCAAACAGTATTTTCGTCTGTGAGTGTTATTTCTTTTATAAATGTGTTTGTTTCTCCTGATTTATCCCTGTGCGGAATCTATTCCCAGATCCAACATTTGGGTTACGTCTTCCTTGTACACTCCTGGAAATTGAAATAAGAACACCGTGAATTCATTGTCCCAGGAAGGGGAAACTTTATTGACGCATTCCTGGGGTCAGATACATCACATGATCACACTGACAGAACCACAGGCACATAGACACAGGCAACAGAGCATGCACAATGTCGGCACTAGTACAGTGTATATCCACCTTTCGCAGCAATGCAGGCTGCTATTCTCCCATGGAGACGATCGTAGAGATACTGGATGTAGTCCTGTGGAACGGCTTGCCATGCCATTTCCACCTAGCACCTCAGTTGGACCAGCGTTCGTGCTGGACGTGCAGACCGCGTGAGACGACGCTTCATCCAGTCACAAACATGCTCAATGGGGGACAGATCCGGAGATCTTGCTGGCCAGGGTAGTTGACTTACACCTTCTAGAGCACGTTAGGTGGCACGGGATACATGCGGACGTGCATTGTCCTGTTAGAACAGCAAGTTCCCTTGCCGGTCTAGGAATGGTAGAACGATGGGTTCGATGACGGTTTGGATGTACCGTGCACTATTCAGTGTCCCCTCGACGATCACCAGTGGTGTACGGCCAGTGTAGGGGATCGCTCCCCACACCATGATGCCGGGTGTTGGCCCTGTGTGCCTCGGTCGTATGCAGTCCTGATTGTGGCGCTCACCTGCACGGCGCCAAACACGCATACGACCATCATTGGCACCAAGGCAGAAGCGACTCTCATCGCTGAAGACGACACGTCTCCATTCGTCCCTCCATTCACGCCTGTCGCGACACCACTGGAGGCGGGCTGCACGATGTTGGGGCGTGAGCGGAAGACGGCCTAACGGTGTGCGGGACCGTAGCCCAGCTTCATGGAGACGGTTGCGAATGGTCCTCGCCGATACCCCAGGAGCAACAGTGTCCCTAATTTGCTGGGAAGTGGCGGTGTGGTCCCCTACAGCACTGCGTAGGATCCTACGGTCTTGGCGTGCATCCGTGCGTCGCTGCGGTCCGGTCCCAGGTTGACGGGCACGTGCACCTTCCGCCGACCACTGGTGACAACATCGATGTACTGTGGAGACCTCACGCCCCACGTGTTGAGCAATTCGGCGGTACGTCCACCTGGCCTCCCGCATGCCCACTATACGCCCTCGCTCAAAGTCCGTCAACTGCACATACGGTTCACGTCCACGCTGTCGCGGCATGCTACCAGTGTTAAAGACTGCGATGGAGCTCCGTATGCCACGGCAAACTGGTTGACACTGATGGCGGCGGTGCTCAAATGCTGCGCAGCTAGCGCCATTCGACGGCCAACACCGCGGTTCCTGGTGTGTCCGCTGTGCCGTGCGTGTGATCATTGCTTGTACAGCCCTCTCGCAGTGTCCGGAGCAAGTATGGTGGGTCTGACACACCGGTGTCAATGTGTTCTTTTTTCCATTTCCAGGAGTGTATTTAACTCTTGCCACAGCTCTACGGCCCTGACCTGCGCTGTGACGTTCATATCCGCCAATATGATCTCAATTGACGCCATATTGAAAGCTGTGCAACTACGTAGAATTTGAGGCGTCCTTTGTGAACGGTGGCTCACGATGCCACTATAGCAAGCCACGACCTGTGGCGCCACTTTAGATGCATGGGTGAAACCAGCTTAAGTGCTATATTCCGTTCATCATAGGAATAAAATTGATGTAAATAGACACAAGCGCGATGATTCGTCAGAAGCTGCAGCACACGTACACTGGTTTTGTTATGCTCCTGGAAGTGGGTCCTACTTATGTAGTAGTAGTAGCTTTATTCATCTCTTTTTACAAGGATATAGGACATGTCAGAGTATTTACAAGTTTAGACCAACTTAAAATAAGCTAATTCGTATATACATATATTTACAGACTTATAAGTAGGGACAATCAATGGATTTACTCCCGGTATACAATACTTTTTTTTACAAATAACTTATTAAATAATGTAATGCCACACTGTCCACTGTCCACACACTATCAGTCACTGCACACATCATACTCACATTGTTTCATAACAGTTCCGTCACTACACACACACACACACAAACACACACACACACTGGTGATCTCCAGGCCATTTCCTGTACCACAACTTCCAATTTGCTATCCTGTGAAAAACTGAGTCAGCATCCCTCCATAATGAGTGAGATGTTGAGCTCAGAAAGAGGAAGAGGTGTTAGTATTGTGCTATGCATGGCTTTGAGGTAAGTATTTCTAGAAAGGAAAAAAGAAGGAAAAAACATAAAGTGAAGGTGTTATGTGGAATGTTGGATATTTTATAATCGTTATTATTATTTGTTTGTATAACTTTTTTTATCAAACTGCTACTCTGGTTCATCCAAGTAATCCTTCAGTGTATAAAATGTATTGCATAGCAGGTACTTTTTAGCTGCCTTTTTAAGTGAGTGTATTTTTGCAGTTTCTTTAATCTCTTTTGGTAAGTTATTGTACAGTTTTATTCCTTGGTAGAAAATGCTGTTTTGAGTTTTATGTTTTTTTCTCTTGGTAAATGTAAGTTGAGTCTATCTCTTGTTGCACGGTCATGGACAGAGCTGTTTGTGCAGTAATTACCAATGTTATTTTTGATGTGTACAACTGGCTGGTAAATGTATTCACATGGAGCAGTTAAAATCCCCAGTGTTTTGAACAGAAGTTTAAAATGAGCTCGACTAGTATTTTTGGTTATTATTCTTATGGCTCTTTTCTGGAAGTAGTATATGTACTGCTACTAAATTACATTAAATTTAACTTTAAAGGTATTCAAATGTATTGACAGCAATCGAAGATTTTCTTAATCAAGCTTTAGCTAACTAGTTTGTATTTCAAAAATCGTGTGCAGTCACAGTCTCTGCCTTGTTGTGCTCTGAATGTCGGGCTGTAAATATGCACTATGAAAATGGCTGTGGCTGCTTCCTGTTTCATAGTGAATCACGGGTGTGGAACACGGTTAGAAAGTGCCGAGAGATAGGTAGTTCGTAATGTTTTTCAGATAGTCAGCTTTGAAGTTTTCCAAGAGAGTGTATTAGATAAGCTGAGACGCTAACATACACTGGACATATAGCGGAAACGGTAGGACAATATGACACTAAACCACTGACAGCTGCTGGTTTGCTGGTTCAAACCTTGCCTAAGTGATTTTTTTTTCCTTATTCAATTTGCAATACCTACCTCTCACAATTGGAAAATTCATCATCATTTTTTTATGATAATTTACGTCTTCTTGTCTCTAATTAGATGTTGCATGCAAAATTCCAGTTTTCATTTCAAATATAAATTCTTAATTATCGATATTTTTTGACACTTTTAATAAAAGTTGCTTAAATTGAGGGAACATAAGTTAATTTTTAAGGCAAAAATGAAAAACCAAATACTCTTTATTTGAACTATGTCCATCGTTTTATACCACAGATGGAGATAAGTGTCGTAGAAACATGAAAAACAATCATTTTCACCCCTTCGAGCACGTCATACAAATGGCACATTTTTACATTTGCCACTGTAGCATTACCGCATGAACGTAACAGAACCGATCTGGAGCCAAGTTACGGGATTTTGGCCGAGCAGTAACAAGACTGTTAAGCTGCCACACGTACTGGAACTAACATAGGCAGCTTTTTCTATGTTACTACGGAACGCTGGCGGAATATAGAACGCCTCGTCATAAAAGAAGAGAAGAAAATGCGGCGTCCGGGTAGTTTCGCGAATTCTGTTGTTGATCGACTCGTTATCAAGATAGCAGATGATGCATTTCTCGGGTTCGAATAAGGAAGGAGTTAAGAGATTACCAGACGACTGACTGTAATTAATACCTTCAGTGACTTAAGTATTCAACAGTACGGTGAAATCCCATCAGTTTGCTTTTGCATCACACGCAGCTCGCTCAGAAAAATTACCCTGTGTTTAGGTTAGGAATTTTCATCACTCTTCTTTGTAATTAGAGTACTATGTCAGGTGAGAAAGAGAGCATTTTATGCTTTCCGTCAGGTCACCTAAGAAGCGCGCGGTAGTGCTGGAGTTCTGCCGATTATTATTTCATTCTCTTTAAAAATTAAATAACATTCGAACCTATAGTGTTTCCCTGCTCGTCTCTTTTTACGTCTGAACTGCACCTGCTCATATCATTGCAGGTTAGTTAGACCGCTGGCTGGCCAGTGCTGTCCCAAGTTTAATGCGCTGGTAAAGCTGTTGTCCCGCACATTATCGCTAAGTCTATGTTGCGTGTAACACAGCATAAAACGCATCCTTATGACCCTACATGACTGTACTAGTCACAGCTTGGCTTCCGCCTGACGTGAAACGAAAGCCAATGAGATTCAAGCAAACGCGGAAGAATACATGGCGTAATGTTTACATCAGGTTTATTCTTATGATGAAAAGATTATAGCTTTTCTCCACTTTATGTTGATCGGCGGTAACTACTGTTCTCTTTTATAATTTCTTCATCAATTAAAATGAGAAGCCAGTGTAAAGCGTTAGCTGGCACTAATGCAAAGTTTTTGAATACGTAATGCAGTAGGACCTCGCTAATCCGATCTCAGATAGGGCGACCACCCCGTTTCCGGTGTTTGTTTACGTACGCGGGATACGGATTCAGTGAGATCTGGACTTGTCGATAGCTCAACGTGTGCGATATGGATCAGTGGGCAGTTTGGCCGTTGATAGGTGAGGTAGTTCGGTCAGTTTTAGTATTAAATAACTCATATCTGTTTCGGTCAGTGAGTTTTATTGTGCGCGCATTTGTTTTATAAATTAATGCCGATGTTCTTATTACTTATTAAAAACTAAATTATGGCACAGCTAAATTTCAAACATATGACGGTATCTTTAGTGGAGCAGCTGAAAGAGCCTGAAAGGTTAGATAAAGGCTCCTCTCTTCAAAACATTGCAACTGAGATAGGGATTGGCATAACAACTGTTAAATACTCGAGAAAAAACAGGAGAACTCTTGGAAGTCATAAAATGATGATTGATGATGAGAAAGGACTGAAAATACTTAAGGCACTGAAGAAGCCTAAAACTGATATTCGATACAATGCTTTGTGTGGTTTGAGCAGGAGACGAGAAAAGGAACTCCCTTGTCTTGACCAATCGTAAAAGAAAAGGCACTAATTTTGTATGAAAATGAAAAGTTTACAGCGAGTGAAGAGTGGCTACATCGACGGAAAAAATGACATGACATTCGAAATGTAATTATTTCCAGAGGGAAGATATCTCGTGATGAAACAGCTGCCAATGAATTTGTTCCGGAATTTGAAAACTTAGTTATAGAGCTTAAGCTGAACCATGAGCAACGGAATAACGTTGGATGTGTCTGGTTTCAACTACAAAATGCAGACTACAAGAATTTTTGCTACACAGAATGAGTGTGTAACAGGTAAATAACTGGCCAAAGATAGAATAACACTATTGCTCTCTGCAGTAACGGTAATGGTAGTAAACAGATACCACCGTTCGTGATCGCAAAACAAAAAGAAAGAAAAACAAGGGTGTCCGAAAACACTAATATGGCATCACTACCTGTATATCGTCATAACTGTGGTGTCTAGGAAATCTACGCATTCGTTTCGCTAGACAAACATTCAAACAAATTGTATTAATAAATTTTATTATAAAATGAAATTTACAATATTTAACTTCGCAATTATACAGATGTGTCGCAAGCAAAGGGCGACATACGAATCAATCTTCTTCAGTTTAAACAAATAGCTCTGAGCACTATGGGACTTAACATCTGAGGTCATCAGTCCCCTGGAACTTAGAACTACTTAAACCTAACTAACCTATGGACATCACACACATCTATGCCCGAAGCAGGATTCGAACCTGCAGGATTCGAACCTGCGACCGCAGACTGTAGCGCCTAGAACCGCTCGGCAACCCTGGCCGGCCAGTATAAACAATTACAAGTCTGTGCTACATAGAGGGTACAAGCGAAGTAACTAGTCTTAAAGAAACTGCAAAAATACACCCACTTAAAAAGGCAGCTAAAAAGTACCTGCTATGCAATACATTTTATACACTGAAGGATTACTTGGATGAAACAGAGTAGCAGTTTGATAAAAAAAGTTATACAAATAAATAATAATAACGATTATAAAATATCCAACATTCCACATAACACCTTCACTTTATGTTTTTTCCTTCTTTTTTCCTTTCTAGAAATACTTACCTCAAAGCCATGCATAGCACAATACTAACACCTCTTCCTCTTTCTGAGCTCAACATCTCACTCATTATGGAGGGATGCTGACTCAGTTTTTCAGGATAGCAAATGGGAAGTTGTGGTACAGGAAATGGCCCGGAGATCACCAGTGTGTGTGTGTGTGTGTGTGTGTGTGTGTGTGTGTAGTGACGGAACTGTTATGAAACAATGTGAGAATGATGTATGCAGTGACTGATAGTGTGTGGACAGTGGACAGTGTGGCATTACATTATTTAATAAGTTATTTGTAAAAAAAAGTATTGTATACCAGGAGTAAATCCATTGATTGTCCCTACCTATAAGTCTGTAAACATATGTGTATACGCATTAGCTTATTTTAAATTGGTCTAAACTTGTAAATACTCTGACATGTCCTATATCCTTGTAAAAAGAGATGAATAAAGCTACTACTACTACTACATAAGTGGTACCCACTTCCAGGAGCATAACAAAACCAGTGTACGTGTGCTGCGGCTTTTGACGAATCATCGTGTGTGTGTCTATTTACATCAGTTTTATTCCTATGATGAACGGAATATAGCACTTAAGCTGGTTTCACTCATGCATCTAAAGTGGCGCCACAGGTCGTGGCTTGCTGTAGTGGCATCGTGAGCCACCGTTCACAAAGGGCGCCTCAAATTCTACATAGTTGCACAGCTTTCAAAATGGCGTCAATTGGGATCATATGGATCATATGAACGTCACAGCGCAGGTTATGGCCGTAGAGCTGTGGCAAGAGTTAAATACAAGGAAGACGCAACCCAAATGTTGGATCTGGGAATAGATTTCGCACAGGGATAAATCAGGAGAAACAAACACATTTATAAAAGAAATAACACTCACAGACGAAAATACTGTTTGTAATGGCAAACTAACCAACAGCTGGCATCAAAATATCATCTGCACTCTTCCAAGATTTTAGAATCTTATTATATTTCTTGACATAGGCATTTCGAATCTGCCACATCACACTCTGGAGCTACTTACTGCATATAATCCACAATTTATACAATACTTGGTCTCACAAATTACGAAGTTCATATGACTAGCATTTTTGGTTACATATGTTAAGTTCATTTATTTTCTCTTTCAAAAATCTTTTGATCTGATTTGATCCATTATAAATGGTTCTGAAAGCCTGCAACTGTGAATACAATACGTTTGTTTATAAATAGTTCCTCTGCTGCCATTCACGATTTTCTTTATCTTATTTTTCACATGACTCGTTTCGGGAAATGATTCCCATTTTCAAGTGCGTTTTCTTGTGTTTGTTATGCCATTTCTATGTGATGCTGTCGATGTGTGAGAGATTCTGCTTCATTTCGTTGACTTTACTGCAGTATATAAGAAACACACGATTTTTAGTTGGTTGTCAATCTTTTTGCAAAGTTAGTGGTGATATTTTGAATAATTTGTACTTACAGTTTTCTTACAGTATATTTGTGCAGGGTCTCACACACACTAAACATCACACACAACTTGCTTTACACTTTAAACATCGAAAATATCTTACAACTGACATAAACAGAACAGTTACAAAGATGTTCCTACAAGTAGTCAACAGAGATAATATTATAGGTCTTCCAGAGAGTATGATATGCTTTTGTACAGAGGTTATTTATCTTAACAAATTGGATCATACTTTAATCTTTTAAGACTATGAGATACAGGGATGTGTCATACACACACACACACATACACACACATACACACACACACACACACACACACACACACACACACGCTGCTGCAGGAAATCAAACATTGGTTGCTGTTCTCGTAATTCTACAAGCTGCGAAAGTGTACCTGCCGACCACTGTTTTCATTTTCTTCAGAAATAAAATAAAAATACACTGAAATAGAACTGAGTACAGCAGCACTTACTGCATGATAACTGCGACAGATCCTTTGCATTTCGCAAAACTGCCACCAGGGAGCAGTGGTGGTAGGAAAGTGGCGTAACAAAGTACAACCAAGCTGAACTTTTGTGGCGTGACACATGTTGCATCTCTTAGGTTGTGCCACTGAAAACTGGAATTTCACACATGCAACTGCAATACGCCACTAGCTGTGACGACACTTTTGTTGCATTTGTGAACCTGTCTTTATACTCTGGTTATTAGCAACTAGAAATATTTATCTTAGTTACTTCACATTTCAATAGCTGCTGTGTCTTAAACAATTCCGGAAGTCTGCAGCGACATATGATCAGCATTCCATGGTAGAATCAGATAAATAAATAGTTTTATTGGTTCAAAATCACAACCGGTTATGGGCGATCATCTTCAGGTGTACAAGACTGCAAAATTGGAAAGGAAGGCACTGCAGTAACGGATTGTATAAGACTGAACACTTGTTCATTGTAATAACAGTGGGGATTCACTGCTCAACTGTAAATGTGAAGTTGATACGGTCAGGTTAGTCAGAGTGAAACACAGGTGTTACACCGGTTATTCAACCAAATAACCTAGGAAAAAGGAGCTGTCAATGGAAGAAAAAAGAGGAGGAAACAGAGAAAATTAACGAACAATGTAAGAGAACTTACAATGTGATCATTAACAAATGATGAATACATAATAAGTAACTGGGCAAAAGATGGTTAGCTGTAGAGGAAGAGATACAAATGTAGAGTAGGGGTAGTAATATGGAATGTTGTGATTATTCGTCTTGTAGGTGCTGTAATTTTGTTAGGTGCTTAAAAACGACATGCAGCAACTGTAGACTGCTTTCTGATGCATTCATATTACAGTTGGCAGCCATTGCGAAATGAGTGAAGCCGCTGTAACGAATTCACTAGGAAATATAATTGTTGCAGGTTGCTAGTTTTCAGTTTCATTCTTGTCATAACAAATAAACTATTGATACATTTTGTAAACAGGTGTTTAGCTAATACATTAAGCCGCAAAATAGCGTGTTTCTTACCTATTTAAATTTAATTTTCGATTTTATTTGGGTTTCTGAATTTCAATATACTAATATTCCATATTTTATCGTACTTTCACAACCTGTTTTACTTAGAGGAATTGCTTCAGGAATAATTTCACGAGCTCTAAAGCAGTGGGATGAGTCTGCTATGCAAATAGCAATTAAAAATGTTAGAGAAAAGAAAATTGGCCACTCCAGAAATCTGGATGTTATATTTATATATAAATACCACATGCGCTCTGCGAACTAACATACACTATGTGATCAAAAGTATCCGGACATCTGGTTGAAAATGAATTACGTCTCGCCCTCCATCGGTAGTCCTGGAATTCAGTATGGTGTTGGACCATCCTTAGCCTCAATGACAGCTTCCACTCTCGTAGGCATACGTTCAATGAGGCGCTGGAAGCTTTCTTGAGTAATGGCAGCCCATTCTTCACGGAGTGCTCCTCTGAGGAAAGGTATTGATGTCAGCCGGTGAGGCCTGGCACGAAGTCGGCGTTCCAATACATCCCAAAGGTTTTCTATAGGTTTCAGATCAGGACTCTATGCGGCCAGTCCATTACGGGGATGTTATTGTCGTGTAACCCGCTGTCACAGGCCGTGCATTATGAGCAGGTGCTCGATCGTGTTGAAAGATGCAGTCGCCATCTATGAATTGCTCTTCAACAGTGGGAAGCGAGAAGGAACTTAAAACATCAATGTAGGCCTGTGCTGTGGTAGTGCCACGCAAAACAAGGGGTGCAAGCCCCCTCCATGGAAATGGAAATGTCGTGTGGCTAGGGCCTCCCGTCGGGTAGACCGTTCGCCTGGTGCAGGTCTTTCGATTTGACGCCACTTCGGCGACCTGCGCGTCGATGGGGATGAAATGATGAAGATTAGGACTACACAATAACCAGTCCCTGAGTGGAGAAAATCTCCGACCCAGCCGGGAATCGAACCCGGGCCCTTAGGATTGACAGTCTGTCACGCTGACCGAAAAACACAACCACACCATAACACTACCGCCTCCGAATTTTACTGTTGTCAGTACACACGCTGGCAGATGACGTTCACCGGACATTCTCCATACCCATACTCTGGCATCGGATCGCCACATTGTGTACCATGATTCGTCACTGCACACAACATTTTTCCATTGTTCAATCGTCCAATATTTACGCTTCTTACACCAAGCGGGGCGTCGTTGACATTTACCGTCGTGATGTGTGGCTTACGAGCAGCCGCTCGACCATGAAATACAAGTTCTCTCACCTCCCGCCTAACTATCATGGTACTTGCAGTGGATCCTGATGCAGTTTGGAATTCTTGTGTGATGGTCTGGATAGATGTCTGCCTTATACACATTACGACGCTCCTCAACTGACAGCGGTCTCTGTCAGTCAACAGACGAGGCCGGCCTGTACGCTTTTGTGCTGTACGTGTCCCTTCACGTTTCCACGTCACTATCAGATCGGAAACAGTGGACCTAGGGATGCTTAGGAGTGTGGAAATCTCGCGTATGGACGTATGACACAAGTGACACCCAATCACCTGACCACGTTCGAATTCCGTGAGTTCCGCGGAGCGCCCCAGTCTGCTCTCTCACGACGTCTATCGACTACTAATATGGAGTGCCTGGCAGTAGGTGGCAGCAGAATGCACCTAATATGAAAAACGTATATTTTTGGGTGTGTCCGGATACTTTTGATCACATGGTGTATGAGCATATCTCTCTCCCGTCATCTTTGTCGCCTCGGTATGAACTACATTGTATACTAATTTGAGTGCTTAGGTGCATCGCTACTCATTTGCCGCTGTAGACAGCGTATCGACGGAACTGCTACAACTTGTTACTGCTGCGAGCGCCGTAAACACCGACATTGCAGCAATTACAGCTGTCTTAGCCCTGAAGGATAGTCTTGCTCATCCTCTCTCGCTGCTACGCACTGTAATTACTCTGCTTGCAGCAGAGTTTGAAAGTGGCCAGGGAAGGAGGTGTTAGCCACAACATAGTACAGCCGAAAGCGTAATGTAGATTGATGCTGACCTCTTTTCATTTGCATTGCATAATACAAGCCATCTATACGTAGGCCGGCCGAGGTGGCCGAGCGGTTCTAGGCCCTGCAGTCTGGAACCGCACGACCGCTACGATCGCAGGTTCGAATCCTGCCTCGGGCATGGATGTGTGTGACTTCCTGAGGTTAGTTAGGTTTAAGCAGTTCTACGTTCTAGGGGACTGATGACCTCAGATGTTAAGTCCCATAGTGCTCAGAGCCATTCGAACCATTCTATATGTAACTACAGCTGTGTTTAGCACCTTGTATTTGGCATTACGAGGTGATCGTCAAACATGCTTACCTTGAAAAATCGTGAGCCACATACACAGTAAGTAACCGTCAACACTTTACCTGGGCTGTATAAATGTCGGTAGACTAGGGCCTCCCATCGAGTAGACCGTACGCCGGGTGCAAGTCTTTCGAGTTGACGCCACTGCGACGACCTGCGCGTCGATGGGAATGAAATGATGATGAGAACAAGACAGCACCCAGACCCTGAGCGGAGAAAACCTCCGACCCAGCCAGGAATCGAACCAGGGCCATTAGGATTGACATGTTGTCGCGCTGACAACCTTTTTTTTCGTTGTGTTTGGTCGTTACGGACGTCACATGACATCCGTTCAAGTTCCTTGTTGATCCTTTCACTCTTCAACTGTTGGCGGTCTCTGTCAGTCAACAGACGAGGCCGGCCTGTACGCTTTTGTGCTGTACGTGTCCCTTCACGTTTCCATTCCACTATCGCATCGTAAACAGTGCACCTATGGATATTTAGGAGTGTGTAAATCTCGCGTGCAGACGTATGACACAAGTGACACCCAATCACGTGACCACGTTCGAAGTCCGCGAGTTTCGCGGAGATCCCTATTCTGCTCTCTCACGGTGTCTAATGACTACTGAGGTCGCTGATATGGAGTACCTGGCAGTAGGTGGCAGCACAATGCACGTAATATGTAAAATATGTTTTTGGGGTGTCCAGATACTTGTGACCACACAGTGTATATTGCTATTCCACGTATTGCAAATTTTGGATAGAAGTACGATGGTCACTCCAAAAAAAAAAAAAAAAATGCACACTATTTTTTTTTTTAAATCCATCTTTTATTCTACATGTTCCTTTAGGAACAATATTTTCATTTCTCCACATAATTTCCATCCCTCTCTACTGCCTTTCGCCATCTTGGAACCAGCGCCTGCATATCCGCGTAGTAAAATTCTCTACCAACCTGTTGGAGCCACTGTTTGGCAGAGTGCACAAGGGAGTCATCATCTTCAGACATTGTTGCACGAAGAGAGTCTTTCAAAGTCCGCCACCGGTAGCTGAGTGGCCGCTGGCACGGTAGCTCAGCGTGTTCGGTCAGAGAGCCGGTTGGCCTCTGTAATAAAAAACTGAGTGGAAGGATCAACCACCGAACTTGAACAGGATGTCTTGGGACGTCCGCAACGACCAAACACAACGATCAATAACGAGAAAAAAAAGAAAGTGGTCAGCGCGACAGACTGTCAATCCTAAGGGCCCGGGTTCTATTCCCAGCTGTGTCGGAGATTTTCTCCGCTCAGGGACTGGGTGTTGTGTTGTCCTAATCATCATCATTTCATCCCCATTGACGCGGAGGTCGCCAGGCGAGCGGTCTACCCGACGGGAGGCCTTCGATACACGACATTTGTTTTTAGATTCCCAAAGAGATGATGCTCACATGGAGCCAGGTCAGGACTGTAAGGCGGGTGATTCAGTGTTGTCCATCCAAGTTTTGTGATCGCTTCCGGGGTTTTTTGCCTGACATGTAGCCGTGAATTGTCGTGCAACAGCAAAACATCCTGCTTTTGCCGATGTGGTTGAACACGATTCAGTCGAGCTTGAAGTTTCTTCACTGTCGTCACATATGCGTCTGTCAGCAGTCATCAATTCGCTAACTCTCTGCACATTGTCTGGAGCGTGTGCAGTACGAGTCCTGCCGCTGCGAGGACAATCCTCAATATTGCCGTGCCCGCTTTCGTCACGTAACCTGCTTGCCCACCGACTAACTGTACTGCGGTCGACAGCAGCATCTCCGTACACCTTTTTCAACCTCTTGTGGATGTTTCCCACTGTCTCGTTTTCGCAGCACAGGAATTCTATGACAGCACGTTGCTTCTGACGGACGTCAAGTGTAGCAGCTATCTTGAAGACATGCTGTGACGGCGCCACTCACGGGAACAGGTTGAACCAAGTTTGAAAACAAGTGGGAAGGATGTACCTACACACTGTAATACTTTCACACATACAGAGTGAAAACTGTATTTTTACAAAAATAGTGTGCATTTCTTTTGGAGTGACCATCGTATACGCGCTGTTACGTTAATTGGTATATCCTACCAGTTTCGGTCTCATCTTTTGCAGATCCGAAGATGGTAACGGAGAATTGCCGATAGAGGTTATCTATATGAATAAATGGTTTTAGCGATCTTGAAAATTTATTCAGTGTTCATAATACTACAGATCGTCCCCAACGCTGACGGTGTCAGAAGTTAAGAAGGATTTTTCTGTAACGGTTTGACACGTTTCTTGTCCACACTGCTAGCAGTAGAGAGCCCCCCCTTTTTTTTGCAGCCTGCCAAGAGCTGCTGCGAGCTGGGTCGGCTATCTGGAGTTATCCAATCTTTCCGTGTTACTATCTCTAGAAGCGTGTTATCTAACAGAAATCGTCTCTTCTGGTGTTTACTCGAGACTGTGGGCAAAGAATAAACTTCCGAGAAGTGTCAGTTACAAGGAACGCTTTCACCTGCTCCGAGGTCAGTTCGTGAACGGAGCGACAGATGCTCGTGTGAGCATACTGCCCACAATGCGCCTGTGTTGTTGCTGCAGCAGAAATTCTGATGAAGTCGACAAGGGCTCTGCTATCGAGCTCCGTGCTGGACCAGAGGTTGAAGAAATTCCGCTGCAGTCTAGCAATGCATCGCACGTGAGTATACGTCTTGAAAACTTTCTCCGGTAGTTTTAAGTACCAGTGAAATTTCTGTGGTGTCCAGTACATACCACTGTGAACATTATTTACGTAATTTTTTGTTTGCCCAATAGAATCCTTCTCGTTGCGGGATAAAAAGTGATCTGTAGTGCAACTATACTGTTTATTTTACATTAACAAATTTTTAAAACCTTTTACTATTCATAGAGACTTTGTAGGGATAATTGGTGAGCATAAACGCTACACTTAGGGCGTAGTTATATGGCAGTAAGGCTGAAGATTCTATGAACCCTACTCTGCAGTTAGTGTCCTGTCACAAAAAAAGAGAATGTAGGTTTCTTTCCAAGTAATACGTACTTTTATTGAAAAAATGCGTAGCAGTAGTATGTAGTTTGTATGCATATCCACGATATCCCACCCGTCCCTGGCATCTTTCAGAATCTTGGTCATTTTGATGTGACAGGGAATTGGTTGATACACAACCGAAAAACCGCTTGACTAACATAGTTTAAAAAACAGCAATTAAAAATTAAAGTACGGTCTGCTAATTTTTTCTATCAGAAAAACATCAGACGAGTCATTTACTTGGTTAATGAGTTACTGAGTTACTTGTGTCATAGATTATACGTATCACAAACACCATTATGACACCAAACATGTCCCCCATATATATATATATATATATACAGGGTGAGTCACCTAACGTGACCGCTGGATATATTTCGTAAACCACATCAAATACTGACGAACCGATTCCACAGACCGAACGTGAGGAGAGGGGCTAGTGTAATTGATTAATACAAACCATACAAAAATGCACGGAACTATGTTTTTTAACACAAACCTACGTTTTTTTAAATATTCCGTATTTGTTTATATTTTCAGATGTGCGAACAAAACTAACGGGGTTCCATGTAAAAAAAACGTAGGTTTGTGTTAAGAAACATACTTCCGTGCATGTTTGTATGATTTGTATTAAACAATTACACTAGCCCCTCTCCTCACGTTCGGTCTGTGGAATCGGTTCGTCAGTATTTGATGTGGTTTACGAAATATATCCAGCGGTCACGTTAGGTGACTCTCCATATATATATATATATATATATATATATATATATATATATATATATATATATATATATATATATATATATATGTGTGTGTGTGTGTGTGTATAGTTTGGTTCTTATTAACGTTAAAAACCTTCAAAGCGACGAAGGTGACGCTGAAACAATTAATTTAACACTAGACAAATGAGAGCGCAAATATCGGGAAATTCCCCAAAAATGAATGACAAACGTTGACCATGTGACGTCACTAGATGACGCACCTCGTCGCACATGCAGCGATTGGGCTTGGGAGTGGGGTGTGAAAGATTCAGCGATGCAATAGTTGGATTCATACAAGCTGCACAAATTGCGAACAACTTTTGTAAATGTGTCATGCTGTAAACGTAAAAGCTACATAATTGTTGTCCTCGCTGTAACCAAGTAAAAGCGGTTGTTATTTTGTATTAGTTTCCTTTTGACCCTTCTTCTTTTGCTTACAGACACTATTTAGTAATGAAAAGGTAGGTCATTTACTGGTAATGACCCAGTTCGGGAGCTTATCCTCATTTACTTGTGAGGTAATACGGTAGGTTTTTGTTGTTGTGTAGTTCGCAATAAATCACAGGAGACCGGTAAATACAGTAATGAATATTACCATAGGGTAAGCACATATTTGTCTAACGCAATGAAAAACGTACTACCTGCCAGACGCAAGATTCGAACCCTGATCCCTACGCGCAGGTGGGACCAGAGCCATACTGACGTAGGTGGCTGGGATGATCAGGTGTGACAGACCAATAGGCTCAGCTTCCGCATGTGCGTCGAGGTACGTCAGCTGATGACGTCACATGTGCAACATTTGTCATCCACTTTTGGAATGTTTCCCGACATTTGCGGCCTTAAGTGCCTTAGATTAAATTACTTGTCTCAGTGTCATTTACGTCGTTTCGGAGGCTGTTAAACGTTAATAAGAATCAACCGAGGTATATATAGAGGGTGTTACAAAAAGGTACGGCCAAACTTTCAGGAAACATTCCTCACACACAAAGAAAGAAAGTATGTCATGTGGACATGTATCCGGAAACACTTACTTTCCATGTTAGAGCTCATTTTATTACTTCTCTTGAAATCACATTAATCATGGAATGGAAACACACAGCAACAGAACGTACCAGCGTGACTTCTAACACTTTGTTACAGGAAATGTTCGAAATGTCCTCCGTTAGCAAGGATACATGCATCCACCCTCCGTCGCATGGAATCCCTGATGCGCTGATGCAGCCCTAGAGAATGGCGTACTGTATCACAGCCGTCCACAATACGAGCACGAAGAGTCTCTACATTTGGTACCGGGGTTCCGTAGACAAGAGCTTTCAAATGCCCCCATAAATGAAAGTCAAGAGGGTTGAGGTCAGGAGAGCGTGGAGGCCATGGAATTGGTCCGACTCTACCAATCCATCGGCCACCGAATCTGTTGATGAGAAGCGTACGAACACTTCGACTGAAATGTGCAGGAGCTCCATCGCGCATGACCCACATGTTGTGTCATACTTGTAAAGGCACATGTTCTACCAGCACAGGTTCTAGTATCCCGTACGAAATCATGATAACGTGCTCCATTGAGCGAAGGTGGAAGAGCATGGGGCCCAATCGAGACATCACCAACAATGCCTGCCCAAACGTTCACAGAAAATCTGTGTTGATGACGTGATTGCACAATTGCGTGCGGATTCTCGTCAGCCCACACATGCTGATTGTGAAAATTTACAATATGATCACGTCGGAATGAAGCCTCATCCGCATTTGCATTGAAATGAGGATTGACACATTGTTGGATGTACCATTCGCAGAAGTGTACCCGTGGAGGCCAATCAGCTGCTGATAGTGCCCTCACACGCTGTACATGGTACGGAAACAACTGGTTCTCCCGTAGCACTCTCCATACAGTGACGTGGTCAACGTTACCTTGTACAGCAGCAACTTCTCTGACGCTGACATTAGGGTTATCGTCAACTGCATGAAGAATTGCCTCGTCCATTGCAGGTGTCCTCATCGTTCTAGGTCTTCCCCAGTCGCGAGTCATAGGCTGGAATGTTCCGTGCTCCCTAAGACGCCGATCAATTGCTTCGAACGTCTTCCTGTCGGGACACCTTCGTTCTGGAAATCTGTCTCGATACAAACGTACCGCGCCACGGCTATTGCCCCGTGTTAACCCTACATCAAATAGGCATCTGACAACTCCGCATTTGTAAACATTGCACTCACTGCAAAACCACGTTCGTGATGAACACTAACCTGTTGATGCTACGTACTGATGTGCTTGATGCTAGTACTGTAGAGCAATGAGTCGCATGTCAACACAAGCACCGAAGTCAACATTACCTTCCTTCAATTGGATCAACTGACGGTGAATCGAGGAAGTACAGTACATACTGACGAAACTAAAATGAGCTCTAACATGGAAATTAAGCGTTTCCGGACACATGTCCACATAACATCTTTTCTTTATTTGTGTGTGAGGAATGTTACCTGAAAGTTTGGCCGTACCTTTTTGTAACACCATATATATATATATATATATATATATATATATATATATATATTCAATATAAACGGGACACCATATATATATGGTGTCCCATTTATATTGACTATATATATATATATATATATATATATATATATATATATATATATGGGGTGTCCCATTTATCTTGACCACCCTAAATAACTGTTTGTTGAGATGCAAATTACATAATGCTTCAAGTAAATGTTCTTTAGCCGTCAGTGGGACATCAATCAGCATGTTTGCCTTCGTTTTAGCTTTGTTTTTTTTACAAAGATATGAAGAGCGGTATGAATTTTGAATGGCACCCTGTATTTTTTGTTCGGTAATTCATTTCCTCTCCTGAAGACCTCTTCAAACATGTATCACAGTGTACCACTCACTGAAACACAAGTTATTAATTACATAACATAACACTGATTTTGAGCCCGGGATCTCAAACTCGTCCACTTGCTGGAGTTGTCAGAAAACAAATGAAAACCAAGTAAAAACATAACACAAAATTGACTTTGGCTCTCCTGTACTATTGTCCAGCAGTAGAACGTTGAAAGGTGCTCAATGCGGTGACATCGATACACTGATGCACTCGCTGAATGAAAGAATTATTTACTGCTTCGAGTGTTGCCTGCTGAAGAGAATTACAAGCAAGCACAATACGTTCCTGCCTGTCCTCTGGAGTTGTTGGAATATCGCGATGTACAACATCTCTACTTCAATGCATACCCAAAGAAAAAGGTCCAGAGGATTTAAATCCTCGACCAATCCATCTGGCAGGATACCTTCGGTTGAGAACACGACGTGCAAGCAGGGCATTATATGCTGAACACCCATCGTGTTGATACCACATAAGGATTCTGGTTCTTAGCGGCACTTCATCCAGAAGAGGAGGAAGAATTCGTCTGAGGAAGTTGGCATACGCTGTGCCGTTTAGACTACCTTTGATGAAATAAGGGCTAATAATTGTAGTACCAAGCATCCCACACAAAACGTTAACTCTCCATTGACGCTGATGTTCCACCTGCCTAAGCCACCGTGGGTTGTCGCTGGACCAATAACGGATGTTCGTTGTATTTAACTGTCCTTTGTTTGAGAAGGAACATTCATCGCTAAATAGCACACTGAAGAAGACGTTCAGGTTGGCGAGGATTTACTGCTGTGCCCACTGCAGAACTACACGATTCTGGAAATCATTCCCATGCAATTCTTGATGTAGGTGTACATGGTAAGAATGAAACTGGTGATGTGTAAGAATACGATGTACACTGGTTTTAGGAATGCCAATTCGTGTTCAAGCTGTCGTGTGTACACATGTGGATTCATAGCAATGGAAGCCAGAACAGTAACTTCGGCAGCTTCGTCTGTGCGAGTGCTACGGCGATTGCGTCGTCGTGGTTGAAACTTCCCGTTTCCTGAAGCGTCGCAACAAGACGAGAAAACATCCGTCGGGAAGGTGGGTTCTTGCCAGGATATCGCTCTCTGTACAGTTCCGTTGCCTGTGTAGCATTTCGCCTACCTTCAAAAGCAACAACAATATAAGAAACGATATGTCGATGCAGTTCGTAGGAAGGACAGCCTTTACTGTATGCATACTCTACACAACAGTATTTAGATGGACTACACTACTGTACTAAATGTACCTGTACATAAGAAAACAGTATTGTAATTACTGTTCTGCTAACTTACATTCCCCATAGATGAGTAGCATTTCTAGCTTCTATTCGTTGGTGTACGATCTACTCACACAACTCTTCAACTGACGATGGTTGACGGAATGACCGGTGTGCATTCTACTTATGTTTACATTTGTCCTCTGTCAACGTCAGCACGTGGATGTGTTCCATTACCCCGAGTACCTGCAATAAGCGCTGGAAGCTGAACGTCAGTGTTGTGTTATGTAGTTAATAAAGTTGTGTTTCAGTGAATGGTACACTGTGATACATTTTTGAATAGGTATTTAGGAGAGGAAATGAATTACCGAATAAAAAATACAGGGCGTTATTTAAAAAAGTCGTACCGCTGTTCGTATCATTGTAAAAAGAAAAAAGCTACAACGAGGGTAGTCATGTTGATTGATGTACCTCTGATATTTTGTAATTTGCATTTGTGCAAACAGTTATTGGGGTGGTCAAGATAAATTGGACACCCTATATATATATATATTTCCCCTAAATAAATTTAGTGAAAACTAGTTCTCTCTAGTTTAGTTAGAACGCGTTCTTACTAGTTAAAACTAGTTTATGCTGAGCCACTTCGTCAAAACGCCTTTTGCCTAGTTAAGGCTAGTTTCAACTAGTAAGAACGTGTTCTAGCTAAACTAGACAGAACTAGTTTTCACTAAATTTATTTGGGGGCAATATTAAAATTAAGAGCAACTACGTGTTGATTGAAATAATGCAATATTTATTGAGAATATTGATCATACATCTAAGTCATCAATATTAACTACAGCAATACGAAAATAACCATACACTGAAGAAATATTTTAAGGAACATTACAGAGCCATATTAACAGTATTAGTTACGAATGTGGAAACAAAATAATGATGCCGTATATTAATTACTCATACATTTGACAAAAGTTGCTACAGTCTCAATAAAAGAGAAACGTACCAAAAAAATTTAACAATTAAATTCTGATTATTTGTTATTGCAAGGCAAACTGTCATGACATTTTGAGTTACAAAAGTTTCCTTTTTTTCCTACAAAAGCACGTTTTTTAAATACATGCCTTCTTACACACACAGTCAACAAATCTTTGTCCTGATCCTAAGGCTGCCATCTTGGCAGCAGTTCTTAATGATGCCTTTGTCTCTGGCACGTCTTCCAGCAGCAAGAACTTTTATTTAGCTTGTTTGAAAGGCGATTAGATACTTAATTCATATTATAAAATATATTACAATGTAAGTATTAAAACTTAAAATATTTATTAATTACTTGAATAGTTAGCAACATTTTCAGAGCATTAAATCAATGAATATGTCTGACATTTGTCCTTAATTATTGAAATCAATTCAGAAATACATACCTGCAATACAATTTGTCGAGTATCCCATATTTCGTTCCAGTCTTGTGCAAGTCTTGTTCATCTTTCTGAAGAACAACTCCAATAATATTGGAGAGATCTGCTTTTGCTCTGTCGATAACAGGAATCAGAATAATTATATTGTCACTGATTTCTACAGTGGAGTGTATTGAATCTGAAGCCATGTTCATTCTTTTTCTAGGTGAAACTAGTTGATACTGATAGCCTTAGTTACAACTATAATTTATTGCTGGTCAAAAGTGAAAGTCAGTTAAAACTAGTTTAAACTAGGCAAAACTCATTGTGACGAAGTGGCTCAGTAAAAACTAGTTTTAACTAGTAAGAACGCGTTCTAAATAAAAACGGGTTTATATATATATATATATATATATATTTTACAGTCTGGGTAGAATGAAGAAAGAAGAAGAAATCATGACTACTCAAGCTCAATCGCTCTCTCAAAAGATAATAATCGAAAATAACTATATATATATATATATATATATATATATATATATATAGTTATTTTCGATTATATATATATATATATATATATATATATATATATATATAATTATCTTTTGAGAGAGCGATTGAGCTTGAGTAGTCATGATTTCTTCTTCTTTCTTCATTCTACCCAGATTCTCTTCATACATTCACTGTGTTCTCTCTTGTATTCTTCCGACCATCTTTTTCCCATTCTGTTCTCCGTATGTTGTTGTTAAGTATGCGTTTCTGTATGATGTTTATAAACTGTTCTGTATTGTTTATGTTGCCTTGTGTGATCCCCAGTTCTTTAATGTCTTCTTCTGCTTCAGTGATCCACTTTGTCTTGTGTTTGCTCTTGTTTACTATTTCAAAGATTTGTCTTGTGAGCCTGCTTTCATTCATCCTGCTGATATGTCCATAAAAATCCTTCTCATTCTAATGGTGTCTGTTATTGTTTCTATATCTTTGCAAATTTCTCTAGTTGGTCCCTTCATCCAATTTCATTCCCGAAACACTGGTCTATATATTTAGCTCAGAATACGGAGTTGGATCAAGATTGAATGTGCCAGAGGTCGTAAAGCACGACAGTGTCATCAAGGTCTTCAAGAGGCGTGCGGGGAATCGGCATTGCCTTACAGAGCAGTGGCACGTTGGGTAAAAGCCTTCAACGAAGGTCGGCAAACTGTGGCAGGCGTGCATCGGGCAGGTCGTCCTAGCGTGTCTGAAGAAGAAGTGCACGCTGTAGCCGCGTTAGTGGACAGTGATCGACAACATACGATTGCTGAGCTCGCCCACGAAACCGGATTAGCGCATACGACTGTGCTTCGCTTCCTGAAGGAACGGCATGAGAAAAATTGCATCACGACGGGTTCCGCATGACTTGACTGAAATGTATATATGGATGTGTTACGACTCTGCTAAGACGCATTTGGAGCGCTATGAGGGCGAAGGAGGGACTTTCTTACGCCTTACTGGATCAAACTTGGGCCAAATCGTATGAGCCAAAACTGAAACGCCAATCCAACTAATGGCGTCATTATGGGTCGCCTCGAAAGTCGAAAGTGCGTCAGAGCCCCAGTATGGTGAAAGTTATGGTGATTCTCGTGTACGACTGTGATGGTGTCATCCTAACACATTACGTTTCTTTACGGCAGACCGTCAATGCACAGTATTACTGTTCGTTTCTGGAGCATCACCTGCGACCAGCTTTGCGAAATAAGCGGCGACACCTTCTGTGCAACCTACCCATCATTTTGTACGACAATGCGCGGGCACATACAGCACAAGCTGTGGCTCCTCTGTTCGGTCGATGGGACTGGGAAGTACTGTACCATCCACCATACTCCACGGACTTAAGTCCTAGTGACTTTGATTTGATTCCGAAGATGAAGGAACCACTTCGTGGCATTCACTTCAGAACTGTTCCAGAGATTCGACAGGCAGTGGACCGCTCCATTCGCACCATCAACAGAACAGGCTCTGCTAACGGTATACTACGCCTTCCACATCGCTGGAAACGGGGTCTACGCAACGCTGGTGACTACTGTGAAGCCGGCCGGTGTGGCCGAGAGGTTCTAGGAGCTACTGTCTGGAACCGCGTAACCGCTGCGGTCGCAGGTTCGAATCCTGCCTCGGGCATGGATGTGTGTGATGTCCTTAGTTTAGTTAGGTTTAAGTAGTTCTAAGTTCTAAGGGACTGATGACCTCAGAAGTTAAGTCCCATAGTGCTCAGAACCATTTGAACCATTTGAACTACTTTGAAGGGCAGTAACAGGTGCAAACATGTAACTCGTTGGTATCGGTTGTGAGTAAATACTCCTATATATAGTTGTGGTCTTTAGTCCAGAGACTGGTTTGATGCAGCGCTCCATGCTACTGCATCCTGTGAAAGCTTCTTCATCTCCCAGTACCTACTGCATATCTACATCCTTCTGAATTTGTTTAGTGTATTCATCTCTTGGTCTCCCCCTACGATTTTTACCCTCCACGCTGTCCTCCAATACTAAATTGGTGATCCCTTGATGCCGCAGAACATGTCCTACCAACCGATCCCTTCTCCTCGTCAACTTGTGCCTCAAATTTCTCTTCTCCCCAATTCTATTCAATACCTCCTCATTAGTTATGTGATCTACCCATCTAATCTTCAGCTTTCTTCTGTAGCACCACATTTCGAAAGCTTCTATTCTCTTCTTGTCTAGACTATTTATCGTCCACGTTTCACTTCCATTCATGACTACACTCCATACAAATACTTCCAGAAACGACTTCCTGACGCTTAAATCTATACTCGGCATTATATATATATATATATATATATATATATATATATATATATATATATACACACTTCATGAGAGAATTTAACCCTGCCGGCCGCTGTGGCCGGGCGGTTCTAGGCGCTTCAGTCCGGAGCCACGCAGCTCCTACGGTCGCAGTTTCGAATCCATGGACGTGTGTGATATCGTTAGGTTACTTAGGTTTGAGTAGTTCGAAGTCTATGGGACTGATGACCTCAGATGTTAAGTCCCATAGTGCTTAGAGTCATAAGAACCGTTTTGAACCATTTAACCCTCGATTAATAATCTTCGTAAGTGATCAGAGGTGTATAGTCACTTCACTGAAAGTTGTACTGCAGTCTCTATAGTGTCTAGCATACTGTATATACTTCGGTGACCAATTCTAGGACGACAAGACTGCAAGTCGAATTACCTCCTAACGAACAAATTCCTGTGCACTCTGACGTGTAGTTTGTGAATCTCACAGACGTGCCTCTTATCTGGCTAATATTTGATGTGTTATCGGGATGGTCTGAGAAAAGACAGCAAGCATAGATTAGATAATACCAAAAGTGCCTGCTGCACTGGGAAAACGTACCGGTAGAGCTATACTTACAAATGCCGTACTTTTTACGGATTTTTGGGGCCAAAATTTAATGACAACAATTAGAGGAGCCACAGTTTGAAGGCCGGCCGAAGTGGCCGTGCGGTTAAAGGCGCTGCAGTCTGGAACCGCAAGACCGCTACGGTCGCAGGTTCGAATCCTGCCTCGGGCATGGATGTTTGTGATGTCCTTAGGTTAGTTAGGTTTAACTAGTTCTAAGTTCTAGGGGACTAATGACCTCAGCAGTTGAGTCCCATAGTGCTCAGAGCCATTTGAACCATTTGAACCACAGTTTGAATCACGCATTGGTCACGGAGGGGTTATGTAGGAGGGATTAACACAACCATCACGATGATGAAGGTGATCGGATGAGGTCATATCTGATTACGGGACGCTACATTTCGTTATGTTACTTCAGAACTATGTCATTTACAACTAAAACAGTTTGTAGGATTGCAAAGTACAAATTTATGAAATAATGTAAACGAAATAACGTAAGCAAATTGAACTACAGATGTGTGTGAACCATGTGAAAGCCCGTTGGAGCAAAGATAATAATCAGAAAATAGCACAAATTGATTGTACTACACACTGGCATAACTAAGAAATTGCAATATCGCATAATTAATATATACAGCCGTTGTTTGTTGTTGTGGTCTTCAGTCCTGAGCCTGGTTTGATGCAGCTTTCCATGCAACTCTATCCTGTGCAAGCTTCTTCATCTCCCAGTACCTACTGCAACCTACATCCTTCTGAATCTGCTTAGTGTATTCATCTCTTGGTCTCCCTCTACGATTTTCACCCTCCACGTTCCAATGCTAAATATGTGATCCCTTGATGTCTCAGAATATGTCCTACCAACCGGGCCCTTCTTTTCGTCAAGTTGTGCCACAAACTTCTCTTCTCCCCAATCCTATTCAATACCTCCTCATTGGTTCTGCGATCTACCCATCCAACCTTCAACATTCTTCTGTAGCACCAAAATTCGAAAGCTTCTATTCTCTTCTTGTCCAAACTATTTATCGTCCATGTTTCACTCCCATACATGGCTACACTCCATACTTTCAGAAATGTCTTCCTGACACTTAAATCTATACTCGATGTTAACAAATTTCTCTTCTTCAGAAACGCTTTCCTTGCCATTGCCAGTCTACATTTTATATCCTCTCTACTTCGATCAATTATTTTGCTCCCCAAATAGCAAAACTCCTTTACTACTTTAAGTGTCTCATTTCCTAATCTAATACCCTCAGCATCACCCGACTTAATTCGACTACATACCATTATCCTCGTTCTCCTTTTGTTAATGTTCATCTTATATCCTCCTTTCAAGACACTGTCCATTCCATTCAACTGCTCTTCCAAATCCGTTGCTGTCTCTGACGGAATTACAATGTCATCGGCGAACCTCAAAGTTTTTATTTCGTCTCCGTGGATTTTAATATCTACTCCGAATTTTTCTTTTGTTTCCTTCACTGCTTGCTCAATATACAGATTGTATAACATCGGGGAGAGACTACAGCACTGTCTCACTCCATTCCCAGCCACTGCTTCCCTTTCATGTCCATCGACTCCTATAACTGCCACCTGGTTTCTGTAAAAATTGTAAATAGCCTTTCGCTCCCTGTATTTTACCCCTGCCACCTTCAGAATTTCAATGAGAGTATTCCAGTCAACATTGTCAAAAGCTTTCTCTAAGTCTACAAATGCTAGAAACGTAGGTTTGCCCTTCCTTAATCTAGCTTCTTAGATAAGTCGTAGGGTCAGTATTGCCTGACGTGTTCCAACATTTCTACGGAATCCAAACTGATCTTCCCCGAGGTCGGCTTCTACTAGTTTTTCCATTCGTCTGTAAATAATTCGCGTTAGTATTTTGCAGCCGTGACTTATTAAACTGATAGTTCGGTAATTTTCACATCTGTCAACACCTACTTTCTTTGGGACTGGAATTATTATATTCTTCTTGAAGTCTGAGGGTATTTCGCCTGTTTCATACATCTTGCTCACCAGATGGTAGAGTTTTGTCAGGACTGGCTCTCGCAAGGCCGTCAGTAGTTCCAATGGAATGTTGTCTGCCCCGGGGGCCTTATTTCGACTCAGGTCTTTCAGTGCTCTGTATAGACCCTCTATATACTCATTTCACCTTTCTGCTTTCCCTTCTTTGCTTAGAACTGGGTTTCCATCTGAGCTCTTGATATTCATACAAGTGCTGCTCTTTTCTTCAAAGGTCACTTTAATTTTCCTGTAGCCAGTATCTATCTTACCCCTAGTGAGATAAGCCTCGACATCTTTACATTTGTCCTCTAGCCATCCCTGCTTAGCTATTTTGCACTTCCTGTCGATCTCATTTTTGAGACGTTTGTATTCCTTTTTGCCTGCTTCATTTACTGCATTTTTATATTTTCTCCTTTCATCAATTACATTCAATATTTCTTCTGTTACCCAAGGATTTCTACTAGCCCTCGTCTTTTTACCTACTTGATCCTCTGTTGGCTTCACTACTTCATCTCTCAAAGCTACCCATTCTTCTTCTACTGTATTTCTTTCCCCCATTCCTGTCAATTGCACCCTTATGCTCTCCCTGAAACTCTGTACAACCTCTGGTTTTTTTTAGTTTATCCAGGTCCCATCTCCTTAAATTCCCACCTTTTTGCAGTTTCTTCAGTTTTAATCTACAGGTCATAACCAATAGATTGTGTTCAGAGTCCTCATCTGCCCCTGGAAATGTCTTACAATTTAAAACCTGGTTCCTAAATCTCTGTCTTACCATTATATAATCTATCTGATACCTGTCAGTATCTCCAGGATTCTTCCATGTATACAACCTTCTTTCATGATTCTTGAACCAAGTGTTAGCTATGATTAAATTGTGCTCTGTGTAAAATTCTACCAGGTGGCTTCCTCTTTCATTTCTTAGCCCCAGTCCATATTCACCTACTACGTTTCCTTCTGTCCCTTTTCCTGCTACCGAATTCCAGTCACCCATGACTATTAAATTTTCGTCACCCTTCACTATCTGAATAATTTCTTTTATTTCATCATACATTTCTTCAATTTCTTCGTCATCTGCAGAGCTAGTTGGCATATAAACTTGTACTACTGTAGTAGGTGTGGGCTTCGTATCTATCTTGGCCACAATAATGCGTTCACTATGCTGGTTGTAGTAGCTTACCCGCACTATATCTATCTTATCCTATCCATTTCCCTTTTTAAATTTTCTAACCTACCTGCCCGATTAAGGGATCTGACATACCACGCTCCGATCCGTAGAACGCCAGTTGTCTTTCTCCTGATAACAACGCCCTCCTGAGTAGTCCCCACCCGGAGATCCGAATGGGGGACTATTTTATCTCCGGAATATTTTACCCAAGAGGACGCCATCATCATTTAATCATACAATAAAGCTGCATGCCCTCAGGAAAAATTACGGCCGTAGTTTCCCCTTGCTTTCAGCCGTTCACAGTACCAGCACAGCAAGATCGTTTTGGTTAGTGTTACAAGGCCAGATCAGTCAATCCTCCAGACTGTTGCCCCTGCAACTACTGAAAAGGCTGCTGCCCCTCTTCAGGAACCACACGTTTGTCTGGCCTCTCAACAGATACCCCTCCTTTGTGGTTGCACCTACGGTACGGCTATCTGTATCGCTAAGGCACGCAAGCCTCCCCACCAACGGCAAGGTCCATGGTTCAGGGGGGGGGGGGGATACAGCCGTAAGCGGAGATATTATCCAACCAATTTACAGCCGTAAGCGGAGATATTATCCAACCAATTTATACAGATTGTATACCTCTTCCTCAAGAATTTAACGATCTTGGTGAACTCTCACACATTACGTTAAGATCGGGAGAATTTGGGAAGCTGGAAGTTACTTTGTACTCTTCATGTGTTCATGCTATTTTTGGCACTTTTTTTCGTATCGTAAATAATTTTTTGTGGTAATTCTTATATTGCATTTTTTAAACTATTTAGAACAAAAACATGACATACAGATTTCAGTTACGATATACTCTCTAATCTCTGTTGTAAACTGCCTTGTCGGAAGGTCTATTGTACATAATAGTATCTCTTTAAGGAACAACAATTTTCGATGTGAGGTCATTTAGTGTTATCTGTTATAAGTCGTAAATGAGTTATCAAGCCATAACAGGCAGTTAGCCATAACAGAAAACATGACAGTTTGCGTCTTTTGCTAACTAGTAAAACGATTATGACAGCTGATGATTTCACAACAAATATTTTAAAAGGAGCTTGTAAATGAACCGTTGGAAGAGGTATATGAGAGAATGGATGCATATTATTCATTTAATTTACCTACGAGAATACCTCTCTTCGCCTTTAACAGCTGTTCGGCAATGAAAACTGGGTTATGTGGCACGGGGGTATATGAAATAAACCTTGGATAAGGTGAGCAACTGCTTCATATTATAGTGTTCTTTTATGAGAAGATTTACATGAAAATCGGAATTCATGCGAGTGATGCCACAGATTAATCACTGTGAAAATAAAATCGAAACAATCGAGAGCATAGTTAGAATCGAGATGAGACGGTCTATCGGTAAACAGGAAGATCTTGTAATCTATACTGGTATCTAAAGATCAAAAATCTCGAAAAGTGCTTTGCTGATTTACATCAGATGCTTACGAGGTGCTGTAACGAACACTTGGACGGACACAGGATACATTTTTAAGGGGGGTAGGACGTCAAACGGGCCGACTTGCAGCAGAAGAGGCATCACAGGACATTTTAATTTCCACTGTTTACACTCTAGAATTTATTTAATTTATGAAAAAATGAATTAGCTGTTACATTTTAAACTTCATGTTTAGAAAAAAAAACCGTCAAATTTTGTAGTTAATTATCTCAATTTTTACCACAGTTTTTAATAGATTTAGAAAATTTTAGAGTTTCATACACCTGTGAGTATGGTATTTATGCTGTGCTAAATTCATCGAAGAATCTCTCTTACCTATGACGAAAAGTGTACCTATAGGAACAAATACAGCCAATAGTAAGTGAAAAAATGATGACATTTGACATGTAAGAAAAGTTTATTTTGTTATATCTTTTAACTTCCACTGCTATGAGTGTGAATCCTGAATCCTTCCTGGTCATGCTGACCACGTTCTATGAATTTATTTGTAAAAGTATAGACAGTGGAAATTGAAATGTCCTGTGGTGCCTCTCCTGCTCCAAGTAGGCCCGTTTGACGTCCTACCCCCCCTAAATGTGTATAAATATATAAATTAAAATCACTCCATTCCTTGACTACCGCGCTGGCAAACCGTAATAGATCTTGAAACAAACATTTTTTGATATAATGATGCGTATTTTTAAATGAGCTTGCCAACTATGTTACTTACTAAATATTTTTATTTGAGCCTTAGAAATCAGCTAGTTAAGTTGTAGCACGCCAGATGGTGAGAGTTTTCTCCCTGAAGCTCCATGGGACATCGCCAATCGCTTGCCAGTCTAATTGTCGGCATAACAGGGTGTGCTCAAAATGTATGCAAACACACCATGTTTGTGTTCACGGGGTGGTTTCTTCATGGGTAATTTATCATCGTTACTGTCAGTTTTCCGGTTTAACGTTGCCTTTGGCTCCCCTGCTTCATATTTTGTAGCTGTTTTGCTGTCATTAGTGTCCATTTATTTGCCGAAGGTATATCAAGCCTAACCATTACATGGGTGTATTTTGCACTTTCTGCTCACTGAATTTTCCCATTTTCCAAAGTTAGGTAACCCGTGGTCACCTTAGTAGCTCTCTTCTTCCTACTGACATTACCATCTGTAACGGTAACACCGACCACGTTAAATGGCACTTGATGCTAACGTTAAACATCCGCGAGGAATTTATTGATAAGTTTTGACCGTGAGATAACCTAATGGAAACAGAACATTCAAACTGGGATTCGTTTCCGAAACACTTGTAATACGAGGTGCACTCAAGTTCTAAGGCCTCCGATTTTTTTTCTCCAGACTGGAAAGAGATAGAAACATGCGCATTGTTTTAAAATGAGGCCGCGTTCATTGTCAATACGGCCCAGAGATGGCAGCACCGTATGGCAGATGGAATTTTACCGCCAGCGGCGAGAATGAGAACTGTTTTAAATACTTAAAATGGCGACGTTTTCCTTACTTGAACAGCGTGCAATCATTCGTTTTCTGAATTTGCGTGGTGTGAACCCAATTGAAATTCATCGACAGTTGAAGGAGACATGTGGTGATGGAGTTACGGATGTGTCGAAAGTGCGTTCATGGGTGCGACAGTTTAATGAAGGCAGAACATCGTGTGACAACAAACCGAAACAACCTCGGGCTCGCACAAG
Organism: Schistocerca serialis cubense; assembly: GCF_023864345.2. NCBI lineage: Eukaryota > Metazoa > Arthropoda > Insecta > Orthoptera > Acrididae > Schistocerca > Schistocerca serialis. The sequence continues at coordinate 106,640,333 of NC_064649.1, forward strand.
CCGGTCTGACGACACGATCGAGAAAGTGGAGAGAATTGTTTTGGGGGATCGCCTCCAGAATTGGCATTTCTGTGGGTTCTGTGCACACGATCCTGCATGACGACCTGAAAATGCGAAAAGTGTCATCGAGGTGGGTACCACGAATGCTGACGGACGACCACACGGCTGCCCGTGTGGCATGTTGCCGAGCAATGTTGATGTGCAACGACAGCACGAATGGGACATTCTTTTCGTTGGTTGTGACAATGGATGAGACGTGGATGCCATTTTTCAATCCAGAAACAAAGCGCCAGTCAGCTCAATGGAAGCACACAGATTCACCGCCACCAAAAAAATTTCGGGTAACCGCCAGTGCTGAAAAAATGATGGTGTCCATGTTCTGGGCCAGCGAGGGCGTAATCCTTACCCATTGCGTTCCAAAGGGCACTACGGTAACAGGTGCATCCTACGAAAATGTTTTGAAGAACAAATTCCTTCCTGCACTGCAGCAAAAACGTCCTTGAAGGGCTGCACGTGTGCTGTTTCACCAAGACAACGCACCCGCACATCGAGCTAACGCTACGCAACAGTTTCTTCGTGATAACAACTTTGAAGTGATTCCTCATGCTCCCTACTCACCTGACCTGGCTCCTAGTGACTTTTGGCTTTTTCCAACAATGAAAGGCACTCTCCATGCCCGCATCTCGTGGTCGTGCGGTATCGTTCTCGCTTCCCATGCACGGGTTCCCGGGTTCGATTCCCGGCGGGGTCAGGGATTTTCTCTGCCTCGTGATGGCTGGGTGTTGTGTGCTGTCCTTAGGTTAGTTAGGTTTAAGTAGTTCTAAGTTCTAGGGGACTGATGACCATAGATGTTAAGTCCCATAGTGCTCAGAGCCATTTGAACCATTTGAGCCAGCCACTCTCCGTGGCCGCACATTCACCAGCCGTGCTGCTATTGCCTCAGCGATTTTCAAGTGGTCAAAACAGACTCCTAAAGAAGTCTTCGCCGCTGCCATGGAATCATGGCGTCAGCGTTGTGAAAAATGTGTACGTCTGCAGGGCGATTACGTAGAGAAGTAACGCCAGTTTCATCGATTTCGGGTGAGTAGTTAATTAGAAAAAAAATCGGAGGTCTTAGAACTTGAATGCACCTCGTATTAGTAATTTTCGCCTCACAAACATTAATATACGCTCAATAGTAAACGCCTGATGGCCTAAAGTCATCGAACAATTGTAAATAAAAGAAATGAACCATCGCATAGCAGCGTCATAATCTGTTATTCTTTATCTTTGCCGTTCTTGCGCGGTGGCGGAAATCTCTATGTACATGTATCGATTTATGATATAAAAAAGAATTCTGTTGTTTATAGACAAGTGAGGCATTGGGCGCCTCATCTTTTACTGTTTGTATTCCATGAAAGGCGGACGTGGACTTGCTGCGTTCTGCATCGGTATTTTATATTTTATGTAAAAATATTCAGTAAAAATGTTAACTGTTATTTTTACAATCAGAAAACATGTAGTTTCTTGTATGATTACGATCAGACAGCATCAAGAGGACATTTGACTGTTATGTATACAGTATTTAATCACAATGGTCATGTATTGTAATTTAATATGAAAAGATACGTAGCATTAAAAAACGTGTGCTAAAGATAAGTGTGCTTATTTTAGTAAATTAACCTTGATGATTTCCATCTCCTCATTTACTTGAATGTTAATTATTTTGTGTTAGGTCATCACCAGAAACTGCAATCACGCTGATGGGCCGAACGCAACATGAGGCAGAAGGAACATTATCGTTTTCCTATTATTTCTGAATCAGCTCTTTTTTTAATTGTGTAGTAATGCATTTCTTTTAAAGTCTATAAATCTTCTGGTCCCATAGTATTGTTCCGGGTATGACGACATCGCGACTATAAAAATGCACAGAAATGATAATGTTTCTTCCGAACGATATCAAATAAATCAATGTGCTGCTCTTGTTCAAAATATGCCAACCAGGTATTTAATGCTCAACGTATGTTATTATAATAGAGTAATCAATCGCTGATTCTGTTCCCAAGTGACCCACCACAATATTCGCTTTTTCGACGTTTTTCACAAAATATAAAATAAAAATTATTTTTCTTTTCGCCCCCCAAGAGCAACGCTACACACTCCATCAGAGTATAACTAACACGAACTAAGTGGGTCAGGGAACAGACATTCTCGCAGCACGCCAGCCGCTGTGGCCGAGCGGTTCTACGCGTTTCAGTCCAGAACCGCGCTGCTGCTACAGTCGCAGGTTCGAATCCTGCCTCGGGCATGGATGTGTGTGATGTCCTTAGGTTAGTTAGGTTTAAGTAGTTCTAAGTTCTAGGGGACTGATGACCTCAGATGTTCAGTCCCATAGTGCTTAGAGCCATTTGAACCATTTTTTCTCCCAGCACAAGTTGTAACATTGCATATTAATAACGGTCGCCAGCCTGATTACGCATTCTTGTGTCAAGCAATGTAATAAAGCAGAAAACAGTGCTATGGCTAACCTAACCTTCCTTGACACATACTTAAGTCTTTCTTATATCTGTTCACACTACAACACAGTAACCTATCCTTATAGATAAATGTGCTACTAACCAGTAAGTCAGACTAATGGCCAATAAGATAGCAAACAGTAAAATATGCCTCTCAACAATACGTAACTTGAATGAACTATGTGCAGCAGCTTACAGAACCAATCGTCAACCCGCCTGAAAACAACTAGCAATACTAAACAGGGAAAAGCATGCAATGATTTAAATCAGGAGATCTGTTAATGATCATACTATATAACTTCATTGCTTAGTACACAGTCTCTATACCTGTGCATTAACCAACTTACAACACAATAGCTAACACAGTAAATATTTCTTTCTTAAACTCGGTTTGAAGCAATTAAACAGATTACAAATGTAACTCAGTGGCTCTGAAGGAACCTTTTGCATTGCTTCATTAACTAACTAGCCTAGTAAATTTAATGACATTAATATCGCTCAAAAGGGGAAAGGTTGCTGGACCTGATGGGATACCAGTTCGATTTTACAAAAAGTACGCGAAGGAACGTGCCCCCCTTCCTGCAGCGGTGTACCGTAGATCTCTAGAAGAGCCTAGCGTTCCAAAAGATTGAAAAAGGGCACAGGTCATCCCCGTTTTCAAGAAGGGACGTCGAACGGATGTGCAGAACTATAGACCTATATCTCTAACGTCGATCTGATGTAGAATTTTGGAACACGTATTATGTTCGACTTTTCTGGAGATTAGAAATCTACTCTGTAGGAATCAGCATGGGTTTCGAAAAAGACGATCGTGTGAAACCCAGCTCGCGCTGTTTCTCTACGAGACTCGGAGGGCCATAGGCACTGGTTCCCGGGTACAGTTCCCCATAGTCGTTTAATGAACAAAGTTAGAGCATATGGACTATCAGACCAACTGTGTGATTGGATTGATGAGTTCCTAGATAACAGAAAGCAGCATGTCATTCTGAATGGAGAGAAGTCTTCCGAGGTAAGAATGATTTCAGGTGTGCCGCAGGGGAGTGTCATAAGATCGTTGCTATTAACAATATACATAAATGACCTTGTGGATAACATCGGAAGTTTAATGAGGCTTTCTGCGGATGATGCTGTAGTATATAGAGAGGTTGTAACAATGGAAAATTGTACTGAAATGCAGGAGGATCTGCAGCGAATTGACGCATGGTGCAGGGAATGGCAATAGAATCTCAATGTAGGCAAGTGTAATGTGCTGCGAAAACATGGAAAGAAAGATCCTTTATCATTTAGCACTTCAGCAACTGGAAGCAGTTAATTCCATAAATTATCTGGGAGTAGGTAAAGCAGATACCAGACTGAGATTCATTGGAAGACACCTGAGGAAATGCAGTCCGAAAACAAAGGAAGTAGGTTACAGTACACTTGTTCGCCCACTGCTTGAATACTGCTCACCAGTGTGGGATCCGTACCAGATAGGGTTGATAGAAGAGATACAGAAGATCCAACGGAGAGCAGCGCGCTTCGTTACAGGATCATTTAGTAATCGCGAAAGCGTTACGGAGATGATGGATAAACTTCAGTGGAAGACTCTGCAAGAGAGACGCTCACTAGCTCGGTATGGGCTTTTGTGAAGTTTCGAGAACATACCTTCACCGTGTGGGGCGGCGGATGAGTTTGTATAAATTTAATCTACTGTTGTTGCTGTAATTGCTGTATGTCGAATCAGTTTCTGGCTATTAGAATGTTGTTAATGCTGTCTTCCGCCGTTCTCAACACTGGCTCTCTATTTACTTTTTGGCACCCAGAAAGTGATTTAATAAAACATGGAACCAGTAATTAGAGATCCTAGTGCCCACTTTATCTGAGAATGTTATTATAGCTGCAGCTTATAGCTCTGAGGAATTAGGAGATTGTCCGGGATTTCTAATCAAAAACGGTTTTCCGAAATAGTTGAGTATATTCTGAAATTCACTGATAAAAAACACAAGTATCCCTACAACCTAACTAACAGAGCAGCTCAGAGTCTAATGCGCTGGTGCAACTATAAATGTCCGAATTAAATGTTAAAAAGAATGCTCGCCATAATTTGATGAAAATAATTCATCAAACGCCACGCTAAATATTTGGTAGAATGTCTGTCCCGCGACGGCACGTGAAAATACGACAATACGCAAACTGAAGCTAGATAATGAAAATCATTCCAGAATTAACACTTCACATGAAATGTTTTCATGGTTCCGCGTATCTCTAGTAACTTAATAGGGCACCCGAGGCTGTTTGTAGCAGTGACACTGATGCGACGCGACTCCCGACACAGATGGCGTATCATTCAGCGTCTGGAGAGAACTGGGGCCTTTCTTCCTCGCGCAGCGTTCTTATATATAAAGCCGCGGTGCGGACGGCTAAGGGAACGCCTGATCTTTTCGGCTCTCCCGACTAGCCGCTGGGCTAGTAATGCACCACTTCAAGTTACATAATAATTTATAGCTTCTTTTGCTTATGGCCGATGAAGCTCTTAATTTAAATGTGCATTCAGCACGCAGGTAAGTATTGATAATAAAATTTTGACGTGGCTAAGTTAAATATCTTGGGCGAGAGAATTAATTAAATACACTGCACGCAGTAGATGAGCTCTGAACTGGTCCTTTTGAGATCCACTATCGCTATAATTTTATAGGTATTCAAAAGAAACTTTACACATCTTCATAATCATAGCGGACCTCCAACCTATTTAAATCTAAACATCCTAGCCTTATTTACTAGCCTACTTAATCTATCTTGCTTCCTTCAGTTTTGAGACGAAAACCACAAAATCATGAATTTCCATTGAAATCTTAATATGTGAAATCTAAAGTACTGTTTTTATTAAATCATTATGAAAGATGAATCTAAATATAAATTTTGAAGTCTCTAGCTCTTTTCTGTTGCGCCAATGATTTTTCCAGAAAAACGTCCAAATTTCGAAAATGGCTGAAGTTATCGAACTGATATTTAACACACATTAATTTAGTATTATTTCTGACATGCTAGAAAAGTTTTAGTTCATTTGCTTGATTTTTAAGGTATTGCGCAACATTTATGACATCAGAGCTAGTTACAGCAGACTGGCTGGCACACAATGGAAACTGATGTGAATTTACTACAGCGTGAGTAGGCTGCTTCCCTACATCACCCTCTACTTAAATTTTTTGTTTATGAATGTTAATGAATGAAAAAAAATTTAATTACAAAAAGGGAAGCAATAGTACAGCTTAACTCCCTATGAAAAATCAAAATTGAAATATAAACCTGTAGAAACATTAAAGAAAACTGATTACCTACATTAATTATTTAAATTGTAGGCATGTTCACTGCCTTTTAAACAATGTCATTACTCAAAATTTTAAGCAAAGTCAATGAAATATTTTGGCATACATATTGCCTTAGACAAACAAACACATACAAATTGAAAAATTATCTTAGATCCATTAAATACATTTTTACATACACAAATTCAAAGAAAATAACATGATACATAAACAGATGAATATCTCTTAGCAGTCTTTTCTAAATCTGAAAGAAAAGTTCACAAATAATTTTTACACACGTGGTTGTAGCCGCTTTGGCTGGCGTCCTACACTTCCATTCACAAGGGTAGAGGAGGGGAAGTTGCTATGGTGTGCGTTCTTCTCGATCACTCTAAATTACATGGGGGAAAGGGGAGGGGTCACTGTGAGTTGTGTCCAAGTCACTCCACGCTTTCACGCAGCTACCAGGCTGCCATTATCTGGTTTGTCCTGTAGAACAAACAAAAAGAGTGCCTCAGACTCTGTTCACTTAATATCTAAGGGTGGGTCACAATGAAATGGGGATATATGGTACTGGTGACCTCGCTGTTTGGCCCCCTCGCCCCCAAATCAACCAACCAACTGTCACGATCTTTTATTCCTGTCATTTCTAGGAAACATAAAGAGGCATTGGCAGTGGCTATCTGGCTGTTTTCTCCCAGTTCTTTGGGACTTTTAATCACGTTTGACGCCTCAAATACGAGTAGGAAGAATTGTATCTGTGGTGTAATGAAGCATCGACTGCTGCTATGTGGCTGCCACCTCCCAATTCTACGGGACTGTTAATCACTTTTGACACCTCGGTCACATTAGGAAGAGGTTTTTTTTTGTTCGGAATCTTAGTCGTGGCGCAATACTTTATGGGTTGAAATTTGTATCCCTCACCACTGCCTGAAACACTGATGGGACCCTGTACTCTATTTTCCAATCGATGTTTATCTTCCTGCTGTTACTGTTAACCTATTCATTTACACTACTGGCCGTTAAAATTGCTACACCAAAAAGAAATGCAAATGATAAACGGGTATTCATTGGACAAATATATTATACTAGATTTGATATGCGATTACATTTTAACGCAATTTGGGAGCATAGGCCCTGAGAAATCAGTACTCAGAACAACCACCTCTGGCCGTAATAACGGCCTTCATACGCCTGGGCATTGAGTCAAACAGAGCTTGGATGGCGTGTACAGGTACAGCTGCCCATGCAGCTTCAACACGATATCACAGTTCATCAAGAGTAGTGACTGGCGTATTGTGATGAGACAGTTGCTCGGCCACCATTGACCAGACATTTTCAATTGGTGAGAGATCTGGAGAATGTGTTGGCCAGGGCAGCAGTCGAACATTTTCTGTATCCAGAAAGGCCCGTACAGGACCTGCAACATGCGGTCCTGCTCAAATCTAGGGTTTCGCAGGGATCGAATTAAGGGTAAAGCCACGGGTCGTAACACATCTGAAATGTAACGTCCACTGTACAAAGTGCCGTCAATGCGAACAAGAGGTGACCGAGACGTTTAACCAATGGCACCCCATACCATCACGCCGGCTGATACGAAAGTATGGCGATGACGAATACACGCTTCCAATGTGCGTTCACCGCGATGTCGCCAAACACGGATGCGACCATCATGATGCTGCAAACAGAACCTGTATTCATCCGAAAAAATAACGTTTTGCCATTCGTGCACCCAGGTTCGTCGTCGAGTAGACCATCGCAGGCTCTGTTATCTGTGATGCAGCATCAAGGGTAACCGCAGCCACGGTCTCCGAGCTGATAGTCCATGCTGCTGCAAACGTAGTCGAACTGTTCGTGCAGATGGTTGTTGTCTTGCAAACGTCCCCATCTGTTGACTCAGGGTTCGAGACGTGGCTACAGCCATGCGGATAAGATGCCTGTCATCTCGACTGCTAGTGATACGAGGCCGTTGCGATCCAGCACGGCGTTCCGTATTACCCTCCTGAACCCACCGATTCCGTATTCTCCTAACAGTCATTGGATCTCGTCCAACGCGAGCAGCAATGTCGCGATACGATAAACCGCAATGGCGATAGGCTACAATCCGACCTTTATCAAAGTCGGAAACGTGATAGTACGCATTTCTCCTTCTTACACGAAGCATCACAACAACGTTTCACCACGCAACGCCGGTCAACTGCTGTTTGTGTATGAGATATCGGTTAGACATTTTCCTCATGTTAGTGCGTTGTAGGTGTCGCCACCGGCGCCATGCTTGTGTGAATGCTCTGAAAAGTTAATCATTTACATATCACAGCATCTTATTCCTGTCGGTTGAGTTTCGCGTCTGTAGCACGTCATCTTCGTGGTGTAGCAATTTTAATGGTCAGTAGTGTAATTTCGGTAACATCTGAGACAGCAGTTCACCTATGAACGCAGTTTATTTAGGAGAGACTCTGTGTGCTACAATGCAAGTACTTGTATGCCGCCGATAGGATTTTAATTTCGACGGCTCGCCTTCATACTATTGAGAATATCACCCACCCCAGAAACGTGGAAAGCAAAGAGATTGAAGTATAAGAGGTTTGTTTCACAGTGTCAATGATGATGTGCTCATACCTCTTAAGGTAAGCATCTTAGTCCATGTTTACTAGACGTTTTTCTTAGAAAGGAGGACATAAAAATAGACTAGCACACGAAAGAGGGAATTCTTGGCCAAGAAAATTCTACCACTGTGAAACATCGGTCTTCAACTGAGGAACTAATCTGTGAGACTGTACTTTTAGACTATAGCCTTGACTGGAAGTGAGTCACAGATTGTGTGAAAAACGGTAAAGTAAAGAATCGAAGAGTTTTCAATGTAATGCTACAGAAATATGCTAGGAGCTAGGTCGACTGATGAGGAATTAGGAGATTGCGCACAGAATCTGCGAGGGGGAGGAACATATGGAAAAAACTGGAAACAAGAAGAGGCAGGGTGACAGAATACACATCAAGGCATCAGGAAATTACTTCCATGGTACTTGGTGGAGCTGTACAAGATGAGAAGTGTAGCAGAGATTTGAGTAAGTCAAGAAAATAATTGAGAACATTGGGGCAAAGTGCTAGTCTGAGATGAAGATGTTGACACAGGTGAGGAAGACGTGGTGTGCAGTATCCTGCCCCTGGGAAGACGGTTGTCCTACCTTCTCTCTCCTCCCTCCCTCTGCCCCAAAAAAGAACTCAGTGCAGGACAACACCCAACTGGCTTGGTGGACAACAACCTGGAACTTTAGAACACCATCCAACTAGAGTGTTCACGTTGAGTGGCGACTGAAAGTGAGTGGGACGTTCTAGATGCAAGGACTGCGTGTAATTTCGCAGTTTTGCAGTCATCGGTTCGACAACCAAAATTAATGCTGTATCTAAGGTTGCTGAAGGTATAAGAGATGAAATACAGAGAGCGAAAAGTTATCTGCAACTTATGTAGACAGCAGGCAGCAGCTACAACAGTTGAAGGACGTGAAAGGGAAGCAGTAGTTGAGAAGACAGTGATATTGTCCCTTATGTTATACGCTCTGTATTGTTTGTTAGTGGTAGAGCAAACCAGGAGCAAACGGGAAAGGGTGTTCAACTGCAAGGAGAAGGAATAAAAGGATTCAGGTTTGCTGATTTTACTGTAAGTCTGTTAGAAATGGCAAAGGATTTTGAAGCTCAGTTGAATGGCGAAGTGAACAATGCCTTGGAAAAATGTTACAAGATGAATATCAGCAGAAATAAAACAAGTGGGATGTAGTCGAACTAAATTAGGTGATACTCAAGAAAAAAGGTTAGGAAATGAGATATTAAACGTACTAGGTGGTTTTCGCTGTTTGGACAGGAAGATAGCTGACGGTTTATGAAACAGAGAGATTGTAATATATGAAGTATCAGTACAAAGAAAAGAATTACAAAAAATAGTAATATGTTAACATCGAAGATGAATGTAACATGTAGAAAGTCTTTACTTAAGCTATTGTCTGAAGTGTACAGAAGTGAAACGTCTACAAGAAATAGTTCAAGAAGAGAAAATAAGCTTTTGATATGTGGTGCTGTAGAAGAATGCTGAAGACTAGGTGAGAAGGCAGTGATACTGGGAGGTCTAAATCGAATTGAGGAAAAAAGAAATGTGTGGTGCAAGTTGACTAAAAAAGGGGATCAGTAAATAGGACACATCATAACGCATCGAAAAATCTTCCGTTTGTTAATGAAAGGGGGTGTGGGGGTGTGGGGGGGTTGTGCGAAGAGGAGAGTTAAAAATTGTAAACGGATACCAATGTACGAATACAGTAAGCAGTACAAATGGGCGTAGGTTGTAGTAGATATGTAAGATAAAGAGGATCGCAAGGGATAGAATAGCATGGAGAGCTGCACCAAGCCAGTCTTTGGACTGGAAGACCACAACAATAGCAATAAGCGACAGCGTAGCGGATGTGAAACATGTAAAAGAAATTAATTGTGCACAGTTGGAGTACATTTAATTACATAGTTTCTTTTTCTTTTTTGGGCTCAGTATGCAAATATCTGAGGTCGTTAGTGCCCAACTATTGACTGAGTGATGGTTCTTTTGTAGTTATCTAAATCAATCTTCGTTGCTAGGATTGCGTACCTCAATCGATTAAAAACGGACCCTTTATATGATCAATTTGTTATCTGTCTGTCTGTCTGTCTGTTTGTCTGTCTCTCCTGCTTTTCAGGACACTTTTTCTCATGAACGGCTTGACGTATCAAATTGAAAGGTCTATGGTCCCTTGGTGGTAAAATAAACATTAGGTTCTAAGTTACTCCAGTCAAAAGATACAGCCATTTATGCCACACTTTTACTAACTGATTCATCAAAAACTGTAGGGTTATGTCGTGTGATGTTAACCAGGAACCCCAAGACGACTACCGCAGTCCACTTCACCCCTCAGCCGCCCCACACTGAACCCAGGGTTATTGTGCGGTTCGGCCCCAGGTGGACCCCCCAGTGAACGTCTCACACCAGACGAGTGTAACCCCTATGTTTGCGTGGTAGAGTAATAGTGGTGTACGCGTACGTGGAGAACTTGTTTGCGTAGCAATCGTCGACATAATAAAGCTAAGGTGGAGTAAGGGGAACCAACCAGCCCGCATTTGCCGAGGCAGATGGAAAACCACCTAAAAACCATCCACAGACTGGCTGGCTCACCGGACCTCGACACAAATCCGCTGGGCGTATTTTTGCTGGGGACCAGCGCTCCTTCCCACCCGGAAAGCCGTATGTTAGACCGCACAGTCAATCGTCCGGGTCAACTGTAGGGTACTCTCCGTTAGTGTAGAGCCTTGAAATTTGCCAAGAAGCAAAGTTTTATTGTGTAAATAAACGAAAACACCCAAAAAATGTGAATTTGTAATTATATCACATGCAAAAAATGTCATTTGCTGGCTGGCTGTTTGTGCAACCAGAGGATCCAGTCTGTTTCATGTAAACGCAGCCCACACCATTATGGAGCCACCACAAGCTTGCACAGTGCCTTGTTCACAACTCCGGTTCGTGGCTTCTCGGGCTCACTGACAACTCTACGCAAACGCCACTGCTCTCGGTCGTTACGTAAAGGCCGATGGCCATTGCCTTTTCCACAGTGAGAGGTTGTTTTGTTGTGGTCTTCAGTCCTGAGACTGGTTTGGTGCAGCTCTCCATGCTACTCTATCCTGTGGAAGCTTCTTCATCTCCCAGTACCTACTGCAACCTACATCCTTCTGAATCTGTTTAGTGTATTCATCTCTCTACGATTTTTACCCTCCACGCTGCCCTCCAATACTAAATTGGTGATCCCTTGATGCCTCAGAACATGTCCTACCAACCGATCCCTTCTTCTAGTCAAGTTGTGCCACAAATTTCTCTTCTCCCCAATCCTATTCAATACTTCCTCATTAGTTATGTGATCTACCCATCTAATCTTCAGCATTCTTCTGTAGCACCACATTTCAAAAGCTTCTACTCTCTTCTTGTCCAACAGTGAGAGGTAATGCCTGAAATTTAGTATTCTCGGCACACTCCTGTCATTGTGTATCCCGGAATATTGAATTCCCTAATGATTTCCGAAATGGAATGTCCCATGCATCTAGCTCCAACTTCCATTCTTCATTCAAAATCTGTTAATTCCCATCGTACGACCATAATCACGTCAGAAACGTTTCCACACGAGTCACCTGAGTAGAAATGACAGCGTTGTCAATTCACTGCCCTTTTATTCGTTCTGTACCTATACTCTCGCCATCTGTATATGTGCATATCGCTATCACATGACTTCTGTAACCTCAGTGTAAAAACAAATTTGACAATTATAATCGTTAGAAAGTACTTGCATACGTCAGAATATCTGCTAACTCAAAAGTAATTCTGGAAACGAAATTGTGAACAATATTTTTACAACAAACTGTTTGTGTAGCATGTTGTTCACATGAATATTCCATAATTTAACAGAAGTGGAGCAGCAATCAAGCCTGGCAGTCCTTCACCAGACTATTCAAGCTCCCCAAGACAAATTTATGTGGAAGCCTCTAAAAATAACGGAGGGGTCTACATAACTGAAACACACTGGATGAAAAAATAATGTGTGGACGCCATATTGAATCCTGTGGTACTCCAGTAGGATTGTCTGCAGCAGGAAGGAGATTCCACAGACCAATAGGTAGAGATAATAATGTGTGGACACAACACTGAACCCTGTGGTACTCCAGTAGCTCTGTTTGCAGCAAGGAGGAGATTCCACATACCAATCGATAGAGAAAATAATGTGTGGACACAACACTGAACCAAGTGGTACTCCAGAAGGTCTGTTTGCCGGAGGGGAAAGATTCCACATACCAATCGATAGAGAAAATGATGTGTGGATGCAACACTGAATCCTGTGATGCACCAGTAGGTTTGTCTGCAGTTGGAAGGAGGTTCCACATACCAATCGATAGAGAAAATAATGTGTGGACACACACTGAACTGTGTGTACTCCGGTAGTTTTCTGAATGAGATTTTCACTCTCCAGCGGAGTGTGTGCTGATATGAAACTTCCTGGCAGATTAAAACTGTGTGCCAGACCGAGACTCGATCTCGGGGCCTTTGCCTTTCATATCAGCGCACACTCTGCTGCAGAGTGAAAATCTCATTCTGGAAACATCCCCCAGGCTGTGGCTGAGCCATGTCTCCACTATATCCTTTCTTTCAGGAGTGCTAGTTCTGCACGGTTAGCAGGAGAGCTCCTGTGAAGTTTGGAAGGTAGGAGACGAGATACAGGCAGAAGTAAAGCTGTGAGGACGGGGTGTGAGATGTGCTTGGTGGCTCAGTTGGTAGAGCACTTGCCTGTGAAAGGCAAAGCTCCCAAGTTCGAGTCTCGGTCTGGCACACAGTTTTAATCTGCCAGGAAGTTTTTCTCTAGTAGTTTTGTCAGCTGCAGGAAGGAGGTCCCACATCCCAATCGGTAGAGATAATAATGTGTGGACAGAACACTGAACCCTGTGGTACTCCAGTAAGTGTGTCTGCAGCAGGAAGGGGGTTCGTGATTCCAGGGACATGAGTCGTTGTTTTTGGCTGGTGCGATGTATAGTGAGCAAGTGTTGGTGTCGCTTTGTAGACTGGTGTGTTTTTGGCCCACAGGTGGAGGAGGATCTACAAGGGAAGCTGTGGTATCACGGAAGGCTGACCCGCGAGCTGGCGGAGCCGCTGCTGTGTGCAGACGGCGACTTCCTGGTGAGGGAGTCGTGCGTCAAGAACACGCCGCGACTCACTCTGTCCGTGCGGTGGCAGCGGGACGTCAAGCACATCATACTGCTGCGCAGCCACGAGGTGAGTGCAAAAGCAGCGCTCAGTGTGGTTCAAAGTGGTTCAAATGGCTCTGAGGACTATGGGACTTAATGTAAGCTCAGAGGGGGACATCAAATGATACTATACGTGACCCCCAGCCCCCTCCCCCTTGGGTGGGGCGGGGGCAACTTTTGAATCTTAAATGGAAACCCGTTTTTTTTTTTTTTTTGGCTGTTTCGGATTCTCCATAAAGAAAGTAATCAAGTTTTGTTAGAAACACTTTTTAAACCATTGCCAGATGGAGCTGAAATCGAGAAAAATTAAAATTGGGGAAGAAGTCCGACTTATTTAGTATGATCCGAGAAGGACGCATCAAATTGATACAAAATGTGCACCAATTCTTTCATTACGCCAAATTAAACTATTTTATTTTTTTTTTTTTTTTTTTTACAAAATGTATCCTACTCGGCACAGTTTTTGATGGAGGGTATTAAAATCTCGTTAGGGAACTCTTCACAATTGCATTACACACCCGACTGTGACGCTACCGTGGCCAAACTGCGAACTATGGCTCAGTATAAAGATCGATGCAATGCGATTAGACGTCACTTCACTTTCAGATTGTGAACTGTAAACATCAACTGACGAAAGTAAATTACTCTTTAGCGAAATATGGCTCACTATCCTCCTATAGAGTTTGTTGAAATGATGTTAAATTTAGGTGAATGTCATAACAATTACGCTCCAACTGCGCAATTTATGCGGATCGATTCCCAAAGAGAAGACGTCCAAGCCAAAACATTATTCGAAATTGCACTCAACGAGCTCGAGATGGACGCATGCACCGTCCACCTCGTCATCGCGAATACAATGAAAATGACGCTCGTACCCTTATCGTTCTCGCCTGTTCAAGTGGCTCAAATGACTCTGAGCACTATGGGACTTAACTTCTGAGGTCATCAGTCCCATAGAACTTAGAACTACTTAAACCTAACTAACCTAAGGACATCACACACATCCATGCCCGAGGCAGGACTCGAACCTGCGACCGTAGCGGTCATGCGGTTCCAGACTGAAGCGCCTAGAACCTCACGGCACAAGCGCTCAGTGTGATTGGGGTTGTTGATTAGTTGATTGGTTGGTTGATTTTCGGGGGGGGGGGGGGGGGAGGGTAGCAAACAGAGAGGTTATTCGTCCCATCGGATTAGGGAAGGATAAGGCAAGAAGTCGGCCATGCCTTTTCAAAGGATCCATCCCGGCATTTGCCTGAAGCGATTTAGGGAAATCATGGAAAAACTGAATAAGGATGGCCTGATGCGGGTTTGAACCTCCGCCATCCCGAATATGAGTCCAGTGTGCTAACCATTGCTGCACCTCGCTCGGTTTGTGGCTGTCGTGTACGACTTTGTACACAGTGCTAAGGAGAGGTGGGCTACTTAGTGGTGTGGCATCTGTCCTTGCAGGGAAGTCGGACAGAAGCAGTAATGATTAGTGAACAAGTAACGAAAAACACAAGATTTACTTAACTTACACTACTGGGCATTAAAATTGCTACACCACGAAGATGACGTGCTACAGACGCGAAATTTAACCGACGGGAATAAGATGCTGTGATATGCAAATGATTAGCTTTTCAGAGCATTCACTCAAGGTTGTCGCAGGTGGCGACACATACAACGTGCTCACATGAGGGAAGTTTCCAACCAATTTCTCATACACAAACAGGAGTTGACCGACGTTGCCTGGTGAAACGTTGTTGTGATGCCTCGTGTAAGGAGGATAAATGCGTACCATCACGTTTAGACTTTGATAAAGGTCGGATTGTAGCCTATAGCGATTGCAGTTTATCTTATCGCGACATAGGTGCTCGCGTTGGTCGAGATCCAACGACTGTTAGCAGAATATGGAATCGGTGGGTTCAGGAGGGTAATACGGAACGCCGAGCTGGATCCCAACAGCCTCGTATCACTAGCAGTCGAGATTCCAGGCATTTTATCCGCATGGCTCTAACGGATCGTGCAGCCACGTCTCGATCCCTGAGTCAACAGATGGGGACGTTTGCAAGACAAGAACCATCTGCACGAACAGTTCGACAACGTTTGCAGCAGCACGGACTATCAGCTTGGAGACCGTGGCTGCGGTTATCCTTGACAGTGCATCACAGACATGAGCGCCTGCAATGGTATACTCAACGACGAACCTGGGTGCACGAATGGCAAAACGCCATTTTCTCGGATGAATCCAGGTTCTGGTTATAGCATCACGATGGTCGCATCCGTGTTTGGCGACATCGCGGTGAACGCACATTGGAAGCGTGTATTCGTCATAGCCGTACTGGCGTATCACCAGGCGGACGGTATGGTGTGCCATTGGTTACACGTCTCGGTCACCTCTTGTTTGCATTGGCGGCCCTTTGAACAGTGGACGTTACATTTCAGATGTGTTACGACCCGTGGCTGTACCCTTCTTTCGATCCCTGCGAAACCCTACATTTCAGCAGGATAATGCACGACCGCATGTTGCAGGTTCTGTACGGACCTTTCTGGATACAGAAAATGTTCGACTGCTGCCCTGGCCAGCACATTCTCCAGTTCTCTCAGCAACTGAACACGTCTGGTCAATGGTGGCCGAGCAACTGGCTCGTCACAATACACCAGTCACTTCTCTTCACTGTGGTATCGTGTTGAAGCTGCATGAGCAGCTGTACACGCCATCCAAGCTCTGTTTCACTCGATGCCCAGGCGTATCAAGGCCGTTATTGCGGCCAGAGGTGGTTGTTATGGGTACTGATTTCTCAGGATCTATGTACCCAAATTGCGTGAAAATGTAACCACATGCCAGTTCTTGTATAATACATTTGTCCAATGCATACCCATTTATCATCTGCATTTCTTCTAGGTGTAGCATTTTTAATTCCAGTAGTGTATATTCCCCAAGCGTGCGAAGACTCATTACAAATAATGCTGCAAGAAATTGAGGCCATTTCGCAAAGTCAACAAGGAAGAGTCTCTTTCAATTGAACGATGAGTCGGGTTCAACTCTGGCTAGTTGGCGGCCAGCACATCGATCAGAATTGACGACTGCGAGTAACTGACGAGAAAAGTTTCTGAATTTTGTGGGACAGTAGCGCTAAAAAGTTGCATCAGATAATGCAATGGACAGTAGCTGCACATGCATGAGGTTATGGTTCGAATCTCCCTAGCTGCAGTAAAATTTTTTTTATATTTTTAAATCTTCGATTTTGGTCATCATTTTTATTCAATTAATTGATTTAAAAGTAATTTCTTGTTGCCATTCCTTTATCACATCATTTTAATCATAATATCAACTACTTCATTTGCTCTCGGTTTTCTTCCTATAATTCTTTTTCCACTTGAAATCTTTGTTCATGTGTTTTAATTAATTTTATGTGTTAATTTCGTTTTAGTTTATTTTGTATTATCGCGCTGTCTTTTCGTCAACAGTATTGTGTGCAGTGTATTTATTTCTAATTTCGTTTAAACTCTTAATGCTTACAAACCGTTCTTTTATTTACATCGTCATCTGCGTTATTTTGTCCCTAGTGCAATACATATTTAGCTTATGTTTTAAATGTTTCTATGACGATTACCTTGCAAAAAAGAATTACACGTCTGGTAACGAAGCATCTATTTTTCACATCACTACACTGTCAATATGCACTGAAGCGCCAATGAAAGGTATGGGCATGCGTATTCAAATACAGAGAAATGTAAATAGACAGAATATGGCGCTGCAGTCGGCAACGCCTATACAAGACAACAAGTGTCTGTCGCAGTTGTTAGATCAGTTACTGCTGCTACAAAGGGAGGTTTTCAGGATTTAAATGAGGTTGAACGTGGTGTTACAGTCAGCGCACGACCGATGGGACACAGCATATCCGAGGCAGCGATGAAGTGCGGATATTCACGTACGACCGTTTCACGAGTGTACCGTGAATGTCATGAATCCGGTAAAACATCAAATCTCAGACATCGCTGCGCCCGGAAAAATATCCTGCAAGAACGGGACCAAACGACGACTGAAGAGAATCGTTCAAAGTAACAGAAGCGAAACCTTTCCGCAAATTTCTGAAGATTTCAATGGTGGGTCGTCAACAAGTGTCAGCATGCGAACCACTCAACGAAACATCATCGATATGGGCTTTCGGAGCCGAAGGCCCACTCGTCTACCCTTGATGACTGCACGAGACAAACCTTTACGCCTCGCCTTGGCCCGTCAACAGCAACAATGGACTGCTGATGACTGGAAACGTGTTGCCTGTTCGGACGAGTCTCGATTCAAATTGTATGGAGCGGATGGACTTGTACGGGTATGGAGACCTCCGCATCAATCCATGGATCCTGCGCGTCAAGGGAGGACTGTTGAAGCTGGTGGAGGCTGTGTAACGGTGTGCGGAGTGTGCAGTTGGTGTGATATGGGACGCCTGATAAGTCTAGATTCGGCTCTGACAGGTGACACGTACGTAAGCATACTGTCTGATCAACTGCATCCATTCATGTCCATTGTGCAACGGACTTGGGAAATTCCAGCAGGACAATGCAACACACAACACGTCCAGAACTGCTACAGAGTGGGTCCGGGAACACTCTTATGAGTTTAAACACTTCGGCTGGCCACCACACTCCCCAGACATGAACATATCTGGGATGCCTCGCAACGTGCTGTTCAGAAGAGATCTCCACCCCCTCGTGCTCTTAGGGATTTATGGACAACCCTGCAGAATTCATGTTGTCAGTCCCCTCAAACATTACTACAGACATTAGTCGAATACATGACACGTCGTGTTGGAGCACTTCTACGTGATCATGGAGCCCCTACACGATATTAGGCAGGTGTGCCAGATTGTTTGGCACTCAGGTGTAAATAGATTTTGGTATTTTGTTTCTTAACTCATAAATAGGAATTTTAAAATAATTTAATGCTATAATAGATAAATATAGTGAAATTCATATTCACAAAAATCGCAATTTTTGAAGAGAATAATGTAAAGAAAAAACTGAAGCAAATGAGGGACGCTCACACAGTGATTAAAATAATGTGGCAAGGGCGTACAAATAAAAACTATATTAAAAGCGATTAATTAAATAATGATGAAATTCATTTCGTTAATGATTTAATTGGAAATTTGTGGTATGGACTTATGGGACCAAACTACGGAGGTCATTGGTCCCTAAGCTTACACACTACTTAATCTAACTTAATCTAACTTACGCTAAGCACGACACACACACCCATGCCCGAGGGAGGACTCGAATCTCCGACGGGGGGAGCCGCGTGGACCGTGACAAGACGCCCTAGACCGCGCGGCTACCCCGCACGGCGTTAATGATTTAAAAAGAAAAAAAAAGTACTAAACCTGACGAGATTCGAACCCACTTTTTTTTTTTTGGTCATCAGTATACTGACTGGTTTGATGCGGCCCGCCATGAATTCCTTTCCTATGCTAACCTCTTCATCTCTGAGTAGTTCTTGCAACCTACGTCCTCAATTATTTGCTTGACGTATTCCAATGTCTTCCTCTACAGTTTTTGCCCTTTACAGCTCCCTCTAGTACCATGGAAGTCATTCCCTCATGTCTTAGCAGATGTCCTATCATCCTGTCCCTTCCCCTTATCAGTGTTTTCCACATATTCCTTTCCTCTCCGATTCTGCGTAGAACCTCCTCAATCCTTACCTTATCAGTCCACCTAATTTTCAACATTCGTCTATAGCACCACATCTCAAATGCTTCGATTTTCTTCTGTTCCGGTTTTCCCACAGTCCATGTTTCACTACCATACAATGCTGTACTCCAGACGTACATCCTCAGAAATTTCTTCCTCAAATTAAGGCCGGGATTTGATATTAGTAGACTTTTCTTGGCCAGAAACGCCTTTCTTGCCACAGCGAGTCTGCTTTTGATGTCCTCCTTGCTCCGTCCGTCATTGGTTATTTTACTGCCTAGGTAGCAGAATTCCTTAACTTCATTGACTTCGTGACCATCAATCCTGATGTTAAGTTTCTCGCTGTTCTCATTTCTACTACTTCTCATTACCTTCGTCTTTCTCCGATTTACTCTCAAACCATACTGTGTACTCATTAGACTGTTCATTCCGTTCAGCAGATCATTTAATTCTTCTTCACTTACACTCAGGATAGCAATGTCATCAGCGAATCGTATCATTGATATCCTTTCACCTTTTATTTTAATTCCACTCCTGAACCTTTCTTTTATTTCCATCATTGCTTCCTCAATGTACAGATTGAAGAGTAGGGGCGAAAGGCTACAGCCTTGTCTTACACCCTTCTTAATACGAGCACTTCGTTCCTGATCGTCCACTCTTATTATTCCCTCTTGGTTGTTGTACATATTGTATATGACCCGTCTCTCCCTATAGCTTACCCCTACTTTTTTCAGAACCTCGAACAGCTTGCACCATTTTATATTGTCGAACGCTTTTTCCAGGTCGACAAATCCTATGAAAGTGTCTTAATTTTTCTTTAGCCTTGCTTCCATTATTAGCCGTAACGTCAGAATTGCCTCTCTCGTCCCTTTACTTTTCCTAAAGCCAAACTGATCGTCACCTAGCGCATTCTCAATTTTCTTTTCCATTCTTCTGTATATTATTCTTGTAAGCAGCTTCGATGCATGAGCTGTTAAGCTGACTGTGCGATAATTCTCGCACTTGTCAGCTCTTGCCGTCTTCGGAATTGTGTGGATGATGCTTTTCCGAAAGTCAGATGGTATGTCGCCAGACTCATATATTCTACACACCAACGTGAATAGTCGTTTTGTTGCTACTTCCCCCAATGATTTTAGAAATTCTGATGGAATGTTATCTGTCCCTTCTGCCTTATTTGACCGTAAGTCCTCCAAAGCTCTTTTAAATTCCGATTCTAATACTGGATCCCCTATCTCTTCTAAATCGACTCCTGTTTCTTCTTCTATCACATCAGTCAAATCTTCACCCTCATAGAGGCTTTCAATGTATTCTTTCCACCTATCTGCTCTCTCCTCTGCATTTAACAGTGGAATTCCCGTTGGACTCTTAATGTTACCACCGTTGCTTTTAATGTCACCAAAGGTTGTTTTGACTTTCCTGTATGCTGAGTCTGTCCTTCCGACAATCATATCTTTTTCGATGTCTTCACATTTTTCCTGCAGCCATTTCGTCTTAGCTTCCCTGCACTTCCTATTTATTTCATTCCTCACCGACTTGTATTTCTGTATTCCTGATTTTCCCGGAACATGTTTGTACTTCCTCCTTTCATCAATCAACTGAAGTATTTCTTCTGTTACCCATGGTTTCTTCGCAGCTACCTTCTTCGTACCTATGTTTTCCTTCCCAACTTCTGTGATGGCCCGTTTTAGAGATTTCCATTCCTCTTCAACTGTACTGCCTACTGCGCTATTCCTTATTGCTGTATCTATAGCGTTAGAGAACTTGAAACGTATCTCGTCATTCCTTAGTACCTCCGTATTCCACTTCTTTGCGTATTGATTCTTCCTGACTAATGTCTTGAACTTCAGCCTACTCTTCATCACTACTATATTGTGAACTGAGTCTATATCTGCTCCTGGGTACGCCTTACAGTCCAGTATCTGAATTCGGAATCTCTGTCTGACCATGATGTAATCTAATTGAAATATTCCCGTATCTCCCGGCCATTTCCAAGTATACCTCCTCCTCTTGTGATTCTTCAACAGGGTATTCGCTATTACTTGCTGAAACTTGTTACAGAACTCAATTAGTCTTTCTCCTCTTTCATTCCTTGTCCCAAGCCCATATTCTCTTGTAACCTTTTCTTCTGCTCCTTCCCCTACAACTGCATTCCAGTCGCCCATGACTATTAGATTTTCGTCCCCCTTTACATACTGCATTACCCTTTCAATATCCTCATACACTTTCTCTATCTGTTCATCTTCAGCTTGCGACGTCGGCATGTATACCTGAACTATCGTTGTCGATGTTGGTCTGCTGTCGATTCTGATTAGAACAACCCGGTCAATGAACTGTTCACAGTAACACACCCTCTGCCCTACCTTCCTATTCATAACGAATCCTACACCTGTTATACCATTTTCTGCTGCTGTTGATATTACTCGATACTCATCTGACCAGAAATCCTTGTCTTCCTTCCACTTCACTTCAATGACCCCTACTATATCTAGATTGAGCCTTTGCATTTCCATTTTCAGATTTTCTAGTTTCCCTATCACGTTCAAGCTTCTGACATTCCACGCCCCGAGTCGTAGATCGTTATCCTTTCGTTGATTATTCAATCTTTTTCTCATGGTTACCTCCCCCTTGGCAGTCCCCTCCCGGAGATCCGAATGGGGGACTATTCCGGAATCTTTTGCCAATGGAGAGATCATCAAGACACTTCTTCAATTACAGGCCACATGTCCTGTGGATACACGTTACGTGTCTTTAATGCAGTGGTTTCCATTGCCTTCTGCATCCTCATGTCGTTGATCATTGCTGATTCTTCCGCCTTTAGGGGCAATTTCCCACCCCTAGGACAAGAGAGTGCCCTGAACCTCTATCCGCTCCTCCGCCCTCTTTGACAAGGCCGTTGGCAGAATGAGGCTGACTTCATATGCCGGAAGTCTTCGGCCGCCAATGCTGATTATTTATCAAAATTTAGGCAGTGGCGGGGATCGAACCCGGGACCGAAGACGTTTTGGTTATGAATGAAAATGGTTCAAATGGCTCTGAGCACTATGGGACTCAACTGCTGAGGCCATTAGTCCCCTAGAACTTAGAACTAGTTAAACCTAACTAACCTAAGGACATCACAAACATCCATGCCCGAGGCAGGATTCGAACCTGCGACCGTAGTGGTCTTGCGGTTCCAGACTGCAGCGCCTTTAACCGCACGGCCAGATTATGAATGAAAGACGCTACCCCTAGACCATGGGTATGCGTACTCTAACCCACAAGCTCCTACAAATACTGACCAGAGTGAACAGCTGCAGGGTGCCATAGCTGGGATCTTAACCTACATCACGGTACAGATGGGTTCAAAAACTCGATTCCACCATTGGGGAACTCTACTTGCCAGGTGACATCCAAAGACTGATCCACGTTCTAAATCAATAAACTCTCTGACCCATTCTGGTGTCGCTGCTTCGCTGTTGATCACACAGTACTCTCCACCTCCCTTTATACTGAGTGGGCCCCCTTCTCGGGACATCTAGTGGTAAATTTCGCATAACGTAGGTGTGTATGGACTCTTCTGATGAGTTAGTCCAGGTAGGAATAAGGGCATCTACATTCGGTGCTTAATGAAACATTATGCAGGGAATTGCTCATTCAGTAACAGCAATTAAATGTTGCTTGTTTGCGACGAGATTGTGTTATATGTATCGTTGAACAAGGAAAACGTCTTCCAGCACGATAACAGCAGTGCCTATTGGTACGCGTGCGACATCATGCGCTGGCCTAACACGGGTATGTTCCAAAATACTCCGCTTAAAAACGGGATTCCTCTGGTGCTCATACCTCTGATTCTATTGCTGACACAAAGGCAAGGCCAAGTGTTCTGGATAGCCGTAGGCTAGGAAGCATTTGTGCCAACGGCCTTGCCACAGTGGCAACAACAATTCCCGTCAGAACACCAAAGTCAAGCCCCGTCGGGCTGGTCTAGCATTTGGATGGGTGACCATCCGGTCTGCCAGGCGCTGTAGGCAAGCGGGGTGCACTCAGCCCTTGTGAGGCAAACTGAGGAGCTACTTGGTTGAGAAATAGCGGCTCCGGTCTCGTAAACTGACATACGGTCGGGAGAGCGGTGTGCTGACCACATACAATTGCATATCTGCATTCAGTGATGCCTGTTGGCTGAGGATGATACGGCGGCCGGTCGGTATCTTTGGGCCTTCATGACCATTTGGGGTGTCTAGTTTTTAGGAAGCATTTGTATACCAGCAGAAGGCTCGTCATACTGTGATTATCCCATAACGGAGGCTGAAAGGATGAATATTGCACACGTCTTCCAGCTTATGCAAATGGAGCAAATCGAATGGTTCTTTTTGCGTTTTATATGGCCCACTGCCAGACTCAAGGCCCCATTAGTTCATGAATGGTTCCTTGGAAAAGCTGGAAAAAGTGTTTTTCTACAGTTTTTTATAGCAAAATCGATCCGCGGATTCCAAGATGGCTACAGACAGCAAATGGCTACCATGTACGAGGTCTGTTCAAAAAACTCTGGAACATTCGTAATTTCACCAGTGGTGTGTTGGAGCGAAATGCAGTTGGCATTCATGTACACGCCTGTGTTTAATGTGTAACTGCCAGATGTTTCACTGACGTATGTCTGTTAGCTATTGTACAGTTCTGTATTCAGTACAATGTCGTGTCGCACAGTTTGCGAATTTTCCGATGGCAGAGCTAGAGGAGCAACGCGCGTGCATTCAGTTATGCGTGAAACGAAAGAAATCCTTCACAATGACACACCAAATGATGCAGGAAGCCTATGGTGATGAGTCCTTAAGCCGCCTCGGTATTACGAGTGGTTCACACGGTTTAAAAACGTCCAGACGGAAGTTAAAGATGATTCTCGTTCAGGACGCCCTTCGACAGTGTCAGTGTGTGGGTATTATGTTGACGAGTTGCGCAACGGATTGATCTGACAAGTACCCTTTGGCTCCTGCAAGAAGCAGTTTCCACCCCACACTACTACAGAAGTCAGAAAGACGCTCCTAACGTACCACATAGAAATGGCTGAACAACTTTCAGCAATAAGTATCTTCTGGAGTCGTCCGCTGTAACGAAAAGACACAAAAATATTCTACATATTCTTACGTATCTAGTGGGATACTTGGGTACTGGATTATTGCTAGTTACTGCAAGAAAAACATTAAACCAACGGAAAATATTATTTATTGCAAAATTTAAGAAAATCATGTGAAACTTTTATTTATAAACTGATACACACATTTCCGAGTTCTTTTCGGAATAGGAGGTTACCTCTTATGGACAGGAATCCTGTTAATGACATTTATATACAAAATGTGGGAAAGCTCTTTTATCCCTTTTCTTTAAGAATGTTATTTGCTTGGCAGAATGAGAGCCGCACCTACTCAACTGGAGTAATTACCCGACTGTATTTTTCTAAGTACGGTCGAGGCTGTCGCATGGGAAATGTAATGGAGTGACGTGAATGAAGTATGTTATTTCTAATTGAGGAAAGATGGGGCTCGCCTACACTGTAGCGCACAATACCGTGAGCTGCAACGACTGCTGCCTGCGTCGTTTGCCGCTGAAAAATAACAAAACTATCTCTTTCTATCTGGACTGACCTTCGCCAATCGAACTCTCACTGTGCCTTGATGAAGTCAAGGACTCCTATCTGCCCCTAGTCTAACATATGTGCGGTGGTACACTGGTCAGATAACCAGTCCACCGTCCGCAGCTCGTGGTCGTGCGGAAGCGTTCTCGCATCCCACGCCCGGGTTCCTGGGTTCGATTCCCGGCGGGGTCAGGGATTTTCTCTGCCTCGTGATGACTGGGTGTTGTGTGATGTCCTTAGGTTAGTTAGGTTTAAGTAGTTCTAAGTTCTAGGGGACTGATGATCATAAATGTTAAGTCCCATAGTGCTCAGAGCCATTTTTGAACCAGTCCACCATGATGCCACTCAATATTCGCTCTCAGGTGCTAACTAATGCTCCATCTGTGTTCACATCACACACGAAGTGTCGTGGCCAACACAGTGAACAAACACTTAATCACAAGCGACTCAATATAGAGTATGACTCCGATTCGCTAGCGACAGAGGTGCTCTCTCAGTGCAGTACTGAGTAGAGACTTTGTTCCTCGCTCTCTCTGTACACGCACGAGCGCACTCGCTTTCGCTACGTGTTCCCGCTACAAGAGCGTCACCGGAACGACTTCCCTCCACGCAAAAAGCGAAAGGGTATGTTATCCGCTGTCTTTTCTGCACTCCCCCAGCTCATTGCGTCAGAAATAGTCCACCAATCAGCGTTACTCTTACAAATGAGAGAATGGCTAAGCCGACCAAACCAGAAATATATAGCATCTGCGTTAGGCATTTACTGTTCACTTGTGAGAACTCTGAAACTGCAAACTAGGTCTGTCAAAAAAAATGTGTATGCTGGTGCTCTCCCAATAATACAGTGGGTTTTGGTTTTAAGGTGAACATGCAGGCCATTATCCCTTTTCTCTGACAAAACCTGTTTTGGTCTGTGGGCGGTCGGCCGGCCGGCACTGCTGCGTGCTAACTCACCCTCCTATGGACTTTCCAGTGGGCTGGTTGCCTCCACCGAACAAAAACTGTGTCCATCGTGTCTTGAATGTTTGTATACGCCAGCCTCGAATTTTTAATCTCGATGCGCACTTGCGATTTATTTATTAGATTTGGATATTGATTACATGGAAATTTGTAAAATTGACTCTACCCTATCGAGTTTGGGCTCGAATGAAACGTCTTGATACGCAGAATACGAGATGGTGAGGTCGGAATATGTAAGAAATGAAGGTCAGGAGATCACGCCACCTTACTACATCTACCGACGATGCTCATGTCAGGAACATCAACAAAATGTGCATACCAGTCGAAGACTGACTGTTCGAGAGATTGCAGAAGAATGTAACATTTCAATTGGATCATGTCATGAAATCCTGTGGGAAGGAAATGGCCTGAAATGTGGCGAGACAATTCATGGATCTTGCATCACGATAACGCACCCGCACATTCATCCCTGTTGGCGTGTGATTATTGCACAAAAAACCAAATCACTGTACTACTTCATCCTCTGTACCCTCCAAACCTGGCCCCTGCGGACTTTCTTTTACAACCGAAGTAGAAAACCCCATTGACAGGACGAAGATTTGCAACGATAGACGAGATAAAGAAAATTCGCAGACGGCGCTTCGCATGAGCCAGCAAAAGGCGTACCAAGACAGCTTCCAGAAAGGGAAACAGCGTAAGTAAAAGGTAAGCGCAGAAAAATTTCGTGTACAAAGTTTTGCGATTTTTTTGAACAGAGCTCGAATTCTTAAGCTCTCGAATGGCGCTCAAAATTTTCTTGATGTCTTTATCTGTTTCCGAGATACAGAAGTTCAAAGACATCCTACTTGTAGACGTAAACCACGCGCGTAAAATCCGATGTGGGGCGGAAACTTGGCTTATAAAGTGACATAGCGCGGAGAAGTATGCTGCAAAGTGTCTCCCTTATGATCAGAAGGGTTCTGGGAACTCCACTACTGAAGCGGATGCAAATTTTTTTTTTGGACACTAAATCAAGTGTGAGGTTTAAAATTAGTTTTGCGTTATTTCAACCTCAGATAAGATAGCTGGTGACTTCGCCCCATGAGGTGAAAGTTTGGTGGCTTGTTGTACAGCTGGAGGAGAAGGAAACACGGATGCTACCATGACACTGCGTGACTTTACAATTGCGGTGCAGGATTTGAGGTCGAACGTCTGCGTGGCCACGTCCGCTGTGTAGCAAGAACAGTACTGTAAGTGCCGGATGGTTTCCAACTAGCCACCAACTTGTAAACAACAGGTTAAGGCACCTTTCCCTTCATCCAGATCCTCTGGACAGCCCGGTTATCGACTTTTTTTTTTTTTTTTTTTTTGTCATCAGTCTACTGACTGGTTTGATGCGGCCTGCCACAAATTCCTTTCCTGTGCTAACCTCTTCATCTCAGAGTAGCACTTGCAACTTACGTCCTCAATTATTTGCTTGACGTATTCCAATCTCTGTCTTCCTCTACAGTTTTTGCCCTCTACAGCTCCCTCTAGTACCATGGAAGTCATTCCCTCATGTCTTAGCAGATGTCCTATCATCCTATCCCTTCTCCTTATCAGTGTTTTCCACATATTTATTTCCTCTCCGATTCTGCATAGAACCTCCTCATTCCTTACCTTATCAGTCCACCTAGTTTTCAACATTCGTCTATAGCACCACATCTCAAATGCTTTGATTCTCTTCTGTTCCGGTTTTCCCACAGCCCATGTTTCACTACCATACAATGCTGTACTACAGACGTACATCCTCAGAAATTTCTTCCTCAAATTACGGCCGGTATTTGATATTAGTAAGACTTCTCTTGGCCAGAAATGCCTTTTTTGCCATAGCGAGTCTGCTTTTGATGTCCTCCTTGCTCCGTCCGTCATTGGTTATTTTACTGCCTAGCTAGCAGAATTCCTTAACTTCATTGACTTCGTGACCATCAATCCTGATGTTAAGATTCTCGCTGTTCTCATTTCTACTACTTCTCATTACCTTCGTCTTTCTCCGATTTACTCTCAGACCATACTGTGTACTCATTAGACTGTTCACTCCGTTCAGCAGATCGTTTAATTCTTCTTCACTTTCACTCAGGATAGCAATGTCATCAGCGAATCGTATCATTGATATCCTTTCACCTTGTATTTTAATTCCACTCCTGAACCTTTCTTTTATTTCCATCATTGCTTCCTCGATGTACAGATTGAAGAGTAGGGGCGAAAGGCTACAGCCTTGTCTTACACCCTTCTTAATACGAGCACTTCGTTCTTGATCGTCCACTCTTATTATTCCCTCTTGGTTGTTGTACATATTGTGTATGACCCGTCTCTCCCTATAGCTTACCCCTACTTTTTTCAGAATCTCGAACAGCTTGCACCATTTTATATTGCCGAACGCTTTTTCCAGGTCGACAAATCCTATGAAAGTGTCTTGATTTTTCTTTAGCCTTGCTTCCATTATTAGCCGTAACGTCAGAATTGCCTCTCTCGTCCCTTTACTTTTCCTAAAGCCAAACTGATCGTCACCTAGCGCATTCTCAATTTTCTTTTCCATTCTTCTGTATATTATTCTTGTAAGCAGCTTCGATGCATGAGCTGTTAAGCTGATTGTGCGATAATTCTCGCACTTGTCAGCTCTTGCCGTCTTAAGTTAGAAAAAAAGAAACAACTTGTCTACCGTTATGCATAACCCAGCTGATTATGTTTTGTATTCTTTACACTGTTTCTACTTTACTGCTCTGTGGCAAAATAATCGCAATCTCGAAAAATTTCTGTTTGATGCTTTAATTTTGGACACCAGTGTAATTGACAGTGACAGAACAGTGCTTAGAAAAACAGTGAGGAAGTGCCAATATAACTGGAGCAAAGAGAAGGTGAAAGTGGATGTGGTTGAGAGCCAGTGATAATGAGATACAGAATCTATGACAATGACAACGAGTAAGAGAGAGACACTGACCGTAAGAAGAGACAGTGGGAGTGGGAAGGAATGAATGAGATAGCAGTAAGAGAGAGCAAGAGGGAGATGTGACAGTGAGAGGAGACTGTGGTAGCAGGGTAGCAGGACAGAACGAAGGAGACTGTGGCTGTGGGATAGGAGACAGTGTGTGTGTGTGTGTGTGTGTGTGAGAGAGAGAGAGAGATAGTGACAAAGAGTTGGATTGAATAAGTGAGCGAGAATGGGGAAGTGGTAGTGGGTTGGGAATGGGCGACTTAAAGTGATGGACTAGTGGATGTGAGCGAGTTACAGTTAAGGGAGCTTGTGGGAGTTTGAGTTGAACGTTAAAAAGGGAAAGGATATGTTTGTATGCCAAGGTCTTAGGGAGATTTTGAAAGGTACTAAGTCTTAAAGAAACAAGAACACATTCGCTCTTTTTGTGCTCTGCTGGTCGATTCTATAGCGTATCGTTCTATGACATTGCGTTGGCTGGGATCAATGACAACTACTGAATAGATGGTTTCAGTGGTGCATCTGCACCACGTGAATAGCGCGAGAGAGGAGACACATATTTTCAGCTCGGCTGCAGGCGATTCTGTTGTCACCTCATCTTCCTTGGGCTAGGAAACAGTTTTGTTTCCAACTAGACAGGTATCAACATACCAATGTGGAAACGTTTGGTGCAGTATGCACTGTCAGCAAGGCCACCATTATTGTATCTTCCCTTCCCAAAACACCAGAGAGAGACACCCTTGCAATGGTGCACAATGGACGTCGGAGTAGCACATACATGATGTTTTCAGACGTCTCATGAAGTGTATACAGCATCACATTCGATATTTTTATCTGTTTAGGCTCTGAAGAGCGAACGTTGCAATGCGTTTGATCATCGTTGTACTCTATGAGGTATGATATCCATTGTTTACACAACACAATCACCTTTGGCACTCATGGCTGGTAATGCACACAGCAGTCATTACATTTCTGACAGGTTAAGCCCGGTGGCTGTGCATTATCTTTGAAGGTTCCACTAATCATCTTTCAACAAGATAATGCAAGACAAGATGTTTCCCATGCTGTTCTCATCTACCTCGAGACAGATGATGTTCGACTCTCAACCAGGCCAGCACGTCATCTAGATCTGTCACATGACACCACTTACCAGAACCTACGATTCAGAAAACATGATATATAGGACCGGAGCAGTGTGGAATGTCGAACCCACAACTCACATCCGAGCACAGTTTGACTCAGTGTACTGCCAGGTGAGAGCTATTGTTGCCTCCAGAGGTGGCAGCTGTGCTCCACATGCCCCCAAATCACCAAAAAATTTAATAGTCTATTGTTACTGTAGTTGTATCAGTGAGGTGAAGTCTTCATGTTACGAGGGACATTTAATAAATAATGCACATTTATTTTTCATGTACATGTTTTTTTCAATATATCTTTAAAGTACTTCAGTATAGTCCCACTGCTTCTCTATGACTGAATCCCAACGCCATAGGAGCTCTATTATTCCATCCAGGACACCACTTCCGTTCGTCTGCTGAAGGGCTCTGCTAATGATGGTAGAACCCTCTTCCAGAGAAACGCAACGACGTCCACACACAGGTTTTTTCAGCTTTGGAAACAAGTCCAGTCGACTCATGTCAGGGCCATAGGGAGGATGTGGCTACATTTCCCATCCGTATACGCCCAATTTTTGATCTACCACATTGCCAATATGCAGATGATGTGCATTGTCGTGGAGAAAGAGTGAACAAGTCTCAAGCAACTGAGGTCGGATTTTGCGCATTTTCCTGCGCAGGTGTTGAGTGAAGTTGCGAATATACACTGGTGTGACACTTGCTCCAAATGGGACTCTGTCTGTCATTGTGATTCCTTGGTGGTCACAAGAAATAAATCATTATTTGCTTGGGATTTGTTTGAGCGTGTCGAAATTTTTTTGGACGTGGAGAATCCGAACTTCCCCACTCATTGGACTGTGTAATTCTGGTTCAAAGTCCCTAATCTACATTTCATCAGTAGCGTGAATTCGACCCAAGAATCCTAGACTTTCACGGTCGCAAGGTTGCAATGTCCAGGTGTTACTGCTTCTGTTCAGCAGACAAGTGTGGGATCCATCTTGTAGAAATTTTTTTCTCTTCTTCAAATCACTTGTCAGGATACTCAATGTTGGTACTGGCGAATTTCCCGTGGTTTCAGAGAGTTCCCCACAAGTTGTACTGCGATCTTCTTCAAGCGCATCTGCTACATGTTTAACATTTCGTTCATCCATTGACATTTTTGGTCTTCTGGGTCTTGAATTATCGTCTATGCTCATATGCCCACCACGAAAACGATTAACCCAACGTGAAAATGTTCTACGGTCCAGTGTACACTCACAACCAACTTCGCTTAACGGACAATGAATTTCTGTCCGGTTTTTGCTTCCTAAATTTTCGATCTTGATCTACGACTCAGATTTTCAACAGTAACAGTGCCTGAGATGTATGTACCGTCCATTTCTACCTTTAGCAAATATTATATTAGAGTACCCATCGAAAAAAAATCACGTGCTTTTTCCTCAAGTTCATAATTTCATCTGACATACCCTGTGAAATTGAAGAAATGTATGATGAGATAAAAGAAATTATTCAGGTAGTGAAGGGAGACGAAAATTTAATAGTCATGGGTGACTGGAATTCGACAGTAGGAAAAGGGAGAGAAGGAAACATAGTTGGTGTATATGGATTGGGGCTAAGAAATGAAAGAGGAAGCCGTCTGTTAGAATTTTGCACAGAGCATAAATTAATCGTAGCTAACACTTGGTTCAAGAATCATAAAAGAAGGTTGTATACATGGAAGAATCCTGGAGATACTAAAAGGTGTCAGATAGATTATATAATGGTAAGACAGAGACTTAGGAACCAGTTTTTAAATTGTAGGACATTTCCAGGGGCAGATGTGGACTCTGACCACAATCTATTGGTTATGAACTGTAGATTAAAACTGAAGAAATTACAAAAAGGTGGGAATTTAAGGAGATGGGACCTGGATAAACTGAAAGAACCAGAGGTTGTACAGAGTTTCAGGGAGAGCATAAGGGAACAATTGACAGGAATGGGGGAAAGAAATACAGTAGAAGACGAATGGGTAGCTCTGAGGGATGAAGTAGTGAAGGCAGCAGAGGATCAAGTAGGTAAAAAGACGAGGGCTACTAGAAATCCTTGGGTAACAGAAGAAATATTGAATTTAATTGATGAAAGGAGAAAATATAAAAATGCAGTAAATGAAGCAGGCAAAAAGGAATACAAACGTCTCAAAAATGATATCGACAGGAAGTGCAAAATGGCTAAGCAGGTTTGGCTAGAGGACAAATGTAAGGATGTAGAGGCTTATCTCACTAGGGGTAAGATAGATACTGCCTACAGGAAAATTAAAGAGACCTTTGGAGAAAAGAGAGCCACATGTATGAATTTCAAGAGCTCAGATGGAATCCCAGTTCTAAGCAAAGAGGGGAAAGCAGAAAGGTGGAAGGAGTATATAGAGGGTCTATACAAGGGCGATGTACTTGAGGACAATGTTGTGGAAATGGAAGAGGATGTAGATGAAGTGGGAGTTACGACACTGCGTGAAGAGGTTGACAGAGCACTGAAAGACCTTGAGTCGAAACAAGGCCCCGGGAGTAGACAACATTCCATTAGTACTACTGACAGCCTTGGGAGAGCCAGTCCTGACAAAGCTCTACCATCTGGTGAGCAAGATGTGTGAGACAGGCAAAATACCCTCTGACTTCAAGAAGAACATAATAATTCCAATCCCAAAGAAAGTAGGTGTTGACAGATGTGAAAATTACCGAACTATTAGTTTAATAAGTCACAGCTGCAAAATACTAACGCGAATTATTTACAGACGAATGGGAAAACTGGTAGAAGCTGACCTCAGGGAAGATCAGTTTGGATTCCATAGAAATGTTGGAACACGTGAGGCAATACTAACCTTACGACTTATCTTAGAAGAAAGATTAAGGAAAGGCAAACCTATGTTTATAGCATCTGTAGACTTAGAGAAAGCTTTTGACAATGTTGACTGGAATACTCTCTTTCAAATTCCGAAGGTGACAGGGGTCAAATACAGGGAGCAAAAGGCTATTTACAATTTGTACAGAAATCAGATGGCAGTTATAAGAGCCGAGGGGCATGAAAGGGAAGCAGTGGTTGGGAAGGGAGTGAGACAGGATTGTAGTCTCTCCCCGATGTTATTCAATCTGTATATTGAGCAAGCAGTAAAGGAAACAAAAGAAAAATTTGGAGTAGGTATTAAAATCGATGGAGAAGAAATAAAAACTTTGAGGTTCGCTGATGATATTGTAATTCTGTCGGAGACAGCAAAGGATTTGGAAGAGCAGTTGAACGGAATGGACAGTGTCTTGAAAGGAGGATATAAGATGAACATCAACAAAAGCAAAACGATTATAATGGAATGTAGTCGAATTAAGTCGGGTGATGCTGAGGGAATTAGATTAGGAAATGAGGCACTTAAAGTAGTAAAGGAGTTTTGCTATTTGGGGAGCAAAATAACTGATGA
Source organism: Schistocerca serialis cubense (assembly GCF_023864345.2). NCBI lineage: Eukaryota > Metazoa > Arthropoda > Insecta > Orthoptera > Acrididae > Schistocerca > Schistocerca serialis. Next base: position 106,673,651 of record NC_064649.1, read on the forward strand.
TGGTCGAAGTAGAGAGGATATAAAATGTAGACTGGAAATGGCAAGGAAAGCGTTGCTGAAGAAGAGAAATTTGTTAACATCGAGTATAGATTTAAGTGTCAGGAAGTGTCATGGAGTGTAGCCATGTATGGAAGTGAAACATGGACGATAACCAGTTTGGACAAGAAGAGAATAGAAGCTTTCGCAATGTGGTGCTACAGAAGAATACTGAAGATTAGATGGGTAGATCACATAACTAATGAGGAGTTATCGAATAGAATTGGGGAGAAGAGGAGTTTGTGGCACAACTTGACTAGAAGGAGGGATCGGTGGGTAGGACATGTCCTGAGGCATCAAGGGATCACAAATTTAGCATTGGAGGGCAGCGTGGAGGGTAAAAATCATAGACGGAGACCAAGAGATGAATACACTAAGTAGATTCAGAAGGATGTAGGTTGCAGTAGGTACTGGGAGATGAAGGAGCTTGCACAGGATAGATTATTATGGAGAGCTGCATCAAACCAGTCTCAGGACTGAAGACCACAACAACAACAACCCTGTGAGATAAAAAGTATCCGCACACCCCCAAAAGCATACGTTTTTCATATTAGATGCATTATGCTGGCACCTACCGCCAGGTACTCCAAATCAGCGACCTCAGTAGTCATCAGACATCCTGAGGGAGCAGAATGGGGCGTTCCGCAGAACTCACGGGCTTCGAACGTGGTCAGGTGACTGGGTGTCACTTGGGTCATACGACTGTACGCGAGATTATCACACTCCTTAATATCCCTAGGTCCTCTGTTTCCGATGTGATAGTGAAGTGGAAACGTGAAGGGATACGTACAGCACAAAAGTGTACAGGCCGATCTCGTCTGACAGAGACTACCTACAGTGAACAAGGCCGTAATGTGTAATAGGCAGACATCTATCCAGAACAACACGCAGGAATTTCAAACTGCATCAGGATCCACTGCAAGTGTTATGACTTAGGTGGGAGATGAGAAAACTTGGATTTCATGGTCGTGCTGCTGCTCATAAGCCACACATCACGCTGGTAAATGCCAAACGACGCCTCGTTTGGTGTAAGGAGTGTAAACATTGGACGACTGAACACTGAAAAAACGTTGTGTGGAGTGACGAATCACGGTACACAATGTGGCGATCCGATGGCAGAGTGTGGGTAAGGCGAATGAACGGTTAACGTCATCTGCCAGCGTGTGTAGTGCCAACAGTAAAATTCGGAGGCTGTGGTGTTATGGTGTGGTCGTGTTTTTCGTGGAGGGGGCTTGCACCACTTGTTGTTTTGCTTGACACTATCACAGCAAAGGCCTACATTGATGTTTTAAGCGCCTTCTTGCTTCCCACTGTTGAAGAGCTATTCGGGGATGGCGATTCATTACGATCGAGCACCTGCCCATAATGCACGGCCTGTGGCAGAGTGGTTACACGACAATAACATCCCTGTAGTCGACTGGCCTGCTCAGAATGCTGAATCCCATAGAACACCTTTGGGGTGCTTTGGAACGTCGACGTCGTGCCAGGCCTCACCGACATCGATATCTCTCCTCAGTGCGGCACTTCGTGAATAGTGGACTGCCATTCCCCAAGAAATCTTCCAGCACCTGACTGAACGTATGCCTGCGAATGTGGAAGCTGTTATCAAGGATAAGGGTGGGCCAACACCATATTAAATTCCAGCTTTACCGATAGAGGGCGCCATGGACTTCTAAGATTTTCAGCCAGGTGTCCGGATACTTTTGATCACATACTGTCGTTTTCATTCTTGTTGCATCAAGCAATCCACAGTAATACGAACCTCTGACTCATTTATTAAACGCCCCTCGTGCTGTTGGGCAGGAGATCAGTGATGTACGAGGGTATTTCGGAAAGTAAAGATACACTTTACGCCAGAGGAACAGAAGAGTTTTGGCGAGCAAGTTGGCAAGACTGGTGTTAAGCTTGAACCGTTAGCTTTCTCTTCGCGGTCGTTCGGCAGTTGAACGTTTCTTCTGGTTGGAGCAGGTCGTGTTTAAAATGGCTGCACCGATTCAGAATCCCGCCAAAAGCGAAGTGCGCTCCATCATACGTTTTCTTCATGCAAAAGGGCAGCGACCAGCGGATATTCACAAAGAAGTTGTTTATGTTTATGGGAACATTACGAATCGACAAAATGTAACGAAATGGTGTCGTCATTTCTCTGAAAGTAGGACCGATGTTCATGACGAACAAAGAACAGGTCGGCCATCTGTGATCTCTGATGCCCTTCTTCGGAGAACGGAGGAAGGAATTCGTGAGAATAGACGTCTCAGATTGAAAGAATTGCTTCACATCATACCGGACATGTCAATGACAACTCTTTATTGTGACCGTCGAGTTAGGGTGCAGGAAATTGTGTGTGCGCTGGGTTCCAAAACTGTTAATGGAAGAACACAAAAAGAAAAGGATGGGCTTTGCACTCGACTTCCTCACATGCTATGCTGAAGCAGGTGATGAGTTCCTTGATAACATTGTGACAGGTGATGAGACTTGGGTTTATCACCATACACCTGAATCCAAGCAACAATCAATGCAATGGCGCCATTAGAATTCACCAAAAGCCAAGAAATGCAAAACCTCGATTTCGACGAAGAAAATCGTGGCTTTTGTTTTTTCGGACAGACAAGGCATTCTTCTGTTGGAATTTATGCCTCCTGGAACGACAATTAATGCTGCTGTGTACTGCCAGGCTTTCAAACGTCTTCCAATGGCAATTCAAAACAAACGCAGTGGAATGCTGACAAGTGGAGTCCGCTTGCTTCATGAAAAGCTCGGCCTCACACAGCGCTCGTAGCCAAAGCACTACTCAAACAATTCCAATGGGACGTATTGGACCATCCACCATACACCCTGGACCTTGCGCCCACTGACTTCCATGTCTTCCGTTACCTGAAGTCACATCTTGGTGGAAAATCATTCCATGACGATGAAGAGATCAAAGATGAAGTTGAAATGTCGTACCGACAACAGTCGGCAACCTTCTATGACTGTGGGATACTGTGGTGTGCGTACTGTAAGACCTTCGGTACACACACCATCAGATTATTTGACTTGTCGCTCTAACGAAGTAGGCAAGTGTCAGCAATATGTCTCGTGGACTTATCGTGGCGTGTCTATCTTCTGCCGTTAGGTCAGACAATAGAAATGCTACTTTCACACTTAGAGTAGCAGATTGACGGTGATCAACATTAAACAGAACTTGATTAATTTTCACACACATTTATTAAAAAAATAACAAGCATAAACATTATGTAACTTGATCCTGGATGCTCTTTACAATTGACAATCAGAAGTTCCTTTGGTCTTGGTATGTTAATCTTATTCTCATATATCTTTGATACTGGACAAAGTGTCTATACATTTCTCTTCAGGGCTATGTACACGAATATGATAATCTTATTAGGCGCAGACTGAAACTTGACTATAGACTGGTACAGACTAATGTAGACTGGTACAGACAGGTGCAGATAAATGCAGACTCGTACAGACTAATGCAGACTGATTAATCGGAGGCCTGTACACTCGTTATAATACCTCATGCATTCAGGTATCACTGCACGATTGTGATCCACGAGGAGAAAAGGTTCTACGTTAGCAGCAATCTCATTGGCTGCGTTACATATTAATACGCGGATCAGCGGAAGCAGAATTTGGTCCGTCTCTAAGGCAGCGCCATCTTGTAGTGCGGAAACGGACGAGCGCTGCGCCTGCGCTGTTGTGCTTAGCGGGGCGCGCTCTGGTGGGAAAGTTGTGTACGCGCTGACTACACGGAACTATGTACACAACAGATACAAAAGCTTGTCCACCGACCTCACAAATGTTGAATAACGGGGGTGATTATGTCGAAAAATATCGAATAATTCAGTTAATAAGATGGAACTGACTTTTCTAAATAAATGTTCTATTTAAGGACTGCGAGCCATTGTATCTTTACTTTTCGAAACGCCCTCGTAGCTGCAGGCCCCGGTGGAACCTTTGGCAAGATGGGAGAAGTGCTCTTGTGTTGCAGGGCTGGTACTGCAGGCCGGGAGTTTTCTTCAGCAGCGTGGAGCAGCTGGTGTTGGGTTACCAGAGGTCTGGGGAGCTGTTGCTGGACGGCTGGGGCGGGCGTCTCCTGAGGCCCGTGCAGAATGTCACCTGCGACCTCACCAGCCAGGACATCACCCTCATCAAGAGCATCGGGGAGGTAAGTTCGGTCCGTCTGTGCTGTTGTACACTGTCGGATATCTGGGACGGTTCTGAGGTGTCGGTGGGGCTGTGTAGTATATGCCTAAGATGCTGCATGTCAAATTCCCGGTGAATTTATCGTCAGTCTCTCCCTCCAGTAACAAGTCACAAGCCACTGGAAAAAGGAGCAGGTGTCGCCACTACATAAGAAGGGTGAAAGAATGGACCTGAAACATTATAGTTCTGTTTGCTGCAGAATCCTTGAGAAGCTTATGTCCACGAATCAGCATGGTTTTAGAAAACACCGCTCATACGAAAGTCAGCTTGCCCTTCTCTCACATGATATACTGTGACCTATGGATTACGGGCAACAGGCATATTCCACATTTTTAGATTTACAGAGCCGGCCGCTGTGGCCGAGCGGTTCTAGGCGCTTCAGTCCGGAACCGCACTGCTGCTACGGTCGCAGGATCGAATTCTGCCTCGCGCATGGATGTGTGTGATGTCCTTAGGTTAGTTAGGTTTAGGTAGTTCTAAGTTCTATGGGACTGATGACCATAATGCTTGGACCATAGATTTCCAGAAAACATTTGACAAAGACCCCGTAGCAGGCTGTTAATGAAGGCACATGTGAGTGGCTCGAAGGCTTCTTAAGTAATAGAACCCAGCCAGTAATGTAGACAGTCGGTTCTCCCTCGCTCTATGACTACGGGAAATGACTAGCAGTGGTACAGGGTACCTTCTGCCACACTCCGTACGGTGAATCTACGAGGTGCATTCAAGTTCTAAGGGCTCCGATTTTTTTTCTAATTAACTATTCACCCGAAATCGATGAAACTGGCGTTACTTCTCGACGTAATCGCCCTGCAGACGAGCACATTTTTCACAACGCTGACGCCATGATTCCATGGCAGCGGCGAACGCTTCTTTAGGAGTCTGTTTTGACCACTGGAAAATCGCTGAGGCAATAGCAGCACGGCTGGTGAATGTGCGGCCACAGAGAGTGTCTTTCATTGTTGGAAAAACCCAAAAGTAACTAGGAGCCAGGTCAGGTGAGTAGGGAGCATGAGGAATCACTTCAAAGTTGTTATCACGAAGAAACTGTTGCGTAACATTAGCTCGATGTGCGGGTGCGTTGTCTTGGTGAAACAGCACACGCGCAGCCGTTCCTGGACGTTTTCGTTGCAGTGCAGGAAGGCATTTGTTCTTAAAAACATTTTCGTAGGATGCACCTGTTACCATAGTGCCCTTTGGAACGTAATGGGTAAGGATTACGCCCCCCTCGCTGTCCCAGAACATGGACACCATTTTTTCAGCTCTGGTGGTTACCCAAAATTATTTTGGTGGCGGTGAATCTGTGTGCTTCCATTGAGCTGAACGGCGCTTTGTTTCAGGATTGAAAAATGGCATCCACGTCTCATCCATTGTCACAACCGACGAAAAGAAAGTCCCATTCGTGCTGCCGTTGCGCATCTACATTGCTTGGGAACATGCCACACGGGCAGCCGTGTGGTCGTCCGTTAGCATTCGTGGCACCCACCTGGATGACACTTTTCGCATTTTCAGGTCGTCATGCAGGATTGTGTGCACAGAACCCACAGAAATGCCAACTCTGGAGACGATCTGTTCAACAGTCATTCGGCGATCCCCCAAAACAATTCTCTCCACTTTCTCGATCGTGTCGTCAGACCGGCTTGTGTGAGCCCGAGGTTGTTTCGGTTTGTTGTCACATGATGTTCTGCCTTCATTAAACTGTCGCACCCACGAACGCACTTTCGACACATCCATAACTCCATCACCACATGTCTCCTTCAACTGTCGATGGATTTCAATTGGTTTCACACCACGCAAATTCAGAAAACGAATGATTGCACGCTGTTCAAGTAAGGAAAACGTCGCCATTTTAAGTATTTAAAACAGTTCTCATTCTCGCCGCTGGCGGTAAAATTCCATCTGCCGTACGGTGCTGCCATCTCTGGGACGTATTGACAATGAACGCGGCCTCATTTTAAAACAATGCGCATGTTTCTATCTCTTTCCAGTCCGGAGAAAAAAAATTGGAGGCCTTAGAACTTGAATGCACCTTGTACTGCTCGAGGCCTTAGGATCCGTACCAGGTGGGACTGAAGGAAGGCATCGAAGCAATTCAGAGGCGGGCTGCTAGGTTGGAACAACCGTCAAGTGTTACGGAGGTGCACTGGGAAGTCGAATGGGAATCGCCGGGACGACGATGATGTTTTCGAGAAACACTATTGAGAAAATTTAGAGAACGATTGTACTGCCGCCAACATACGATACGCTTAAGGGCCGCGAATATAAAATACGATAAAATAGGCATATACACTACTGGCCATTAAAATTGCTACATCAGAAGATATGCAGATGATAAACGGGTATTGATGTGCCAGTACCTCGTCTCCTACCTTCCAAACTTTACAGAAGCTCTCCTGCGAACCTTGCAGAACTAGCACTCCTGAAAAAAAGGATATTGCGGAGACATGGCTTAGCCACAGCCTGGGGGATGTTTCCAGAATGAGATTTTCACTCTCATTCTGGGTATTGATGTAATTACATTTTCACGCAATTTGGGTGCATAGATCCTGAGAAATCACTACTCAGGACAACAACCTCTGGCCGTAATAACGACCTTGACACGCCTGGACATTCAGTCAAACAGAGCTTGGATGGCGTGTACAGGTACAGCTGCCCATGCAGCTTCAACACGAGACCACAGTTCATCAAGAGCCAGTTACTCGGCCACCATTGACCAGACTTTTTCAGCTGGTGAGAGAACTGGAGAATGTGCTGGCCAGGGCAGCAGTTGAACATTTTCTGTATCCAGAAAGGCCCGTACAGGACCTGTAACATGCGGTGGCGCATTATCCTGCTGAAATGTAAGGTTTCGCAGGGATCGAATGAAGGGTAGAGCCACGGCTCGTAACACATCTGAACGTCCACTTCAAAGTGCCGTCAATGCGAACAAGAGGTGACCGAGACTCGTAACTGATGCCAGGCCATACCATCACGCCGGGTGATACGCCAGTATGGCGATGACGAATACACGCTTGCAATGTGCGTTCACCGCGATACGACCGGATGCGACCATCATGATGCTGTAAACAGAACCTGGATTCATCAGAAAAAATGACGTTTTGCCATTCGTGCACCAAGGTTCGTCGTTGAGTACACCATCGCAGGCGCTCCTGTCTGTTATGCAGCGTCACGCGTAACCGCAGCCACGGTCTCAGAGCTGAGAGTCCATGCTGCTGCAAACGTCGTCGAACTGTTCCTGCAGATGGTTGTTGTCTTGCAAACGTCCCCATCTGTTGACTCAGGGATCGAAACGTGGCTGCACGGTCCGTTACAGCCATGTGGATAAGATGCCTGTCATCTCGACTGCTAGTGATACGAGGCCATTGGGATCCAGCACGGCGTTCCGTATTACCCTCATGAACCCATCGATTCCATATTCTGCTAACAGTCACTGGATCTCGACCAACGCGAGCATCAATACGATAAACCGCAATCGCTATAGACTACAATCCAACCTTTTCTCAAAGTCGGAAACGTGATGGAACGCATTTTTCCTCCTTACACGAGGCATCACAACTAGGTTTCACCGGGCAACGCCGGTCAGCTGATGTTTGTGTATGAGAAATGGGTTGGAAACTTTCCACATGTCAGCACGTTGTAGGTGTCGCCACCGGCGCCAACCTTGTGTGAATGCTCTGAAAAGCTAATCGTTTGCATATCACAACATCTTCCTCATGTCGGTTAAATTTCGCGTCTGTAGCACTTCATCTTCGTGGTGTAGCAATTTTAATGGCCAGTAGTGTAGATAGTCGTTTCTCCTTCGGTCTATTGGAAAGTGGAACAGGAGAGGAAATGACTAGCAATGGTACAGGATACCCTCCGCCACAATCCGTACGGTGGCTGGCACAGAATCAATGTAAATGTAGATGTGGACCTACAAAGAAAGGAACCTTCCCATAAGATCATGCAAGTTTAAGAAAAACAATGTCATGTGACAGAAACGTCCGCCCGCTTAGCTGGGTGGTAACGTGCCCGTCTCCCATGCAAGCGGGCCCGGGTTCGACTCCCTGCCGGGTTGGAGCTTTTCTACGCTCGTGGACTGAGTGCTGTGCTGTCCTCATCATCATTTCATCCACATCACCGGCGCGCAAGTCGCCCAGTGTGGCGTCGACTGAAATAAGACTTGCGCTTGGCAGCCGAATTTCCCCATATAGGGGCCTCCCGGCCAACGACGCCATACGCTCATTTCATTATTTAATGCAACAGAAACGTTTTATTGAAGGATAACTATAAATTGTGGTCCTGTTAACCATGAAAGTATGGGTGCCACACCATTATTAACGAAAGGGTCATCAAGCAGCAAAAGAGACTAGAACTCACTATAACAATTTCGTTCATTACCACAAAAATCAAACAATTGGATCAACCACTGAATTAACTATGTAAGAATATAATAAATGGATAAAAGGACTATAATTACGAAATCTAGCCTTGGCGCAGCGGGAGTCGAACCACGAAAGCATAATGTGAAACTATACTACTGGCTATTACAATTGCTACACCACGAAGATGACGTTCTACATAAGCGAAATTTAACCGAGAGGAAGAAGATGCTGGGATATGCAAATGACTAGCTTTTCAGAGCATTCACACAAGGTTGGCGCTGGTGACGACACCTACAACGTGCTGACATGAGCAAAGTTTCCAACCGATTTCTCATACACAAACAGGAGCTGACCGGTGTTGCCTGGTGAAACGTTGTTGTGATGCCTCGTATAAGGAGGAGAAATGCGTACCATCACGTTTCCGACTTTGATAAAGGTCGGATTGAAGTCTATCGCGATTGCGGTTTATCGTATCGCGACATAACTGCTCGCGTTGGTCGAGATCCAATGACTGTTAGCAGAATATGGTATCGGTGGGTTTAGGAGGGTAATACGGAACGCCGTGCTGGATCCCAACGGCCTCGTATCACTAGCAGTCGGGATGACAGGCATCTTATCCACATGGCTGTAACGGATAGTGCAGCCACGTCTCGATCCCTGAGTCAACAGATGGGGACGTTTGCAAGGCAACAACCATCTGCACGAACAGTTCGATGACGTTTGCAGCAGCACGGACTATTAGCTCAGAGACCGTGGCTGCGGTTACCCTTGACGCTGCATCACAGACAGGAGCGTCTGCGACGGTGTACTCGACGACGAACCTGGCTGCACGAACGGCAAAACGTCATTTTTTCGGATGAATCCAGGTTCTGTATACAGCATCATGATGGTCGCATCCGTGTTTGGTGACATTGCGGTGAACGCACATTGGAAGCGTGTATTCGTCATCGCCATACTGGGATATCACCCGGCGTGATGGTATGGGGTGCCATTGGTTACACGTCTCGGTCACCTCTTGTTCGCATTCTCTCGTGGCTCTACCCTTCATTCGATCCCTGTGAAACCCTACATTTCAGCAGGATAATGCACGACCGTATGTTGGAGGTCCTGTACTGGCCTTTCTGGATACAGAAAATGTTCGACTGCTGCACTGGCCAGCACATTCTCCAGATCTCTCACCAATTGAAAACGTCTGGTCAATGGTGGCCGAGCAACTGCCTCGTTACATTACGCCAGTCACTACTATTGATGAACTGTGGTATCGTGTTGAAGCTGCATGGGCAGGTGTACCTGTACACGCCATCCGAGCACTGTTTGACTCAATGCCCAAGAGAGTATCAACGCCGTTATTACAGCCAGAGGTGGTTGTTCTGGGTACTGATACCTTTAGATCTATGCACCCAAATTGCGTGAAAATGTAATCACATGTCAGTTGTAGTATAATATATCTGTCCAACGAATACCCGTTTATCATCTGCATTTCATCTTGGTGTAGCAATTTCAATGGACACTAGTGTACATGGTGAATATGGCCAATGATTCTGGCCGGTGAAGGTTTAAAAAGAATATAGGAAAATTAGCAAGTGCACCAGTAGAATCGGCAAAGTGAAAGCTGGATACAAAAGCTGGCTGTGGACGATGAAACTGTCCAACTAAATCCTCATGGAAGTTAACTAGCCTTCAATCCTCCCTCGATTTGACTGCTCCATCGGCAGCTTATTTTCACTACTCTTATATGTGGAAGGCGGAGATTGTGAGTTCAGTTCGACCCTTGGACTCATTTCTGAATATGCAGACATCTCCCAATGCATCGCCACAACAGTATCAAGTTTTGGAATTTGGAAATTTGTGGTAAGTTCCTATGGGATGAAACTGCTGAGGTCATCGGTCCCTAGGCTTACACACTACTTAATCTAACTTGAACTGATTTACGCTAAGGACAACACAGACACTTATGCTCGAGGGAAGACTCGAACCTCCGATGGAGGGAGCTGCGCGAATCGTGTCAAGGCGCCCTGAACGCGCTGCTACACCGTGCGGCCAGCATCACGTGTGGTTCTTCTTCATGACCCGGCAGTAACTGTCCACTGACTTAACTCACTGAAACTTGGCTGGGTCTGCCAACACAGGAATTTTGGCAGCCAATTGTAGCTGACATTGCAAGTTCCGACCAGTAATAATGTTCCGACTAGTAATAATTTAAATATAAATTTGACAAACTACTTCTGCTCTCACGGATTTTGTCATGGCTACTTAGTGATGTTTTGGCTCAGGGATGAAGGCAGGAAAACCCTACCGCTCCATGACAGGTTTCTAACCCCAGCCAATCAAAAGGCTTATGTGTAAACGCGGTTGGTTCAAATTGTTCTAAGGACTATGGGACTCAACATCTGAGGTCATCAGCCCCCTAGACTTAGAACTACGCAAACCTCGCTAACCTAAGGACATCACACACATCCATGACCGAGGCAGTATTCGAACCTGCAACCGTAGCAGCCACGTAGTTCCGGACTGAAGCGCCTATAACCGCTCGGTCACAGCGGCCGGCTAAACACCGTTGCAAAAGCGCGCCTTCTACAGAAATAATTATTGTGAGCCAATCAGAGTCTACGTTACTTGGATTTCAAGTGAACATTCTTTCATGACACGGTTGCAGATAAACAGCCGGTCTCCTGCCGTTCTGAGGGCTGCACTTGGCTTTTCGATTTTCTTATTCCTAAAAGAAATTTCTTCTACTGACTCATACAAAGCATTTTTGCGGAAGAGAGGCTGTCACCAAGGCACCTGCAATGTGGACAAAGAACGTAGGTAATTCTTTGTCGTTACATGATCACGATGGCTGCTTTCCGCACCAAACTATTTTATGACCTTTTGCTGCTTTTGAGTTAAATTCGGCATCCAGGACCACCTACGAAGAGCTGTTTTGGCAGCAGCAAATAACAGGTCTCCCTCACCACAGTAAAAGGTAAGTAGAAGAAGAGTTTGGCAGTAGTGAATATTGTCCGCAGTATGACGCAGCGTTAAAGAATCAACGACATTCACTACCAGAATGTTACTTTATAAAATATGTTGCGTAACAGTTTGTGAATGAACTATCACAAAACAAGGCAATGATGGTTGGCTAGAAGTGATGCAGCTGAGGACCTCAATATGCGGGATGAGTCTCACAGATAAGATCGATGTGGTATGTCGACCTCTACTGTGACACATTAGTAGATAACTGGGAAGGTTGCTGCAGTTCGCTAGAAGGAATCCTGGCAAGGCTCTTATGAAAACTAAAAGTAAACTCCTCCCGAACAGGCCATGAATGCCTGACGGCACCGACCGGCTGCCGTGTCATCCTCAGCTCATGAGCGTCACTGGATGTGGATATGGAGGGGCATGTAGTCAGCACACCGCTCTCCCGGCCGTATGTCAGTTTGCAAGACCGGAGTCGCCACTTCTTAGTCAAGTAGCTCCTCAGTTTGCCTTACAAGGGCTGAATGCAGACCAGATGGTCACCCATCAAGTGCTAGCCCATCCAGATAGCACTCAACTTCGGTGATCCGACGGGAACCGCTGTTACCACTGCGGCAAGGCTGTTGGCCAAGGCCCTCATGAACATCAAAGAAGTAGGTGCATCTCTATTATTACACATTACTGGATGCCACGAGTGTGGTGCACTTAACAGACAAGAACGTTAATATTCATTGGTTGTCTTCTTCTGCTGCACACATATCCATCACTGGTAGAGGATCACTCACCCACACTGGCCCATCGCTATGCAGAACGGCCTAGACCGGCAGAAATATCTGGTATGCTCCGCAAATGTTATTGGAGCAACTGACGAAAGTGCACAGGTATATGGAATAGATATACTGAAAAGGAATGTTCGTTGCTGAGGAAACTGTAGGGCACCTCTCAATGGAGTGAACCAAACATAAGATCTATTGATGAAGATGATGATAATTATGATGTGGTTTCTAGTGACAGCAAGAAATTTCTGATAGCTATAGCCACTGATGCAGGTTACTTGCAGTGCCACTAGGCTGGGAGGTCACTGGTTCGAGTCCTGTTCCCAAAAGCACATTTTACACCTGTATTTAGGTACCGATGGGGATGGAGTGTGTAACAGAATATTGAAGTACTGTGCTGCACATGTTAGCCCTATATTTAATCCTATTTGTAATTCTTCCTTCACGAATGGTCAGTTTCCTGAGTGATTAAAGTACTCAGTGGAAAAGCTGCTTTATAAAAAGGGAGAAAGGGAAAATGTAGATAATTTTTGACCTATTCCTGTGCCATCAGTGTTTGCAAAAGTTATTGAAAAGCTGTGTATGTAAGGATAATTGATCATTTTATATCACACGATTTGCTATCAAATGTACAGTTCGGCTTTAGAAGTTTTTTAACAACTGAAAATGCTATATTCTCTTTTCTCTTTGAGGTACTGGATGGGCTAAACAAAAAGTTTGGAAGGCTTGCCATATTTATTGATTTAATTAAGTCATTTGATTGTGTTGATCACAAAATATTGCTCCAGAAGTTGGACAATTATGGAATACGGGGAGTAGCTCAGAATTGGTTCACCTTTTACTTTAGCAACAGGCAGCAAAAGGTCATTCTTCACAATGTTGATAACGGCTGTGATGTGCGGTCTGAGTGGGGGTACTGCCAAGGGGGGGGGGGGGGGTGCCCCAAGGATCAGTGTTGGGGCCACTCCTGTTCCTTATTTATATAAATGATATGCCCTCTAGTATTACACCCCACTCCGTCTTCAGGCCACAAGTGGCCCATCGTGACCATCCGACCGCCGTGTCATCCTCCCTTGAGGATGCGGATAGGAGAGGCGTGTGGTCGGCACACCGCTCTCCCGGTCGTTATGATGGTATTTTTGACTGAAGCCGCTACTATTCGGTCGAGTACCTCCTCAATTGGTATCAAGAGGCTGAGTGCACCCCGAAAAATGGCAACAGAATATGGCGGCCCAGATGGTCACCCATACAAGTGCCCGACAGCACTTAACTTCGGTGATCTCACAGGAACCGCTGTATCCACTGCGGCAAGGCCGTTGCCCCCTCTAGTATTACAGGTAACTCTAATATTTCTGTTTGCTGATGACACTAGCTTGGTAGTAAAGGATGTTGTGTGCAACATTGGCTCGGTTTCAAATAGTGAAGTTCATGACATAAGTTCATAGTTTATAGAAAATAAACGTTTTGGGGACCATTTTTGCACAAATCTTTCTCATACCAAGATCTTCAGTTATTATTAGACGAACCGTTTCTCGATTCTACATTTACATCTACGTCCATACTCCGCAAGCCACTGACGGTGTATGGCGGAGGGTACCTTGAGTACCTCTATCGGTTCTCCCTTCTATTCCAGTCTCGTATTGTTCGTGGAAAGTAGGATATTCGGTATGCTTCTGTGTGGGCTCTAATCTCTCTGATTTTATCCTCATGGTCTCTTCGCGAGATATACGTAGGAGGGACCAATATACTGCTTGACTCTTCGGTGAAGGTATGTTCTCGAAACTTTAATAAAAGACCGTACCGAGCTACTGAGCGTCTCTCCTGCAGAGTCTTCCTCTGGAGTTTATCTATCATCTCCGTAACACTTTCGTGATTACTAAATGGTACTGTAACGAAGCGCGCTGCTCTCCGTTGGATCTTCTCTATCTCTTCTATCAACCCTCTCTGGTACGGATCCCACACTGCTGTGCAGTATTCAAGCAGTGGGCGAAAAAGCGTACTGTAACCTACTTCCTTTGTTTTCAGACTGCATTTCCTTAGGATTCTTCCAATGAATCTCAGTCTGGCATCTGCTTTACCGACGATCAACTTTATATGATCATTCCATTTTAAATCACTCCTACGCGTACTCCCAGGTAATTTATGGAATTAACTGCTTCCAGTTGCTGACCTGCTATATTGTAGCTAAATGATAAGGGATCCTTCTTTCTATGTATTCTTAGCAGTAATTCGCTCGCTTTCAAATCGAAACTGAGGGGTTTCCTCATGGGTCACTCCTTTTATTCTATTGAAGAGTTCCTTGAAAAATTAAGCTGATTCTTATTGTATTGTTGATTGCGTTTACTTAAAATTATGGACCGACTTTTTTCGGCTTCATAAACATATATTTTCATCTGCTATTACTTTTATGTTGTAATTTCATGTACTGACACGTTCCATGACCTTGGAGATTTGCTCCTCAATTTGGTCCTACGGAACGTGACATGTAAATACATAAATAAAAAAAAAACAGCTCCCTAGCATCAGAGGGGGTGACTTTGTCCTGGAGTACATCCTTACCCTGACTTCAGTATCTGATGGAGCGAGAGTTTGTGAAAATGTTGATGGTGAACTGACAAGTTCAGATGTGATCACTCACATTTGCAGTCGGTGTGAATGGTTCACAAAACCCTAATCATCCGTTTCCACCAGCGCTAGTACTTGCTAAAGAGGGAACAGCTTCCTGCAGCTAAATTTAAGAATGTCTACAATTCTATGATGAAACAATCTACCAGAATGTTTTGTATGCAACAGTGTGTAGCTACATGGCTAAGTGAACAAAAGATAGCCTCCCAATGTAAAAGTTCAATGGTTAACTGGCAGCCGTTTCAAAGAATTTTTTTCTATCACTGATCGCTTATTCCTTTACTGGCAATAAATTGTACATTTAATTAATGCCAAGTACCAGCATGGTTCAGGATTGCTGTTAGACCTTAGGTGTCCCTAAAACTTAGATGATAAGTCGATTCTAAAAAAGAAAGAAGCTAAGGCATCATAGTCTCCAATAAAACTAAACTAAAGGCCCAACGGTACCGACCGGCCGCCGTGTCATCCTCAGACCACAGGCGGCACTGGATGCGGATACGGAGGGGCATGTGGTCAGCACACCGCTCTCCCGGCCGTATGTCAGTTTCCGAGACCGGAGCCGCTACTTCTCAATCAAGTAGCTCCTCAGTTTGCGTCACAAGGGCTGAGTGCACCCCGCTTGTCAACAACGCTCGATAGACCGGATGGTCACCCATCCAAGTGCTAGCCGGGCCCGACAGCGCTTAACTTCGGTGATCTGACGGGAACCGGTGTTACCGCTGCGGCAAGGCCGTTGATCACAGCCTTCCATAGCTACCATTGTCAGACCAATCTTAGAACCGTACTGAGGATGTGTTGCCATCTTAGTATTTTTTTTGTCAGATATTAAGGAATTATGAATTGAGTGTGGTTGAAATTGAGAACTGAAAGTTTAATAGCTCACCCAGCTGCTATTTGCGCTGCCAACAGTGCTTACTCCGGCTCCTGGTAGAATCCTACACTGCTTGAGAGTTGCTAAGGAACAGAGATGTTATTGAACAGAGATAATAACAGGCAATGTTGGGCGCCACGAAATATAGTGCATACACAATGGAGGTGGAGTCACTAACTATTGGCACCTAGAATAACTTCAATAGTATAATAGGAACTGATAAGTTTGTATGTTGCATGGGACAACGGGGGTTATAATATGAGGTTGGTTTTTTGTTGCTAGGTGTGGTCGCGTCAGAGATATGAAGGTCATCTTTTTTTTTTTTAATGAGATGCTATAGTTTGGTACTTATTGTCTGATAGCAGCTATGGACACGAATCCAATGATGTGAAAAGTAAGGTCTTTGAAGGTCAACGAAGGTCAAAAAGGTGGCATGAACGTCCATTTACAGAAGGCGTTCGAAGTGTTGACCATTTGTATCAATGCAGTGCTGCAATCTCCTTATCATTAACTGAGAGGTATTCCTTATCACTTCGGCACTTATCGAATCACATGCTCTGACAATTCTTTCTCGCGTATCTTCAGGTGTAGTTGGAACGTCTTTATAAACAATGTCTTTTACAAATCACCATAATAAAAAATCCGGAGGCGTCTAGTCTGGCGAACGAGACGGCCACGAGACATTTCCTGTGCGTCCAATCCAACGATTTGGGAATTGTCTGCAACTCATTTCTAGTCATCAGCGAAAAATGTGCCGGACACCCATCGTGTTGATATCGCATTCTGCTTTTTTGTAGCTACGGTTGCAGGTTCGAATCCTGCCTCGGGCATGGATGTGTGTGATGTCCTTAGGTTAGTTAGTTTTAAGTAGTTCTACGTTCTAGGGGACTGATAACCACAGCAGTTAAGTCCCATAGTGCTCAGAGCCATTTGAACCATTTTTTTTGTTTTTTGTTCCTAAAGGTATTTCTTCCAATAACAGACCTAATGTTTCTTGCAGGAATGTGGTGTACTTCCTACCATTAAGATTTACTTCGATGAAATAGGGGCCTATAATTCTGTCCTCCAGAACCCCACGCCATACGTTCACCGACCACGTTGTTTGGTGTGTATCTTGCCGCAGCCAACATGAATTTTCAGTTGCCAAATAATGCATTGTATGCAAACTAACATTTCCATGGTTCGTGAATGTAGCCTCGTCAGTAAATAAAATCAAATTAATAAATGTGTCATCCCTCTGAATCTGAAGTTGAGCCCATTGGCAGAATTCAGTGCGACGCATACAATCTGTACCATTGAATTATTGGTGGAGACTGGCATGGTAAAGATGATATTTATGGTGATTTAGAACAACACTACTCTGGCTTATACCTGATTCCGTTGCTATCTGACTCGATCTAACGCAAGGATTGTAACACCATAGCTCTAATACTCCACTGATTTATTTTGCTTTGGTTTAATGTTACATCGTTGAGCTTCTGTAAATATTGTTTGATTGAACGATAACACAAAATTGTATACTCTTTTCTTTGTAAAAACTTTGGATGTTATGATTTGATTCTATACAACGTAGTATATCTGTCATTTAAATTCTTTGTCCCATTTGGAGGGAACAAAACTTACTATATATAATTGTAATTTCTGTGTGAATAATTTTGTGTAGCAACGTCAATATGTGCAAATGTTCTGTTTTATTTAATGTGTTTGTTTGCTGTTATGTAAACTGCTGACCTTCACTTGGGGTTCTTAGTTAGTTTGTATGTAAAAGGTGTAGTGGTTCCCCTCGGGAACGGAACTGTGTAGCGCGCGCAAATTGTGGTTGGCCTAGGTGGAAAAGGTGGAACTGAGAGTCAGTCGGGGACGAGCTACCAAACTGTGCACTGCCATGTAAATGTTGCGTATTGTGCTGGTTCCGAGAGAGGCTTTTTCTGCTACTTTCCAATGCCTCCGATGGATGAATAAATAGCTGGAAGGTTTCTGGAATTGGTATTCATCCTCGTCACCAAGAAGGGCCAAAGTCCAGCAATTCTGTCTGCAAATCCGCCTACCAACATGCAGTTGCCACCACATTGCGCAATCACTGTAAAGGAGTACTATAATAACGTACAGTGAAGGATCAGCTTATTGGGAGATTTAGTGTGCACAAATATAAGGTAACTTATAACTGAATTTATGTACCTACCTTGATTTTTTTTCTATCACAACACCTCTCAGGTTCCTCTCCAGTTGAGTTATGATTACCGAGTGTCCTATTTTGTGGAGAAAATGAAAGCCCCAAAGTTAGACAGTTTATTACATAATGTTATTTGATCTCTGATGAGAAGGGCATATTCAGATGTACTGTGGATTTAGTGAAATTGTGGGAGGCAGTAAATGTAGTTTTGTGAAGTTTCAAAGTCACCTATTTAATCATTTACTTGAAAGTAAAATTTGCTGTTCCTTTTATAAATTAAAGTTCTTAAAACTGAGGCTTATAAAGTTTTGCTTAGTTAATGATCATAGTGCTACCTGTAGTAAATTTTAAAAGGTGAGTCAGTTTCCTGCAATTTTGTCAACATTGTGTTTCACTGTAGTAAAAGTGGAAAACTGCAATAGTAGAAAATTATATGTTCATGATTGCTACCTGTTTTGTCTCTCTTGTGTATTGGAAGTCCATATTAACAGTATAACAGGATCCACAGTTTGTCTGTTATGCTAATGCTAGGTAACAAGTAATGGGAAGACCACTACTTATGAAAACCATAATTCCTTTATTCAAAAGATAGCGAAAAGCAATCTGTTAGTGGATTCCAATTAACTTCCATTTCAAATAGTAAAGTATTTAACTGAGAGAGACTTAACCCATGTCCAATTTATGATCCTGCAGTGAATGTTAATAGTAATGTTATAAAGACCATTCAGTTTGAACAAGTCCTGAAAGAAATAGAGTGTTTCGGTATCTGTTACATTTTTGCAAATAGTTTGTGCTGCTCTAGCTGCTAGCTTCAATCTCACCATAAACATATGTATATGTAAGAGTTCATTGCACTCGCGTGTGGCCAAGTATAGGTTGTGTTTATCTGTTAAAGTTACTCATACCTACTTTCTTAGACGAGAACGTTAACCTTTCTCTTGCCTAATTAGGCTGGCGACCGTTTTCCTTTTTCTTTAAATAGTGTAGATAGGCAAAAATATTGTTTGTTACTGTTCGAATATTTACGTAATTCTGACTTTTCGTTTTCTGATAAGCCACCTCCATTAGGTACAACACGGTCAACATAACAAAATTCCTCTCAGAGGGTAACACTGCTCTGTTGCGTTGTACCATAATTGCTATAACAAAATAGTTTTATTTCACAACCTGTTTCCAGCTTTAAGGTTATGGTACAGTAGTAGCAGACAGGAGTGTTATAGGATCTCGAACCACAGTGGCAAGAGTACCAATTTCCTTTGCCGGATGTTTCAAAAAATGGTTAAAATGCCTCTGAGCACTATGGGGCTTAACTTCTGAGGTCATCAGTCCCCTAGAATTTAGAACTAATTAAACGTAACTAACCTAAGGACATCACACACATCCATGCCCGAGGCAGGATTCGAACTTGAGATGGTAGCGGTCGTTCGGTTCCAGACTATGGCGCCTAGAACCGCTCCGCCACTCCGGCCGGCACCGGATATTTTTCCGATGCGTTGAAGATCCAGTTGTTCTCAATTTATCATACACATATTTAAATGTACGACGTGTAGGGTGAGTACATTGAGGATATGTTTCAGCGTATAAGTCTCCAGTTCTCACTGAATTTCGTTGACATTCTCCGTAAATTAGAAGCATATCGACTTGTTCTTCGAAGCAATACATCATTCACATTCTCTTGATTCGACGATACTAATCTTACCGTTCCTAATAGTGTAGTATTGTGAAACCGTCGAATTGTGTTTATACATCTCAATGGCACGTTAGATGGATACACAGTATTCGGGGAATATTTACTGTTTGCACGATATACGAGTGAGAATTGTCAGAGTATGAGCTTCGATAAGTGCCGAATGGCGAATTCCCGGTGAACGTCATCTGCCAGCGTGTGTAGTCCCAACAATAAAATTCGGAGGCTGTGATGTTATGGTGAGGTCGTGTTTTTAGTTGAGGGGGCTTGCACCCCTTGTTGTTTTGCGTCGTACTATCACAGCACAGGTTTATATTAAGTACCTTCTTGCTTCCCACTGTTGAAGAGCATTTCGGGAATGGCGATTGCATCTTTCAACAGATCGAGGACCTGTTCATAATGCACAGCCTGTGTGGTAGTAGTTGCACGACAATAACATCCCTGTAATGAACTGGGCTGCACACTGACCTGAATCCTACAGAACACCTTTGGAATGTTTTGGAACGTCGACTTCGTGCCAGGCCTCGCCGACCGACATCGGTACCTCTCCTCAGTGCAGCACTCCGTGAAAAATGGGCTGCCATACCAGCACCTGACTGAACATATGCCTGCGAGAGTGGAAGCTGTCATCAAAGCTAACGGTGGGCCAACACCATATTGAATTCCAGTCTTACCGATGGAGGGCGCCACGAAATTGTTTTTCAGCCAGGGGCGGGATATTTTTGATGATATAGTGTATGTTTTGAGAGGTAGAAGGTTCTGCTAGAGCACGAAGTTCAAAAATGGTTCAAAAGGCTCTGAGCACCATGGGACCCAACTTCTGAGATCATCAGTCCCCTAGAACTTAGAACTACTTAAACCTAACTAACCTAAGGACATCACACACATATATGCCCGAGGCAGGATTCGAACCTGCGACCGTAGCTGTCGCGCGGTTCCAAACTAAAGCGCCTAGAACCACTCGGTCACCCCAGCCGACCTAAAATGGCTCAAATGGCTCTGAGCACTATGGGACTTAACTTCTGAGGTCATCGGTTGCCTAGAACGTAGAACTAATTAAACCTAACTAACCTATGGACTGACATTGTAATTCTGTCAGAGACAGCAAAGGACTTGGAAGAGCAGTTGAACGGAATGGACAGTGTCTTGAAAGGAGGGTATAAGATGAACATCAACAAAAGCAAAACAAGGATAATGGAATGTAGTCGAATTAAGTCGGGTGATGCTCAGGGAATTAGATTAGGAAATGAGACACTTAAAGTAGTAAAGGAGTTTTGCTATTTGGGGAGCAAAATAACTGATGATGGTCGAAGTAGAGAGGATATAAAATGTAGACTGCCAATGGCAAGAAAAGCATTTCTGAAGAAGAAAAATTTGTTAACATCGAGTATAGATTTAAATGTCAGGAAGTCGTTTCTGAAAGTATTTGTTTGGAGTGTAGCCATGTATGGAAGTGAAACATGGACGATAAATAGTTTAGATAAGAAGAGAATAGAAGCTTTCGAAATGTGGTGCTACAGAAGAATGCTGAAGATTAGATAGGTAGATCACATAACTAATGAGGAGGTATTGAATAGAATTGGGGAGAAGAAGAGCTTGTGGCACAACTTGACTAGAAGAAGGGATCGGTTGGTAGGACATGTTCTGAGACATCGAGGGATCACCAATTTAGTATTGGAGGGCAGCGTGGAGGGTAAAAATTGTAGAGGGAGACCAAGAGATGAATACACTAAGCAGATTCAGAAGGATGTAGGTTGCAGTAGGTACTGGGAGATGAAGAAGCTTGCACAGGATAGAGTAGCATGGAGCGCTGCATCAAACCAGTCTCAGGACTGAAGACCACAACAACAACAACAACAACAACCTAAGGACATCACACACATCCATGCCCGAGGCAGCATTCGAACCTGCGACCGTAGCGGTTGCTCGGTTCCAGACTGTAGCGCCTAGAACCGCACGGCCACTCCGGCCGTTAGACGAAACATAAGAACATGAATTTCCCCCGCCGGCCAGAGTGGACGAGCGTTTCTAGGCGCTTCAGTCTGGAACCTCGCGACCACTACGGTCGCAGGTTCGAATCCTGCCTCGGGCATGGATGTGTGTGATGTCCTTATGTTAGTTAGGTTTAAGTAGTTCTAAGTTCTAGGGGACTGATGACCTCAGATGTTAAGTCACATAGTGCTCAGAGCCATTCGAACCATTTGAATTTCCCCTTTCAATGGCTCGTAATGAAGTAAGGAAATCTTCAAGACGTTCTTGAGATGCGGTCCAGTTGCAGCAGACTGTAGATTATGTTAAATAGCGGCGAGATGGGATGGCTTCGGGCGTCAACAGCATTCGGAGTTCCGCAGGCTACGCCTAGAACACGAACTACGAATACGAACAAAATCTTCTCCTGAGTTCAGAAAGGACTAGGTAGATTCCAGACAGGTTTGTAGCGTGAACTGGTACGCCATCTGGAACTATTTGTAGTCGCGCTTGTTTGCTGTGACCATGAACGAGGTGAGACAACTTGCATTCGAAACAGCCGAGAAAAGGAAAGAGAAAACTTACTTTTGGAAAAGAAATATTGTATGAAAAAGGCCTTTTTGGCGACAACAGTGATGCGTCCGAAGACTTTCACTGTTTGTACTGCTTGGAACTTAAAAAGCATTCAAAACGCGGACAACTCTCGTTACGGTTTCAGAATGGTAATTTGTAGGTACAAATTACATGTCCTGGAATAAGCCACAGAAAAAACTTCATTTGTGATGTCTTTAACTAGATAGGATTGTAGAGGATCATTTTTTCAAAAACGGAACTAATTTTCTCTCTTCATGGGTTCACATTCGTAATTCTATTTTCCGTCTCCGCTTTTTGTACGGTTGAGGTGAGAAACATTAATTGATACTGTTGCAGAATTGTTTCAGGCGTAGTCTTTTATTTGTTAACTGCGAGTCTATTAAACTTATCAAATATCTAACGTTTATCTGAATTTTTCCTTTTTTTTTTTTTTTTGCTTCTATGTCATTTTAGACTCACATATTATGCACTTTTTACAAGAATGTCCACAACTTATAGTTTACATTAATTTACAGACATATCTTCAAAGATAGCGAAACCTACAAGTGAATGACGCTCGGTCCCGATACAAATTTCATTTAACATCATGGTTTATGAAGCAGTAATGACCTAAAAACAAAATGGTATATCATTTTGGCTAGACTTCGCCTGCGTGGCTACTATCTTAACTTATTAACGACATGAAGTGAGACTGCGTTGTAATGGTGCTCTCAGGGGTCAATATTCCCAGACACAAAAGGGTATTTCGATCAGGGCAGTTTCTGTGCGGATTTCTGTATGCGCACAGATTGACTTAGCTCAGACGTGAATGATGATTCTCAACATGTGGTGGATGAAGTACACTACTGGCCGTTAAAATTGCCACACGACGAAGATGACGTGCTACAGACGCAACATTTAACAGACAGGAAGAAGATGCTGTGATATGCAATTGATTAGCTTTTCAGAGCATTCACACAAGGTTAGGCGCCGGTGGCAACACCTACAACGTGCTGACATGAGGAAAGTTTCCAACCGATTTCTCATAAACAGCAGTTGACCGCCGTTGCCTGGTGAAACGTAGTTGTGATGCCTCGTGTAAGGTGGAGAAATGCGTACCATCGCGTTTCCGACTTTGATAAAGGTCGGATTGTAGCCTATCGCGATTGCGGTTTATCGCATCGCGACATTGCTGCTCGCGTTGGTAGAGATCCAATGACTGTTAGCAGAATATGGAATCGGTGGGTTCAGGAGGGTAATACGGAACGCCGTGCTGAATCCCAACGGCCTCGTATCGCTAGCAGTCGAGATGACAGGCGTCTTATCCGCATGGCTGTGACGGATCGTGCAGCCACGTCTCGATCCCTCAGTCAAGAGATGGGGACGTTTGCAAGACAACAACCATCTGCACGAACAGTTCGACGACGTTTGCAGCAGCACGGACTATCAGCTCGGAGACCGTGGCTGCGGTTACCCTTGACGCTGCATCACAGACAGGAGCGACTTCGATGTTGTGCTCAACGACGAACCTGGTTGCTCGAATGGCAAAACGTCATTTTTTCGGATGAATCCAGGTTCTGTTTACAGCATCATGATGTTCGCATCCGTGTTTGACTACATCGCGGTTAACGCATATTGGAAACGTGTACCGTCATCGCCATAATGGTGGCGTGATGGTATGGGGTTCCATTGGTTACACGTCTCGGTCACCTCTTGTTCGCATTGACGGCACTTTGAACAGTGGACGTTACATTTCAGATGTGTTGCGACCCGTGGCTCTACCCTTCATTCGATCCCTGCGAAACCCTACATTTCAGCAGGATAATGCACGAACGCATGTTGCAGGTCCTGTACGGGCCTCTCTGGATACAGAAAATGTTCGACTGCTGCCCTGGCCAGCACATTTTCCACATCTGTCACCAACTGAAATCGTCTGGTGAATGGTGGTCGATCAACTGGCTCGTCACAATACGCCAGTCACTGCTCTTGATGGACTGTGGTATCGTGTTGAAGCTGCTTGGCCAGCTGTACCTGTACACTCCATGCAAGCTGTGTTTGACTCAATACCCAGGCGTATTAAGGCCGTTATTAATGCCAGAGGTGGTTGTTCTGGGTACTGATTTCTCAGGATCTATGCACCCAAACTGTGTGAAAATGTAATCACATGTCGGTTCTAGTATAATATATTTGTCCAATGAATACCTGCATATCTTCTTGGTGTAGCAATTTTAATGGCCAGTAGTGTATACGCATAGTTGCGGATGTATATGATAATGTTTAGTTTGAGGAGTGCTCAACTGTGCGGTCATCAGAGCCCATACAAAGTCCCAATTTTTTTCGCAGACCAATTTAGTCAGTGTCACGAATGATAATGATGAAATGATGAAGGCAACACAAACACCCAGTCCCCGGGTAGAGGAAATATCCAGCCCGGCCGGGAATTGAACCCGAGACCTCAAGATCCAGAGGAAGCAATGCTAGCCACTGGACCACTAGCTGCGGCCACGGATGTAGATGTGTGTACACCTGTGTTACAGGGCTACTTTGGGGAGGTGTTCCTAGGGCTGCTGAGGAGCTCTGGGGAGAAGGTGGCGGTCAAGATGTCCAAGGTGGACCTGCCCGACGAGCGTCGGCGTGACATCATAGACGAGGGCCAACTGCTCCACCGCTACAGACACCGCCACGTCGTCGGCTTCGTCGGCATGTGCCTCTACCACAGCACCATCATGGTCGTCATGGAGTTTGTCCCAGGTGGGTCCTCACCGTACTTCTCTCAAAGGCTCCGTACCGTGTCACGAACCAAATCAACCTCTCTTACCATACATTTTTTTTATCAGAACAAATTTATTGTTAAGAGTCAGAATTTGGTGACAATATTTTTCTATGTAGTCTCCACCACGTTCTATGGCCGTACACCAACATTATGGAAGAGCATGTGTTCCCTGCTAGTAAAAGCCTTTGTCCTGTAGGCGTAGCCATGTTTTCACTGCATGGCTGGCACTCATCTCATCTTCAAAGTGTGATCTCCGTAGAGAATCTACGACTTGGAGCAGGAGAGGCACCACAGGACATTTTAATTTACTCTGTCTATACTTTTACAAGTAAATTCATAAAACTTTGTCACCATGACCAGGAAGGATTCAGGATTCATACTCGTAGCAGCGGAAGTTCGAAAACATAACAAAATAATTTTTTTTTACATGTGAAATTTGATCATTTTTTCACTTACTATTGGTTGCATTTGATGCTATAGGTACACTTTTCTTCATAAGTAAGAGAGACTGTTCGATGAATTTTGCACAGCATACAAACCATACTTACAGGTGACAAACTCTAGAATTTATTTAATTTATGGAAAAATGAATAAACTGTAGCGTTTTAAGCTTTATGTTTAGAAGAAATCATATTTTGTAGTTAATTATCTCAATTTTTACCACAGTTTTTAATAGATTTGGAAAATTCTAGAGTTTCATACACCTGTAAGTATGGTTTGTATGCTGTGCAAAATTCATCAAAGAATCTCTCTTACTTGTGAAGAAAAAAGTACCTATAGCAACAAATGCAGCCAATAGTAAGCGAAAAAATGATGAAATTTCACATGTGAAAAATTTTATTCTACATCTACATCTACATCTATACTTCGCGAGCCACCTTACGGTGTGTGGCGGAGGGTACTTATTGTACCACTATCCGATCCCCCCTTCCCTGTTCCATTCACGAATTGTGCGTGGGAAGAATGACTGCTTGTAAGTCTCCGTATTTGCTCTAATTTCTCGGATCTTTTCGTTGTGATCATTACGCGAGATATATGTGGGCGGTAGTAATATGTTGCCCATCTCTTCCCGGAATGTGCTCTCTCGTAATTTCGATAATAAACCTCTCCGCATTGCGTAACGCCTTTCTTGAAGTGTCCGCCACTGGAGCTTGTTCAGCATCTCCGTAACGCTCTCGCGCTGACTAAATGTCCCCGTGACGAATCGCGCTGCTTTTCGCTGGATCATGTCTATCTCTTCTATTAATCCAACCTGGTAAGGGTCCCATACTGATGAGCAATACTCAAGAATCGGACGAACAAGCGTTTTGTAAGCTACTTCTTTCGTCGATGAGTCACATTTTCTTACAATTCTTCCTATGAATCTCAACCTGGCGCCTGCTTTTCCCACTATTTGTTTTATGTGATCATTCCACTTCAGATCGCTCCGGATAGTAACTCCTAAGTATTTTACGGTCGTTACCGCTTCCAATGATTTACCACCTATGGCATAATCGTACTGGAATGGATTTCTGCCCCTATGTATGCGCATTATATTACATTTATCTACGTTTAGGGAAAGCTACCAGCTGTCGCACCATGCATTAATCCTCTGCAGGTCCTCCTGGAGTACGTACGAGTCTTCTGATGTTGCTACTTTCTTGTAGACAACCGTGTCATCTGCAAATAGCCTCACGGAGCTACCGATGTTGTCAACTAAGTCATTTATGTATATTGTAAACAATAAAGGTCCTATCACGCTTCCCTGCGGTACTCCCGAAATTACCTCTACATCTTCAGATTTTGAACCGTTAAGAATGACATGTTGTGTTCTTTCTTCTAGGAAATCCTGAATCCAATCTCAAACCTGGTCCGATATTCCGTAAGCTCGTATTTTTTTCACTAAACGTAAGTGCGGAACCGTATCAAATGCCTTCCTGAAGTCCAGGAATACGGCATCAATCTGCTCGCCAGTGTCTACGGCACTGTGAATTTCTTGGGCAAATAGGGCGAGCTGAGTTTCACATGATCTCTGTTTGCGGAATCCATGTTGGTTATGATGAAGGAGATTTGTATTATCTAAGAACGTCATAATACGAGAACACAAAACATGTTCCATTATTCTACAACAGATTGACGTAAGCGAAATAGGCCTATAATTATTCGCATCTGATTTATGACCCTTCTTGAAAATGGGAACGACCTGCGCTTTCTTCCAGTCGCTATGTACTTTACGTTCTTCCAGCGATCTACGATAAATTGCTGATAGAAAGGGGGCAAGTTCTTTAGCATAATCACTGTAGAATCTTAAGGGTATCTCGTCTGGTCCGGATGCTTTTCCGCTACTAAGTGATAGCAGTTGTTTTTCAATTCCGATATCGTTTATTTCAATATTTTCCATTTTGGCGTCCGTGCGACGGCTGAAGTCAGGGACCGTGTTACGATTTTCCGCAGTGAAACAGTTTCGGAACACTGAATTCAGTATTTCTGCCTTTCTTCGGTCGTCCTCTGTTTCGGTTCCATCGTGGTCAACGAGTGACTGAATAGGGGATTTAGATCCGCTTACCGATTTTACATATGACCAAAACTTTTTAGGGTTCTTGTTTGGATTGTTTGCCAATGTTTTATGTTCGAATTCGTTGAATGCTTCTCTCATTGCTCTCTTTACGCTCTTTTTCGCTTCGTTCAGCTTTTCCTTATCAGCTATGATTCGACTACTCTTAAACCTATGATGAAGCTTTCTTTGTTTCCGTAGTACCTTTCGTACATGATTGTTATACCACGGTGGATCTTTCCCCTCGCTTTGGACCTTAGTCGGTACGAACTTATCTAAGGCGTACTGGACGATGTTTCTGAATTTTTTCCATTTTTGTTCCACATCCTCTTCCTCAGAAATGAACGTTTGATGGTGGTCACTCAGATATTCTGCGATTTGTGCCCTATCACTCTTGTTAAGCAAATATATTTTCCTTCCTTTCTTGGCATTTCTTATTACACTTGTAGTCATTGATGCAACCACTGACTTATGATCACTGATACCCTCTTCTACATTCACGGAGTCGAAAAGTTCCGGTCTATTTGTTGCTATGAGGTCTAAAACGTTAGCTTCACGAGTTGGTTCTCTAACTATCTGCTCGAAGTAATTCTCGGACAAGGCAGTCAGGATAATGTCACAAGAGTCTCTGTCCCTGGCTCCAGTTCTGATTGTGTGACTATCCCATTCTATACCTGGTAGATTGAAGTCTCCCCCTATTACAATAGTATGATCACGAAACTTCTTCACGACGTTCTGCAGGTTCTCTCTGAGGCGCTCAACTACTACGGTTGCTGATGCAGGTGGTCTATAGAAGCATCCGACTATCATATCTGACCCATTTTGTTATGTTTTTGAATTTCCACTGTTATGAGTGTGAATACCGAATCCTTCCTGGTCATGCTGACAATGTTTTATGAATTTATTTCTAAAAGTATATCCAGTAGAAAATAAAATGTCCTGTGGTGCCTCTCGTGCTCCAAGTCGGCCCATTTGACGTCCTACCCTCCTTAAGCTGTGCAAAGAGATGCAAGTGCGAGGGTGCCAGGTCTGGAATGTAGGGTGGACGAGGCAATGACTTCCAACTCAATTTGGCGATGTGTCCCCGGGTTCTCAGATTTGCGTGTGGGCATGCATTATCGTGTTGGATCACGATTTCTGCTGGATTCTTGTCCGATCGAACTCTTAGAAGTTAAGTCCCATGTTGATCAGAGCAATTTTTGAACCCATCGCCCAGCTGTACTCCTATCAACAGCAGCATCGCCATACACTGCACACGAACTTTTTTGGATGTTCTTTCTCTGCACAAAAGAATTCAATAACAGGACGCGGCTTGTAACGTAAATCATATGTAGACGCCATTTTAACGTTGTACTACGGCTCTGCCATCTGTCAGAACGATTAGAAATTTCACCGGCGCACAGAACAAACATTAAATGTGAAGCACCAACAACGACATTTGTCTACGTATATTAATGGTCTTTTTTTTGTAAAAAAAGTGGGGCATTACTTATTGAACGACCCTCGTGCGTTAACTGAGATGATTCGTGTCCGTGTTACTACCGTTAGTGCAACCTACCTGTGAGAACTGATCTATTTAAAACTACAGCAACTGGAAATAAGCAACGATAACACAGGAAAAGCTACGTTTATAGCATTTGTAGACTTAGAGAAAGCTTTTGACTATGTTGAATGGAATACTCTCTTTGAAATTCTAAAGGTGGAAGAGGTAAAATACAGAGAGCGAAAGGCTAATTGCAGTTAGTAGAAAAACGAGATGGCAGTTATAAGATTCGAGAGGCATGAAAGGGAAGCAGTGATTGAGAAGGGAGTGGGACGAGATTCTACCCCATTCCCAATGTTATCCAATACGTATATTGAGCAAGCACTAAAGGTAACAAAGGAAAAATTTGGAGTAGCAATCAAATACCAAGGGGAAGAAAGAAAGCCTCTGAGGTTTGCCAGTGACATTCTAATTCTGTCAGAGACAGCAAAGGACTTGAAGAGCAGTTGAACGGAATGGACAGTGTCTTGAAAGGAGGATGTAAGATGAACATCAACAAAAGCAAAACGATGACAATGGGATGTAGTTGAATTAAAACAGGTGATGCTGAGGGAATTCGATTAGGAGATGAGACACTTAAAGTAGTAAATGAGTTTTGCTGTTTAGGAAGCAAAATAAATGATGATGGTCGCAGTGAAGGATATAAAATGTAAAGTGGCAACGGCAAGGAAAGCGTTTCTCAGAGAAATTCGTTAGCATCGAATATAGATTTAAGTGTCAGAAAGTCGTTTCTGAAAGTATTTGTATGGAGTGTAGCCGTGTATGGAAGTGAAATATGGACGATAAATAGTTCAGACAGGAAGAGAATAGAAACTTTTGAAATGTGGTGCTAAAGAACAATGCTTAAGATTAGAAGGGTTGATCACATAACTAGTGAGCAGGGACTAAATAGAATTGGGGAGAAGAGGAGTTTGTGGCACAATTTGTCAAGAAGAAGGGATCGGTAGGTAGGACATGTTCTGAGGCATAAAGGGATCACCAGTTTAGCACTGCAGGGAAACGTGGAGGGTGAAAACTGTAGAGGCAGAGCAAGAGATGAATACACTAAGCAGATTCAGAAGGATGTAGGTTGCAGTAGTTACTCAGAGATAAAGAGGCTTGCACAGCACAAAGTAGGATGCAAAGCTGCATCAAACCAGTCTTTTTACTGAAGACCACCATAACAACATCAACAACAACATAGGTTCCAGTCACTGGGCTAAAATGACAAAGGGAGTCCCACAGGGTACAATTTTGGGACCACTCATATTCCTTATACAGGGTGAGTCAGGAGGAGAGGTACATCTTTGAGAGATGATACTAGTGGTGATTCTGAACAAAAGCTCCTAATAAACGTAGGCCCTTTTTTATCCGTTTAGCCGTAAACCGATGGAAATACACTCCTGGAAATGGAAAAAAGAGCACATTGACACCGGTGTGTCAGACCCAGCATACTTGCTCCGGACACTGCGTGAGGGCTGTACAAGCAATGATCACACGCACGGCACAGCGGACACACCAGGAACCGCGGTGTTGGCCGTCGAATGGCGCTAGCTGCGCAGCATTTGTGCACCGCCGCCGTCAGTGTCAGCCAGTTTGCCGTGGCATACGGAGCTCCATCGCAGTCTTTAACACTGGTAGCATGCCGCGACAGCGTGGACGTGAACCGTATGTGCAGTTGACGGACTTTGAGCGAGGGCGTATAGTGGGCATGCGGGAGGCCGGGTGGACGTACCGCCGAATTGCTCAACACGTGGGGCGTGAGGTCTCCACAGTACATCGATGTTGTCGCCAGTGGTCGGCGGAAGGTGCACGTTCCCCCGTCGACTTGGGACCGGACCGCAGCGATGCACGGATGCACGCCAAGACCGTAGGATCCTACGCAGTGCCGTAGGGGACCGCACCGCCACTTCCCAGCAAATTAGGGACACTGTTGCTCCTGGGGTATCGGCGAGGACCATTCGCAACCGTCTCCATGAAGCTGGGCTACGGTCCCGCACACCGTTAGGCCGTCTTCCGCTCACGCCCCAACATCGTGCAGCCCGCCTCCAGTGGTGTCGCGACAGGCGTGAATGGAGGGACGAATGGAGACGTGTCGTCTTCAGCGATGAGAGTCGGTTCTGCCTTGGTGCCAATGATGGTCGTATGCGTGTTTGGCGCCGTGCAGGTGAGCGCCACAATCAGGACTGCATACGACCGAGGCACACAGGGCCAACACCCGGCATCATGGTGTGGGGAGCGATCTCCTACACTGGCCGTACACCACTGGTGATCGTCGAGGGGACACTGAATAGTGCACGGTACATCCAAACCGTCATCGAACCCATCGTTCTACCATTCCTAGACCGGCAAGGGAACTTGCTGTTCCAACAGGACAATGCACGTCCGCATGTATCCTGTGCCACCCAACGTGCTCTAGAAGGTGTAAGTCAACTACCCTGGCCAGCAAGATCTCCGGATCTGTCCCCCATTGAGCATGTTTGGGACTGGATGAAGCGTCGTCTCACGCGGTCTGCACGTCCAGCACGAACGCTGGTCCAACTGAGGCGCCAGGTGGAAATGGCATGGCAAGCCGTTCCACAGGACTACATCCAGCATCTCTACGATCGTCTCCATGGGAGAATAGCAGCCTGCATTGCTGCGAAAGGTGGATATACACTGTACTAGTGCCGACATTGTGCATGCTCTGTTGCCTGTGTCTATGTGCCTGTGGTTCTGTCAGTGTGATCATGTGATGTATCTGACCCCAGGAATGTGTCAATAAAGTTTCCCCTTCCTGGGACAATGAATTCACGGTGTTCTTATTTCAATTTCCAGGAGTGTAATTAGGAATGGGAAATGCGTAACGTCGTCCTTACTAACTGTGTCAGTAGGCAGTTAACTTGTGCATGGCGCAGTTGCTTACCTCAAGTCTCAGTGCGACAGTGCTTGTCGCAGTGCACCGTACTACAGTGTTGTTCCGTGAACAACGAGTATAGTTTTGTGTAGTGAAAACGCAACGGATCTTCACACATGCAGACTATGTTGACAAACGTGGAACGCGACCCCACTACTAGCTCTAGAGGAATTGCTGCCCAGCTTGGTATTCCCCAAACACGAGTGATAAGCACAGTACTCGAGCACGGTCTGTATCCCTTTCATCGGCAGAGTCTACAACATCTGCTCGAAGGAGATGTTGCCGCCTGGCAAAAATTCTGTCAGTGGATCATTGCCAATGAGCTATTAATTCCACGTATTCTGTTCACTGATGAGTCAACATTTACCCGCAACGAAATCAACAACACGCACAACTCTCATGTACGGGCAAATGAAAATGTGCGCGCTACTGTGGAAAGGAATTTTTAACGACGTTTCTCAGTCAATGTGTATTATTGATGACCATCTCATCGCTCTAGTTTTTATAGATAACCGTCTTACTGGGACACTGTATCTTGAGTTTCTTCAAAATGAGTTACCAGAATGTGTGGAGGATACCCCTTTCTCGTATGTGCACTACTGGCCATTAAAATTACTACACCACGAAGATGACGTGCTACAGACGCCATATTTGACCGACAGGAAGAAGATGCTGTGATACGCAAATGATTAGCTTTTCAGAGCATCCACACACGGTTGGCGCCGGTGGCGACACCTACAACGTGCGGACATGAGGGAAGATTCCAACAGATTCCTCTAACACAAACAGCAGTTGACCGGAGTTGCCTGGTGAAACGTTGATGTGATGCCTCGTGTAAGGAGGGGAAATGCGTACCATCACGTTTCCGACTTTCATAAAGGTCGGATTGTGGCCTATCACGATTGCGGTTTATCGCATCACGACATTGCTGCTCGCGTTGGTCGAGATCCAATGACTGTTAGCAGAATATGGAATCGGTGGGTTCAGGAGGGTAATACGGAACGCCGTGCTGGATCCCAACGGCCTCGAATCACTAGCAGTCGAGATGACAGGCATCTTCTCCACATGGATGTGATAGATCGTGCAGCCACGTGTCGATCCCCGAGTCAACAGATGGGATCGTTTGGAAGACAACAATCATCTGGACGAACAGTTGACGACGTTTGCAGCAGCATGGACTATCAACTCGGAGACCACGGCTGCGGTTACCCTTGACGCTGCATCACAGACAGTGATGGTGTACTCAACGGCGAACCTGCGTGCACGAATGGCAAAACGTCATTTTTTTTCGGATGAATCCAGGTTCTGTTTACAGCATCATGATGATCGCATCCGTTTTTGGCGATATCGCGGTGAACGCACATTGGAAGCGTGTATTCGTCATCGCCATACGAGCATATCACCCAGCGTGATGGTATGGGGTGCCATTGGTTACACGTCTCGGTCACCTCGTGTTCGCACTGACGGCACTTTGAACAGTGGACGTTACATTTAAGATGTGTTACGACCCGTGGCTCAACCCTTCATTCGATCCCAGCGAAACCCTACATTTCAGCAGGATAATGCACGACCACATGTTGCAGGTCCTGTACGGACCTTTCTGGATACAGAAAATGTTCGACTGCTGCCCTGGCTAGCACATTCTCCAGATCTCTCGCCAATTGAAAACCTCTTGTCAATGGTGACCGAGCAACTGGCTCGTCACAATACGCCAGTCACTACTCTTGATGAACTGTGGTATCGTTTTGAAGCTGCATGGGCAGCTGTACCTGTACACGCCATCCAAGCTATGTTTGACTCAATGCCCAGGCATATCAAGGCCGTTATTAATGCCAGGGGTGGTTGTTCTGGGTACTGATTTCTAAGGATCTATGCACCCAAATTGCGTGATAATGTAATCACATGTCAGTTCTAGTATACTATATTCTCAAACGAATACCCATTTATCATCTGCATTTCTTCTTGGTGTAGGAATTTTAATGGCCAGTAGTGTACTTTGAGCTCTTTGATGATATTGCTTCACTACACGTAATAAAAATTGCCCCTTTTTATCACACAGTAAAAGCTGAAACAGTGGATTAGTGCAAGATCGGGACAACAACAATACTTATTACACAGTTACTTACTTGCGTTAAGAAAGAGCAGAGTTATTAAATTTAACTACTTCAGACGTTCCGGTAAACATTTAACAATGTCCTAATGGAGTAAAAACTCCGTCCGGACATGTCTTGGAAGGCCCTGCGGTACCGACCGGCCGCCGTGTCATCCTCAGCCCACAGGCGTCACTGGATGCGGATATGGAGGGCCATGTGATCAGCACACCGCTCTCCTGGCCGTTTGTCACTTTATGAGACTGGAGCCGCTACTTATCAATCAAGTAGGTCCTCAGTTTGCCTCACAAGGGCTGAGTGCACCCCGTTTGCCAACAGCGCTCGGCAGACCGAATGGTCACCCATCCAAGTGCTAGCCAAGCCCGACAGCGCTTAACTTCCGTGATCTGACGGGAACCGTTTTTACCACTGCGGCAAGGCCGTTGACCCTAATGGAGTACAACTGGTGAATATTTCAGTTATATTGGAAGGTGACGTACCACAATTACAGCACTTCTACGAAGTGGCTATATATTTTGGCTCTGTAAGCTTTTAGTGCTACTATTTTCAGATGTGGTCTAAACTCTTCATTACATCTTGTGAGGCTTATCATAAGTCCAAGATTAGCCTACACAGCCTTGGACTTACAGTGCTGTTTGGGCTAATATGTGGGTTGTAAAAACTTCTGGGGTGAGAGAATTTTATAACTGCCGACAATTAAGGTTCGCGTTTTCGAATATTCTCTTAGAGTAAGTCTCTCTCAGCTGACTGTTGGGATAGCTCAGACTTCAGTGGCGTGGTTTGGGTGCCGACTGCGTCACAACTTTTCAGTCACTGTTGGGTGTTGTTCTGTTTGATGTCCTCTCTCATGATGGAACGATCAACTCTGAAGTGTATCGTGCAATCATTAGGAAGTTCTAGAAACGATTTCAGCATGTATGTCACCATAAAAAAGGAAAGTCTGCACCCCCGAAAGGAGCTCATAATACTTCACTGGGACGTGCCTCCTCAGCCACCATCCAGCCCGAATCCCACATCTTCCAACTTTCATCCGTTCTAAAAATGGCTCTGAGCACTATGGGACTCAACTGCTGAGGTCATTAGTCCCCTAGAACTTAGAACTACTTAAACCTAACTAACCTAAGGACATCACACACATCCATGCCTGAGGCAGGATTCGAACCTGCGACCGTAGCAGTCCCGCGGTTCCAGACGGCAGCGCCTTTAACCACACGGCCACTTTGGCCGGCTTTCATCCGTTCTGCCCAATGGACGATGCACTCTGTAGGGAGGAGTACGTGGATGATGGGGATGTTACTGATGCAGCAAGACATTGGCTCCGACATCAACCAGTAGAGTAGTGCAATAGGGGCACGGTGAGGCGGCGTACAGCCTTCTTATTGAACGGAGATTATGTTGAAAAACAGAGTTTTGTAGCGAAAAGAGTGGGCAATAACATGGTGTACAGGAATCCTGAATGAAACAATCCTGATTGCAGAAGAAAATGTTTTGCGTTACTAATTGAAAGCCCCTTGTGATACGAATGGTATCTAAAAACTTACTCCTCTTCAAATGGCATATTTTCATAGCTTGCCAATACGAAAAAAAAAAATACGGCATTTGAGGTTTGTAAACTTGTAGTCCAACACAACATCTGCTCTGTTGACTCTGACTTTTTTTTTTTTTTTTTTTTTTTTGTGTCCTCAGTCTTCTGGCCGGCCGCGGTGGTCTCGCGGTTCTAGGCGCGCAGTTCGGAACCGCGCGACTGCTACAGTCGCAGGTTCGAATCCTGCCTCGGGTATGGATGTGTGTGATGTCCTTAGGTTAGTTAGGTTTAAGTGTGTGTGATATCTTTACGGGACTTAACTGCTAAGGTCATCAGTCCCTAAGCTTACACACTACTTAACCTAAATTACCATAAGGACAAACACACACACCCATGCCCGAGGGAGGACTCGAACCTCCGCCGGGACCAGCCGCACAGTCCATGACTGCAGCGCCCTAGACCGCTCGGCTAATCCCAACCGGCGAGGTTTAAGTAGTTCTAAGTTCTAGGGGACTGATGACCACAGCTGTTAAATCCCATAGTGCTCAGAGCCATTTGAACCATTTGAACCATCAGTCTTCTGACTGGTTTGATACGAATTCCTCTCCTGTGCCAACCTCTTCATCTCAGAGTAGCACTTGCAACCTACGTCCTCAGTTACTTGCTGGAAGTATTCCTATCTCTGAATTCCTGTACAGTTTCAACGCTTGTAATTCGCTCTAGTTCCATGGAAGTCTTTCCCTGATGTCTTAACAGATGTCCTATCACCCTGTCCCTTCTCCTCGTCAGTGTTTTCCACATATTCCTTTCCTCTACGATTCTGTGCAGAACCTCCTCATTCCTTACCATATCAGTCCACCTAATTTTCAACATTCTGCTGTAGCACCACATCTCCAACGCTCCGGTTCTCTCTGTTCCAGTT
Source organism: Schistocerca serialis cubense (assembly GCF_023864345.2). Lineage (NCBI taxonomy): Eukaryota > Metazoa > Arthropoda > Insecta > Orthoptera > Acrididae > Schistocerca > Schistocerca serialis. The sequence continues at coordinate 106,710,167 of NC_064649.1, forward strand.
TTCCCGCAGTCCAAGTTTCGCTACCGTACAATTCTGTGCTCTAGACTTACATTCTCACAAATTTCTTCCTCAAATTGAGGCCTATGTTTTATATTAGCAGACTTCCCTTAGACGGGACTGCTCTTATTGCCCATACTAGTCTGCATTTAAATCCTCCTTGCTCCATCTGTCACGTATATTTTGCTGCCTAGGTAGCAAAATTTCATAACTTCCTCTACTTCGTGACCATCAATGCTAATGTTAATGTTCTCTCTGTTCTCATTTCTGCTACATCTCATTAATTGGTGTCTTTCTTCGATTTACTCTCAGTCTATATTCTGTACTCAGCAGACTGTTCATTCCATTCGGGAGAACCTGTAATTCTTCATCACTTTGACTGAAGCATTGTAATGGTTCACCTTCTATAAAAACGGCCAAAATCCGAAAGGATTTTATACTTTTTCAGCGCTGTGTAGCAGGGAATTCCACATTACGATGTCACCAAACTACTCCCACTATGTTATCTTTCATACCTCTTGTGAGGATGGCTTTAGCATAAGCCACATAGTATGAGAAAATAATATGGAAATAGGGCATTATAAAAATGTGATCAGATGTAAAACGTTTTGAAGAAATTATTTGTTACTTTTATTTTGAGCTAGTTCATCAGTGTGCATCACTGAGGCTGCTGATTGGTTGTCAGCTCCAGCATCAGTGTGAATGAGTGACAGCAATGTTGTGATGCCAGGCTGGTGGATCCCTGCTGCGGCATCTACTGGGATTACAGAATGACACAACCCACAGTGGTGTTGCAGCAGTATACTGTGACGTGCTGGATGGCATGGCCCAGTGCAATCCATGAACAGTGTGCAAAAGGTGACCAGCCAAGTGCTGGTATTTAGTAGGTGGGTCCGCTGCTCTGGTTCCTGTAGTAGCACAGGCCGACATTTTCCACAGAGGCGCTGAAGGCACTGACCTACCTGGGAGCCACAAAGTGTGTGCTAGGTTAGTCATCGGCAGGTCCAATCAGTACACCATGCTATGTGAACTCAAATGGGAATCGCTGGAGGGATGAAGACGCTCTTTTTGTGAACTGCTGTTGAGAAATTCCAACGGCCCAGGTTTTGTGACAGACTGCACAGTGATAGTTTTCCCTCGAACCATTTTCGAGATGATCGAGAACGTGAATGAGTAGTGTGGCCATCACGAAACTAGACATCTCAAGGTCACAGATTTGCCCTGCAGTCTGCCGGCGCTAAGTGCCCTGTTGCCATATGTACACCTAACAGCACTGTAGCTCAGCGTCTTGTGTATGTCCTCTGTTTCTGTGCAACATCATATGTTCACGTGTGGCTTCAGTCCTCCATGGAATGGTACACTGAAACGTGTTTGGTAGTGAGTGAAAGGCAGGAGCAGGCCGACATGTAGTGCTGCTCCAGTAGGTGTGTGTAAAGAGCAAAAATGCATTTGAAAACCATCTAAAATTTTCGTCGCGAATGTATCCAATGATTTGTTACTGATCTGGCCAACAGTAATAATAAAAATTTCGCGCTAGTTCATAAAATGACAACTAAACTTTGTAGTCTTTCTGAACCAGCTGTGTTTCATGTTAACAGAACAACAACGTCGGCAGGCTCTCTAGAAGTGAACATGTGTTTCGATTCTCCAAGAAATGGATATACATGAAGCACCAAAGAAACTGGTATAGGCATGCTTATTCAAATACAGAGAAGGCAGAATATGGCGCTGTGGTCGGCAACGCCTCTACAAGACAACAAGTGTCTGACGCAGTTGTTAGATTGGTTAGTGCTGCTATACTCGCAGGTTATCAATATTTAAGTGTGTTGGAACATAGTGTAATAGTCGGCATACGAGTGATCTGACACACCATCTACAAGCGACGAAGTGGGAACTTTCCTGTACAAACATTTCACACATGTGCTGTGAATATCAGGAATCTCGCAAAACATCAAATCTGCGATATCAGTGCAGCCAGAAAAAGATCCGGCAACAACAGGACATCCATGTACTGCAAGTCTCTAGAGGGACGGAAGGTTCCAAATGATTAGAAAAGAGCACAGGTAGTTCCAGTTTTCAAGAAGGGTCGTCAAGCAGATGTGAAAAACTATAGGCCTGTATCTATGACATTGATCTGTTGTAGAATTTTAGAACATGTTTTTTGCTTGTGTATCATGTCATTTCTGGAAACCCAGAATCAACTCTGTAGGAATCAACATGGAGTCCAGAAACAGCGATCGTGTGAGACCCAACTCGCTTTATTTGTTCATGAGACCCAAAAAATATTAAATGCAGGCTCCCAGGTAGATGCCATTTTCCTTGACTTCCGGAAGGCGTTCGATACAGTTCTGCATTGTCGCCTGATAAACAAAGTATGAGCCTATGGAATATCAGACCAGCTGTGTGGCTGGATTGAAGAGATTTTAGCAAGCAGAACACAGCATGTTGTTCTCAATGGAGAGACGTCTACAGACGTTAAAGTAACCTCTAGCGTGCCACAGGCGAGTGTTATGGGACCACTGCTTTTCACAATATATATAAATGACCTAGTACATAGTGTCGGAAGTTCCACGCGGCTTTTCCCGGACGATGCTGTAGTATACAGAGAAGTTGCAGCATTCGAAAATTGCAGTGAAATGCAGGAAGCTCTCCAGAGGATAGGCACTTGGTGCAGGGAGCGGCACCTGACCCCTAACATAGACAAATGTAATGTATTGCGAATACATAGAAAGAAGGATCCTTTGTTGTATGATTATATGATAGTGGAACAAACACTGGTAGCAGTTACTTCTGTAAAATATCTGGGAGTATGCGTGCGGAACAATTTGAAGTGGAATGATCATATAAAATTAATTGTTGGTAAGGCGGGTGCCAGGTTGAGATTCATTGAGAGAGTCCTTAGAAAATGTAGTCCATCAACAAAGGAGGTGGCTTACAAAACATTCGTTCGACCTATACTTGAGTATTGCTCGTCAGTGTGGGATCCGCACCAGGCCGGGTTGACAGAGGAGATAGAGAAGATCCAAAGAAGAGCGGCGCGTTTCGTCACAGGGTTATTCGGTAAGCGTGATAGCGTTACAGAGATGTTTATCAAATTCGAGTGGCAGACTCTGCAAGAGAGGCGCTCTGCTTCGCGGTGTAGCTTGCTGTCCAGGTTTCGAGGGGGTGCGTTTCTGGATGAGGTATCGAATATATTGCTTCCCCCTACTTATACCTCCCGAGGAGATCACGAATGTAAAATTAGAGAAATTCGAGCGCGCACAGAGGCTTTCTGGCAGTCGTTCTTCCCGCGAACCATTCGCGAGTGGAACAGGAAAGGGAGGTAATGACAGTGGCACGTAAAGTGCCCTTCGCCACACACCGTTGGGTGACTTGCGGATTGTAAATGTAGATGTAGATGTAGACAACCACTGAAGAGAATTGTTCAACGTGACAAAAGTGCAAATTGCTGCAGATTTCAATGCTGGGCCATCAAAAAGTGTCAGAGTGCGAAGCATTCAACGAAACATCATCGATATCATCTTTCGGAACCGAAGACCCACTTTTGTACCCTTTACACAAGGCTTTACGCCTTGCCTGGGCCTGTCAACACTGACACTGAACTGTTGATGACTCAAAACATGTTTCCTGGTTGGACAAGTCTCGTTTAAAATTTTATCGAGTGGATGGACGTGTACGGAAATGGAGACGACCTTGTGAATCTGTGGACCCTGCACGTCAGCAGAGAACTGTTCAAGCTGGTGGTGGCTCTCTAATGGTATGGGGCGGGTGCTGTTGGAGTGATATGGGATCCCTGATATGTCTAGATACAACTCTGATAGGTGGCATGTTCGTAAGCATCCTGTATGATCACATGCATCCGTTCATATCCTTTGTGCATGTCCTTTGAGAATTTTTTTCTCAGGATGTGTTATAGATATCAATGTCAAATTTGGTCAAAATGTTTGTTGATGTTTCCTCTACAAACTGGAATTTTTTCGACCGTAAGTGTCGAAGAGCAAAGGCGGAATTGCCGTCGGAATGAAACAAAATTTCGATGTAGACCTCCACACTCGGTATGTCACAGGTCAGCCGGCTCGTCTAAAATCAAAATTGAGTTGACGTTAGCGAAGTATATAAGATTCTTTAGGAGTTGTACCACGCTTAAGTTATTTGGACCATATGAAGCAAATAGGGTTTTTTCCTTGATTTTTCAACTTCGTCGGCCTAGTAAAAATATTTATAGTTGATGGATTGGAATAAAAGCGGTACAAATCCTAGACAATTTAGCTAGCTTTGTCGGAAACAAAGAATCATGACAATCGATTCAGTAGATTTGAAGTTACCATACCGAGCAATGAAAAACGTCATTTCGAGAAAACTACGCCAGTCACAATACTACATATAGTATTGACTACATATAAATGCACGTTCAATCTGCTATTTTGGGTCCATAAACTAGTCCTTCCTCTTCCTCACAGAGGGCGTTCTGCTCTATCTGGGCCATCCTGCGCTGCTCCAGAGCCGCTCGTACGCCCGGTGACAAGCAGTTTTAGGCCGCTCGAATCCGGTGGTCGTCCGAATACTTGGCGAACTTCGTCAAATAGAGTCCCAGGGTGACGTCCATCGTTGTCATGGTCTTCAGAGTTGCTGAATACCCTTCGTTGAAGCTGCTTACTGCCAGGAAAGTCGCAATCTCCACAGTCTCCCCACCAGAATGCAAATGCCCGGGAGCCAACTTCCAAACACACACGTTCAAACTTCCATTTGAATTTTGTGTGTTTCCTCCCAAGCACCGATACAATAACTCGTCCTCCGAAAGAAAAGAACTGGTGCGTGAGTAAGGCCGATTTCAGGCAGGTGCAAAAATTTGTTCAATCGCGAATAACAAACATTTCCGTTCCGCGTTCGGAAAAACCGTTTCAGGGGTGGATTCTAAACGCTTTTATGGATCCAAAGGGGCAGTTAAAAAAAATCGATTTTTTGAACCAGAAGACAGTAAACCTCCCCTTAATAATCCTTCACTGGCACCTACTGGAGACCTCTGACTTGTCGCAGATCGAGTCACTGCTCACCCACACCCAGCAGTGGTGACCCATCTAGATCCTGACCTCAACGACCTGCCACCATGGTTCAATGCAGCGTCTGACCCCCATGGGTTCCCATAACTTTGGAGTGGCACTTGGAACACTGCTACAATGCTACAATAAAATATCTGGGATGTCACATCATTAATTCAAACCGAAGTGAGGAAAATGTGTTTTCAAGCCGGGTCCTATATGAGGGTCAGGCTGAATGCGTTGCTTGTAGTAACAATCACAGATTCTTAGCGAGCACCAATGTATTCTCAATTTAGTACACAGTACCTGCTTCCATATGATTTTCATGGAAGTACAAGACCGCATGTACTCATTTCCTGAAGCAAAGTTAAACATTAACTTAGTTTTACTTAAATGAAATACCCAAACACAGAGTACATGTGTTGCCTATCAGAAAACTAGCCACAGGCTGGGTAGAGTGAGCTGTCCTAACTCTTTCCCTCCTGACCGCTCAGGGCACATGTTCGTAAGCATCCTGTATGATCACATGCATCCGTTCATATCCTTTGTGCATGTCCTTTGAGAATTTTTTTCTCAGGATGTGTTATAGATATCAATGTCAAATTTGGTCAAAATGTTTGTTGATGTTTCCTCTACAAACTGGAATTTTTTCGACCGTAAGTGTCGAAGAGCAAAGGCGGAAGTGCCGTCGGAATGAAACAAAATTTCGATGTAGACCTCCACACTCGGTATGTCACAGGTCAGCCGGCTCGTCTGAAATCAAAATTGAGTTGATCAGCCCAGTCCGTCAATCACTTGCAACATGAAACTAATTCTTTAATTATCCTTGAAAGCCAGTTTAGAATAACTGAAGCTGTAATACCCAAAGGCGGATAGTCGTCTTCGGTTCACTGGTAGAATTTTTGGAAGATGTGGCTCATCTGTAAAGGAGACGACTTATAAAACACTAATACGACCTATTCTTGAGTACTGCTCGAGCGTTTGGGATCCCTAACAGGTCGGATTGAGGGAGGACATGAAAGCAATTCAGAGGCGGGCTGCTAGATTTGTTACTGGTAGGTTTGATCATCACGCGAGTGTTACGGAAATGCTTCAGGAACTCGGGTGGGAGTCTCTGGAGGAAAGGAGGCGTTCTTTTCGTGAATCGCTACTGAGGAAATTTAGAGAACCAGCATTTGAGGCTGACTGCAGTACAATTTTACTGCCGCCAACTTACATTTCGCGGAAAGACCATAAAGATAAGATAAGAGAGATTATGGCTCGTACAGAGGCATATAGGAAGTCATTTTTCCCTTGTTCTTTTTGGGAATGGAACAGGGAGAGAAGGTGCTAGTTGTGATACGAGGTACCCTCCGCCACGCACCGTATGGTGGATTGCGGAGTATGTATGTAGACGTAGATGTAATTAGATACAAGTCAGTGTGGATAAGGTATTCAGTATTCTTAGAATAGTGTATAACCACTTAAATACTAAATATAGACAATAAAAATTAATTATCTTGGCGCCAAGTCTCATATGGGATTCACTGCTCTCTGTCGACACTTTTAGCAGAACTCAGCATGTTCTCCTACCATTTCAGTGCTTACTGGCTAACGGTTAGTTGTTGAGTTGGTAGGATGAACACAGAATACTGTGGCCAATAGATGCGCAGTCAGCGGCGCGAGGGGGGAAGATTGCTAGTGGTGGGGGTTGCGAGAAGGCAGTCATTCCAATGCGGGGGAAATGCTGAGCACTGTAGGGGAAGCACCGTTCTGAAATGAAGCCTGCGATCACATTTTTAAAAAAATATTAAGTGGAACCGCTCCATGCACACACTTGCATGGTGACCATCCAAAAGGACCTATTGTCACCTCAGACTTGCCTAGTAACCAAAAAGAATTCCGCTGAAAATGCAACAAAAGTGGCGATTTATCTTTTCCTAACTTTTTAACCATTTGCAACTCAGAGAAGCGTCACGAGTGGCGAATTTTGGGTTATAGTTACATTTCTCTTGTTGCAGTGTTAAAATTTGCTTCTTTTGCCAAAACACAGCGGAGTTTTCACAAGTCACCTCACTAAAATATGCTGTGCAGTCGCAGTTGCGTGAGATTCCTGAAACAGTGCTTTATTAAATGACGAGCTAAGGACAAATAAGAGCAATAGCTTACGTAGAAGCACCTCCTCAGTAGAAAAAGAAAAGTGTAATGTCTTCACTTATGTTGATCCAAAACCCACAGCATTCCTCGTTTCATCAGTTATCGATGGCCCTTAAAAATTACATTCTTTCATCAATAAGGTCTGCAATTACTGGAATAATGGGATAGGTAATCCTGTTCCCTATAGCGGCCATGTGGCAGGATGCTCTCGTCTTTGTGTGGTATCACTTGACAAAATCTCGTTTCGATATCTCAAACCATTTAAGAAATGTGGGGAATGTTATGGATATTTGAGTCTGGTTTTCTCGTTGCTGCAAGAGATCGCAAATAAGTGTGCTACCAAAGATCACTCTTCTCGAGATTGCTGACAGATAGAGATGTTCACCAAAGTCTAACGAGTAATTCAACATAAAATTCATACGCAGCAACATATTACACAATATGCACCAAACACAAAATCCTAGAAACTCCTATTTGTCATTGCAAACGCATTCAAATTTATATTAGAACAAATAAGCCCTCCGTCACAAATATTAAGCCAAAATTGACCAGGTTTCGACGCTACTATGAGCTAGACTAACTGTTCTAAAACATATTAGGTATATAATACATTAATAAAATTAAAGTTTGTACTGACTGGAAAAAGAAGCAGTACTTACAAGTCACATATTAAAAAAGATCGAAGCCGGAAAGGCGACGTCATGAATAGTTGTAAGTAAGATGGTGAGTCGCTAAGGGCTGCTCGTACTTTAGTGAACAAGGGTTGCAACAAGACTGAGGTGCCCACTTTAGAAAGTGTGGGCAAGTAAACACGGTGTTGCTACGAGCGCCATCTGGTAGCCGCAGAAACAACTAGGCAACTGTACATTAAAAATTAGACACATGAAATTGTGATGCAGCTCATTCAGGCATAACGTAAGCAATAATAATATTAGGATGAAGTTACATATTTATCTGCTTTAAACAGAGATACTTTTTGTAACGTAAAAAAAAAGTTAGTTATGACATACAAGAAAACAGCAAAGATGTAACAGGAAAACAACATTTCGGTAAACTGCATGAGGAAATCTGAATCAAAGATCAAGCAATGGCTTGGCTTTTTATTTCGCAGCTGCAGCTGTTCGTTGAGAATGAGGCCATCATGACGAGAGAGGTTTGAAAATTTCCAGTTCCTCTAAAACATCTAACCTACGCCCCTTCTTTTCAGTATGCAGAATATTGTTATCGCCTATGGCTTTAGGCACGTGTCCAGTAATTAAGAGATGATCGGCAAAGGATGAATTTAGGGGACTGGTCCTGTTATTTCTCAAAAGATGTTCTTTATATCTGATGGTGAAAGCACGTCCAGGTTGCCCCATATAATAGGAGGAGCAGGTATCGCAGATGATCTTATAAACGCCAGAACTTTGTGTAGGGGAGCCAGTGGATTTCAAATTATGAATGAAGTTTCTCTTTAGATTATTATTAGTAGAGAAGGCAGCATTGCAGTTGTATTTGTTACGAAGCATGCGCTGAATCTAATAGGAAATGGGTCGTATGAAAGGAATAGAAAAACGTTTTTTTGGGTTAATTTCAGTGCATGAGGTGCTGAGCGTGGTAGTACTCGCAGTCTTCTTTTTTAGGATATCGTCCACCATGTTAGGCGTATATTCATTACTGACTGCTATGGTTTTAAGTAAATTAATCTCCTCATTAAACTTTTCTGTTGAAAGTGGTATAGAGGTGGCTCGGTGGACGGCAGAGTGAAAAAAAGGCTATTTTTTGAGACTGTGGATGACAGAGGAAGCAGGCACGAATTTGTCAGTACTTGTAAATACTGCATCTTAATTTTATTAATGTATTATATACCTAATATGTTATAGAACAGTTAGTCTAATTCTGAAGACGACGCTCACAGTAGCGTCGAAACCTAGTCAATTTTGACTTAATATTTGTTCTAATATAATTCTGACACGGTCACTGGACCTTAGCAGCTATGATCAAAGTTTTATGGTATTCAAATTTCTTACAGAGTCTTACTTAATTGCAAACAACACAATAACTATGACCATTATGGAAATGGTGGGCACATAATCCTAAACGTGAGGCAAAAATATTCTTTTTTACACAGTAGTATGTGTAAATTGTTTGAGAAAGGTTGCAGGACGTGCTCTTCGAATTATCACAGTGTGCCATCAATTGGCCAAAAGCTGGTAAACACTATTGGCATCCTATTCAGAGCAAACAAATGAACCCGCCCAGTGCTCTGAACGACAAATGGGCAACGTGCATCGTGCATCGTAGCCTCCATGAGCTCTAATTTCCTGTTCTTGCCTGCTCGCAAAATTGCAGCACCACAAGCATTCAGATAAGACGCCATTAAACGTGGCTCGAAATGTGACATAAATCACCGAAGTTAAGCGCTGTCGGGCTGGGCTAGCACTTGGATGGGTGACCATCCAGTTAGCCGAGCGCTGTTGGCAAGCGGGGTGCATTCAGCCCTTGTGAGGCAAACTGAGGAGTTCCTTGGCTGAGAAGTAGCGGCTCCCGTCTCGTAAACTGACATACGGCCGGAAGAGCAGTGTGCTGATCATCTAAATCTACATCCATACTCCGCAAGCCTCCTGACGGTGTGTGGCGGAGGGTACCTTGAGTACCTCTATCGGTTCTCCCTTCTATTCCAGTCTCGTATTGTTCGTGGTAAGAAAGATTGTCGGTATGCCTCTGTGTGGGCTCTAATCTCTCTGATTTTATCCTCATGGTCTCTTCGCGACATATATTTAGGAGGGAGCAATTTACTTCCTGCTTGACTCCTCGGTGAAGGTATGTTCACGAAACTTCAACAAAAGCCCGTACCGAGCTACTGAGCGTCTCTCCTGCAGAGTCTTCCACTGGAGTTTATCTATCATCTCCGTAACGCTTTCGCGATCACTAAATGATACTGTAACGAAGCGCGCTACTCTCCGTTGGGTCGTCTCTATCTCTTCTATCAACCCTATCTGGTACCGATCCCACACTGTTGAGCAGTATTCAAGCAGTGGGCGAACAAGCGTACTGTAACCACTTCCTTTGTTTTCGGATTGCATTTGCTTAGGATTCTTCCAATGAATCTCAGTCTGGCACTTGTTTTACCGACGATCAACTTGATATGATCATTCCATTTTAAATCACTCCTCTTGCCTACTCCCAGATAATTTATGGAATTAACTGCTTCCAGTTGCAGACCTGTTATATTGTAGCTAAATGATAAGGGATCTTTCTTTCTATGTATTCGCAGCATATTACACGTGTCTACATTAAGATTGAATTGCCATTCCCTGCACCATGCGTCAAATCGCTGCAGTTCCTCCTGCATTTCAGTACAATTTTCCATTGTTACAATCTCTCGATATACCACAGCATCATCCGCAAAAAGCCTCAGTGAACTTCCGATGTCATCCACAAGGTCATTTATGTATATTGTGAATAGCAACGGTCCTACGACACTCCCCTGCGGCACACCTGAAATCACTCTTACTTCCGAAGACTTCTCTCCATTGAGAATGACATGATGCGTTCTATTACCTAGGAATCTTCAATTCAATCACATAATTGGTCTGTACTCCATATGCTCTTACTTTGTTCATTAAACGACTGTGGGGAACTGTATTAATCGCCTTGCGGAAGTCAAGAAACACGGCATCTACCTGGGAACCCACGTCTGTGGCCCTCTGAGTCTCGTGGACGAATAGCGCGAGCTGGGTTTCACACGACCGTCTTTTTCTAAACCCATGCTGATTCCTACAGAGTAGATTTCTAGTCTCCTGAAAAGTTATTATACTCGAACATAATACGTGTTCCAAAATTCTACAACTGATAGACGTTAGAGATATAGGTCTATAGTTCTGCCCATCTGTTCGACGTCCCTTCTTGAAAACGGGGATGACCTGTGCCCTTTTCCAATCCTTTGGAACGCTACGCTCTTCTAGAGACCTACGGTACACCGCTGCAAGAGGGGGGCAAGTTCCTTCGCGTACTCTGTGTGAAATCCAACTGGTATCCCATCAGGTCCAGAGGCCTTTCCCTTTTTGAGCGATTTTAATTGTTTCTCTATCCCTCTGTCGTCTGTTTCGATATCTACCATTTTGTCATCTGTGCTACAATCTAGAGAAGGAACTACAGTGCAGTCTTCCTCTGTGAAACAGCTTTGGAAAAAGACATTTAGTATTTCGGCCTTTAGTCTGTCATCTGCTGTTTCAGTACCATTTTGGTCACAGAGTGTCTGGACATTTTGTCTTGATCCACCTACCGCTTTGACATAAGACGAAAATTTCTTAGGATTTTCTGCCAAGTCAGTACATAGAACATTACTTTCGAATTCATTGAACGCCTCTCGCATAGCCCTCCTCACACTACATTTCGCTTCACGTAATTTTTGTTTGTCTGCAAGGCTTTGGCCTTCATTGATTGTTCTGACGTAGTTAAGTAGTTAGAAGTGTGACACAAACACCACAAAATGGTAATGGCCACGTGTCGATACGTGGCAGATGGCATGGCCTACCCGGATGCCAGTGGGGCTGAGTAGTGGTATTGTTTAGCAGGTGGTTCGCTGCTTCAGCACCTGAAGGAGCACCGGCTGACGCTGTCCACAGGAGAGCTGACGGCCATGTGCCGTGACGCGGCTGAGGGGATGGCCTACCTGGAGGCTATGAAGTGTGTGCACCGCGACCTGGCCGCCCGCAACTGTCTACTGGGTGAGTCTCAACCATCTCTTCTGTGAGCTATATGAGCTGATGTCTTTTGGATAGCCTGGATAGCAATGTGCGGCTGTTTGCTGATGATGGTGTGGTGTACAGGAAGGTGTCGTCGTTGAGTGACTGTAGGAGGATACAAGATGACTTGGGCAAGATTTGTGATTTGTGTAAAGAATGGCACCTAACTGTAAATATAGATAAATGTAAATTAATGCAGATGAATAGGAAAAAGAATCCCGTAATGTTTGAATACTCCATTAGTAGTGTAGCGCTTGACACAGTCACGTCGATTAAATATTTGGGCGTAACATTGCAGAGCGATATGGGGTGGGACAAGCATGTAATGGCAGCCGTGGGGAAGGCGGATAGTAGTCTTCAGTTGATTGGTAGAATTTTGGGAAGATGTGGTTCATCTGTAAAGGAGATCGCTTATAAAACACTAATACTACCTATTCTTGAGTACTGTTCGAGCGTTTCGGATCCCTATCAGGTCGGATTGAGGGAGGACATAGAAGCAATTCAGAGGCGGGCTGCTAGATCTGTTACTGGTAGTTTTGATCATCACGCGAGTGTTACGGGAATGCTTCAGGAACTCGGGTGGGAGTCTCTAGAGGAAAGGAGGCGTTCTTTTCGTGAATCGCTACTGAGGAAATTTGGAGAACCAGCATTTGAGGCTGACTGCAGTAAAATTTTCAGCGGAAAGATAACAAAGATAAGGTAAGAGAGATTAGGGCTCGTACAGAGGCATATAGGCAGTCATTTTTCCCTCGTTCTGTTTGGGAGTGGAACAGGGAGAGAAGATGCTAGTTGTGGTACGAGGTACCCTCTACCACGCACCGTATGGTGGATTGCGGAGTATGTATGTAGATGTAAAACATTTCTCAGCCTGGTAGAGTGAATGGTACTCGTTCGTCCTGTTGATTAATTTGCATTGCATCCTCATTCAACGACAAGGTAGATGTCTGCAGTAATTTCCATTGTAAGGGATTCACTGAAGTAGTGTTGTGTGCATTTCACTCAAATTGACAAGCTGAAGTATTGTGCTCTCATAAATACTTTGTTTCGCACACGAACTTTATTAAAATTTGGTTACAGTTTTCATTAGTCTACCTCTTCGCCGGCAAAAGTCAGGAGACATTTGCCTTAAGGGGGGTAGGACGTCAAGCGCGCCGTCTTGGAGCAGCAGAGACACCACAGGACATTTTAATTTCCACTGTCCATACTTTAACGAATAAGTTCACAAAACTTTGTCAGCATAACCAGAAAGGATTCAGGATTCACAATCATAGCAGTGGGAGTTCAAAAAAATAACAAAATAATTTTCTTACATGTGAAAGTTCATCATATTTTCACTTCTATTGGCTGCATTTGTTGCTATAGGTACACGTTTCTTCATAAGTCAGAGAGATTCTTCGATGAATTTTGCACAGCATACAAACCATACTTACAGGTGTATGAAACTCTAGAAATTATTTTATTTATAAAAATGAATGTGCTGTAACACTTTAAACTTCATCTTTAGAAAAAACTCAAATTTTATAGTTAATTATCTCAATTTTTACCACAGTTTTTAATATATTTTAGAGTTTCATACTCCTGTAAGTATGGTTTGTATGCTGCGCAAAATTCTTCGAAGAATCTCTCTGACTTATGAAGAAACGTGTACCTATAGCAACAAATGCAGCCAATAGAAGTGAAAATATGATGAATTTATTTTTGAAATTATAGACAGTGGAAATTAAAAATTCCTGTGGTGTCTTTCCTGCTCCAAGTCGTCCCGTTTGATGTCCTAACCCCCTTAACTGAACACTGTCTACAATGATCAAAGGAAAGGTCTTCTGCAGACCACATAATTGTAGTAAAAACTCCTACAAATGTTTTTTTTTTATTTCCCTCTTTTTCTACCTTTCCCTTTTTTCTCCTACCTACACCTCACAATTTAGACCTCTCCCACACTTTCTGCCTCTTCAATACCCACCTCTCTTCTTACATCACTTCCTCTCCTCTCTCCATCATGCCATCTTTCCCATATGTAGCAGCAGTGCTTGAAGAACAACTGAATATTTCCATGGCTGATTAACGACATACGACTTCAGCCCAGAAACGCCACCTGGTAATACGAACTCTGCTGCAGTCTAGAATGTGCCCTTGAGCAATTTTGTTAGCCGGCCACTTCGGCCGAGCAGTTCTAGGCGCTTCAGAACCACGCTGCTGCTACGGTCGAATCCTGCCTCGGGCATGGATGTGTGTGATGTCCTTAGGTTAGTTAGGCTTAAGTAGTTCTAAGTCTAGGGGACTGATGACCTCAGACGTTTAGTCCCATAGTGCTCAGAGCCATTGGAACAATTTGAATCAACTTGTTTCGTGTTGGCCCAGGAGAGAACAACCTGGTGAAGATATCGGACTTTGGCATGTCCCGCGAGGTGGAGGACTACTACATGGCCCACAACCTACGCCAGGTGCCGGTCAGGTGGACGGCTCCCGAGGCCCTCCAGATGGGTGAGTAGCGGTCTGTTGTTCATGCAGTTGATAGTAACCTAGTAAAGATATCAGATTTGGCGGTTCCTTTGAGCTGGAGAACTGTTACACAGCTTACAGCCTGTGCTGGGCGCTGGTTAACTGGGTGGCTCCTGGGGCTCTTGTGTCTTGACAAATTTCATGATTCTAAGTCAACGGGAGGTAACCCATTGCGATTGATGGGTGAATTTGAGAGTTTGAAATGTTTTACGTCCCTATCTACATACACTCATGCTCATAAATTAAGGATAATTGCAGAATGTGGTGCCACACAACGTGGCACTACACAAAACTGGCGCTAATAGCATAGGCAAATAGGGAACACACGTGACACAGATCTGTAAGTCCACGGTATTGGTTACAAGTTGAGAAAACCGTTCCGAAACACATGTGCTACAAAACACCACTATTTCCTGCGCATGTACCCCAACATCAATATGGGATATGATCACCATGCACACATACACAGGCCGCACAACGGGTTGGCATACTGTGGATCAGTTGGTCAGGCAGCTGCTGGGGTACAGCCTTCCATTCTTTCACCAGTCCCTGTCGGCGTTCCTGAAGTGTCGTAGGGGTTTGAAGATGTGCAGCGATACGTCAACTGAGAGCATCCCAGAGATGCTTGATGGGGTTTAGGTCTGGAGAACAGGCAGGCCACTCCATTCACCTCGTACCTTCTGTTTGAAGGTACTCCTCCTCGATGGCAGCTCAGTGGCGCCATGCGTTATCATCCATCAGGAGGAAGGTGGGATCCACTGCACCCCTGAAAAGGCGGACATACTGGTCCAAAATGACGTCCCAATACACCTGACTTGTTACAGTTCCTCTGTCAAAGACATGCACGGGTGTACGTGTACCAACCATAATCCCACCCCACATCCTCCAACCACGACCTCCACATAGGTCCCTTTCAAGGACATTAAAGTGTTGATATCTGGTTCGTAGTTCGCACCAGATGAAAACGTGGCGAGAATCACTGTTCAGACTATACCTGAACTCGTCTGTGAACATAACCTGGGACCACTGTTCCAATCACCATGTACTTTGTCCTTGACACCAGGCTTTACGGGCTCTCCTGTGACCAGAGGTCTGTGGAATGCACCTTGCAGGTCTCTGGGCGAATAAACCATGTCTGTTCAGTCATCTGTAGAGTGTGTGTGGAGACAACTGTTCCAGCAGGGCTACGTGCAGTACTCCATGGCCGTCTGCGGGCACTGATGGTGAGATATGGGTCTTCTTGTGGTGTTGCTACACTGTGGACGTCCCGTACTGTAGCACCTGGACACGCTTCCTGCCTGTTGGAATCGTTACCACAATCTCGAGAGATCAGACTTTGTGGCACACAGTGGGCCCGTTCTATGACCTGCTGTGTTTGACCAGCCTCCAGTCACCCTCATAACGTCATCAATATGTGTTCTTTGAGCCATATTCAACACACAGTCACCATTAGCACGTCTGAAAACGTGTGCACACTTACTCACTGCACCGTACTCTGACATGCACCAACACACCTCTGCGTATGTGGACTGCTGCCAGCGCCACTGTGCGACGACCGCAGGTCAAATGCACCGCATGGTCATACCCCGAGGTGATTTAAACCTTAAAACCGCCCACCAGAGTGTTTTTTATAATGTACCAGCATTATCCTTAATTTATGAGCATGAGTCTAGTTAGCCCTTCCGTTTCAATTTATAATATTACAAGCCAAGATCCCTTGATGTGAAAAAGTTTATTTTATGACAGGATTAGATAGTAACAAACTGTCGAGCTCAGATTCTTAGATCTTGTACAACAATTATACGCCAAAAACATATTATCCGAAAAATAAAAATTGTATACCACCAAGAAACACGTACATGTTCAGAAAAAAGAGAACACTTTGAACGACTAGAGGCAGGAAGTTCATATTCATAGGACGTGTTCATTAGTGTGTTCTGCATTTGTGCCTTATACGCATCGATGTCGTCATGCATGGAACAAGTTTACCATGGCATGGGCTATGTGCGCATCATCCACTTCTCCTCCTACGCTTGACGTATGTGCAGAAACATGCTAGACGGCAATGGTGTATAGAACGGCACCATTGGGGACAGGAATGGCATCAGATAGTGTTTCCAGGTGAATCCAGGTTCTCTTTGTTTGAAAATGATGGCCACATGTTAGTTCGCCACAGACAGGGGGAACGACATGACAATCACTGTGCGACTGTATTTGCACAAGACATAGAGCGGCAGCTCAAGGGTTTATTGTGTGGGATGCTATTGAGTGCAACAACAAATCACAGTTCGTGCGTGTCCAGAGCACAGAAACCAGCGTGACCCATGTGAATGACATCCTGCGATCTACAGCTATACCCTGTTTTGCACAATACTTCAGACACCATTTTTCAGCAAGGCAATGCACGACCATTTGTTGTGCACAAACATGTGCGTTCTTGGTGTCACAGGACGAGAGCCTTTTGCCCTCGCCAGCTGCATCAACCGGATTGTCGCCTGTCGAAAATGTGAGGGAAATGGTGAAACGATAGGTTCAGTGCAGTGACCCAGTGCCAACCGCAACAGATGAACTATGGAACCAGGTGAATGCAGCATGGACGTCTATGCCATGGGACGCCATTTGTGCCTTATATGCATCGATGTCATCATGCATGGAACAAGTTATTAGGGCCCAAGGTGGACTGTGTACCTACCTACTAGGCAACAGGACACATGCAGCAGTAAGGTGACTGAAATGCTAGTCATTTCTGCAGAACTTACTAATGTGCATGTCTTGTGAATGTGAACATTCTGTCTATAACCGTACAAGGTGTTCTGTTTTTCTGAAGATGAGTACAGAAACACTTTAAAGATAGATTGCAGTAAGGTGAATTTCTTGAGATGAAAACACTGAAGCACTGCACATTCTCTTAAAATCTGAAGGACCTGCACTCAGATGAGAAGTATTGGCACAGGAAAGAGTACATTTCATAGGGTTGAAGAATGTCCCTCCGCTCATTTAAATGGTTAACATTGGAAGATCACAGGCTAAAGTAAGTGCGAGATAAGACATTGCAAATGTGGAATGCTGGTACATTAATAACTGTTGTAACTGGCAGAATGTTGAATGAAAGTGGACAAACGGGCATGCATTGCATTGTACAGGTGCCAGATGTCAGTTTGTGGGACAGAGTTCCATGTCTGTTGAACTTGGTTGGTCAATACTTGGTCGACTAATGCTGTTTGTGGATGGTGCTGTAGTTGTCGTCCTGTGATGTCCCATATGTGCTCAATTCGAGACAGATCTGGTGCTCCAGCAGAGCAAGGCAAAATGTGGACGCTCTGTAGAGAATGATGGGGCTACAACAGTGGTATGTGGTCGAGCGTTATCCTGTTGGAAAACATCCCCTGGAATGCTACTCACGAATGGTTGAATCACCAGACTGACAAATTTGGAGTCAGGGTGCATGGGACAACTACGAGAGCACCCCTGGTGTAATATGAAAGCGCGCCACAGTCCATAAATCAAGGTGTAGGTCCAGTGTGTCCAGCACCCAGAAAAGTTGGTTGTAGGCCCCCAACTGGCCTCCTCCTAACCAACACACGGCCATCACTGGCATCGAGGCAGGACCAGCTGTGGTCAGAAAACACAGCAGACGTCAACCCTGTCCATCCAGTGAGCTCTCGCTTGACACCACTGAAGTCGCCATTGGCGGTGGTTTGGGGTCAGTGTAATTCACGCTACGGTGACCGGACTTTCTGTTTCAGGCAAGTACTCGTGGATGAGCGACGTGTGGAGCTTCGGCGTGCTGATGTGGGAGGTGTTCTCGCGCGGAGCCAACCCCTACACGGGCTTCAGCAACCAGGAGGTGCGGGACAAGGTCGAAAACGGTGAGCACACGCACGCGCACATGCACACGCACACGCACACGCACACGCACATGCACATGCACATCATACATACAATCCATCATTCAGACCTATAAAAACCGCCATTTTCAAACCTCATTGCTGCCATGCTTGAAGTCGATGAACTGCAGCAGTGGATAACATGAGCAGTCGCCACCGTACATCAAGACTTGACAGGAAGTTTATTACTTATTGGACATTTGTCACATTACAAAACGTCGCCACATTTAACATTTATAAATAAAACATTCCTGTAAGTTATTTACTTTTTTCACAATTAAAGGTTATTTTCACTTAACTAATTTATAAACAACATGCAAAATGCATTCCGTGAACAAGTGTTTTGTAGCACATCGTTCAGTGCACATTGTTGAACATGGAGCTCCACAGCAGACGAACATTATGTGTTTCAAAGTTGACCCACCGACGTCGTGAATGCAGTAGGTGCAGGATTATTGGGACTGGATTATGACCCACTGGAGATGTTGTGTACATAGTTCTGCATTGTCAGTGCGTACACAACTTTCAAAAAAATGGCTCTGAGCACTTTGGGACTTAACATCAGTCCTCTAGAACTTAGAACTACTTAAACCTAACTAACCTAAGGACATCAGACAACACCCAGTCATCATGAGGCAGAGAAAATCCCTGACCCCGCAAGAAATCGAACCTGGAAACCCGGGCGTGGGAAGCGAGAACGCTACCGCACGACCACGAGCTGCGACACATAACTTTCCCAATAGAGCATGCCCCGCAAGCTAAGCACAACAGCGCAGGCGCAGCGCTCATCTGTCTCCGCACTACAAGATGGCGCTGTCTTAGAGACGGACCAAATTCTGCTTCCGCCAATCTGCGTATTAATATGTAACACAACCAATGAGATTGCTGCTAACGTAGAACCTTTTCTCCTCGCGGATCACACTCGCACAGTGATACCTTAACGCTCGAGGTATTATAACGAATGTACAGACCTTCGATTAGTCAGTCTGCATTAGTCTGCGTCAGTCTGCATTAGTCTGCATTAGTCTGTACCAGTCTATAGTCAAGTTTGTCTGCGCCTAATAAGATTATCATATTCCTGTACATAGCCATGAAGAGAAATGTATAGACACTTTGTCAAGTATCAGAGATATGTGAGAATAAGATTAACGTGCCAAGACCAAAGGAACTTCAGATTGTCAATTGTAAATAGCATCCAGAACCAAGTTAAGTTATTTTTATGCTTGTTATTATTTTTATAAATGTGTGTGAAAATTAATCAACTTCTGTTAAAAGTTGGTCACCGTCAATCTGCTACTCTAAGAGTGCAAGTGGCATTTCTATCGTCTGGCATAACGGCAGAATATAGACACGCCACGATAAGACCACGAGACATATATCTGACACTCGCCTACTTCGTTAAAGCGACAAGTCAAATAATCTGATGGTGTGTGTACTGAAGGTCTTACAGTACACACACTACAGGAGACATGTCGAGTGATCAAATGGATCATGTTTGATGTTACACCAGGTCGATAGTGGTGTCTGGATGTGCGTTCATTCAGGCAAACAGCAGCTCCAAACATGGACTGTTCCACAGGTGCCAGCTGGTTGGGCTATGGTGGACATTCACTTGGACTGCCCCGAGATCTCAGGTAGTGATCAAAGGCACCAGGACAGCGCTGGAGTTCACGAACACTACTGCAGACCACCAGCATCCCTTGATCCTTCATGTCTTCTACAACAGGAATGGTGTCCTCAAGAAAGGTATATGTCCATGTTACAAGGCCAGAATCTCGCGCTGGTTTGAGGAGTCTGTTAATGGGGCCAAATTCGCCTGATCTGAACACTATGGGACACATCAGAAATGGTATGGGGCACCAAATGCATACCTTAAAACCATTTCTGGGAATTCTGTACTCTGGTGCTACACACCTCTGGAAACTTACTAGGGACATGTCGAACCCATGGCACCCAGAGTCGGTGGCATACTGTGTTGCAGTGGTCGACTAACACTCTACAATGAAGCTGATCATCATGTTTAGACTCATCAGTGCACATCAGATTGCCAGTGAATTCTGTCAGGAGGGTTCATCCACTGTCATCTTTACATTACTTCATGCATTCATGACAATGCTATTACTGGATTAGCCACGTCTGAAGATGGGAATGAGTTGCCATCACCAGTAATAAGAACACTCTAATTATTAAGTAATCTTGATGAACAAATTATCATACAAAAATTTGAGAAGTCCCACACTTGCATTTGGCAACACGTCAGTTTTGTAAAACAGAATGTACTGAAGAGCTGCCTCAGTTGTACCACATTCGAGATTTTACTTATTACAGCCTAAACAGTAATTAACAAAATTATCTACACATTTGCATTTTCCACTGCAGCATGTTACTCTTTGTATCACCGAGTGAGGTTGTGCAGTGGTCAGCACATTGGACTCATATTTGGGAGGACAACGGTTCAAACCCGTGTCTGGCCATCTTCATTTTGGTTTTCAAAGATTTCCCTAAATCGCTTCAGGCAAATTCCGGGATGGTCCCTCTGAAAAGTGCATGGCCGATTTCCTTCTCCAGCCTCCCCTCATCCGATGGAACCAATGACCTCACTGTTTGGTCCCCTCCCCCAAATCGACCAACCAGCCAACTCTGTATCAGATTCAGGTAAAGGATATTCTCTGAAACACACACACCTATATACGTTTAATTTTCTAAAAAAATGTGGTACAAATTAAGGATCTGGTTTTTCCAATTTGTATCAGTGAGTGCATAAACAGTGCCATCCTTACAATATACTAGTCTAAGTTCAAAGAAATGTCCCATAATTAAGTTGTTCCATCACTTTTTGCAGATATTGCAATATAATCTTTTCACCCCTTTCCCCAACCCTGCACACTTCGCATCAATACACATTTTTCGTTTCATGTACTTGGTCATTTCTTCCATTTACCATTCCACGGGCAACACGTTGCAGCATTCCTCTGAATTATGAATGAGGTTCTTTGTTGGCTTCCCCACAGCGTCTCCAAAACACTTGCTTTTTAGATGTCTATCTGTAGCTCTGAATTTCTTCTCCTGTGCTTCGATTAGCTGTTTTTTCTGAATGGGCTGTTCGTTGGTCACAGGCTTCTTGGTCGGGTCTTGAAGTTTGCCTTAAATGAATCCTTTCGGATCTGCTGATATGTCTTCGATGGACACCTTTAGTCATCTTTTTTCCTGCCATGGCGGCTTCTGCTCTGGAATTATGTATGGCAGAATCTGTTTCTCCACTATTAAAATTTTCTTATGGACATACTTAAACAGAAGATCATCTCTTCAGATGTGAGAATTTGCAATTCCAGTTTATTTCCATCAGCGTTGGAAAACACTTTACTGCGGCTAAAAGTTCTGTATACCCATCTGAATCTGAATTTTTATTTTCAGTGTGCCTCTTAATCGTTGATTTAACTGCATTTTATATGTGTGCTCATTATTTAATCCACAAAGCTCATTTTGATATACTCGTACAGCTAAATACAATTAATCGCTGCTCCATTTTCTATAACGTTTTACTGTTACCATACTGAAATACAAAATATCTTGTTTTGTAATAAAGAACTTAGAATAAAAAATGCATTGCAGAATTCTCCACTACATTTCCGCATATTAAGCTGCGTTAATGGTGCCAAATGCATATTTGAAAGATCATTATATGAGCACGTTTCTTAACTTGTACAGGTACAACATGAGGAATGTAAAGGGGTATATTATAGCCAACATCGACATTCTCTGTTCGTTAATTTCCTGCAAACGAAACACATCGAATACAGTCTGTCTGAAAACGTGGGTTATTTAATATATAGCAATCCTTCAGGCCACACGTGCCCCATCGGGACCATCCGACCGCCATGTCATCCTCAGCTGGGGATGCAGATAGGAGGGGTACATGGTCAGCACACCACTCTCCCGGTTTTCTGTGACCCAAGCCGCTACTATTCGGTCGAGTAGCTCCTCAATTGGCACCACGAGGCTGAGTGCACCCCAAAAAATGGCAACAGCGCATGGCGGCCCGGATGGTCACACATTCAAGTGCCGGCCACGCCCGACACCTCTTGACATTGGTGGTCTGATGGGAACCAGTGTATCCACTGTGGCAAGGCCGTTGCCCTTATTTCATATATACTGACCCATAAAGAAAAGTGTTATATCGCCACATATGTAAAAAGTTAGCTGAAAACCACGGCAAGATCAACATCGTCTGCAGACGATCTGTTGTTCAACACACAGAAGTCATAGCTGACAGTATGGACCTAACAAGGGAACCTCTCCATCGCACCCCCCTCAGATTTAGTTATAATTTGGCACAGTGGATAGGCCTTGAAAAACTGAACACAGATCAATCGAGAAAACAGGGAGAAGTTGTGTGGAACTATGAAAAAATAAGCAAAATATACAAACTGAGTAGTCCATGGGAAACATAAGCAACATCAAGGATCATGTCAGCACAGGAGCGCAGTGGTCCCGTGGTTAGCGTGACCAGCTGTGGAGCCAGAGGTCCTTGGTTCAAGGCTTCCCTCGAGCGAAAAGTTTGCTTACTTTATTTTTTCAAAGTTATCATCTGTCCGATCGTTCATTGACGTCTCTGTTCACTGTAATAAGTTTAGTGTCTGTGTTTTGCGACCGCACCGCAAAACTGTGCGATTAGTAGACGAAAGGACATGCCTCTTCAATGGGAACCGAAAACATTTGATCCAGGAAAACACGTCTGATATATTCTATCCGACACTGGTGACGGCATGTGCGTCACATGACAGGAATATGTTGACCCACCTAACTTGCACACTTGGCGAATAGGTAAAAAGCTTCTTTTACCTTGCCGGATTTAGGTTTTCTTGTGGATGTGATAATCAATCCCAAAAAAGTGATGAAAACATAGGAGTGTGTCACATAAACTGCAACAGATGAATGCAACAGTTTCACAGTCGCACAGTTTTCTCTGTGCTCTGTCAAAACATATGTTTTTAACGTTTTCAAATTTTTCCGTGTGTAGACCGTCAAATCCTGCATATGTACAAGCAAATCTGAACATGTCCTGGAATTTTGGAGAGCGAAGTTGATTATGTGTGAGTGCCTGAACTCTGATAATTGTCTGAAAATAAAAAATTAAAACTTTTCACTTGAGGGAAGACTTGCACCAAGGACCGCTCGTTCCGCAGCTGCTCACACTAACCACGGGACTACGGCGCTGCTGAGTTCACATATTCTTAAATGTTGCCTATCTTACACATGGACTACTCAGTTTGTATATTTTGCTTATTTTTTCATACGCTCCTGGAAATTGAAATAAGAACACCGTGAATTCATTGTCCCAGGAAGGGGAAACTTTATTGACACATTCCTGGGGTCAGATACATCACATGATCACACTGACAGAACCACAGGCACATAGACACAGGCAACAGAGCATGTACAATGTCGGCACTAGTACAGTGTATATCCACCTTTCGCAGCAATGCAGGCTGCTATTCTCCCATGGAGACGATCGTAGAGATGCTGGATGTAGTCCTGTGGAACGGCTTGCCATGCCATTTCCACCTGGCGCCTCAGTTGGACCAGCGTTCGTGCTGGACGTGCAGACCGCGTGAGAAGACGCTTCATCCAGTCCCAAACATGCTCAATGGGGGACAGATCCGGAGATCTTGCTGGCCAGGGTAGTTGACTTACACCTTCTAGAGCACGTTGGGTGGCACGGGATACATGCGGACGTGCATTGTCCTGTTGGAACAGCAAGTTCCCTTGCCGGTCTAGGAATGGTAGAACGATGGGTTCGATGACGGTTTGGATGTACCTTGCACTATTCAGTGTCCCCTCGACGATCACCAGTGGTGTACGGCCAGTGTAGGAGATCGCTCCCCACACCATGATGCCGGGTGTTGGCCCTGTGTGCCTCGGTCGTATGCAGTCCTGATTGTGGCGCTCACCTGCACGGCGCCAAACACGCATACGACCATCATTGGCACCAAGGCAGAAGCGACTCTCATCGCTGAAGACGACACGTCTCCATTCGTCCCTCCATTCACGCCTGTCGCGACACCACTGGAGGCGGGCTGCACGATGTTGGGGCGTGAGCGGAAGACGGCCTAACGGTGTGCGGGACCGTAGCCCAGCTTCATGGAGACGGTTGCGAATGGTCCTCGCCGATACCCCAGGAGCAACAGTGTCCCTAATTTGCTGGGAAGTGGCGGTGCGGTCCCCTACGGCACTGCGTAGGATCCTACGGTCTTGGCGTGCATCCGTGCGTCGCTGCGGTCCGGTCCCAGATCGACGGGCACGTGCACCTTCCGCCGACCACTGGCGATAACATCGATGTACTGTGGAGACCTCACGCCCCACGTGTTGAGCAATTCGGCGGTACTTCCACCCGGCCTCCCGCATGCCCACTATACGCCCTCGCTCAAAGTCCGTCAACTGCACATACGGTTCACGTCCACGCTGTCGCGGCATGCTACCAGTGTTAAAGACTGCGATGGAGCTCCGTATGCCACGGCTAACTGGCTGACACTGACGGCGGCGGTGCACAAATGCTGCGCAGCTAGCGCCATTCGACGGCCAACACCGCGGTTCCTGGTGTGTCCGCTGTGCCGTGCGTGTGATCATTGCTTGTACAGCCCTCTCGCAGTGTCCGGAGCACGTATGGTGGGTCTGACACACCGGTGTCAATGTGTTCTTTTTTCCATTTCCAGGAGTGTAGTTGCACACAACTTCTTCCTGTTTTCTCGATTGATCTGTGTTCAGTTTTTCAAGGCCTATCCACTGTGCCAACTTATAACTAAATCTGAGGGGGGGGGGGGGGGCGGTGATGGGGAGGTTTCCTTGTAAGAAGCATGTAGTTCACGCTAACCTAACTAAGTTTTGGATAGCACAAGAGCTCCGAATTTTATAGTAGTGGTACAGATTAGGAGCCGGTAAAATAGGGGCCACTCTCCACAATGATGTTAAAGGACATTGTATGCACCAGCTGGTGAATGCTTCATTGCGTATGTAGAGTCCACGTGGGACATGATGGCTGGGGTGCAGTGACCAGTTTTCGTCCAACGCGCTGGATTGGCTCTGAGCACTATGGGACTTAACATCTGAGGCCATCAGTCCCCTATAACTTAGAACTACTTAAACCTAACTAACCTAACGACATCACACACATCCATGCCCGAGGCAGGATTCGAACCTGCGATCGTAGTAGTCGCGCGGTTCCGGACTGAAGCGCCTAGAACCGCTCGGCCACCGCGGCCGGCGCGCTGGATTGAATTCATTCGTTTGTTTGCAAGTGGAAACCAACTGTGTTTGCCCACTTCCAACCAGTTGCGATGACAGAAATCGAGGCGCACGCCCTGCAGTCTTTCTAAAACTATTCTACAGAAACTATGCGGTAAAAAAAATTAATTTTTTCCTTACTTGTAGCTTTATACGTCAGCTTCATGATGATGTGAGCATCATTTCGTTAATGGTCGTAGTTATTGTTATATTCGCACTGCCTGAAATTCGAAAAGTTTGCAATGAAAAATAGGGGTGGCTATGATTTTGCGTTTGGAGCATATTATATAATGCACTACTGCCCATTTAAAATTGCTACACCAAGAAGAAATGCAGATGATAAACGAGTATTCATTGGACAAAGATATTATACTAGAACTGATATGTGATTACATTTTCACGCAATTTGGGTGCACAGATCCCGAGAAATCAGTACCCAGAACAACCACCTCTGACCGTAATAACGGCCTTGGTACGCCTGGGCATTGAGTCAAACAGAGCTTGGATGGCGTGTACAGGTACAGCTGCCCATGCAGCTTCAACACGATACCACAGTTAATCAAGAGTAGTGACTGGCGTATTGTGACGAGCCAGTTGCTCGGCCACCATTGACCAGACGTTTTCAATTTCAGGAGAGATCTGGAGAATGTGCTGACCAGGGCAGCAGTCGAACATTTTCTGCATCCAGGAAGGCCCGTACAGGACCTGCAACATGCGGTCGTGCATTACCCTGCTGAAATGTAGGGTTTCGCAGGGATCGAATGAAGGGTAAAGCCACGGGTCGTAACACATGTGAAATGTAACGTCCACTGTTCAAAGTGCCGTCAATGCGAACAAGAGGTGACCGAGGCGTATAGCCAATGCCACCCCATACCATCAAACCGGGTGAGAATACACGCTTACAATGTGCGTTCACTGCGATGTCGCCAAACACAGATGCGACCGTAATGATGCTGTAAACAGAACCTGGATTCATCCGAAAACATGACATTTTGCCATTCGTGCACCCAGGTTCGTCGTTCTGTACACTATCGCAGGCGCTCCTGTCTGTGATGCAGCGTCAAGGGTAATGTAGGGTACCCTGGGCCACGGTGTGTACAGGAAGAAAACGCACACTGACATGTACCTGCATGCAGACAGCTGCTACCACCCTTCTCAGAGGAATGGAGTACTAAAAACACTAAAAACACTGATACACAGGGCGCGCAGCATCTCAGACGCAGAGAATCTGCCCCAGAAACTGGAACACCTCAAAACCGTGTTCCAAAAAAACGGGTACTCTGTATGGCAGATTAGACGCGCGCTCCGTCCCACCACCACAGCATAACCTGTGGAGACGGATGAAGTCACGGAAGAAGAGGTAGCCACTGCCTTTATTCCGTACAATGGCGCATTATCGGGGAAAATTTGCCGTATATTAAAGAAACACTGAGTTAAAACCGTCTTTTGCCCGCCCAATAAAACACAGGCATTACTGGGAAGTGTGAAAGATGACCTCGGTTTGAGGAAGGTCGGCATATACCAAATTCCCTGTGAATGTGGGAAGACTTATATTGGACAAAAAGTACTCACCATCGAAGATCATTGCCGAGAACATCAAAGGCACACTCGACTGAAATATCCAAATAAGTCGGCGGTAGCAGAGCACTGTTTGTCCGAGAAACACGAAATGGATTATGAGCGTACCAAGACCTCTAAATATTGGGACAGCGTTATAAGGGAGGCTATGGAAATTCGCACCAGGGAAGATCTTATCAACCGAGATTGCAGCTACAATCTCAGCAAGGCTTGGGATCCGGCATTGAAAATAATTAATAAGACTCTCAGCAAGAAGTACGAACTGGCGACCAGGGCAGACGTAGCAAGCACATCGACGCTACGACAGATTCCGACGCCCACGTCTTCGCGACCGCCGGCGCGTGGGCGCGGACGGTGAAGAGAGCGGCCCGCGGGGGGAGGGGATTTAAGATGGCCGCCCGCCCTCAGGAGCTCAGTTCGTCAGCGCACCTGACGATGGCGACACGTCTGATCGCCGAAATATTGTGCCCGTTGGACACTATGGACCAGCAGTATATGTGTGGACTGTTCGAGCAACAAATGCGCCGGGAGAAACTGAAGAATCACATCACTATAACTGCTTGCTGTATATAGATGGAAGATTGTTTACATATATGAGAAACAATAGTAAACCTAACACTGAGCCTTGAGGAACGCCATACGTGATTTGTACACATTCAGAAAAATGGCTCCGTCTATATTGGTTGAATTAGTCAATACAACTTTCTGCATTCTTTTGGTTAGATACAGGGTGTCCAGAAAAGGACTCCCTGGTTTCAAAATAATTATTAACAAGACTCTCAGCAAGAAGTACGAACTGGCGACCAGGGCAGACGTAGCAAGCACATCGGTGCTACGACAGATTTGGACACCCACAGCTTCGCGACTGCCGGAGTGCGGGCGCGGACGGTGAAGAGAGCGGCCCGCCGGTTCAAAATGGTTCAATGGCTCTGAGCACTATGGGACTCAACATCTTAGGTCATAAGTCCCCTAGAACTTAGAACTACTTAAACCTAACTAACCTAAGGACAGCACACACAGCCATGCCCGAGGCAGGATTCGAACCTGCCACCGTAGCAGCTTCGCGGTTCCGGACTGCAGCGCCAGAACCGCACGGCCACCGCGGCCGGCGCGGCCCGCCGGGGAGGGGATTTAAGATGGCCGCCCGCCCTCAGGAGCTCAGTTCGTCAGCGCACCTGACGATGGCGACATGTCTGATCGCCGAAATATTGTGCCCGTTGGACACTATGAACCGGCAGTAAATGTGTGGACTGATCGAGCAACAAATGCGCCGGGAGAAACTGAAGAATCACTTCACTATAACTGCTTGCTGTATATAGATGGAAGATTGTTTACATATATGAGAAACAATAGTGAACCTAACACTGAGCCTCGAGGAACGCCATACGTGATTTGTCCCCATTCAGAAAAATGGCTCCGTCTATATTGGTTGAATTACTCAATACAACTTTCTGCATTCTTTTGGTTAGATACAGGGTGTCCAGAAAAGGACTCCCTGATTTCAAAATTAAATATCTCGAAAACAAAGATCGATATAGGAATGCAGTAAATGGTATGTTTATTGTGAAAGCTGTAAGAAGTTTATACAGCAGTTTTAAATAATAGTTATAAAAGCTGCTGACAGACGGCGCTGTAATCGCCATACGTAATGCCAAGTATAAATAGTGATCCGAAGCCCAAAGCGATCAGTTCCACTATTGAAACGTGAAAGGAGGTAAGCGTACTGAAGAGATTAAAACCATTTACTCCATTGAACAACGCGTTTTTCTGGTGCTAGAGTACCACAGGTTAGAAGAGAGTCCTACGGCAACAAGGCGAAGTTTTCAAGCACGATTTAATGTTCCAAAAGGACCCGATGCGAAAACCATTCGTACGCTCTTCGCAAAATTTCAACGAACAGGCAGCGTAACTGATGATCTAGTGGGGCATGTTGGCCGCAAGCAAACCGCAGTTACGACTGAAAATATCGCCACAGTTTCTGGAATTAATCAGCGAAATCCAATATCATCCGTCCGTAGAATTGCATCTGAGCCTGGTTTGAAGCGTTCCAGCACGCATAAAATACTGAGAAAGAGCCTACACATGTTTCCATTCAAAATTCAAACGCACCAGGCCATACCTGTACGAGCTGTGCAACAAAGGGTTGCCTTTGCTAATCAGATGCTCACAATGATTGATAGTGAAGGATTTGATGTTGGCTGCATCTGGTTCACAGATGAAGCACACTTCCACCTGAATGGATACGTGAATAAGGAGAACTGGCGATTTTGGGGTTCCGAAAAGCCATATTGGTGTGAAGCGGAACCCCTGTATTCTCCTAAAGTTACTGTGTGGGCTGCAGTATGCAGCAGATGCATTATTGGCCATTTTTTCATTCGAGAAACGGTCACTGGTACACGTTACGTTGCAATTTTGGAACAATTTGTGGCCACACAGCAAGCGTTAGAGGATCGACCAGGTACTGAATGGTTTATGCAAGATGGAGCCCGACCACATCGGACCGAACAAGTGTTTCGCTTTCTTGAGGAATACTTCGGGAATCGAGTCATTGCTTTGGAATATCCCAAATTTACTGGTGCAGGTATGGATTGGCCTCCATATTCGCCGGATTTGACTCCCTGTGACTTTTTTTTTGTGGGGCACAGTGAAAGACATGGTCTACCCGAAGCATCCCGCCACGCTGGACGAGCTTGAATCGGCGATTTCTGTGGCATGTGAATCCATTTCGGTTGAGACACTGCGAAATGTGATGGCGAATTTGATTCTTCGTTTGCGCCACCTCTGTAGTGCCAATGGCGAACATTTTGAAAACATTGTGATGTGATTCTTTGCAAAGATTGTTTTCGTACGATTATTTCACTTATGTATGCTGATACGAGCTGTATAGCGTACAGCGCCACCTGTTAGCAGCTTTTGTAACTATTATTTCAAACTGCTGTATAAATTTCTTACAGCTTTCACAATAAACATACCGTTTACTGCATTCCTCTATCGATCTTTGTTTTCGAGATATTTAATTTTGAAATCAGGGAGCCCTTTTCTGGACACCCTGTATGACATTATCCACAGTTGGCTATAGCATGAATCACATGAAACTTCAATTTATCTACCAGAAATGTGTGTACCAACTTTGCTCTTCCTCTGCACAGGTTTCCGCATGCGCCCCCCAGCTGGGACGCCAGTCGCCATGGCGACGCTGATGTCTCGCTGCTGGGAAGCGGAGCGTAGGCAGAGGCCGCACTTCTCAGAGATCCTGCAGGCCATCGAGGACTTCCAGGCCCGGAGTGCACCACTCCAGTAGCTAGCCGGGCTGGGAAGCCCTCCTCACCACCTTGCTGCACTTCCGTACCATCGGCGCCAATCTCATGTTGACATTCTCTGTACCTGCAACGTGGACAACAAGGCACAGAGGGCTTCGTGTCTACTGGACCGACGACCAGGTGTTTTCAGTGGCTGAGAGTCCACAAGCACATCCCAGTCAACGCAAAAGTCATACACACCCGGAGTACCGACACAGATCAGGACAGCACCGGCACCATGTGCTCACGAATTGTCTTGATGGAAGATAATGTGACAGAGATCTCAAAGATAGCGTCAAATCAAATGACTTTTTTTATCAGTCTTGTGACCACTTTGATGCATCCCGTAATGACTTTCTGTGCTATGGCAATGTCTTCTTCGCAGAGCAGCACATGCAGCCAAATCTGCAGTTATCTGTAAGCATGGTTTGGTAAGTCTGGTAGAAAAACAACATAAAATGTTTGTTTCGTAAACAACTCACTTTACTTCTCACCATAGCCTCCTTTGAGAGATATATACTTGGTTCAGCGGTCCTCCAGCCTCTTAACCCCATAAATAAAAAAAAACTCTGCAAAATACTCATTGACTTCCGCATCCGATGAAAATTTCTTCCCAGAAAGCCAGAGTTTCGAATTAGCGAACAGAAAGAAGTCACTTGAGGCTAAGTCTGCTGAATAGGGTGAATAAGGAACAAATTCAAGCCTAGTTCACGCCATTTACCCATTTTTATCGATGTTGTGTGGAATGGGAATTATCCTCGTGAAAGAGGTCTTTTTTGCGTACCAAAGTTGCTCTTTTTCCAGCCAACCCAAGTTTCAAACGATCCAGCAACGAAGTACGACAGGGTCCAATTACGGTTCTGTCTTGTTCCAAGTAATCTATAAGTATTGTTCCTTGGGAATTCTCCCCCCCTCCCCTCCCAAAAAAAAAACAGTGACCATCAACTTGCCAGCTGACAAAATGGTCTTTGAATTCTTCGGTGCGGTTTCACCAGCTTTTATTCACTATTTCGACTCTGGTGAGTAACGATGGATCGAGGTTTCATCGACAGTCACAAAACGGAGCCAGTCTTGCTGACTGCAATTAAACGTGGCTATAGATTGTGTCAAAATGATGCACTTTCAGTCGACTGTGAGGAATTACGGCATCCATCATGTGCACAGCTTCCATAGCCTGTTCTCCCTGCTGGATATTATGCACTCGCTCAGTTGAGGTGCCTGCAGTCGCAGCAATCTCACCAATTTTTATTCGGCTGTCTCGCATTACCACACCTTGGATGTTGTCAGTGGTTTCCTTCGTGGTGACCTCAACTGGATCGCTTCGGTGCTGGTTTGAAAACTTTAAACTTCATCAATACAAAAGTCTATGGTCTTCTGTGAAGAGCTGAGTCAGCTTGAACTTTACCCAATTCTGCTATGATCTGTGCAGCAGCCGAACCCTTCAAATCAAAATATTTAATAACTCTAGGTTTTCTCCATTTTCAATCACACTCGACGTGCTGACCGTTTCAGATGGCTGTCAACAATGAACTGTGCGCTGTACATTGTTGAAATCCTTCATGCGATCCTTGGAATAATCAGACTTACCAACCCTGAAGGCGTAGGAAAAATGTTTCATTATTTCATGGAAATTTACTAGACTTGTCAAACAACCCTCTATTTGTCTGATGTATTCCAGTATCTGTCCTCTCCTACAGTTTGCACCTACTACAAATCCCTCTAGTAACATGGTAGTTGTTCGCTGGTGTCTTAACATATTTGCTATTGTGGCGAAATTTTTCTGGTCTGTTTTGTTTTATATATGCTCATGTTCAGAAGAAACAGATCCCCTTGAACAACTAGAGATAGGATGTTGATATTCACAGGACATGCGCATCACTGTGTTTCATGTGTCCTGTTGCCTAGAAGGCACACAGCCTACGATGGGCCTTGATAACTTCTACCATGCGTGATGGCAACGACACGAATGGCATCGTGTGCTATAGACGTCCCTGTTGCATTCACCTGGTTCCACAGTTCATCTGTGGTGATTGGCATTGGGTCACAACGCTGCACCTATCGTTTCGCCATATCCCACACAATTTTGATTGGTAACAAACGTGGTGAACCGGCGGGCAAGGGAAAAATGCTGAGATCCCCTGACACTAAGAAGGCGCGTGTGGTCGTGCATTGTCTTGCTGAAAAATGGCGTTGAGGTGTTGCGTAGATAAGGTGTGGCTATGGGTCGCAGGATGTCATTCACATACGAGGTGCGACAATAAAGTAATGAGACTGATGTGAAAAAAAATGTTGCTTACAGTTTTAGTCGGTGGTAACATTTCTGGAACTCATCTTCTGTAAATTTCCTCCAAGACCCTCGTCACAGCTTTTTGGACATCTTGTGTTGTTTGAAAATGGTGTCCTTTGACTGCCGTTTTGACTCTTGGAAATAGAAAAAAGTCACATGGACCGATATCTGGTGAATAAGGTGGCTGTGGTAGTACTGAAATGTGTTTGGAGGTTACAAATTGCTGTACTGACAGAGCAGTATGGGATGGCGCATTATGGTGATGCAGAATTCAATTATCCGCAATGACACAAAGAACTCTTTTACGAAGTCGTTCTAAAGTTTCTTTGTAGTAATATTGGTTAACTGTTTGTCAAGGAGGCACCCACCCTTTATGAACAATTCCCTTGGAATCAGAGAAGCACACAAGCATGAATTTCACTATTGACTTTGACATGCGAGCTTTTTTTGCTCTGAGTGATCCCTTTGAGCACCATTGCGAACTTTGGCGTTTTGTTTCTGGATCGTACTGAAAGAACCAACTTTCATCATCGGTGATAACACGGCTCAGCAACTCTGGATTGATTTCCGTTAGCTCCAACAGATAGGCTGCCACATTTTTCCGTGTTTCTCGCTGTTGTGGTGTGAGATTTTTGCGGACCATTTTTGCACCAATTTTTTTCATACCAAGATCTTCAGTTATTATTAGACGAACCGTTTCTCGATTCTACATTTACATCTACATCCATACTCCGCAAGCCACCTGACGGTGTGTTGCGGAGGATACTTTGAGTGTGTCTAACTGTTGTCCCTTCTATTCCAGTCTCATATTGTTCGTGGAAAGAAAGATTGTCGGTATGCCTCTGTGCGGGCTCTAAACTCTCTGATTTTATTCCCATAGTCTCTTCGCGAGATATATGTAGGAGGGAGCAATATACTGCTTGACTCCTCGGTCAAGATCTGGAAACTTCAATAAAAGCCCGTACCGAGCTACTGAGCGTCTCTCCTGCAAAGTCTTCCACTGGAGTTTATCTATCATCTCCGTAATGCTTAAGCGATTACTAAATGATCCTGTAACGGAGCGCGCTGCTCTCCACTCGATCTTCTCTATCTCTTCTATCAACCCTATCTGGTATGGATCCAAGACCGGTGAGCACTATCCAAGCAGTAGGCGAACAAGTGTACTGTAACCTACTTCCTTTGTTTTCAGATTGTATTTCCTTAGGATTCTACCAATGAATCTCAGTCTGGCATCTGCTTTACCGACGATCTACTTTATCTGATCATTCCTTTTTAAATCACTCCTAATGCCTACTTCCAGATAATTTATGGAATTAACTGCTTCCAGTTGTGGACCTGCTATATTTTAGCTAAATGATAAAGGATCTTTCTTTCTATATATTCACAGCACATTACACTTGTCGACATTGAGATTCAATTGCCATTCCCTGCATCATGCGTCAATTCGTTGCAGATCCTCCTGCATTTCAGTACAATTTTCCATTGTTACAACCTCTCGATACACCACAACATCATCCGCAAAAAGCCTCAGTGAACTTCCGATGCTATCCACAAGGTCATTTATGTATATTGTGAATAGCAACGGTCCTACGTCACTCCTCTGTGGCTCGCCCGCAATCTCTCTCGCTTCGGAAGACTTCTCTCCATTGAGAACGACATGCTGCGTTCTTCTGCAATCATTTTTCGCAGATAATCTTCGACCGGATCGTACGATTTCACGCACCGTGGCCAAGTTGACATCTGTCCGTGAGGTTGATGGTCGTCCACTGCGGTCTTCATCTTCAACATTCGTTCTGCCTTCACTAAACATTTAATGCCAACGGAAAAGTTGAGCTCTTTACATAATCTCATCTCCAAAAGTCTTCTGAAGCTTACTGTAAGTTGTCGTCGCGTTTACATCCAATTTAAGGGGGGTAGGACGTCAAACGGGCCGACTTGGAGCAGGAGAGGCAGCACAGGAGATTTTAATTTCCACTGTCTATACTTTTACAACTAAATTCATAAAAGTTTGTCAGCATCACCAGGAAGGATTCAGAAGTCACACCATTGCAGTGGAAGTTCGAAAACATAACAAAATAATTTCTTTACATGTGAAATTTCATCATTTTTTCAGTTACTAATGGCTGCATTTGTTGCTGTAGGTACACTTTTCTTCATAAGTTAGAGAGATTCTTCTATGAATTTTGCACAGCATACATACCATACTTACAGGTGTATGAAACTGTAGAATTTATGTAATTTATGAAAAAACGAATGATCTGTTGTATTTTAAACTTAATGTTTAGAAAAAACACGAATTTTATAGTTAATTGCCTGAATTTTTACCATAGTTTTTAATAGATTTGGAAAATTGTAAAGTTTCATACACCTTTGAATATGGTTTGTATACTGTGCAAAATTAATCGAACCATCTCTCTTATTTATGAAGGAAAGTGTACCTTTAGCAACAAATGCTGCCATTAGTAAGTGAAAAAAATGATGAAATTTCACACGTAAAAAAAAAAAAATTACTTCGTTATGTTTTCGAACTTCCACTGCTATGAGTGTGAATTCTGAATCCTTCCTGGTCATGCTGACAAACTTTTATGAATTTAGTTGTAAAAGAATAGACAGTGGAAATTAAAATGTCCTGTGGTGCCTCTCCTGCTCCAAGTCGGCCCGTTTGATGTCCTACCCCCCTTAACGCGAAAAGAACTGGCATACCGTTGCAGAATAATATGCAGTTCCATTTCCGTGACTAGAGACTGAAACACATGTTAACTTATTACAGCACGACTCACGACTGAGCAGTTGCATCGATGTGCCGCTTGGACTAGAAGCGGCATATAGACCAAGGTCGAAGATATTGTGCCTACGCAAGCCTGCAGAGTTGCCACATTGTGCAAAGAAAATCAGTCTCATTACTTTATCGTTGCACCTCGTAGGTCCCACTGGTCTCAGTGCCCTGGTCATGCAGCAACTGTGATTTGTGGCTGTACCCAATACCATCCCACACCATAAGGCCTTGAGCTGGCGATGTATCTCTTGTGCGAATACAGCCACTATGATGCCGCCCCCCCCCCCCCCTGTTTTTGGCGAACCAAAATGTGGCCATCATTTTCAATCAGACGAAACAGGGATTCGTCCGAAAACAGTGTCTGATGCCATTCCTGTCCCCAGTGACGTCATTCCATTCCCATTGCCGTATAGCATGTTTCTGAACGTTCGTCAAAGGCAGGCGGGGAAGTGGAAGGTGTGCGCGTAGCCCATGGCGTGATAAACGGCTACAAACTGATAGTGTACGATGTGTTGCACTATTCCACTGTTGTTCCAGATCTGAGGACGGCGCAGCTTTGCCCTGCGGTGCCATTCGGATGAGGCGTCAACCTTCTTGCGGGGTGGTCTGGGTAGTGAGACCTGACCCACCTCCTCGTATTCTATGGCCTCTACTGCCGAAACACTGCATCCCACACGAACAGCAATTTCCTGGATGGGTGCACTTATTCTTTCGTGCCAATAACGCGCCCACTTTCAAACTCACTAATTTGGTGGTACAGTTCACACATAGATTTTCGATGCGCCCTGAACGTCTGCTCAAATCGTGCTGATCCATTACCTTCTTTGACATAGAGAGATGCAGGCACGTTTTATCTGCAGGTGGTGTTGCACCGCGATATCAATGTTGACTTTAACTCAAGGGCCAACATGGTTCGAATGCTAATCATTTCTGCAGAACATAGGGGAACTTGGGGCGGAACGGGATACTTAATGTTTAACAATTTGTATAAAATAAGGGAACTCAAGGAAACACTTCTTAAAGTTATAAAGAAAACACCTTGTAGCATAACCTAATGTACCCTATTTTAAAATCACTCAGAACAATACATTTTGCATTTTTTACAATTTTTCAAAAAAAGCCTTGCATATTTCCCGTTCCGCCCCACCCACAGGGCAGAATGGGATAAGGCTATTTTTTGTTAAATTATTGCATAAACGTTGAATTTGAATTACGAATACCGTATTAAACTATGACAACATGTTGTATAAAAAGGCTATGCAGACTAAGGAATGTGTAATTTAAACAATTAAAAAGTCATTCTTCAAAATAAGAAAAATTTTAATGTCAGTCTGAAAAATGTACAATGCTTAATAACCACCAAACCACTAACTACTAGCGCTTTCGACATTTGTCACAAATCAGTATTTCCTCTTCATCTTCACTGTCTACACCAGCACATGAATGGTGTGCCCACTTGAAACACCTGGCATGTGACCCAGCCCTCATTAGAAACGGAGTAGAAGTCCCCACAGCAGAGACACTCAGCATCCTCTGTCTCTGATTCTCTCTTCTCCATCATCTTCTTCCTTTTATTTTTCCTAAGGTCTGAAGTCCTCTGGTTTGGTTTTTTTTTTTTTTTTTGGGGTGTACAGTTTGATATTTTTTTCGACAATAGTCACAAATCAGTATTTCCTCTTCATCTTCACTGTCTACACCAGCACATGAATGGTGTGAAAGTTGAAACGCGGTCCGAAATAGCGATGATATTTGGAAAAGAGTGACAACTTTTCCTGGATGGCTCCGTACCCATTTTTTTTATATCTTCACTGTAATAACAACTCAGGGGCTTGAAAAATGTTACGTCCAGGGGTTGTAATTTTGTGAAGTGTCTGATGGTAAACAGAGGAGGGCTGCACCATTGTCTCTAGCCATACCAAGCAGCTCCAGGTTTTTAGTGTGAGTTGAATGTCCATCAACAATTAGAAGCATAGAAGCACAGGTGATTCTTTCGTGGCCTTAGAAAATCCCACAAACTTCCTAAACCGTGCTAGAAATAATTCGCTAGTGATCCACCCCGAGGGGTGAACTTCAGACCGGCCTCCTGGAGGCAATCCAAGCTCAAATTATTGTTTCTTCTTCTTCCTTGGAAAGCTAAGCATGGGTGGCATGTATAACCCAGATGCAGTCATGTAGATGACTGCTGTAATGGTTTCTCTACGTTCTGAAGATGTTACCGCTCCTACCTGCCTTTTTGCCCATAAGTGCTATTATTTTCGACTGACTTTTAGGATTAACTGTCAAGCCACTTTCATCACAGTTAAATATGTTGTCGGCAGTCAGCTTGTACTTATCAATATTATTGAGAAGACAGTTAAACTGTGAAACCGCTAGTTTGTTGAATCCCATTGCTCGAGCACCAGAAGTATTTCCTAGCTTGCGAATAGACAGTGTAGGATGCCTCATAATAAATCCTTTAACCCAGTCTTGTCGAGTTTGTTTGTCAAATCTGTATGGTAAGCCATTTCTTTTGGCTATTTGATAGGCTAGTGATCTGAGATCTTTCATTGTTGGGTCAAAAAGTCTGCTTTCCATTGGCTTGAGATATGTTACCAGCTCATGTTCTGGTTCTGCAGTGAACACCTTTTTAAATTTCCCATCTGATTTGTCAATTATATTGTCAGGATTATTCGTAGATTTACGTACATATCTTTCCAATGTTGATTTTGGTATGTTGAACTGCTTAGATGCTCTTAAAAATCCCGTTTGGGAAGGTGAAACGGCTGAAACTGCCATTTCCATCGCTTTTACGTCCCATTGCTGTCTATCAGTCTTTTTCATGTACAGTCCCACCATAGGGAACAGCAAGGGGGAAAGAAAAAAGAATACAGTTTGCTTTCTTCTTACATCAAAATATGACGGGGCAGAACGGGACACTATAGCATTCTGCCCCATCCCGTTCCGCCCCAAGAGCACTTTTGAGGTTAACAACTTTTATGGAGTGCAATAACTGACATATTTAAACGCATTAAATAACTAAAGTATAACAAATGCCATGCACTTTAAGGAAATGTGTCATTTTAGGGTATACAGTTAACAATTAACAGCTTACCTGGCGTTGAAATTCACCAAACGTAAGAACAAAGCAAGCGGTAACGTGACGGACAACAATTCACTTAAGTCTCGCACTTCAAACTAAATCAAAATGGCTGCCCTGACTTCCCTTCCATTCGGAGAAATAGTTACATGCCCATACAATAGGTTGCAGCACTGTCCAATCCAGAAAAGAGCAATTTCCCATTGCACCCCGCTATCGCGTTCTGCCCCGAGGTCCCCTACTAATGTTCTATCCCTAATCGTTCACGGTGTTCTGTTTTCCTTCTGAACATGACTGTATTTTTCTTTCTCTTATTTAATTAATATTGTCTAATTCTGTTTGAGTCCACAGTGTTTTACTGGTATTTTTACTTTTTGAAAATCAGAAGAACACACTGTGCAAGGACATTTGAGTGGAGACAGCAGTGGCGTGGCGGCAGGATGTACGAGAGACTCAAAATGTTATACTAAAGGGAATTAACTATTGATGTGGAAAGTGTTGGAATGGGATCGCAGACTCGAGATCAAATACTGGAAAGTAACTACTACACGGCATATCTATGAAGTGCTACGGTTTTTCAGAGAAAGTAAATGTAATTTATAATGACAACGTGAGACCAGAGCAAGTCTAATTGTATTTGATAAACAATAAACGATACCCCATTTGCTTAAACAAAGTGTGTGCGCTACATTGTATGAGTGAAACCAGTGTCTATGAGCATTTCAACTCCGCATCCCAACAAATACTCTTCTACACATATTATACTTCCATCAGTCACTTATGTTTATTTTAACGAGAACCGCATAATACAGTACAGTGTGGTACAGAAGCTACTGGACACCGATTTAAGGGGGTTGGACGTCAAACAGACCGACTATACTTTTACAAACAAAATCATAAAACTTTGTCAGCATGACCAGGAAAGATTCAGAATTCAGAACAGAAGCTTTCGAAATGTGATGCTACAGAAGAATGCTGAAGATTAGATGGGTAGATCACATAACTAATGAGGAGGTATTGAATAGGATTGGGGAGAAGAGAAGTTTGTGGCACAACTTGACTAGAAGAAGGGATCGGTTGGTAGGACATGTTCTGAGGTATCAAGGGATCACCAATTTAGTATTGGAGGGCAGTGTTGAGGGTAAAAATCGTAGAGGGAGACCAAGAGATGAATACACTAAGCAGATTCAGAAGGATGTAGGTTGCAGTAGGTACTGGGAGATGAAGAAGCTTGCCCAGGATAGATTAGCATGGAGAGCTGCGTCAAACCAGTCTCAGGACTGAAGACCACAACAACAACATACTTTTAGAAAAAAATTCATAAAACTTTGTCAGCATGACCAGGAAGGATTCAGAATACACACTCATAGCAGTGGAAGTTCGAAAACATAACGAAATAAGTTTTTTACATGTGAAATTTCATCATTTTTTTCACTTACTGATGGCAGTATTTGTTGACACAGGTACACTTTTCTTCATAAGTAAGAGAGATTCTTAGATGAATTGTGCACAGCATAAAAACCATACTTAAAGGTGTATGAAACTGTAGAATTTTCGAGATCTATTAAAAACTGTGGTAAAAATTGAGGTAATTAACTTCAAAATTTGTGTTTTTCCTAAACATGAAGTTTAAAATATAACAGTTCATTCGTTGTTCCACAAATTAAATAAATTCTAGAGTTTCATACATCTCTGAGTATGGTATGTATGATGTGCAAAATTCATCGAAGAATCTCTCTAACATATGAAGAAAAGTGTACCTATAGCAACAAATGCAGTTATTAGTAAGTGAAAAAATGTTGACATTTCAAATGTAAAAAAAATTATTTTGTTTTGTTTTCGAACTTCCACTGCAATGAGTGTGAATCCTGAATCCTTCCTGTTGATGCTGACAAAGTTTTATGAATTTATTTGTAAAAGTATAGACACTGGAAATTAAAATGTCCTGTGGTACCTTTCCTGCTCCAAGTTGGCCCGTTTGGCGGCCTACCCCCCTTAAACGAAAGACTGAATTTATGTTTCGTTACAAATACAGACAATACCTACAACTATTTTTCAGTTGCTAATCGCCTGTTTAATTTTCTCGGACTATACATACTTGCAGCTCATTTTCCTCTATTGTGAGTGTTGTTTGGCGGCCATGATGCATCCATAACAAATCCATGTTCTTCAAGTCTATCTCGTATATCGTACATTGTTTCTCGAGACGATGGTTTTCATATGAAGTGTCTGCCCCACTCATTAACAACTGCAATAGCATCACTTTTATGTAGCCTTTTTGACGCGAAAATCGTCTCTTCTCTCCTTTAACGTCGTAACAATCCGTAACTACAGCTGTAAACACGGCCCACAGATCACGATTTCTACTAGTTTGATTACTGTGTTTGTTTTGCTTGTCATAGCATTGTGTGCCAACTTGACAAGGCGTAATTGTCACCATTTGGTAATAACAATTTACCGGGTTAAAACTTTCTACTGTTACTTTTGTCTTCATTTAACCAACTGTCCAGTGACTTTTCCGCCACCCTGTACTCAAGAAGAGAAGTCGCCATACAGGATACAGCATCAGAGACTGCAGCGCCTCTCGCCGTATACATACGTCACGAGGTACGTGCAAATTTACCTGCATTCAGCTTTGACGTCAGAAAAACATAAGCCATAGAAACGAACCAAAAATGAACTTACATGTGCATTCAAAGGGTGATAAGAATTTACATTTTCAACGAATATACGGATTGAATACATTCCTTTGTTATTTAATGAAACAAATCGTTTTAGAACCGTTCTCGGAGGCCTAATTATTGTTGTATTTACTTACAGTTTTGGTAGCGCACATGCATAAAGAGGAGACAATCTCGTCGACACAAACTGCTTGTGTTCTTGTTGCTGACTTTAGATTTTTGTATCTAGCAAAGAAATGTCCTACACGGCGTGCACTATAATTATTCTACTGGCAGATATGTTCAGATTTCTAAAAATTCTACAAGTGTTGGGGTTGCGTTGTTGTCTAGCTTTATGTGTGTTTTTAAAGGGAATTAGACACCGGAGTAAAATGAAGTAGTGAAAGAGCACCATTAAAAAAGTAAAATAAAATAAAGTAAAACAAAATAAAATACAGCCTCTTCCATACTGATCATACCAGTCTTCCTACACCACTGGCCATTAAAATTGCTACACCAAGAAGGAATGCAGATGATAAACAGGTATTCATTGGAAAAATATATTTTGTACTAGAACTGACATGTGATTACATTTTCACGCAATTTGGGTGCATAGATCCTGAGAAATCAGTGCCCAGAACAACCACCTCCGGCCGTAATAACGGCCTTGATTCGCCTTGGCATTGAGTCAAACAGAGCTTGGATGGCGTGTACAGTTACAGCTGCCCATAAGCTTCAACACGATACCACAATTCATCAAGAGTAGTGACTGGCGTATTGTGACGAGCTAGTTGCTCGGCCACCACTGACCAGAC
The DNA here is from genome assembly GCF_023864345.2 of Schistocerca serialis cubense. Lineage (NCBI taxonomy): Eukaryota > Metazoa > Arthropoda > Insecta > Orthoptera > Acrididae > Schistocerca > Schistocerca serialis. Next base: position 106,752,227 of record NC_064649.1, read on the forward strand.
GTTTTCAATTGGTGAGAGATCTGGAGAATGTGCTGGTCAGGGCAGCAGTCGAACATTCTCTGTATCCAGAAAGGCCCGTACAGGACCTGCAACATGCGGTCGTGCTGAAATGTAGGGTTTCGCAGGGATCGAATGAATGGTTGGACCACGGGTCGTAACACATCTGAAATGTAACGTCCACTGTTCAAAGTGGCATCAATGCGAACAAGAGGTGACCGAGACGTGTAACCAATGGCACCCCATACCGTCACGCCGGGTGATACGCCAGTATGGCGATGACGAATACACCTTTCCAATGTGCATTCACCACGATGTCGCCAAACACGGATGCGACCATGACGATGCTGCAAACAGAACCTGGATTCATCCGAAAAAATGACGTTTTGCCATTCGTGCACCCAGGTTCGTCGTTGAGTGCACCATCGCAGGCGCTCCTGTTTGTGATGCAGCGTCAAGGGTAACCGCAGCCATGGTCTCCGAGCTGATAGTCCATGCTGCTGCAAACGTCGATGAACTGTTCGTGCAGATGGTTGTTGTCTTGCGAACGTCCCCATCTGTTGACTCATGGATCGAGACGTGGGTGCACGATCTGTTACAGCCACGTGGGTAAGATGCCTGTCATCTCGACTGCTAGTCATACGAGGCCGTTGGCATCCAGCACGGCGTTCCGTATTACCCTCCTGACCCCACCGATTCCAAATTCTGCTAACAGTCGTTGGATCTCGACCAACGCGAGCAGCAATGTCGCGATACGTTAAACCGCAATCGCGATAGGCTACAATCCGACATTTATCAAAGTCGGAAACGTGATGGTACGCATTTGTCCTCCTTTCGCGAAGCATCACAACAATCTTTCACCAGGCAACGCCGGTCGACTACTGTTTGTGTATGAGAAATCGGTTGGAAACTTTCCTCATGTCAGCACGTTGTAGGTGTCGCCACCGGCGCCAACCTTGTGTGAATGCTCTGAAAAGCTAATCATTTGCATATCACAGCATCTTCTTGCTGTCAGTTAAATTTCGCGTCTGTAGCACGTCATCTTCGTGGTGTAACAATTTTAATGGCCAGTAGTGTAATTTTGTACACCCTCCTGTCGCACCACATCTGCAGCGCTTCGATTCTCTACTTTTCCGGTTTTCCAACAGTTTGTGAGTCGTCACTATGCGATGCCGTGTTGCAGACGTACACTCTCAGAAATCTGTTCCGCAAATTATTGTCGAAGTTTGATAGTTGCAGACTTCTCTCGGCCATGAATGCCCCCTTCGTCTGTTCTAGTCTGCTTTTTATGCCCACTTAGCTTCGTCCGTCAAGTGTTGTTTGGCAGCATAATTCCTTCGCTACCGTGCTTCCCTCGCGTGGAAGTGGGCCCAGGTTCAATTCCCGTCCGGATCGCAGATTTTCTCCGCCCGTGGACTGGGTTCAAACGGCTCTGAGCACTATGGGACTTAACATCTGTGGTCATCAGTCCCCTAGAACTTAGAACTACTTAAACCTAACTAACCTAAGGACAACACACACATCCATGCCCGAGGCAGGATTCCAGCCTGCGACCGTAGCGGTCACGCGGTTCCAGACTGTAGCGCCTAGAACCGCACGGCCACACCGGCAGGTCGGTGGACTGGGTGTTGTAGTGTCGTTATCATCATTTAATCCTCATCACCAGCATGCAAATCGCCCAATGTGGCGTCGAATGCAACAAGACTATCACGTGACGGCCCAAATTCCCAGAAAATGGCCATCCCACCAGCCATCAATGCCATATGCTCATTTCTTTTTTTGTGTTTGTTGACGCGGCTGTTAATGTCCTCTGTTGCACCACCATTTGGTGCAATTGTGCTTCCTAGATATCAAAGCATCCAACCTTCCGATTAGCTGTGTCCCAAGCTTAAGATCTGTGGCGTTATTACGATGATCGTTCAATAACTAATGCCCCACATTTTTTTTTGTCTGAACATATCTATTGTTAAGAGTCAGAATTTGGTGACAATACACATCAACACGTCAAGTCCATGTCCTGTTTTTCTACGTAGTCTCCATCACGTCCTATGGCCGTACGCCAACGTCGCGGAAGAGCATGTATTCCCTGCTGATAGAAGCTCTTGTACTGTGGGTGTAGCCATGTTTTCCCTGCACGACTGACACTCTCGTCATCTTCAAAGTGTGCTCCCCATAGAGAATCTTTAAGCGGCCCAAAGAGACGGAAGTGCGAAGGTGCCAAGTCTGGAGTGTATGGTGGATGAGGCAATGATGTTCAAGCCAATTTGGCGATGTGTTCCCATCTACGAGGTAGCGATGAAGTGGCGATATTCCAGTACGACCATTTAATGATTTTCCCATGAATATAATGAATTTCCTTGAGTCAGAGAAGTTGTTCTCCATGCATCAGCACGGCTTTAGAAAGCATCGCTCCTGCGAAACGCAACTCGCACTTTTTTCACATGATATCTTGCGAACCATGGATGAAGGGTATCAGACGGATGCCATATTCCTAGACTTCCGGAAAGCGTTTGACTCGGTGCCCCACTGCAGACTCCTAACTAAGGTACGAGCATATGGGATTGGTTCCCAAGTATGTGAGTGGCTCGAAGACGACTTAAGTAATAGAATCCAGTACGTTGTCCTCGATGGTGAGTGTTCATCGGAGGTGAGGGTATCATCTGGAGTGCCCCAGGGAGGTGTGGTAGGTCCGCTGTTGTTTTCTATCTACATAAATGATCTTTTGGATAGGGTGCATAGCAATGTGCGGCTGTTTGCTGATGATGCTGTGGTGTACGGGAAGGTGTCGTCGTTGAGTGACTGTAGGAGGATACATGATGACTTGGACAGCATTTGTGATTGGTGTAAAGAATGGCAGCTAACTCTAAATATAGATAAATGTATATTAATGAAAATGAATAGGAAAAAGAATCCTGTAATGTATGAATACTCCATTAGTAGTGTAGCGCTTGACACAGTCACGTCGATTAAATATTTGGGCGTAAAATTGAAGAGCGATATGAAGTGGGACAAGCATGTAATGGCAGTTGTGGGGAAGGCGGATAGTCGTCTTCGGTTCATTGGTAGAATTTTGGGAAGATGTGGTTCAGCTGTAAAGGAGACCGCTTATAAAACACTAATACGACCTATTCTTGAGTACTGCTCGAGCGTTTGGGATCCCTATCAGGTCGGATTGAGGGAAGACATAGAAGCAATTCAGAGGCGGGCTGCTAGATTTGTTACTGGTAGGTTTGATCATCACGCGAGTGTTGCGAAAATGCTTCAGGAACTCGGGTGGGAGTCTCTAGAGGAAAGGAGGCGTTCTTTTCGTGAATCGCTACTGAGGAAATTTCGAGAACCAGCAATTGAGGCTGTCTGCAGTACAGTTTTACTGCCGCCAACTTTCGCGGAAAGACCACAAAGATAAGATAAGAGAGATTAGGGCTCGTACAGAGGCATATAGGCAGTCATTTTTCCCTCGTTCTGTTTGGGAGTGGAACAGGGAGAGAAGATGCTAGTTATGGTACGAGGTACCCTCCGCCACCCACCGTATGGTGGACTGCGGAGTATGTATGTAGATGTAGATGTGGATATCGGGTTTCGGAGCCGAAGACCCACTCGTGTAATCTTGACGACTGCATGTTACAAAGCTTTCGCCACAGCTGGTCCTGTCAACAATATTGAACATGTTGCTTGGTCGGACGAGTCTCGTTTCATGTTGTATCGAGTGGATGGACGCGTACGGGTATGGAGACAACTTCTTGAACCCATGAACCCTGCATGTCAGCAGGGGACTGATCAAGCTGGTGTACGCTCTTTAATGATGTGGGGCGTGTACAGTTGGAGTGATATGTGACCCCTGATACGTCTAGATACGTCTCTGACAGGTGAGACGTGCGTAAGCATCCTATCTGATCACCTGAGTTTAAACACTTCTGCTGGTCAGGAAGCTTCCCAGACGGGAACATTATCGAGCAAATCTGATGCCATGAACCGTGCTGTTCAGAAGAGATGTCCACCCCCTCGTACTCTTACGGATTTGTGGACAGCCATGCAGGATTCACGGTGTCAGTTCCCTCCAGCACTGCTTTAGACATCAGTCGATTCCATGCCACATCTCGTTGCGTCACTTGATCGTGCTCGTGGGGGCCGTACACGATATTAGGCAGGTGTACGGGTTCCTTTGTCTCTTCTGTGTATGTAACGTTATTTACAGCTATCGATACTGTGATATGTTGATTTCCACTGCTGACATGTTCGATCTATCAGTTGTAGCATTGTAGCATGTATTAATGCAGATGAACCATGTCAACTTGAAAGCCCCTAAAATGCGATTTCACGAAATTTTGTTACTGTCAGCTGTTATTCCTATCAGCTGTTATTTCTACCATAGCACCTAATTCAAGAAGAATATAATAATGCCAATCCCAATGAAAGCAGGTGTTGACAGATGTGAAAATTACCGAACAATCAATTTAATAAGTCACAGCTGCAAAATACTAACACGAATTCTTTACAGACGAATGGAAAAACAGATAGAAGCCGACCTCGGGGAAGATCAGTTACGATTCCGTAGAAATGTTGGAAAACGTGAGGCAATACTGACCTTAAGACTTATCTTAGAAGAAAGGTTAAGGAAAGGCAAACCTACATTTCTAGCATTTGTAGACTTAGAGAAAGCTTTTGACAACGTTGACTGGAATACTCTTTTTCAAATTCTAAAGGTGGCAGGGATAAAATACAGGGAGCGAAAGGCTATTTACAATTTGTACAGAAACCAGATGGCAGTTACAAGAGTCGAGGGGCATGAAAGGGAAGCAGTGAAGCGGTGGTTGGGAAGGGTGTGAGACAGGGCTGTAGCCTCTCCCCGATGTTATTCAATCTGTATATTGAGCAAGCAGTAAAGGGAACAAAAGAAAAATTCGGATTAGGTATTAAAATCAATGGAGAAGAAATAAAAACTTTGAGGTTTGCCGATGACATTGTAATTCTGTTAGAGACAGCAAAAGACTTGAAAGAGCAGTTGAACGGAATGGACAATGTCTTGAAGGGAGGATATAAGATGAACATCAACAAAAGCAAAACGAGGATAATGGAATGTAGTCGAATTACGTTGGGTGATGCTGAGGGAATTAGATTAGGAAATGAGACACTTAAAGTGGTAAAGGAGTTTTGCTATTTGGGGAGCAAAATAACTGATGATGGTCGAAGTAGAGATGATATGAAATGTAGACTGGCAATGGCAAGGAAAGCGTTTCTGAAGAAGACGAATTTGTTAACATCAAGTATAGATTTAAGTGTCAGGAAGTCGTTTCTGAAAGTATTTGTATGGAGTGTAGCCATGTATGGAACTGAAACATGGACGATAACCAGTTTGGACAAGAAGAGAATAGAAGCTTTCGAAATGTGGTGCTACAGAAGAATGCTGAAGATTAAATGGGTAGATCACATAACTAATAGGGAGGTATGAATAAAATTGGGGAGGAGTTTGTGGCACAACTTGAGAAAAAGAAGGGACCGGTTGGTAGGACATGTTCTGAGGCATCAAGGGATCACAAATTTAGCGTTGGAGGGCAGCGTGGAGGGTAAAAATCGTAGGGGGAGACCAAGAGATGAATACACTAAGCAGATTCAGAAGGATGTAGGTTGCAGTAGGTACTGGGAGATGAAGTAGCTTGCACAGGATAGAGTAGCATGGAGAGCTGCATCAAACCAGTCTCAGGACTGAAGACCACAACAACAACAACTACTATCTGATGGGTATGCAGCTAGAAGTTGGTAGCACTTCAGTTTTCGATGTTCACGTATTGATGACTTTAATGCATGACAGAGAAGGTATCGTCATAGTTGTGAATATGGAGGTACCCATTTCCTTTGACCACTCTTACCGGCTACGCACACACGACGTCTTGTTTGTGCACATTTGTGTCGAAATACCTTTCGAGTTATGTAAGTTTCATTGGCATCTTGTACAGTTAATATTAAAAATCGGTGCCTCAACTTTCCTGTTCACGTAGTAATATTACGATTAACAGCTATATAATTCCATATGAGTTAATGTTTCGGTAATGGCAGTGTGATATGGAGCTACGTCTGAGCCAGGCCCCGGTATGAATTTACTGTTGTGTTCTGAGTTAAGAGTTTTGTGAGCACATTACCTGTTTGTAATATGATTCGAGTTTACAGAGTCAGTATTCCTTCAATACACACATGAGCGCACGAGAAGGGGAAGACCCGACCTAACCATGCGGTTACCGCTCTGTGTCTGAAGACCTGGATTCGCTGCACCACATTCATAAAGCACAGTTACCATACAACCACAGATGCAAATGATATAAATAAATGTGTTGTGGCGTAAAAAGCTAGCTACGCCACACTGAGAAGGGAGCTGAAAGGCACGCGTACACACACGCCTGACTGGCGTCAAGTCTGGAACGGGATACATTATGACTGCTATAAAGAAAATACGTAGCTTTGGAATATACTTAACTTTATTCTTTGTTGGTTTACAACGTTCTTCTTGAGACATTTATAAGATAACTCTCAAACTAGGTAAGGCTAATGGCGCCTTGCTAGGTCGTAGCCATGGACTTAGCAGAAGGCTATTCTAACTGTCTCTCGGCAAATGAGAGGAAGGCTTCGTCCGTATTGTCGCTAGCAATGTCGTCCGTACAACTGGGGCGAATGCTCGTCCGTATCTCGAGACCTGCCTTGTGGTGGCGCTCGGTCTGCGATCACACAGTGGCGACACGCGGGTCCGACATGTACTAATGGACCGCGGCCGATTTAAGCTACCACCTAGCAAGTGTGGTGTCTGGCTGTGACACCACAAAATGACCTAGTAGATAGTGTCGGAAGTTCCATGCGGCTTTTCGCGGATATTAGTGTACTACACAGAGAAGTTGCAGCATTAGAAAATAGCAGCAAAATGCAGGAATATCTGCAGCGGATAGGCACTTGGTGCAGTGAGAGGCAACTGACCCTTAACGTAGACAAATGTAATGTATTGCGAATACATACAATGAAGGATCCTTTATTGTATGATTACATGATAGCGGAACAAACACTGGTAGCAGTTACTTCTGTAAAATATCTGGGATTATGCGTGCGGAACGATTTGAAGTGGAATGATCATATAAAATTAATTGTTGGTAAGGCGGGTGCCAGGTTGAGATTCATTGGGAGAGTCCTTAGAAAATGTAGTCCATCAACAAAGGAGGTGGCTTACAAAACACTCGTTCGACCTATACTTGAGTATTGCTCGTCAGTCTGGGATTCGTACCAGATCGGGTTGACGGAGGAGATAGAGAAGATCCAAAGAAGAGCGGCGCGTTTCGTCACAGGGTTAATTGGTAAGCGTGATAGCATTACGGAGATGTTTAGCAAACTCAAGTGGCAGACTCTGCAAGAGAGGCGCTCTGCATCGCGGTGTAGATTGCTCGCCAGGTTTCGAGAGGGTGCGTTTGTGGATGAAGTATCGAATATATTGCTTCCCCCTACTTATACTTCCCGAGGAGATCACGAATGTAAAATTAGAGAGATTCGACAGCGCGCAAGAGGCTTTCCGCCAGTCGTTCTTCCACGCGACTGGACCAGGAAAGGGAGGTAATGACAGTGGCACGTAAAGTGCCCTCCACCACACACCGTTTGGTAGCTTGAGGAGTATAAATGTAGATGTAGATGTAGATCACTTACAGACTTACCTGTCGCTGACATTACGTTAGTTGTACTATATCGAGCAGTTACGTTAACATTTTCATACCAAGATGTGGAAGGTACTGTTGGGTTGTCTTGAGTGTTGGATGTTCGGGAACAACACAGAAGCGAAGAATTATTTTCTTAAGCTTATTGCAATTTAAGAGCGTAAAAGCCGATAAATGACGAATGCTGACGGTGGAACCAGCCTTTTTTCGACTTCTAGCGCCGTTGACAACAAGGGGGAAAAACAAGGAACTTCAGAATACGTAAACAAGAGGAATAGAGCCACCGCAAGTAACTTGCACGCCAAATTTGTAACTGTTTTCAATGTACAGGATGTGATTCAATCTGTATATTGAGCAAGCAGTAAAGGAAACAAAAGAAAAATTCGGAATAGGTATTAAAATCCATGGAGAAGAAATAAAAAATTGGAGGTTCGCCGACGACATTGTAATTCTGTCAGAGACAGCAAAGGACTTGGAAGAGCTGTTGAATGGAATGGATAGTGTCTTGAAAGGATGATATAAGATAAACATCAACAAAAGCAAAACGAGGATAATGGAATGCAGTCGAATTAAGTCGGGTGATGCTGAAGGAATTAGATTAGGAAATGAGACACTTAAAGTAGTAAAGGAGTTTTGCTATTTGGGGAGCAAAATAACTGATGATGGTCGAAGTAGAGAGGATATGAAATGTAGACAGGCAATGGCAAGGAAAGCGTTTCTGAAGAAGAGACATTTGTTAACATCGAGTATAGATTTAAGTGTCGGGAAGTTGTTTCTGAAAGTATTTGTATGGAGTGTAGCCATGTATGGAAGTGAAACATGTACGATAAATAGTTTGGACAAGAAGAGAGTAGAAGCTTTCGAAATGTGGTGCTACAGAAGAATACTGAAGATTAGATGGATAGATCACATAACTAATGAGGAAGTGTTGACTAGAATTGGGGAGAAGAGGAGTTATTGGCACAACTTGACATGAAGAAGGGACCGGTTGGCAGGACATGTTCTGAGGCATCAAGGGATCACAAATTTAGCATTCGAGGGCAGCGTGGAGGGTAAAAATCGTAGAGGGAGACCAAGAGATGAATACACTAAGCGGATTCAAAAGGATGTAGGTTGTAGCATGTACTGGCAGATGAAGAAGCTTGCACAGGATAGAGTAGCATGGAAAGCTGCATCAAACCATTCTTAGGACTAAAGACCACAATAACAACAACATCAACAACAACAACAACAATTAGAAAAATGTAAAGGCATATGATTTAAACTATATTTCCAGAATGATCGCAGAAAATGCGTCACAGTTAAAAGTGAAACGTGTCTCGTGTAAATCAGCCTTAAAATGCATCAAGTTTAAGCCGGAAAAAACAGCAATAATGTATACATAACATGTGCTGCTTATGACGTCCATGCAAACGAACATACAGTGAAATGCCAAAGAAACTGCTACACCTGCCCAATATCGTGTAGGGCCCCCACGAGCACGCAGAATTGCGGCAACTAACGTCTGAAGTAGTGCTGGAGGGAACTGACACCATGAGTCCTGCAGTGCTGTGCATAAATCCGTAAGTGCGAGGGGGTGGAGATCTCTTCTGAACAGCAAGGTGCAAGGCACCCTAGATATGCTCAGTAACGTAAATGTGTGAGGAGTTTGATGGCCAGCAGAAGTGCTTAGACTCAGAAGCGTTCTGGACGTGTGGGGTGTCGCATTGTCCTGCTGAAATTGACCAAGTCAGTCGGAATGCACAATGGCCACGAATGCGTGCTTGCGTACGTGTCAGCTCTCAGAGTCGGATCTAGATGTACCAGGGATCCCGTATCATTCCAACTGCACACGCCCCCACCATTTCAGAGCCTTCACCAGCTTGAACAGTCCCCTGCTGACATGCAGGGTCCACGGATTCATGAGCTTGTCTCCATACCCGTACACGTTCATCCGCTCGATAGAATTTGAAACGAGACTCGTCCAACGAGACAGTATGTTTCCAGTCATCAACAGTCCAATGTCGATATTGACGTGCCAAGGTGAGGCTTTGTGTCGTGCAGTCATCAAGGGTACACGAGTAGTCCTTCGGCTCCGAAAGCTCATATAGATGATGTTTCGTTGAATGGTTCGTATTCTGAGACTTTTTGATGTCCCAGCATTGCGATCTGAAAAAAAAAATGGTTCAAGTGGCTCTGAGCACTATGGGACTTAACATCTGAGGTCATCAGTCCCCTAGAACTTAGAACTACTTAAACCTAACTAACCTATGGACATCACACACATCCATGCCCGAGGCAGGATTCGATCCTGCGACCGTAGCGGTCGCGCGGTTCCAGACTGAAGTGCCTAGAACCGCTCGGCCACACCGGCCGGCTGAGGTCTGTAGCAGTTTGCGGAAGGGTTGCACTTCTGTCACACTGAACGATCTTTCCCCGGCGGCAGCGAAGTCTGAGATATGATTTATCGGATTCCTGATATTCACGGTACACTCGTGAAATAGTCGTACGGGAAAGTCCCCACTTCGTCGCTACTTCGGAGATGCTCGTGCGCAGTCTATAACACCACGTTCAAACTCACTTAAATCTGTATAACCTGCCATTGCAGCAGCAGTAACCGATGTAACAACTGCGCCAGACGTTATCTCATATGGGCGTTGCCGACCGCAGCGCCGTATTCTGCCTGTTTACATATCTCTATAATTGATTGAGTATGCCTATACTAGTTTCTTTGGCGCTTCAGTGTACAAGAATAAGTTGTTCGTCGGCGAAGGAGTTCATTTTGATCAAAAGAGGAGTTGTACCGGGTGATCAAAAAGTCAGTATAAATTTTAAAACTGAATAAATCAGGGAATAATGTAGATAGAGAGGTACAAATTGACACACATGCTTGGAATGACATGGGGTTTTATTATAACCAAAAAAATACAAAAGTTCAAAAAATATCCGACAGATGGCGCTTCATCTGATCAGAATAGCAATAATTAGCATAACAAAGTAAGACAAAGCAAAGATGTTGTTCTTTACAGGAAATGCTCAATATGTCCACCATCAATCCTCAACAATAGCTGTAGTCGAGGAATAATGTTGTGAACTTGACTGTAAAGCATGTCCGGAGTTATGGTGAGGCATTTGGCGTCGGATGTTATCCTTCAGCATCCCTAGAGATGTCGGTCGATCATGATGCACTTGCGGCTTCAGGTATCCCCAAAGCCAATAATCGCACGGACTGATGTCAGGGGACCTGGGAGGCCAAGCATGACGAAAGTGGCGGCTGAGCACACGATCATCACCAAACGATGCGCGCAAGAGGTCTTTCACGGGCCTAGCAATATGGGGTGGTTCTAATAAAACGCCATGTCATTCCAAGCATTTGTGTCAATTTTTACCTCTTTATCTACATTGTCCGTGGTTTATTAAGTTTTTAAATTGATACTGACTTTTTGATCACCCGGTACTTCCCTTAAAGGCGGTTTCAGCCTTATTTCTCTTTGCATTACAGGAAACCTACCCATTTGAGTACAGTAGGTGAGACGTCAGCTTAGACGACTGCAGGTGAGAAATATTTGAACTAATTTGTTGTTTCCGAGGAAATATTCGACAAACCTCTATCGAGTGGATGATGAAATGCAGAGATTTTACGGACGTTACCAACCAACAGCTACGACTGAACAAACTACTCAAAACAGCTGACGCTACTTCACAATCTGCCCTTCTGAAGACCGCTACCTTATCGCTATCTTCACAAGTTTTTTCCCCTGCAAATCAACTTCGCTTTAGCTATCTCAAACTTCGTTTTATCTGTGTTATCAGTTCTAAAAACTGGTAACCTGTTAGCAGTCACAATATATGTTCTATCTACTACAGGCGTCTGAGGGGCTTCAAGCTGCATCATCAAGTGGGTCAACGTGAATATACGAGATGGACGTGTTGCGTGCACAAGTTTTAGCGGAACCTGTGGCACCGTATGCAGTGGCCGCAAGTTCGTTTCTTGTGGTGTTTACATCACACACAACATCGTACACAATCTCACTCACACATAGAAAACTATGGCCAGCCACAGCCTGCCAGACTTAACGCGTGCAGGAGTTGATTGATTGATTGATTGGTTAATTGATAACATTTATGGGACCAAGCCGGAGGTGAAAGCAGCTATATCCGGGTGATGCCATAGCGCTGGAGGTGTTTTCGACGCACCCGTAATCGAAAAGTCAGGTACCCGTTTTGGGAAATGTTTACAGACTCTCCTGGACTATGTGGAAAAGCAAACTTACATTGTACGTCGTGATGGACACGTATGTCACTTGGAAGTATAACTTGGAAGTGTAACTTACTTTTTCATTTGCCGTCGTATTTCGGCATAGGAGAAGATTTTGCGCACTTGCATACATACAAGGCTTTCGACTGGTCACGTCTGCATATACACTATGTGACCAAAAGTATCCGGACACCGCCGAAAACATGTTGCTGTGGTCTTCAGTCCTGAGACTGGTTTGATGCAGCTCTCCATGCTACTCTATACTGTGCAAGCTTCTTCATCTCCCAGTACCTACCGCAACCTACATCCTTCTGAATCTGCTTAGAGTATTTATCTCTTGGTCTCCCTCTACAATTTTTACCCTCCACGCTGCCCTCCAATGCTAAATTTGTGATCCCTTGATGCTTCAGAACATGTCCTACCAACCGATCCTTTCTTCTAGTCAAGTTGTGCCACAAACTCCTCCTCAATTCTATTCAATACCAGCTCATTAGTTATGTGATCTACCCATTTAATCTTCAGCATTCTTCTGTAGCACCACATTTCGAAAGCTTCTATCCTCTTCTTGTCTAAACTATTTATCGTCCATGTTTCACTTTCATACATGGCTACACTCCATACAAATACTTTCAGGAACGACTTCCTAACACTTAAATCAATACTCGATGTTAACAAATTTCTCTTCTTCAGAAACGCTTTCCTTGCCATTGCCAGTCTACATTTTACATCCTCTCTACTTCAACCATCATCAGTTATTTTGCTCCCAAATAGCAAAATTCATTTATACTTTAAGTGTCTCATTTCCTAATCTAATTCCCTCAGCATCAACCGACTTAATTCGACTACATTCCATTATCCTCGTTTTGCTTTTGTTGATGTTCATCTTATATCCTCCTTTCAGGACACTGTCCATTCCGTTCATATTAGGTGCATTGTGCTGCCACCTACTGCCAGGTACTCCACATCAGCGACCTCAGTAGTCAGACATCGCGAGAGAGCAGAATGGGGCGCTGCGCGGAACTCACGGACTTCGAACGTGATCAGGTGATTGGGTGTCACTTGTGTCATTTGTATGTACGCGCGATTTCCACACTCCTAAACATTCCTGGGTCCACTGTTCGCAATGCGATAGTGAAGTGGAAACGTGAAGGGACACGTACAGCACAAAAGCGTACAGGCCGATCTCTTCTGTTGACTGACACACACCGGCGACAGTTGAAAAGGTTCGTAATGCGTAATAGACATCTATCCAGACCATCACAGAGGAATTCTAAACTGCATCAGGATCCAATGCAACTACTATGACAGTTAGGCAGGAGGGGAGAAAACTTGCATTTTGCGATCTAGCGGCTGCTCATAAGCCACACATAACGCCGGTAAAAGCCAAACTTTCTCTGCCTCGTGATGACTGGGTGTTGTGTGATGTCCTTAGGTCAGTTAGGTTTAAGTAGTTTTAAATTCTAGGGGACTGATGACCATAGCTGTTAAGTCCGATAGTGATCAGAGCCATTTGAACCATTTGAAAAGCCAAACAACGCCTCGCTTGGTGTAAGGAGCGTAAACATTGGACGATTGAACAGTGGAAAAACGTTCTGTGGAGCGACGAATCACGGTACACAGTGTGGCGATCCGATGGCAGGGTGTGGGTATGGCGAATGCCCGGTGGACATCATCTGCCAGTGTGTGTAGTGCCAACAGTAAAGTTCGGATGCCGTTGTGTTGTGGTGTGGTCGTGCTTTTCATGGAGGGGGCTTGCACCCCTCGTTGTTTTGCGTGGCACTATCACAGCACAGGCCTACATTGATGTTTTAACCACCTTCTTGCTTTCCACTGTTGAAGATCCATTCGGGGATTGCGACTGCATCTTTCAGCACGATCGAGTACCTGTTCGTAATGCACGGCCTGTGTCGGAGTGGTTACCCGACAATAACATCCCTGTAATGGACTGGCCTGCACAGAGTCCCGACCTGAATCCAATAGAACACCTTAGGGATGTTTTGGAACGCTGACTTAGTGCCAGGCCTCACCAACCGACATCGATACCTCTCCTCAGCGCAGTACTCCGTGAAGAATGGGCTGCCATTCCCCAAGAAACCTTCCAGCACCTGACTGAACGTATGCCTGCGAGAGTGGAAGCTCTCATCAAGGCTGAGGGTGGGCCAGCACCATGTTGAATTCCAGCATTACCGATGGAGGTAGCCACGAGCTTGTAAGTAATTTTCAGCCAGGTGTCCGGATACTTTTGATAACATAGTGTACATCCTTTGTCATAAAGTATGCCACAACGATTTTCCACTATATATATCGTACAAATATAATATTTACTAACAAATTCATTAATTAAATATTCCATGGCCCCCTGGTTAGCCGAGAGGTCTAACGCATGGCTTTCCGGAGTGGGAAGGAGCGCCTAGTCTCCGGCACGAATCCGTCCGGCGGAGCCGGCCAGCCTTTGGATGGTTTTTAGGCGGTTTTCCATCTGCCTCGGCGAATGTGGGGTGGTTCCCCTTATTCCGCCTCAGCTACGCTATGTCGACGTTTGCTGCGCAAGCAAGTTCTCCACGTACCCGTACACCACCATTACTCTACCACGCAAACATAGGGGTTACACTCGTCTGGTGTGAGACGTTCCCTGGGGGGGTCCACCGGCGGCCGAACAGCACAATAAGCCTGGGTTAAGTGTGGGGCGGTGGAGGGGTGGACTACGGTAGCCGCGCGGGATTAGTCGAGCGGTCTAAAGCGCTGCAGTCATGGACTGTGCGGACGTTCGAGTCTTCCCTCGGGCTTGGGTGTGTGTGTTTGTCCTTAGGATAATTTAGGTTAAGTAGTGTGTAAGCTTAGGGACTGATAACCTTAGCGGTTAAGTCCCATAAGATTTCACACACATTTGAACATTTTTTTGGACTGCTGTAGTCGTCGTGGGGTTGTGGACCACGGCGTCTGCGGCGCGGACGGAGACTCTCCGTCGTTTCTAGGCCCCCAGTTAACATACAATACAATTATTCTATGGTGTTTATGGTCAGTTGGACGATATATTATCTGCACAAAGCTGAAATAACCCACTAAACGACAAAAATAGGTGTAGAAAATGGTACTTTTATCACAGAAACCAAAAAATAAGTAAAACGACAAAACATGCGTCTATGTACAAGTAGTCTTTGCGCACAGATGTATATTTGTTCGGCATGATGGTGTCATTACTATTAGTTACAACAAAGAACACCTTAAAATGTCGGTCTGAAGCTCAAAACATGGAACAGTATTATGAGGCAATTGGCGGGTAGTTCCTGGGGTGCAGATGCATCAACTCCACGAACAGCAGCAACATCAGGAGCCTGCACAACTGCAGAACACTGCGCCCCTGTCTAGCAGAGAAGTCACCATACCAACCTGGTGTGCGTGCAGCGCCACGATACCACGCGTATTGCCATGACAGCCCTGGGAGAGACAGGCCTAACAAAACTCTACCCTCTAGTCAGCAAGATGTATGAGACTGGCGAAATACCCTCAGACTTCAAGAAGAATATAATAATTCTAATCCCAAAGAAATCAGTTGACAGATGTGAAAATTACCGAACTATCAGTTTAATAAGCCACGGCTGCAAAACACTAACACGAATTCTTTACAGACGAATGGAAAACCTGGTAGAAGCCGACCTCGGGGAAGATCAGTTCGTATTCTGTAGAAATATTGGAACACGTGGGGCAATACTGACCCTACGACTTATCTTAGAAGCTAGATTCAGCAAAGGCAAGCCTACATTTCTAGTATTTATAGACTAAGAGAAAGCTTTTGACAATGTTGACTGGAATATCTCTTTCAAATTCTGAATGTGACAGGGGTCAAATACAGGGAGCGAAAAGATGTTTACAATTTGTACTGAAACCAGATGGCAGTTATAAGAGTAGGGGGGCATGAAAGAGAAGCAGTGGTTGAGAAGGGAGTGAGAAAGGGTTGTAGCCTATCCCCAATGTTATTCAATCTGTATACTGAGCAAGCAGCATAGGAAACAGAAAAAAATTCGGAGCAGGCATTAAAACCCATGGGAAAGAAATAAAAACTTGGAGGTTCATCGATGACATTGTAATTCTGTCAAAGACAGGAAAGGACCTGGAAGGACAGCTGAACGGAATGGACAGTGCCTTGAAAGGAGGATATAAGATGAACATCAACATAAGCAAAACGAGGATAATGGAATGTAGTCGAATTAATTCGGGTGATGCTGAGGGTGTTAGATTGGGAAATGAGACACTTAAAGTAGTAAAGGAGTTTTGCTATTTGGGGAGCAAAATAACTGATGATGGTCGAAGTAGAGAGGGTATAATATGTAGACTGGCAATGGCAAGGAAAGCGTTTCTGTAGAAGAGAAATTTGTTAACATCGAGTATAGATTTAAGTGTCAGAAAGTCGTTTCTGGAAGTATTTGTATGGAGTATAGCCATGCATGGAAGTGAAATGTGGACGATAAATAGTTTGGACAAGAAGAGAATAGAAGCTTTCGAAATGTAGTGCTACAGAAGAATGGTGAAGATTAGGTGGGTAGCTCACATAACTAATGAGGAGGTATTGGTTGGTTGGTTGTTTGGGGGGAAGAGACCAAACAGCGGTCTCATCGGATTAGGGATGGATGGGGAAGGACGTCGGCCGTGCCCTTTCAAAGGAACCATCCCAGCATTTGCCTGGAGTGATTTAGGGAAATCACGGAAAACCTAAATCAGGATGGCCGGACGTGGGATTGAACCGTCGTCCTCCCGAATGCGAGTCCAGTGTGCTACCACTGCGCCACCTCGCTCGGTTGAGGAGGTATTAAACAGAATTGGAGAGAAGAGTAATTTGTGGCATAACTTGACTAGAAGAAGGGATCGCTTGGTAGGACATATTCCGAGGCATTAAGGGATCACCAGTTTAGTGTTGGAGAGAAGTGCGGAGAGTAAAAATCGTAGAGGGAGACCAAGAGATGAATACACTAAACAGATTTAGAAGGATGTAGGTTCAGTAGGTACTGGGAGATGAAGAAGCTTCCACAAGATAGTGAAGAATGGAGAGCTACATCAAACCAGTCTCTGGACTGAAGACCACAACAACAACAACAACAACAACAACTGACCCCTCAAAAGCAATAAAAGGGTTCTATTTTACTAGGAACGATTGGGTTGAGCTCAACTGTATCCGAAGTGGCTATACTAGATGCAAGGCAACGCTCTATAAATGGGGATTCGTGGATAACCCAAGCTGTGACTGTGGAGCACCTGAGGTAACTCTGGAGCACATCACAAAAGACTGCCCTACTAGGAAATTCAGTGGATCAGGAGTTCATAGAAGTCACACCTCGAGCTATGATGTGGATGCAAGATCTGGGCATCGATGTGTAACCAATAGCTTCTAGTCTCGCATGATACATGGTATGTTTCTGTATACCATACGAGGGGGGACACAAAAGAAACCGGACTCCGAGGGCGCTGCCACTCGCAGACGTAGTTCAGGGTTCTCACGCTAGACGGTGTTAGTAGAGACCTGCATGAAACAGCTGTGCAGACGGCGTCAGTCTAGAGCTGAACGTGCAAGTGTGGTATTGTGTTTCTCTGACAGTTGGCGGGTCACCTCTGCGAACTCGTTATGGCAACTTTAAAAGAACAAAGAATGTGTCTGAAATTTTGTTTCCTGCTTTAAAAAAAAAACTGCAACGGAGACACACTGAATGCTTCAGGAAGCTTTCCAGGAGGACGCTATGAGCCGCACACAGGTTTTCGAGTGGTTTGGGCGCTTTAAACGTGTTGAGATGTGTGTTTAAGACCAAGCTCGTTCTGGACGCCCTTTAACATCGCGAAATGAGGAGAACATTGAAAAGGTCCGCCAAAAGATCGAGGATCGTCGCCAAACGATCGACCAAATTTCAGCAGGGACAGGAATCAGTTGGAGCTCGTGCCAGCGGATTTTGAGTGAGGATTTACACACGAGACGTGTTGCTGCTAAATTTGTTCCGCGCCTTCTCACACAGGAGCAAAAAAACCATCCGCATGAATGTGTGTCAGGACTTGAAAACAGAGATTGCACGTGATCCAAACTTCTTGAACAAAATCGTGACAGGGGATTAGAGTTGGTGTTATGGGTATGATCCAGAAACCAAGCAAGCGTCAAGCCAGTGGAGGACTCGCAACTCTCCCAGGCCAAAAAAAGCAAGGCAAGTGAGGTCAAATGTGAAAACGACGATCATTGCCTTGTCTGATGTTCGTGGAATTGTGCATCGGGAATTCGTACCCCCTGGCCAGACTGTTAACCAGCACTTTTACTTAGATGTTTTAAGGCGTCTGCGAGAGGATGTGAGGGGGAAACGCTCGGAACTTTGGCGATCAGGTGACTAGAGATGGGGGATCCGCTCCTGAACTGATTCATAGAGTTGAATCTTTCAAAAGAGTGAACAATCAGTGATTCAGAAAAAAAAGAACGGTAGCTCCAAACGTTTCCCACAGCAGAGAGAGAGAGAGAGAGAGAGAGAGAGAGAGAGAGAGACAGAGCATATCAGCGGGGCCTCTGCTGGTCAGAGCATACTGCACGCCACACAACACAGCCAGCGCCGGCCTCTGCCCTGCTTCTGCCTTGGCTGCCTGCATTGTGCAGTGCCCCATTGGATTTTGTGTTTCACATACGCCATGCCGTCTCTGTGCTTCCTCTGCCGCGTGCAGTGTCTGGAGCAGCTTAACTTAGCATCCCACTCTGTCGGCGATCGTTTCAGTCGCACGTGCTGCCCTCTGGGTGGTTGATGCGAGCAACAGGACAGAGAGCCTCCTAGCGGAGAACATAAGAACTACTTGCAACAACCTGCTCGCAAGAGAACGGACGATTTGTCTCGGAGCGGGTGACTGGTGGCCGTTCATCGCTCCCCCCACCCTCGGAACTCGCCCGCTCAACGCTCACCCCACCGTTCTCGACTCTAGTGAGAGCGTTGAGCAAAGCAACTCAGGTGTCACTCTGGTCTCTGCGGTCTTAGCTCACACAGTAATACAGCTTGCAGCTCGACCTGCTTGACTCAGCGCCTCTGCATTGGAGTTTGTCTCTACTGGATATCGTTCTTCGTAGTAATACTGCAATGTATATTACGTTATTATGTTATGTATACATCATTTGATTTTATTTTATTTTTATTTGTTTAAACTGATCAGATTAGGTTCCTGATGACTCCTCTTACTATAGGATTTTTGTTACGGACACTCGAATTTACGCATTAATTACGAGCGAACCATTAAACGTATCGCAAAATGTGATACACCAATATTTTCCTTGTTTTATTCTGCATAAGGCTATATGCAGCACTTTAGTCTTACAGTCAAATTTATATATTTTTTTTCTTATTCTGGTACGGATTTTACGATTTTAGGCGTCTTCAGAAGGAAATGTTCACTTTAAAAATATATGGCTTGCGATGTATTTGTACAAGGTTAATGAAATTTTAATACATTATAGCCAAATATATTGTTAATTTAAATCTCAAGTTACAACATTTTCCGATCACCCAAAGAACCACGATAGTGCAAAATAAATCAATAATCAAAAACTTTGTCATATCGTGGAAATTTCAATAAACAATACAAAATTCTTACTCATTATCTGTGTTACTTCAAAATAGGATCAAATAAGATCAAAATACAGGTATAGTACTGGAATAAACCAAGTTTAAAGGGCAATGTGCCTTCCATTTATTTTCTATTGTGAATGAGTGGTGAGTCATGAAAAAGAGCTAGTTCATTTCAGGGAGTGAACAGTTCTGATCCGATCTCTGAAAAGAACAGTTTTGCCCATCTCTACAGGTGACCGGTTTCTGCATCACGACAACGCTCCAGCACACACGGCCTTATGAGTGACCCACTATTTGGCGTCTCAGAGGTGGTCTGTCGTTCCCCACGATCCGTATTCGCCGGACCTAGCCCCGTGCGTCTTTTTCCTGTTTCGACGAATTAAAAAAGCGCTAAAAGGGGAGCGTTATGACGATGTGGAGGCGGTAAAAACAGCTTCGCAAAGGGCACTGCACAATATCAAACTTGAAGAGTTCCAAACATGCTTCCAACAGTGGGAAAAGAGACTTGATAAGTGCATCGCATGTAATGGAGAGTGTTTTAAAGGTGACTGAAGTAATTTTGCAAAAAGGTTCATCAATAAATTTTTTATGACAACAATCCGGTTTCTTTTGGGTCCCCCCTGGTACACTATGTGATCAAGAGTATCCGGACACCTGGCTGAAAATGACTTACAAGCTCGTGGCCTCTCTTGTAACCATATAATGAAGGCTTTCACGACCGGATGTTTCAGCTGGCGAGAATTCTTCCGGGTTGTATGGCCGTGGTCCGTGGAATTCTTCTATCTTTGACATTTCGTCCAAAGGTACGTTGGACGTCATCGCCGGTGTTCCTGGTTGTGCTGAGTCCAGCCGACTAACACAACGAGGAGCACATCCGAAGATGTCCAACGTAGCTTTGGACGAAACGTCAGATATAGGAGAGTTCCATGGACCACGACCATACAACCAGGAAGAATTCTCAGCAACTCTGTTGTAACTTCTTCCACTGGAGTTTGTCGAGGATCATCTTGTGCCAACTAAACGATCCCGTGACGAAATGCGCCGTTCTTTTCTGGACGTTATCCACATCTTCTGTTAATACAGGGTTGTAAGGTGTCAGGCAAATCCAACACCTTCCATGAAAACCCTGACATGATAAGCAAATCCGGCAGTATGTCACATAGCTCCGAATAAATCCTGACATTAAATTAACCAAAGTAATACGATCAACGAGTGAGCAAATGGAATACCACAGACTAACACAAGAACGCCTAAATGCATGTCATGCCGTCCCACCGTGAAACAGGCGCAGTTCCGAGGGGAGAAACGAGAACAGAAGCGAGAGCAGAGCCGTGTAGGCTAGGAGGCGCGACGATAAGGGACGGACACCCACATTGGCAGCTGACCGCCAGAACCACCCCCCAGCCCATGTTAAAAGATAGAGCCCTCCAGAAGAACAGTATAGATCTTACGATAACACTAAAAGGGCCACACCAGCTGCAAGTTTTAGCGTGGGACTATACACGTCTCCGTTACGTTGCAATCGTTAAAAACATTGCCCCACCACGAAAAGTGTACAACGTTTCTCATTGGATGGACAGAATTTTTATAGGCGGAGCTTAAGGTTAACATTGAGACCCTGATTGGTCAGTTGAAAACACAGTCAGATAGTTTTTTTTTTTAAACCAACTTCGGTAAATTGTAGTAAGGAGAAGTTGGGAGAGAGTTGCTTCCGAGACGGGGAGGTGTGGAGCTGCGTCGCCCACCGCCCCCTGACACTGACTAAACACCGACAAGGTAATGAACGCACGTGATGCCGCATTTTCGAGCGCATAAGGCTTCACTCAGAACTGCAGAAGTATCATCTGTTACATCCCCTTTTTACGTAATACTAGTGTCGATCGTCAATTAAATCTCATGGTATTGACATTTGCTACGTAAGTAAATACTGAAACGCGATGATTTTTCTGTTGTATAATTATTGAGAAGCCACATCAGCCACTGTAATTTACCACAAGTTAAATAAGTAATTAAAGATAATTGAGGGTCACTATAGACCATTTTGATAGTTTTCTCTTTTATGAAACTTAAATCTACATTTTAGGTGTGATATGGCATAGGTCATCCTTCGATCCATTGTAGAACTTGGAAACCCATTCAGGGAATATTCGTTCACATTTTTGTTGAACGCAGTTGGTTTTTATCATCCTGTATTAAAACATTTCCTTCTATCAATAGTGCAATTTATAAACAATGTTTTGTGAGTAGAATAAAATTTCCAATGGTAAACTTAACTGCTTTTTCGACGTTATTTTACCAGCTAACTAAAAATAGGAAAGCCTTGAACCCCTTCCACTAAATTTCGTTAGTATTAAGATTCTTTTACAGGGAGTGCAGTGGAGCTGACGCTGAAGTCATTAAGTATTTGGTTATATCATCGCTAGTCTCACTGAACTCTTCTGAATTCTACATGTCATGTGTGGTCTGGCGTCTCCTTACCAGCAACAGGTCCCAGGTTCAAACTAGTCAATTCCCTAAAAAACACGCTCAGAGCGTCGTTGCGCGAAAGTGGTAGGGAGACACGACTTAGAACAAACAGACACCACGCAGAATGTTAGAGGGTGGGGCACATAAAAGTGGACCGGACAAGTGTATACGGTTGGACGTGTATGAGGGCATATAACCACACCCCGTGACGCACACACCACGTGTACGTCGCCATGCGGTCCTAATCGCTTCGGAGGGTAGTGGGGATTGTGTCAGTGTGTGTGGAGCAGTGAAGCAGCGGATGTTCGTTGTGGAAAGTTACGTGACAACAAAGTCGTGGAAACGAAGCGATCAAATATTTGCGGGGAAGTTTGATAGTGTTAAAGCGCCAGCAAAGAGTGCTGTACAACACTACTTCCTCAAATAAGTGCTTATAATAGTTTCCACAACGAAACTTTGTCTCGAAACCTGACAGAAAATCCAAAGAGATTCTGGTCGTATGTCAAGCAACCTAGCGGCAAGAGACAGTCAATGCGCGATAGCAATGGAGGTACTATCGAATACAGTGCTGCCAAAACAAACTTACTAAACACAGCCTTCCGAAATGCCTTCACAAAAATAGACGAAGTAAATATTCCAGAATTCGAATCAAGAACAGCTGCCAACATGAGTAACGTAGAAGTGAATATCCCCGGAGTAGTGAAGCAACTTTGAAACACGTATGTAACATAGCAGCGATGGCGAGGCATTGTAGCATCTGTGACCAGAGAGTATGCGCTTGACCGCGCGAGTGTTGCGAGCGGTTCTCAGTCTGTCAGTCAGTCGTTGCGAGTCTGTCAGTTAGTCGTTGCGAGTCTGTAGCTCTGTCTAGTTGAGAGCAGTACTCTGTCAGTAGTCGTCATGTAGTGCAATACGCTAATAGTCGTCATGCAGAGCAGTCGGTCAGTAGTAGCAGCCCAGTGCGGTTGTGTGATGTAGGCGGTCGGCAACACTGGTCAAGATGGTGAATAAGGTATACTATTAATTAATATAATCATTAGATAATGTAAAAATTTATTTATTGTAATTATTCTCCAACAAGTCCCCCAATAATAATTTTTATTTCAAAAGCATTTTCTCAAAAATTTAATTTTTTATTGAACTAAAGATTTCGTTGCACTTCCCATTTCATTCCGCTTCTTTTGAAGAAAAATTTCACAAAAATCACAAAAAAAGAGAATATTATTATTTGCAATGCAGTTCCTCCAAGCGGTGCGCAACAACAAGAGCAGAAATGTGACATCCATTTATTCTGAGGTAAGACTTTAATTCTGATTGTTTTACACACGGCCAAAGACCGATATTTCGGTTTAATTGAATTTTCTTATCACTGAATGGACTTTAATTTTTTGGTGAAGAATTTATATTTGAGTCAGATTGCGAATTTCACATTTTTGTTGCCATTGTCAGTACATTTCATTGTGGGCAGGTTACGCTTAGCGCAATGTCCATTAGCATCCCTAAATAATATTGGCCATTCTTTTAAATTTCTGTGGGGAGGTTACACTCGGCTCCCATTTGTATTAAGTATTGTCCTTTCTTTTTCTTTTAAAATTTTGTGGGGAGGTTACACTTGGCGACACCCAGTCCAGGATCGTATTTCGTTGAGAGTCTTTTGAGCGACAGTCAGATATCTGCTCTTATTTGCTTAGATATAATTAGGATTTGGCGCAACGCTTTTACTAATCTTGTGACTTTCCTTCTACAGGTCAACGGCAATTTGTTGCTTTGTTGTATTTGTGTGTTGCTTTTGCATTGTGTTTATTTGTTTTGTGAAAAATTTTGACTATTGTAAAAATGCCGCGAAAGACTGTGAATAGTGTATCGCGAGGTATTACGAACGAAATTACCGGCTCAAATGACTTTACCGATAGGACATGTGACACGCAGTGTAATGATGACAATCCTGCGTTCACTAACAATCAGTGCATTCCAACCACTAATGATGACTTTTACCATGATAATGAACAAACGAACTCAATTGTCTCGTCTGTTAATTTGACGACAATTGATGACGCAGAGCGGTCTATAGTAATGAGCGCTACCCAGCTTAACACAACCGGTTTGGAAGATTCAAGTAACATACAGACAAATTTTTCGAATGAAAATGGTCAGTGTAGTGAAGGTACGACGGATTTATTTAATTCCGAAATAGGGACTGACAGTGTATGTTTGACTGACAAACCTTTTGGTGAATCTCAGAATAACCAATTGGTTACGGAAAGCGAGACAATTCCAGATCCACCACTAAACAGCACAGAGAATATAAACGCTAGTTTTGACTTGGTACGAATTATGAAAAGTTTGCTACAACAGCCAAGTGAGAAAATAGACAGTAATAATGCGGATCTCAAACAACAACTTAATGAACAGGTCAAACAACTTAGGGAAGATAACAAACACTTAAATGAGAAACTTGACAATAATGACGAAAATCTCAAACAACTTAGTGAACAGGTCAGACAACAGAATGAAAAATTAGACGACAATTCCAGACAGCTTAGTGAACAAATAAGAGCCGTTGCCGCGCAGTGCCATGACACTAAGGAACAGTTGCGCGTGGAAATTGAGACTTGTTCACAAAAAAATAGCGAAGAAATAAAGTCTGTTGCGCAAGAATTAAGGGAAATGCAGACAGCCGCAACAGAAACACTCAGAGACGAAATTAGCGGAGTCGCTAAACAATGCTCTGAAAAAGCTACACAATTACGGGAAGAGTTTAAAGCCATGACGGTAGAACTTTCGCGCACAGTGGACGCAAAGATAGACGCGAAATTCGAACAGCAGAACACTCAGATTAACGAGCGCTTTAATCAGCACATACAGAACAGTGATACGCGTTTCCGCAAATTTATTCAGGATCAAAATAAAGTCAAACGTCAGGTTATGGAAACAATCACTGCACAAAGACAAGAGGACAAACGTAAAATGTTCGCGAAAGCGAAGACGTATGTAGACAATAATATTACTACAGTGTCCGACAAAATTAATACCATAGAACAGTTGAACGCGGAATTAAGGGATGAAATTTCTGATCTTAAATCAAAAACAGATACACACACAGTAAATATTCAAACAGTGACAGATAAATTCGAACAATTAGATCTAACACAGGATTGCGATGTCATCAAAGCTGATGTTAAAAAACTGAGCGAAACTACGCGTAAGTTGCAAAAACAGATTAATGCGTCTGATTCTAAAACCGATGATCAGGTTAAGATACTGACTGAAAAATGTGATGAATTGGCCAATCGTATTGATGTTATCGAAAATACTAATGACAATAAATCAGACGATACTGCACCGGTTTCATTTATCCAAACACCTGAATTTCAAAATTTACAGTAGACAATTAATGAGATCGATTCATCTAACAACACGTTACGTAGGAAGTTATCAAATTTACAACAAGAAGTAACAGAGATGAAAAACATTTCAGTTAATAACCTACCACAACAGGCGCCACTTTATGAACATGTGTCAGACTCACGCAGCGCGTATAATTTGGGTAATCTGCAGAGAGTACGGGACTTAGATTCCGAACAACCACAGTTCAATAGATACTCTTACGATCCTGAACCTGTTGCATCACACAGAGATGATAATTTCGATTACAAACATTTTCTGTCAGTGAGAAAGTTTAAAGTTTTTAAAAACGATAGAACGCAGATTCACCCACTGGATTGGATTCAACAGTTTAGCTTTGCTCTTCCACCGACTTGGCCTGTAACACATAAACTTGAATTTATTTGCAGTTTTTTGGAAGGCGAACCGGCAACTCGTATGAGACCGATCGCGAGACAGTGTTACTCGGTAGAGGAATTTCAGAATGCTTTTCTGTCAGCGTACTGGTCGAAGACGACACAGCGCGGAATTAAAGACCAACTAATTAGTTTGCCAAACTATGAAAACTCAAATTTTCCCAGTGTAACGCAATTTTTTGAGCACATGGTACAACAAAACCAGTACCTAAGTGAACCGTACAGTGAATCCGCACTGATACAATTATGCATTTCCAAATTACCACGGTCATTACGAGTGTCACTCCTAACAGGTCAGCAAAAAGAAAATATTTCAGCGTTCAGAGATCTTTTACAGCTCTTGGAAGTACAGCAATCTGATTATTCTTTTGTAAACAAAAATTTTTCTTATAATAACCAAGGTCAACAAAAGTACAGCAATTATGATCAGGGACGTAATTTCAATCGGAAAGATAACAGACGCTTTAGGAACGACAACTACCAAAACTTTAATAACAGGCAAAATTCTAATTATCAATACCGTCAAAATTTTCAGCAACAGGAACAACACTTTGGTAACAATAGAGGTGTTTCACAACAACAACATCAAAACCAGCCGGTTAGCATACCTAACCAACAATGGAATACACAAGGTCAACCAGGCTTTAATGTTTCGCCGCGTGGACGTATAGTCCCTGGTTCAACAAATAGTAACGCACGGGAGCAGAGAAACAACTATGTACAAAGAAGACAGTATTTCAATTCCTATCGCAATACACCGTATAGGAATGATTATTACGACAGACGTAAAAACGATGAGCACAATTACCAGCGTACATATAATAACAGTCGGTCTCACCAACAGCAAAATCATACGCAAGAACATATTCTCATGAATGAACCCGACAGTAGGTACCATCCAGAGCGTAACACGTCTGGAAGAAGTAATAGAACAGTTCAAATAGTAGAAATGCCACAGAATCCTCCTAGTAACAATAACACGTCAGATAGAATCTGACTAGATACTGCACAGGACGCATCTTCTAATAACACAAGCACTACCTTTGACACGCAAAATGTTGTTCACGAAAATGTAATTACTTTTGACAATATCAGAGACACTCTTTTACAGGAAAGACCAGTTGTCCAGAAAACTATTTCACATCCTGTTATTGAAATCAAAATTGGTTCTTCGAAATTTTCAGCAGTAATTGATTCCGGATCACCAATATCAGTAATAAATGAAGAGACTTTTAATGAGTGCAACAAAGAGAATACGTATCCGACATTACCATTAGGCAAAACAAAAGTGAAAGGAGCAGTACCGAGTAAAGGAGTAGACGTTAAACTACAGACGCATTTATCATTTTGTATTGGAGGTCATACTTTCCACTCTAATTTTTGGATTGTTCCTTTATTGACAACAGACATTATTTTAGGCACGAATTTTCTGGTACAACACGACGCAGTTATCGACTTTCAGAATTCTTATTTAATGCTAAAGGATGAAAATGTACAATTGGCTTTAGAGTTTCAGCACTCTTTATCTACGGAAGAACAAACAATTAACCGCACAGAGGTCATTTCCGCAACACGTAACATAGACTGTAATCCCACATTGTTCATGGATACGTACGTACACAACTATAATACTCCAGACGAAGCTGACTACGACGTAATGCAATTGATTTCTGATAAGGTTAAAGAGAGCAGTGCAAGTACAGACGACGAACGAACGCAGTTACACAAGATTCTTTTACAGCAAGCTCCAGTTTTTGACAACATTCCTGGTACTATGTCCGGCTTTATGTATGAATTTCAAGTGAAACAGCACGACACATTTAAAGCAAAGCATTATCCCATTCCATATATCCACAGAGAACAAGTTAAAAAAGAATTGCAGGATATGCTTGATCAAGGAATTATTGAACCAGCAGTTAGTCCGTACATAAACCCGCTGCATATTGTTAAGAAAAAAGATGGCTCACTTCGCCTTGTACTTGATTCACGTCACATTAATGACATTATTATTAATGAAACAGATCGACCACAGACACTAGAGGATCTTTTACAGAAATTTCATGGTACAGCTATTTATTCTACATTAGATTTGAAATCGGGATTTTGGCATATTCAACTTCATCCGAACTGCAGAAAATACACAGCTTTTCTCTGTTTCGGCGACTGTTATCAATTTTGCAAACTACCGTTCGGCTTAACTATTTCTTCTGCAGCTTTTATTCGCGGTTTGAACACAATACTTCCGACAGAACTTAAAGACAGAATTACGACGTATGTAGACGACATTCTTATCGCAGAAGCTAACTGGTCTGAACACAATCTGATTCTTGAACAACTGCTGCAAACTTTTCATGCACAAGGACTTACAGTTAACCTCAGTAAATCGCATTTTGGCAAAACTTCCATAAAATTTCTTGGACACGTAATTTCAGCAGAAGGCATTGCGCCTGATCCAGAAAAACTTCAAGCTCTACGTGACATTACTGTTCCTACGACGAAGAAGCAATTACGCAGTTTTTTAGGCTTAATTAACTTTTTTCGCAAATTTATTCATCACTCTGCTTTAGACACACCCAGATTATGTCAATTAACAGGTAAAAACAGTATTTGGTCTTGGGATAAGCAAGCACATTTTGAATTCATGAACCTGAAACATGCTCTGTTGAATGCACCACTATTATCGCACCCAGATCTCACCAGAAATTTTTCCATTGCCACTGACAGTTCCAACACCGCTTTAGGCGTACACATTTTCCAGGAAATCGAAGAAGACGGTTCTATAGTAATTAAAAACATCGCATTTGCAAGTCGCATTTTGTCACTTGCTGAACGAAATTATTCCGTTACAGAACTGGAAACATTATGTGTTGTATGGGCTTTTACGAGATTTCGGCACTTTCTTTATGACAGACATACCACCGTTTACACAGACCATAGAGCTATACAATTTTTGCTTTCAGCTAAATTTACTCACGACAGATTAAGCAGATGGAAACTTTATTTACAAGAATTTAATTTTACAATAGTTCACATTCCAGGCACACAAAATGTTATAGCAGACGCACTATCGCGTTCTCTCGGCAACAATCAGCAAGACGTAGCAACCAACTTCTGCAAAACAAATTTCAGTGTCATGTACATTCAGCAAGTTGCTTTTGAAAATTTTATTTCATCGTCATTACAGGACATAGCACA
This sequence comes from Schistocerca serialis cubense, assembly GCF_023864345.2. Classification (NCBI taxonomy): domain Eukaryota; kingdom Metazoa; phylum Arthropoda; class Insecta; order Orthoptera; family Acrididae; genus Schistocerca; species Schistocerca serialis. The sequence continues at coordinate 106,781,178 of NC_064649.1, forward strand.
AGAACAAAATAAAGACAATGTGTGGAAAGAAATTAAACACCTTTGGCAAGATAGAAAAAATGTTACGATTAGAAACCATTACACTGTACGTAATGACGTTCTGTTTCGCCGCTCTCATCCTGACAGCAACAATTGGTTATTATGCATTCCTGACGAACTGGTCAACAAATTAATTTGGTACACTCATTTAAGCTACGCACATTACGGAGCACGAAAATGTTTTCTTATACTGAGACAGAACTGTTATTTTGCCAACATGGAGAAACGTATACGACGAGTTTTAGCGTCTTGTAAAATTTGCCAGAAAGCTAAATCAGACACCACTTCACATATTCCTCCTTTATATCCCATTATACCTGTTAAATTAAGACATATGGCCGCAGTAGATATTTTTGGTCCGATTCCCAGAACTAACAGAGGTTTTTGCTACATTTTTGTCGCTGTTGAGCTCACTTCAAAATTTGTTACTTTCACTCCGTTACGCAAAGCTACTGCTAAAACTGTTTCTAAAGCATTTGTAAAACATTTTCTATCTCATGTAGGGCATGTAATGAAAGTAATTTCTGACAATGGATCTCAATTTCGTAGTAGCGTATGGACACGCATGTTACGAGCCAGAAACATTTCTCCGATTTATATATCCAAGTACCATGCTTCTTCGAACCCTTGTGAACGGTTAATGAAAGAAATTGGTAAGCTGTGCCGAATATACTGCCACAAAAGACATATTGATTGGGATACACACATACTCTCATTCCAAGATGTAATTAATTCTATTCCTAATGAATCCACTATGCTATCTCCGTCTGTTATACTGAAAAATGCTGAACCACCTAACAAAATTAAAGAATTAATAACATTTCCTACATCTCGTCGATTACGACACCACGAAATAATTGACATTGCACTGAACAACATCAAACGTGCCGCAGAGCGCCGGAGAAGACAGCAAAAACAGGTTTGTACACGCCGCGTCTTTCACGTTGGACAGAAGATACTAATACGTACACACTATTTATCCAGTAAATTAAAAGGTAAGTGCAGTAAATTTGAACTTCTATACGCAGGTCCATATCGGATTCGCAGCATCCCTCACCCCAATGTTGTACATGTCGAAACTTAGAGAACTAGAAAATCGAAAGGCAATCACCATATTTCAAACATTAAACCGTTTATTGAGTGAGACCACTGTATGATTCAACACACTATGATGTCATTTACTAATGCAATTAATTCACCTGACTAATTACTGATGATTATCGTATTTTTTCTTGGCAAGTGCCCGGCAAGGTAAGGTTAGCAGGTCGCTTTTCTTGTCGTTACACATCAGACCGTGCACATTTTCCACTTTTTTGTGTGTATGATTGTTTTCAAGTTTTGTTTGTATGTACTGTGAAATAGTTAAGATATAACACACACCAGTTGACTTTGACATTTTTTGTTGCCCTATGACACCTCAAGATCGTGACTGTTTTACATTTTTTTTTTTTTGCTACTGCATTATATTATTCTGTGTACATTTTTGCATCTGAACACTGTCAACGTCTTTAACATATTACGTTTTCTGTCATGTTATGCTGTATGGTTAATTGTGTCACCATAAACCAGTCATTATTTAGTGGGTATATGATTTAAATGCAAGACATTAATCTCTGTCATCAATTTCAGAAAGAAATGATGCATGTAAGAAATAAATTCAACAGAAATGGGAATTACACCTACGGAATAAACGAAAGAGGATGCAATAACTTTATGAGGAAGAGTAAATGGATCAGGATTAACAAGCATTAACAAGAATATACTATACTCATCGTAGAATAGCAGTCTTAACTAATTTTTTCTTTCAGAATACAAGGTGATTGATGCAGGCTGTCAGACTGAACTACACATCTTAGTTTTAATGATGAAATATGCTAGAGATAAGGAATAGTTAGGTAATGAGTAGTGAAGTGATTTTTTGCAGATGATAATGAATACTGATGAATAATGATGAAGGAAATGGTATTATGAATAATGAAGTTTTTCTTTACAGTTGATGATAATAGTGAAGTTATGATGATATGGATAATGAAGTTTTCTTTACAGATGAGGATAATGTTGAAGTTATGTATTTATGTTATGTAGTTATTTAAGTATTTGTTGCAGTTTGTTTTGACAGCAGGTGTTATATTGCATAGTAGGATGACAGAAAGTTTTGGAAAGGACAGCTATGGAGCACATTTTATACACATTTCACTACCTGTTAATTCGAAGTTCACTACTTTTCAGCATAGTGTGCGTTTCTTCTTTCAGGTCAATAATCCGTTTTTGTAATTTTTCCAGGAGAAGTTTTTTCATGATACTTACTAAACCTGTTACTTATTATACCTGTTCTAGTACTTGCATTTTTATATTTTTACCCATTTGTGTTTATCATTTATAAACGTGATCACATATACTGCCTTGTTGCATGACCTTGCTACAGCTGACTCATGACGAATGACGTTACTTATCCTCATTTGCAGCAACGGGTCAAAAGCAAATAGTGTTATGTCTCAGCAATTAATTATCGATCCCAACGCAATGCATTGCTAACAAAAAAAAAAAAAAATGTATTAACAGTCCCAAATAGTGATACCAGTTTGAGAAAGTTCTGAGTAATGCTGATTAGCTCTGAAGAGTATGTCACTTGAGTAATGACTTCTTAATGAGACAAAAAAAAAGTATATATTTAAAATAATGCTTTGTCACTAGCTAATAACTGCCACTGTTTATTGTAATGATACTACTTATAATGCCTGTGATTACTAATGATTTGACTGTAATTAACTGATTTTAATAATGACTTTGTAATGATCTGAATACTACTGAAGGAGGAACACTGTTTATTGTAATGATACTACTTATAATGCCTGTGATTATTAATGATTTGACTGTAATTAACTGATTTTTAATAATGACTTCGTAATAATCTGAATAATACTGAATGATGATTCTATTCAATACTTGCTGGCCACTGAGTGCCAATAATTAATGTCACTTGAAGAATTGTTATTAATTATGCCATTAATTAGCCCTTTTTTTCCCATGTTGAATTTTCATGTTTTGGTTAATGGCCAATGAGTGCCAATAATTTGTATCACTCAATGTATTATGTTAATGCTAGGCCAATAATTGACTCTCCTTTTCAATTAAGGCTTCTGATGAACATTATTCTGTCTTACTAAATATACTTTGTAACTGGCCAAGGACCGCCACTGTTTATTGTAATACGATTACCCATGATGCCAGATAGTGATTCTTAATAGATTGTAATGGCACATAATTAATTAACTATGGTACTGTTTAATAATGCTTTGTAATTAACTATGGTACTGTTTAATAATGCTTTGTAATTAATTAAGGCTAATAATCCTTACTATATTAGAATGACAAATGATTAATTAATTAACTGTAATTAGACAAATGATTAATTAACGACAAATGATTAATTAATGACAAATGATTAATTAACTGTAATTAGGAGAAGGTTAATGATTCTTAATTATACTCTGTGACAAAAAAGAATGCGATTATTTCATAATGCTTTGTAACCAGGAAAAGAAGGCTACTGATTCTATGTAAAACAATTAACGAACATTTTTCTGTAATACTACATACTTGGTACAGAAATGTTCAATAACTGGGCTATGAATGCCACAAACTATCAATGAAGACTGTAATTGTCAATATTATGTGACTTGATGTCCTTCACCTCATAAGCTGACTACCCTGAATTACTGCAATGTCCATTTGTCCTGTTTATCCTAGTGATCATGGAGCACTATATTTGGTTTTTGCACTAATTCTACGTTGGTGTGCCTTGTAAGAGTGTGGTGTTAACACGACATGCTGTCCACCACCATGAGCGATGAAGACATTATTATGGTCCCACTGTTTGGTGTACGTAATGTACTGCCAAAATGAAAACATGGAACATTACTACGACAGTTCAGTGTCTTGGCTACACTGATAAATTCTGATGGGAAAAGAACTTCAAGTTGTGTCACTTGGTGTTGTACTTCTGTGGAAAGATATGGACTTTCAGAGCAGCTGTGTGCAATCTAAAGTGCTACAACCATGATGCAATCCTTCCCTTTCCTATCCTGATTCTTGTCACATAAAGAAAAAATTTTTTTGGTAACATCATTTATGTTCATAGGTTATACATTTTTTCGATTCCTGAACTCCAGTGCGAGTACACTTATGGCACTGGTCGACATGATGTTTGCCATTATGTTTATTTGTTGTGAAAATGCTAAAGACATTTTTCAGTGCATGTGCACTTTGGACATGATTTTCTTGCCATTAAGTTTATTCATTGCGAAAATGCTAAAGACATTTTTTTGATTTGTTCTGAAGTACAGTATATGTACACTCTTGTCTTTTATATTGTATATACATTTTTTATTTTCTGAACTACAGTGCATGTGCACTCATGTCACTTGTCAACATAATATTTTTTGCCAGTCTGTTTATTTGTTCTGAATATGCTAAAGAATTTTTTCAGTGCCTGTGCACTTTGTTATCTGTCAAAAAATTTGTATATACATTTTTCTGATTTGCTACTATGTTTAGTATTCACATTTTGTCTTTGTCTGATATATTTTGTACTTAGTGCGTGTGCACAACATTTAAATATTCTGTAAGTTGTAGAATTTTGTTAATTAAAGAAAAATTTTGCCGCGCTTGGCAAGTCCAAATGACTCACCATCGCTGCCAAATTTTTGCCCCCCCAGTGGAGGGTTATGAAACACGTATGTAACATAGCAGCGATGGCGAGGCATTGTAGCATCTGTGACCAGAGAGTATGCGCTTGACCGCGCGAGTGTTGCGAGCGGTTCTCAGTCTGTCAGTCAGTCGTTGCGAGTCTGTCAGTTAGTCGTTGCGAGTCTGTAGCTCTGTCTAGTTGAGAGCAGTACTCTGTCAGTAGTCGTCATGTAGTGCAATACGCTAATAGTCGTCATGCAGAGCAGTCGGTCAGTAGTAGCAGCCCAGTGCGGTTGTGTGATGTAGGCGGTCGGCAACACTGGTCAAGATGGTGAATAAGGTATACTATTAATTAATATAATCATTAGATAATGTAAAAATTTATTTATTGTAATTATTCTCCAACAAGTCCCCCAATAATAATTTTTATTTCAAAAGCATTTTCTCAAAAATTTAATTTTTTATTGAACTAAAGATTTCGTTGCACTTCCCATTTCATTCCGCTTCTTTTGAAGAAAAATTTCACAAAAATCACAAAAAAAGAGAATATTATTATTTGCAATGCAGTTCCTCCAAGCGGTGCGCAACAACAAGAGCAGAAATGTGACATCCATTTATTCTGAGGTAAGACTTTAATTCTGATTGTTTTACACACGGCCAAAGACCGATATTTCGGTTTAATTGAATTTTCTTATCACTGAATGGACTTTAATTTTTTGGTGAAGAATTTATATTTGAGTCAGATTGCGAATTTCACATTTTTGTTGCCATTGTCAGTACATTTCATTGTGGGCAGGTTACGCTTAGCGCAATGTCCATTAGCATCCCTAAATAATATTGGCCATTCTTTTAAATTTCTGTGGGGAGGTTACACTCGGCTCCCATTTGTATTAAGTATTGTCCTTTCTTTTTCTTTTAAAATTTTGTGGGGAGGTTACAACTTACATAACTTAACAAAAACAAGTCTTCCAGTCCAGGCTCTATACCAGTTGGGTTCCTTTCAGGGTATGATGATCCAATTGCTCCGTACTTAACAATCACGTAGAACCGTTCGCTCGACGGAAGATCCGTACCCAAAGACTGGAAGGTTGCACAAGTCACACGAATATTCAAGAAAGGTAGTAGGAGTAATCCACTAAATTACGGCATCATATTATTAACTTCGATATGCAGCAGGATTTTGGAACATATACTGTGTTCGAACATCGCTCAAAAGAGGAAAGGCCGCTGGACCTGATGCGATACCAGTTCGATTTTACACAGGGTACGCGAAGGAACTTGCCCCCCTTCTTGCAGCGGTGTACCATAGGTCTCTAGAAGAGCGTAGCGTTCCAAAGGATTGCAAAAAGGCACAGGTCATCCCCGTTTTCAAGAAGGGACGTCGAACAGATGTGCAGAACTATAGACCTATATCTCTAACGTCGATCAGTTGTAGAATTTTGGAACACGTATTATGTTCGAGTATAATGACTTTTCTGGAGACTAGAAATCTACTCTGTAGGAATCAGCATGGGTTTAGAAAAAGATGGTCGTGTGAAACCGAGCTCGCGCTATTCGTCCACGAGACTCAGAGGGCCATAGACACGTGTTCACAGGTAGATGCCGTGTTTCTCGACTTCCGCAAGGCGTTCGATACAGTTCCCCACAGTCGTTTAATGAACAAAGTAAGAGCATATGGACTATCAGACCAATTATGTGATTGGATTGAAGAGTTCCTAGATAACAGAACGCAGCATATCATTCTCAATGGAGAGAAGTCTGCCGAAGTAAGAGTGATTTCAGGTGTGCCGCAGGGGAGTGTCGTAGGACCGATGCTATTCACAATATACATAAATGACCTTGTGGATGACATCGGAAGTTCACTGAGGCTTTTTGCGGATGATGCTGTAGTATATCAAGAGGTTGTAACAATGGAAAATTGTACTGAAATGCAGGAGGATCTGCAACGAATTGACGCATGGTGCAGGGAATGGCAATTTAATCTCAGTGTAGACAAGTGTAATGTGCTGCGAATACATAGAAAGATAGATCCTTTATCATTTAGCTACAAAATAGCAGGTCAGTAACTGGAAGCAGTTAATTCCATAAATTATGTGGGAGTACGCATTAGGAGTGATTTAAAATGGAATGATCGTATAAAGCTGATCGTCGCTAACGCAGATGCCAGACTGAGATTCATTGGAAGAACCCTAAAGAAATGCAATCCGAAAACAAAGGAAGTAGGTTACAGTACGCTTGTTCGCCCACTGCTTGAATACTGCTCAGCAGAATGGGATCCGTACCAGATGGGGTTGATAGAAGAGATAGAGAAGATCCAACGGAGAGCAGCACGCTTCGTTACAGGATCATTTGTAATCGCGAAAGCGTTACGGAGATGATAGATAAACTCCAGTGGAAGACTCTGCGGGAGAGACGCTCAGTAGCTCGGTACGGGCTTTTGTTGAAGTTTCGAGAACATACCTTCACCGAGGAATCAAGCAGTATATTTCTCCCTCCTACGTTTGGCTCACGAAGAGACCATGAGGATAAAGTCTGAGAGATTAGAGCCCACACAGAGGCATACCGACAATCCTTGTTTCCACGAACAATACGAGACTAGAATAGAAGGGAGAACCGATAGAGGCACTCAAGGTACCCTCCGCCACACACCGTCAGGTGACTTGCGGAGTATGGATGTAGATGTAGATATAGATGTAGAAAGTTACGTGACAACAAAGTCGTGGAAACGAAGTGATCAGATATTTGCTGGGAAATTTGATAGTGTTAAAGCGCCAGCAAAGAGTGTCATATAACACTACTTCCTCAAATAAGTGCTTATAATAGTTTTCACAACGAAACTTTGTCTCGAAACCTGGCAGAAAATCCAAAGAGATTCTGGTCGTATGTCAAGTAACCTAGCGGCAAGACACAGTCAATGCGCGATAGCAACGGAGGTACTATCGAATACAGTGCTGCCAAAACAAAATTACTAAACACAGCCTTCCGAAATGCCTTCACAAAAGAAGGCGAAGTAGATATTCTAGATCTCGAATCGAGAACAGCTGCCAACATGAGTAACGTAGAAGTAAATATCCTCGATGTAGTGAAGCAACGTAAATCACATAACAAAAACAAGTCTTCCAGTCCAGACTCTGTACCAATTAGATTCCTTTCAGGGTATGATGATGCAATTGCTCCATACTTAACAATCAAATACAACCGTTCGCTGAACGAAAGATCCGTACCCAAAGACTGGAAAGTTGCACAAGTCACACGAATATTCAAGAAAGGTGGTAGGAGTAATCCACTAAATTACGCGCTCATATTATTAACGTCGATATGTAGCAGGATTCTGGAACATATACCGTGTTCGAACATTATGAATTACATACAAAAAACGGTCTATTGACACACAGTCAACATGGATTTAGAAAACATCGTTCTTGTGAAACACAACTAGCTCTTTACTAGCATGAAGTGCTGAGTGATATTGACAAGGGATTTCAGATCGATTCCGTTTTCCTGGATTTCCGGAAGGCTTTTGACACTTTACCACGTAAGCGGCTTGTAATGAAATTGCGTGCTTATGGAATATCGTCTTAGCTATGTGACTGGATTCGTGATTTCCTGTCAGAGAGGTCACAATTCGTAGTAATTGACGGAAAGTCGTGGAGTAAAACACAAGTGATTTCTGGTGTTTCCCAAGACAGTGTTATAGGCCCTTTGCTGTTCCTTATCTGTATAAAGGATTTGGGAGACAATCTGAGCAGCCGTCTTAGGTTGTTTGCAGCTGATGCTGTCGTTTATCGACTAATAAAGACATCATAAGATCAAAACAAATTGCAAAACGATTTAGAAAATATCCCTATGGTGCGAAAATTGGCAATTTACCCTAAATAAAGAAATTGTGATGTCCTCTACATGAGCGCTAAAAGGAATCCGTTAAACTTCGCTTACACGATAAATCAGTCAAACCGAAAGGCCATAAATTCAGCTAACTACCTAGGAACTACAATTACGAACAACTTAAATTGGAAGGAACACACAGAAAATGTTGTGGGGAAGGCTAATCAAAGATTGCCTTTTTATTGGTAGGACATTTAGAAAATGTAGCAAATCTACTAAGGAGACTGCCTGCACTATCGCGAAATAGGGGAGAGAGTATCACTGAAATGATACAGGATTTGGGGTGGACATCATTAAAACAAAGGTGGTTTTCGTTGCTACGGAATCTTCCAACGAAATTCCAATCACCAATTTGCTCCTCCGAATGAGAAAATATTTTGTTGACACCAACCTACATTTGGAGAAACGATCACCAAGATAAAATAAAGGAAATCAAAGCTCGTACGGAAAGATATAGGTGTTCATTCTTTCCGCGTGCTATGCGAGATTGATATAATAGAGAACTGTGAAGGTGGTTTGATGAACCCTCTGCCAGGCACTTAAATGTGATTTACAGAGTATCCGTGTAGATGTAGATGTATATGTAGATGTAGAAAATGGCATCAGAAAGGATTTGTCTCAAACAAATCAAAAAAACATTCCGAAACGTGCCCGTACACTAGGAAAAGTGGCGGCAGTTCACCAGAAAATGCTTCAGATTCCTACTAAATCAACGCGACGCCTATCGCAAGAAACCAGCATAAAAAAAAAGTCAATCGTGCATGCATTCCTATCGAGTATGTGATTTTCACTCTGCAGCGGAGTGTGCGCTGATGTGAAACTTCCTGGCAGATTAAAACTGTGTGCTGGACCGAGACTCGAATTCGGGACCTTTGCCTTTCGCGGGCAAGTGCTCTACCAACTGAGCTACCCAAGCACGACTCACGTCCCATCCTCACAGCTTTACTTCTGCCAGTACCTCGTCTCCTACCTTCCAAACTTTACAGAAGCTCTCCTGCGAACCTAGCAGAACTAGCATTCCTGAAAGAAAGAATATTGCGGAGCCATGGCTTAGCCACAGCCTTTGGGATGTTTCCAGAAGGAGATTTTCACTCTGCAGCGGAGAGTGCGCTCATATGAAACTTCCTGGCAGATTAAAACTGTGTGCCGGCCGAGACTCGAAATCGGGACCTTTGCCTTTCGCGGGTAAGTGCTCTACCAACTGAGCCACCCCATCCTGTGAGGACGGGGCGTGAGTCGTGCTTGGGTAGCTCAGTTGGTAGAGCAGTTGCCCGCGAAAGGCAAAGGTTCGAGTCTCGGTCCAGTACACAGTTTTAATCTGGCAGGAAGTTTCATCCCAATCGAGTGTCTGTCGCCCTTGCATTACAACCAGCAGATGCTCCTCAGCGCCTCCAGTTTTGTCAGTGCTTCCTCACTGAGAAAACAATGATTGGCTTGGACACCAATCTGTTCTTTATGCTGGATGAAGACTGATTTCACCTGAATGTTTTACGTTATCTCGCAGAATCATAGGTTTTGGGCAGCAGAGAAACCACGTAACACCACTGGACGATAAGAAGGTTGTGGTTTGGTGTGGTGTCTACACGCCGCATTATCGTCCCCATCGTCACTCATCAGACGCTGACTTGTGTCACACGGCCAACATTTTGAAATCATCTGTGGGAGCATTAATGGAGCAGGGAAAGATGTACAGTTACTTCCAACAGGATTGAGCAATTGCCCAGACAGCCACCCGAACCTTGGGGCACGTTTACACAGTCTTCGCGCCTGACACAGTTGTTAGCAGAGGTCAATCTGGTCGCGGCCGTAGCTGCCCACCCATGTCTGGTCTGTCAGTGTGCGACTATTTTGCGTGGGGAGCCCTCAGGTCTAAGGTGTATCGCAACAACCCTCATAGTCTTCAAGAACTTCAGCATATCTCCCATCAGCAACTTGCTGATCAGGGCCCAAAAGATATGCATGGTGGTCACCTTCAACATGTGCTACAGTCAGGTTACCACTGTATTTCCGTCCCTCTGCTGTGTTTCTTTGTGTCTTGCAACTCTGTTCTCCAGGACACTTTTTTTTCCCCCACCCTGAATATCCTGTAATTTTGCTAGACAAGCAAAACTCTAGAATCCGTTCGAACAAGGATCTCTGTTTCCAATGTCTCATTCACTGTCCACCTCAGACACAATGTTGCAGACACTTTGTGTTATTCTTGGCCAGCAGAAAACGCTTCTCGACTGTAAGAACATAGAAAAGGTCAATAGCAGAAAGAGCCTACAAAAGCAACTGCTTTTACAGGTGACATTCCATTTCTGAATTATTATGTGCAAGTGATACTCAGAACAAATAATATATTATTATAGTATTGAAAATACACTACTGGCCATTAAAATTGCTACACCACGAAGATCACGTGCTACAGACGCGAAATTTAACCGACAGGAAGAAGATGCTGTGATATGCAAATCATTAGCTTTTCAGAGCATTCACACAAGGTTGGCGTCGGTGGCGACACATACAACGTGCTAACATGAGAAAAGTTTCCAACCGATTTCTCATGCACAAACAGCAGTTGACCGGCGTAGCTTGGTGAAACGTTGTTGTGATGCCTCGTGTAAGGAGGAGAAATGCGTACCATACGTTTTCGACTTTGATGAAGGTCGGATTGTAGCCCATCGAGATTGCGGTTTATCGTATCGCTACATTGATGCTCGCGTTGGTCGAGATCCAATGACTGTTATCAGAATATGGAATTGGTGGGTTTAGGAGGATAATACGGACCGCCGTGCTGGATCCCAACGGCCTCGTATCACTAGCAGTCGAGATGACAGGCATCTTATCCACATAGCTATAACGGATCGTGCAGCCACGTCTCGATCCCTGAATCAACAGTTGGGGACGTTTGCAGGACAACAACCATCTGCACGAACAGTTCGACGACGTTCGCAGCAGCACGGACTATCAGCTCGGAGACTGTGGCTGCGGTTACCCTTGACGCTGCATCACAGACAGGAGCTCCTACGATGGTGTACTCAACGACGAACCTGGGTGCACGAATAGCAAAACGTCATTTTTTCGGATGAATCCAGGTTCTGTTTACAGCATCACGATGGTCGCATCCGTGTCTGGCACTTTGGAAGCGTGTATTCGTCGTCGCCATACTGGCGTACCACTCGGCGTGATGGTATGGGGTGCCATTGGCTACACGTCTGGGCCACCTCTTGTTCGCATTGACAGCACTTTGAACAGTGGACGTTACATTTCAGATGTGTTACGACCCATGGCTCTACCCTTCATTCGATCCCTGCGAAACCCCACATTTCAGCAGGATAATGCACGACCCCATGTTGCAGGTCCTGTACGTGCCTTTCTGGATACAGGCAGTACATTTTCCAGATGTCTCACCAATTGAAAACCTCTGCTCAATGGCGGCCGCGCAACTGGCTCGTCACAATACGCCAGTCACTACTCTTGATGAACTGCGGTATCGTGTTGAAGCTGCATGGGCAGCTTAGCTGTATACGCCATCAAGCTCTGTTTGACTCAATGCCCAGGCTTGTCAAAGCCGTTATTACGGCGAGAGGTGGTTGTTCTGGGTACTGATTTCTCAGGATCTATGCACCCACATTGTGTGAAAATGTAGTTTTAGTATAAGATATCTGTCCAATGAATACCCGTTTATCATCTGCATTTCTTCTTGGTGTAGCAATTTTAATGGCCAATAGTGTACATGGTTTGTTTAGCTCCAGTTAACGCAGTTTCGTGATAGGTTATAGCCTTTTCTAACGAAATATTTACTTAAAAAGTGAAGCATATTCTGTTTGACGTCGTTAAAGTATATGGTACTGGAATTCCATGGAGAGTATAATAATCAAATTTCTGTTATGATTAAAAAACATGAAGACGATTGTATTGGACTGTTTGCTAGAAATAATACAAGCATTCACATCAGCGAATTGCATTAGAACATCACACAATTTTGCATATTTAAAAATAATAAACTCATATTATTTATATTACAAATGAAAACATTAGTGGAACACAAAAATTAAGAGAGAGGTGAGAAATTACAAAAATGGTTGCTTAAAATATGTACAGTGCGTGTCATATTTCAATGAGGTGACACATGATTGTCAATATGGCTTTTTACAGTTAGTTTTGAGTTTTAAATGAAAAGTATACTGTTATTTTATACACACACAAATTTACATTCTTCGGTATTTGATGCATGCTATTTACAAGAAATCTGCTATCGTACTGTCCATGTTGGAATTTTTTCTGACTCAATGGGGTTTTTATGTCTGTCAGTATATGGATCCCTTTTTTTACATAATTAAATTAAGGTTATAAATGGTTAAATGAGAACTATCAATGTTGGTCCCATGCTAGACTTTACGTGGCTATCAGTGGTCACATTTTCACTTAAGTTTAAGGTGTATGATATCATTGATACCAATTATGAAACTCGCTGATGACATTGTTCTTCATTGTAGGAACTATGAGGCGTTACACGACCTGTCAAGTGCAATGACAAGTCTACTGAGTGTAGAATACAGAATAGGACCAATGAGAAGTCTAACATCAAACTGGGGGATCGTCTAATACACGGGGTCGCTCTTACAAGCGGCGCTTTAAAACACCAGCTATCCAGGTCAGTCCTGGGAGGAAAGTAGTGTACAGAAGCCAAATCATGAGGACGTAAGATGCAGACAGCACAGGCCAAGGAAGCATTACTCACCTAAAGAAATCTACCAATATCATACATAGGACTTAACTTGAGGAAGAAAGGTGTCAGACGGTATGTCTGGACTGCGTGTCTATGTGGACGTGAATCATGGACTGCGGATAACCAGGAAAACAAGGAAATCCAAGTGCCGAGATGCGACTGTATGGTATGATACTGAAAATTAAGGGAATGATTAGACGAGAAGTTAGGAGGTGGTCTGCAGAATTATTTTGGGAAGGAAAAATATATATAGATCTGACTGCAAGGAGGAATTCCAAGACAGGAGAAGTGGTAAGACATCAACATTACATGGTACTCGAGGCAGCCAGAGATAGTACAGATTGTAGTGGAAGAAAGAGATTGAACTACCCGCATATACAACGAGCAATTGAGGGTGTAGCGAGTGAAACGCAGCTATTAACATCGTTCAATACTAATTGTCTAGTCCGCTGTTGTACAGAGAATTCGCAAGGTTTAGGAGTTTTTTGGTCACTCAGCGCGAAGGAAAGCTACAGTTTTGTTGGAGGGCGACTGCTGCAGTCATGACTCGGCTGGGAGGACGCAGACGTCGACGCCCTCACAAGTGGTTTTTTCTTGCGAGGTATGGTCATGCTTTGACCGTGAAATACGTCGGAGTCGTTAAATTTTGATACCATTCGTAAATAGTTGGTCTATTCCCAACGTTTTGTATGTGTTCTGTTTCGGTTTCACTTCAAACTGATCTCGTAATTTTGTACGGAAGAGACACTTGTAGGTTCTGTGCACGGGTCTGCACTAGGTAGCCTCGTGAGCGAGTGTATCCATTCAATAGTTGCGCTTCAGCACCTGCATCAGCTGCAACTAGCCTCATTGAAACACCAAAAAAACAAACATCGTCTAAACACGCCTAGAAGGCCCAGCGGTACCGACCGACCGCCGTGTCATCCTCAGCCCTGAGGCGACACTGGTTGCGGATATAGAGGGGCATGCGATCAAGACACCGCTCTCCCAGCTGTGGTCAGCTTACGAGACTGGAGAGGATAAATCTCAGTCAAGTAGCTCATCAGTAGGCCTCACAAGGGATGAGTGCACCCCACTTTCCAATAGCACAGGGACAGTGACCCATACAAGCGCTAGCCAAGCTTGATGGCAATTAACTTCGGTGGTCTGATCTGATAGCCAGCTGTGTTACCACAGCGGCCAGCTCGTTGGCACCTGCCCGGCTAGCCATGTAGTATAATGTGCTGCTTCCCGAGCGGAAGGGCGTGCCGGTCCCCTGCACGAATCCACCTGGTGGCTTAGTCTCGAGGTCTGGTGTGCCGACCAACCTGTGGATGGTTTTTAGGCGGTTTTCCATCTGCCTCAGCTGGTTCCCCTTATTCCACCTCAGTTACACTATGTCGGGGATTTTTGTGCAAACACTGTCTCCACATATGCGTATGCCATGCAGACATTTGGGGTACACTCCTTTGGTATGAGATGTTCCCGGGTGGGTCCACTGGGGCCCAAACTTTACAAAACCCTGGATTCAGTGTGGTGCAGTGTTGGGGTGGGTGGACTGCTGTGGCCTGTTGTATCTCCTCAATTGGCCTCACAAGGGATGAGTGCACCCCACTTTCCAATAGCACTTGGCAGACAGGGACGGTGACCCATACAAGCGCTAGCCAAGCTTGATGGCAATTAACTTCGGTGGTCTGATCTGATAGCCAGCCGTGTTACCACAGCGGTATCCTTAGGATAATTTAGGTTAAGTAGTGTGTAAGTTGAGGGACTGATGACCTAAGCAGTTAAGTCCCATAAGGTTTCACACACATTTGAACATTTGTAGAGTATATCTGATAACGATAGCTAATATAGTTTTATTGTTGGGTGCTTTGTGGTATTCCCTTGTTCAGTGCTGTCAGTGATCACATGACTTGCAAGACAAGTATTTGTCCTAGAAAATTACACTTTCTCTCTCAACGTTGCCAGAGACCATCGTAAGCCTGCGCCAGGCCCAGAGTCTTCTGATAGGCTCAGCTTCTACAACTTCCCACAGCAGAGAAGCAATATGTTTTTGAATAGCTTTCCTGCTTCATAAAGGTAAGATCAGCGTTGTGCAAACTTTTCTATGTGAATCAGGTATGCAGTTCAGTTGAAGTTCATGGAGTTGGTAAAAGTTTGTCAATGTATGGAAATTTCTGGGCTCATAGATAAACTATTGGAATGCACAGACAGGCACAGTTAAAGTCCACCTCCCTTCTGAAATTGAATGCAGTATTTAAACTTCTGAAATAATGGACTGTTTTATGCAGTTATCGATTGTTACCATTCTTCTTTCAGCATTTTAGTTTACTACATCAGTTAAGATAGACACTTCTCTTTGAGCTCTGCAAAATGACTTTCTCCATGGAAGGAATTGTGGAAACATATGTGAAAACCCCAACCCTCATGAACCATGGACCTTGCCATTGGCGGGGAGGCTTGCTTGCCTCAGTGATACAGATAGCCGTACCATAGATGCAACCACAATGGATGGGTATCTATTGAGAGGCCAGGCAAACGTTTGGTTCCTGAAGAGGGGCAGCAGGTTTTTCTTAGATACAGGGGTACACTCTGGATGATTGACTGATCTGACCTTGTAACATCAACCAAAACAGCCTTACTCTACTGGGACTGCGAATGCCTTAAAGCAAGGGGAAACTACAGCCATAATTTTTCCGAGGATATGCACCTCTACTGTATGGCTAAAAGATTCCGGAGGTAAAATAGTCCCAATTTCGGATCTCCAGGAGGATATCATCATCAGGAGAAACAAACTTGGCCTGATATGGATCAAAGCGTGGAATGTCAGATCCCTTAATGGAAAGCAGGTAGGTTAGAAAATTTAAAAAGGGTAAATGGATAAGTTCAAGTTATAGTGAGAATTAGTGAAGTTCTGCGGCAGGAGGAACAAGACTTCTGGTCAGATGAATACAGGTTATAAATACAAAATAAAATATGGTTAGCGCAGGTGTAGCATGATAATGAATGAAACATTGGGATTGCTTATAAGTTATTACAAACAGTGTAGTGAACGCATTATTGCAGCCAAGATAGACGCGAAGTCCACGCCTGCCACAGCAGTACAAGTTTATATGCCAACTAGCTCTGCAGATGATCAAGAGTTTGAACAAATGTAAGAGATAAAAGAAATTATTCAGATAGTGAAAGGACTCGAATTCGATAGTAGGAAAAGGAAGAGAGAGAAATAAGTAGGTGAATATGAATGAAAGAGGAAGCCACCTGGTAGAATCTTGCAAAGTACATAGTTTAATCATCGCTAACACCTCGTTTAAGAATTATAAAAGAAGACTGTGTACGTGGAAGAGACCTGGAGACACCGGAAGATTGCAGGTAGTTTATTTAATGGTAACAGAGACATTTAAGAACCAGGCTTTAAATTGGTACACATTTCCAGGAGTAAATGTAGACTCTGAGCACATTTTAGTGGTTATGAACTGTAGATTAAAACTGAATAAACTGCAAGAAGATACGAATTTAAAGAAATGGGACCTGAATAAACAGAAAGAACCAGGGGTTGTAGAGAGCTTCAGAGGGAGCATTACACAACCGTTTGCTACAATAGGGAAAAGGAATACAGTAGAAGACGAATGGGTAGCTTTAAGAGATGAAATAGTGAAGGCAGGATATGAGCAAATAGATAACAAGACAATGCTTAGTAGAAATCCTTGGATAGCACAACAGATATTGAATTTAACTGACCAAAGAAAAAAAAATTAAAAATGCAGCAAATGAAGCAGACGAAAGGAAATACAAATATTTAAAAAATTAGATTGACAGGAAGCGCAAAATTGGTAAGCAGGAATGGATTTAAAAGTATATTTCTCTAGTGGAAAGATTGAGTTCACCTACAGGAAAAGAGAAGCAGCTCTATGAATATGAAAAGGGCAGACGGAAAGGGTAAGGTGGAAGGGGTATATAGTAGGTGTGTACAAGGGAGAAGAACTTGAAAACAATATTATAGAAAAGGAAGTGGGCGTAGATGCAGGTGAAATGGGTGATATGATGCTGCGAGAAGAATTTGACAAACCTCTGAAAGATTTAAGGCGAAACAAGGCTCCACGAGTAGACAACAATCCGTCAGGACTACTGATAGCCTTGGGAGAGCCAGCCACGACAAAACTCTTCCAACCGTTGCGCAATATGGATGAGACAGGTAGAACACAGACTTCAGGAAGAATGTAATAATTCCACTTCCAAAGAAAGCAGGCGTGAAAATTACCGAACAATCAATTTAATAAGTCACGGTTGCAAAACAGTAACACAAATCCTTTACACAAGAATGGGAAAACTGATAGAAGCCGACCTCAGGGAATATTAGTTTGGACTTCAGAGAAACGAAGGAAAGCGCAAGGCAATACTGACCTCACGACTTTTCTTAGGAGATAAGTTAAGGAAAGACAAATCTACGTTTACAGCACTTGTACACATAGAGAGAGCTTTTGACAGTGTTGACTGAAATACTCTCTTTCAAATTCTGAACGTAACAGGGGTACAAAATAGGGATCGAAAGGCTATTTACCACCTACACAGAAACCATACGACCGTTATTAGAATCGAGGGGCATTAAAGGGAAGCAGTGGTCGAGAAGGGAATGAGACAAACTTGTAACGTATCCCCAATGTGTTTCAATCTGTGTATTGAGCAAGCAATAAAGAAAACCCAAGAAAAATGTGGTATAGGAATTAAAATCCATGGAGAAGAAATAAAAACTGTAAGGTTTGTCGATGACATTGTAATTATTTCAGAAACAGCAAAGGATTTGAAAGAGCAGTTGAACAGATTGGGTGGTGTCTTGGAAGGAGGATATAAGATGAACATTAGTAAAAGCAAGACAAGGATAAGAGAATGTAGTCGAGTTAAATCATGTGATGCTAAGGGAATTAGATTAGGAGACGAGACACTAAAAGAAGTAGATGTGTTTTGCTGTTTTGGCAGCAAACTAACTGGTAGTGGCGGAGGTAGAGAGGATATAAAACGTTGACTGACAAAGGCAAGAAAAGCGTTTCTTAAGAAGAGAAATTTGCTAACATCGAATGAAGATTTAAGTGTCAGGAAGTCATTTTTAAAAGTATTTGTATGGATTGTAGCAATGTATGGAATTGAGACATGGATGATAAACAGTTTAGATAAAAAGAAAACAGATGCGTTGAAATATGGGCGCACAGAATAATGCTGAAGATTAGATGGTCCGATGTCGTAACTAATATGGAGATACTGAACAGAATTAGGGAGACAAAGAATTTGTGGCACAACTTGACGAGAAGAAGGGATCGGTTGGTAGGACACGTTCTGAGGAATCACCAATTTAGTACTGGAGGGAATAGTGGAGGTCAAAAATCGTAAAGGGAGACCAAGAGATGAATACAGAAAGCAGATTCAGAAGGATGTAGGTTGCAGTAGGTACCCAGAGATAAAGATGCTTGCACAGGATAGAGTAGCATGGAGAGCTGTATCAAACCAGACTTTGGACTGGAGACCAACACATCACTCATGTGAATACAGGTTCGATTAAGGAAAGTCGAGAATTTTGAAGGTCAAGTATCCGGACGGAAGACTACCAGCAGAGAGAGCAATACAGAGTCGGTATAAAAATCTATAACGACAAAGAAGTTCTTCAGTTCACACACAAGAAGATACTGCAGACTTTCCTCGAACGAGTATTAAAATCCCAAAGAAGTCTACATGTATTTTGGCCCAACAGGTGCATGTAAGCAGGAGGTGTTGCCAGCAGATATTGAAAAGTCTGGATGTGAAGCCGATCCTGTGACGCTTGTGCAGCAATTATGGCAGGATGACAGTCAGAAACGTGTAGCTTACAACACGTGGCTTTTCAGTAACATCAACAATGGTTTATTAGACCCTTTCCATTACATCGTGAGTGATGAAGCATGTGAATTCACAGAAGACGAGGTACTGGGCAATGGAGAATCCGAACATTGTGTGTCAGCAATCACTCCATGATGATCGGCGTTCAGTACGGCGTAACAAGAACGCGCATCTTTGGACCGATTTTTTTTTTTTTTTTTTGTGCTATGGTCAACACGGTTGCATACATAGACGTTTTGATACATTTTCTGCTCAACTCACTGAATATAAAAGACAATACTGCTTCTTCCAGCAAAATGAGGCAACATGCCACACGTCTAAGGTATCCCTGAAACGAGTCCATGATGTCTTCACAGATGAACGAACTGTTAGCAAAAATTTATGGCCACTAAGTTCGCTCGATCTACGGACAGGAAGACAATATCAACCGTGAAGTTTCCGCCATCGATATCTGAAGTGTATGCCAGGTGTATATGAATATCATGATGTACCGTCTGCATTTCTTGCTTTTCTGTTTTCGTTTTCTTCAAAGGCAAAGAGAAAATGTGAAGCCGCAGTCCAGCGTAGAGCCTGCGCCTGCCGTCATGTATTTTTGATTTTCAGCTGTTAAAAAAAAAAAAAACAGAAGATGTTTTCCTGTTCCTCGATAAAAGGAAGGACTTGCTCTCTGTCAGTGAATGAAGGCAGAAGCACGTTATTTTAGAGTGTAATCGGCGGTAGCCATTTTGGTTATAAGAATAACTAAAAAGTCTGTATTTTTTATATGCATCGTAGGAAGAATATAGTATTATTTTGCCAGTGAAAAGTTGTATGAGTCATTATTCCAAGTAGTACTGCAATGTATATAAAATGAAGAAGCCCACCTGCATAGTTCGGAGTTATCATGAAGATCCGATTATGACAATATAAAGGACACAGTCAAGATTTTGTAGGTAGATACGGCGATTGGACGTAGTATTATTAACGGTAAGCATAAATCTACAACGTAAGACTGTTTCGTGTATGTGGAACTAATCTGAAAAGATTTTTTACTCATTTACAGGCATAGCTCAGCTTATTGTGCTTGTCCGGCATGCCAGAAAATTTTATAATAGACAGTAATCAAAATTCCATTTTCAGACCACTTCTTTGTTAATTTCTTATCTGCCATTAATTAATTTCATTATTTCCATATATCTAAATTTTATTTTTTGTTATATTATAAAGTGGCGACCGTGACAGGACTGCTTAGACGAGTGCAGCTGTGTACTGATGTTGCAGGAGCAGGGGTTACTTTCAAGACTTTCTGTAAACGTATTTTCCACTGTAATTTTCACTGTAAATAAATGGTAAGAGCATCTGAGCTTTTCCTTTCTGTAATTTTAGTGCATTTCCTGTACACTCGCACGGGGTCTCTTTATCCTCGACACCGTGTAGAGTGGTACAAAGATGCGTGAATATTTCTCAGTTTTATGTAGTGACGATGTGATACAGTTGGTATGAACAACTTGTTTGCGTGTGGATTCTTGCTTATTGACATTAAAGCCATGGTC
Source organism: Schistocerca serialis cubense (assembly GCF_023864345.2). Taxonomy (NCBI): domain Eukaryota; kingdom Metazoa; phylum Arthropoda; class Insecta; order Orthoptera; family Acrididae; genus Schistocerca; species Schistocerca serialis. Next base: position 106,801,887 of record NC_064649.1, read on the forward strand.
ATGTGCTACTCGTTTCTATGGCTTAACCATTTGAATTAGTTCTTTGATGTGATAGTTCAATTATTAAATCAAACTAAACAGCTGACTTTCAAGTGCAAAGGACACTATCAAGTCAGCAAGACGATTGATGAAACAAAAAAAAAATCTGTCTCTGTATGGACTGGATGATATTGTGAGTACATATGGTAAACACAGAATTGTCTCAGCAGGGGTGGCCATAAGCTGAAATGCACAGCAATGTGTCTGTTGTCCACTTGACGGGAGCGTCTCGAAGTGGTGACCATCCTGGTGTCGCCACCACATGAGGTCCTGCCGGGAGTCCGGCCCTGTAGGAGTCTGGAAGGCAGGTGCCCAGTGTCTCCTAGTAGTGGGCCAGCTCGCTCTCGAGGAACTCGGCAATACTCTGGAAGTTAGGCCTCCGATGTGGGTCCGTTTTCCAGCACTCCGCCATCAGGCCGGCGAGAGAGGGGGGCATGTCGGGTGGAGGCTGCATCCGGTATCCTAGGAAGAACAACATCGAGCACTGGTTCAACACAGTCTTTAGTTCTCAGGCCAGCTTCCTCTTGCCATCTTCAGGCTGGCCAGATCCATCACCCATTCCAACACCCACGCACAGAGCATGCACACATACATTACTGGCCATTAAAATTGCTACACCACGAAGATCACGAGCTACAAAAGCCAAATTTAACCGACAGGAGGAAGATGCTGTGATATGCAAATCATTAGCTTTTCAGGACATTCACACAAGGTTGGCGCCGGTGGCGATACCTACAACGTGCTGACACGAGGAAACTTTCCAACCGATTTCTCATACACAAACAGCAGTTAATCGACGTTGCTTGGTGAAACGTTGTTGTAATGCCTTGTGTAAGGAGGAGAAATGCGTACCATTACGTTTCCGACTTTGATAAAGGTCGGATTGTAGCCTATCACGATTGCAGTTTATCGTATCGCGACATTGCTGCCCGCGTTGGTCGAGATCCAATGACTGTCAGCACAATATGGAATCAGTGGGTTCAGGAGGGTAATACGCAACGCCGTGCCAGATCCTAACGGCCTCGTATCACTATCAGTCGAGATGAAGGGCTGTAACGGGTCGTGCAGCTACGTCTTGATCCCTGAGTCAACACATGGGGACGTTTGCAAGACAACAACGATCTGCACGAACAGTTCGACGACGTTTACAGCAGCATGGACTATCAGCTCGGAGACCGTGGCTGCGGTTACCCTTGACGCTGTATCACAGACAGGAGCGCCTGCGATGGTGTACTCATCGACGAACCTGGGTGCACCAATGGCAAAACGCCATTTTCTCGGATGAATCCAGGTTCTGGTTACAGCATCATGATGGTCGCAGCCGTGTTTATTGACATTGCAGTGAACGCACACTGTAAGCGTGTATTGGTCATCGCTATACTGGCGTATCATCCAATGTCATGGAATGGGGTGCCATTGGTTCCACGTCTCAGTCACCTCTTGTTCGCATTGACAGCACTTTGAACAGTGGACGTTACATTTCAGATGTGCTACGACCCCTGGCTCTGCCCTTCATTCGATCCCTGTGAAACCCTACATTTCAGCAGGATAATGCACTATCGCATGTTGCAGGTCCTGTACTGGCCTTTCTGGGTACAGAAAATGTTCGACTGCTGCCCTGGCCAGCATATTCTCCAGATCTCTCACCAATTGGAAACGTCTGGCCAATGGTGGCCGAGCAACTGGGTCGTCACAATACTCTTGATGAACTGTGGTATCGTGTTGAAGCTGCATGGGCAGCTGTACCTGTACACGCCGTCGAAGCTCTGTTTGACTCAATGCCCAGGCGTATTAAGGCCGTTATTACGGCCAGAGGTGGTTGTTCTGGGTACTGATTTCTCGGGATCTATGCACCCAAATTGCGTGAAAATGTAATCACACGTCAGTTCTAGTATAATATATTTGTCCAATGAATACCCGTTTATCATCTGCATTTCTTCTTGGTGCAGCATTTTTAATGGCCAGTAGTGTACACACACACACACACACACACACACACACACACAATCTTTTATATACAGGGTGATTCACGTAGATATGCAAATATTTCAATATGCTGTTCTACAACTAAAGAAAAACGTTCATATAAACATAGGTCCGCAAATGTTTAGTTGCTGAGTTACTGCTAGTAAAAGATTTTGCCTGAAATTTAGCAACTTCACTAATACGAAGCCATCGAAAAACTACACAAGGTTAAAGTAAAGCACTATTTCGTTTTATTTTGTTGTTATTTGTCTGGTGAATCTAATAAAACATGTCCCAGACTTGTATCTTCAGTAGTTCCGCAGAACACCCAAAGAAGCAAAGATTACTATACAAGTAAATTTGTTTACTTTCCATGAAGAATGTAGAAACGTTTATGTCATTGTTGGCAACCGTTAGTGAGTTGTTTCAGTCGTTTCCTAAACGTGAAACGAGTTAGTTTTCTGTATTGTTCAGTGAAATAACGTAAGAACAACTGTTCTGGTTTGTAGATTATTTATGAAATAGGGATGCCTTTCAGATTTACAACAGAGGAATACGCCGATATGGTATCTATTTATACCAAACGTGATGGTAATGCGCCGCCTGCAGTTAACGAATATTGCATACGTTATCCAACTCGGAGAATTCCGAATGCACGAACCGTTAGTGGAGTATTTCGGAAGTTATGGCAGACAAATTCTCTACCTAGCGTTCATAATCAGTACGAGCGCCCGATACATGAAGACGACAATGAGAATGTTCTGGATGCTGTCCAACGTAGCCTGGGTACGGGTACACGACGTATCTCTCAATGATTAGGCATTTCACAAGCTAAGGTATGGCGACCACTGAAATACAATAAACTGTATCCTTACCATAAACAAAAAATGCATCATTTACATATAGGAGATCACGCCCTTCGCTTGGGGTTGTGCACCTGGTTAAATATTAATCGGCAATTACACAAATACATTTTAATTACTAGTGAGACACAGTTTACTCGCGATGGTATAGACAATTTACATAATGAGCACGTGTGGTGTGAAACAAATACACATGCAACAGTGCACCGCAATTTCGAGCAACGATTTAGCATAAATGTGTGGTGTGGTGTAATCAACACAAACTTTATTGGACCATTCATTTTCCTAGGACGTCTAACTGCTGAGAGGTACTTACAGGGTTATTACAAATGATTGAAGCGATTTCACAGCTCTACAATAACTGTATTATTTGAGATATTTTCACAATGCTTTGCACACATATACAAAAACTCAAAAAGTTTTTTTAGGCATTCACAAATGTGCCCCCTTTAGTGATTCGGCAGACATGAAGCCGATAATCAAGTTCCTCCCTTACTCGGCGCAGCATGTCCCCATCAATGAGTTTGAAAGCGTCGTTGATGCGAGCTCGCAGTTCTGACACGTTTCTTGGTAGAGGAGGTTTAAACACTGAATCTTTCACATAACCCCACAGAAAGAAATCGCATGGGGTTAAGTCGGGAGAGCGTGGAGGCCATGACATGAAATGCTGATCATGATCTCCATCACGACCGATCCATCGGTTTTCCAATCTCCTGTTTAAGAAATGCCGAACATCGTGATGGAAGTGCGGTGGAGCACCATCCTGTTGAAAGATGAAGTCGGCGCTGTCGGTCTCCAGTCGTGGCATGAGCCAATTTTCCAGCATGTCCAGATACACGTGTCCTGTAACGTTTTTTTCGCAGAAGAAAAAGGGGCCGTAAACTTTAAACCGTGAGATTGCACAAAACACGTTAACTTTTGGTGAATTGCGAATTTGCTGCACGAATGCGTGAGGATTCTCTACCGCCCAGGTTCGCACATCGTGTCTGTTCACTTCACCATTAAGAAAAAATGTTGCTTCATCACTGAAAACAAGTTTCGCACTGAACGCATCCTCTTCCATTAGCTGTTGCAACCGCACCGAAAATTCAAAGCGTTTGACTTTGCCATCGGGTGTCAGGGCTTGTAGTAATTGTAAACGGTAAGGCTTCTGCTTTAGGCTTTTCCGTAAGATTTTCCAAACCGTCGGCTGTGGTACGTTTAGCTCCCTGCTTGCTTTATTCGTCGACTTCCGCGGGCTACGCGTGAAACTTGCCCGCACGCGTTCAACCGTTTCTTCGCTCACTGCAGGCCGACCCGTTGATTTACCCTTACAGAGGCATCCAGAAGCTTTAAACTGCGCATACCATCGCCGAATGGAGTTATCAGTTGGTAGATCTTTGTTGAACTTCGTCCTGATGTTTCGTTGCACTGTTATGACTGACTGATGTGAGTGCATTTCAAGCACGACATACGCTTTCTCGGCTCCTGTCACCATTTTGTCTCACTGCGCTCTCGAGCGCTCTGGCGGCAGAAACCTGAAGTGCGGCTTCAGCCGAACAAAACTTTATGAGTTTTTCCACGTATCTGTAGTGTGTCGTGACCATATGTCAATGAATGGAGCTACAGTGAATTTATGAAATCGCTTCAATCATTTGTAATAGCCCTGTACAATTCTTTCAAGAAGAAATACCCCACTTGCTCGAAGGTGTTCCACCTGCTACTCGATTGCAAATGTATTTTGAACACGACAGGGCCCCCACATTTCACCAACGACGTTACTCACATATTTAAATGAACATTTTCCCCAGAAATGGATTGGTTGTGATGCTACACGTCTGTGGCCACCCAGATTGCCCGATTTAACACCAATGGATTTTTTTTTTTTTTTTTGTATGGGAATGGGTGAAAGACATGGTTTACCAGGACAAAGGCAATACACGTATCTACACTTCATATCCTCTATTCTTTGGACGTTATCAGTTACCATGCCGCCAAAATAGCAAAACTCATCAACTGATTTAAGGGTCTCATTTGCTAATCCAGTTTCCTCGCCGGCCGCAGCGGACGAGCGGTTCTAGGCGATTCAGTCTGGAACCGCGCGACCGCTACAGTCGCAAGTTCGAATCCTGCTTCGGGCATGGATGTGTGTGATGTCCTTAGGTTAGTTGGGTTTAAGGGGGGTAGGACGTCAAACTGGCCGACTTGAAGCAGGAGAGGCACCACAGGACATTTTAATTTTCACTGTCTATACTTTTACAAGTAAATTCATAAAACTTTGTCAGCATGACCAGGAAGGGTTCAGGATTCACGCTCATAGCAGTGGAAGTTCAAAACTATAGCAAAATATATCTTTTTACATGTGAAATTTCATCATTTTTTCACTTACTATTGGCTGCATTCGTTGCTATAGGTACACTTTTCTTCATAAGTAAGGGAGATTCTTCGATGAGTTTTGCACAGCATACAAACCATACTTACAGGTCTATAGAATTTTCTAAATCTATTAAAACTGTGCTAAAAATTGAGATAATTAACCATAAAATTTGAGTTTTTTCTAAACATGAAGTTTAAATTTTACAGGTCATTCATTTTTTCATTAATTAACTAAATTCTAGAGTTTCATACACCTGTAAGTATGATTTGTATGCTGTGCAAAATTCATCGAAGAATCTCTCTTACTTGTAAAGAAAAATGTACCTATAGCAACAAATGCAGCCAATACTAAGTGAAAAAATGATGAAATTTCACACGTAAAAAAAATTATTTTGTTATACTTTTGAACTTACATTGCTAAGAGTTTGAATCCTGCATTCTTCCTGGTCGTGTTGACAAAATTTTTATGAATTTATTTGTAAAAGTATAGACAGTGGAAATTAAAATGTCCTGTGGTGCCTCTCCTGCTCCAAGTCGGCCCGTTTGACGTCCTACCACCCTTAAGTAGTTCTAAGTTCTAGGAGACTGATGACCTCAGATGTTAAGTCCCATAGTGCTCAGAGCCATTTTTGAACCAATTTCCTCAGCACCACATGATTTAATTCGACTAATTCCGTTGTCTTTGTATTGATTTTGTTGAGGTTCATCTTACATCCTCCTTTCAAGACACTTTTCGTGCCAAGTGCTTTGCTGCCTCTGACAGAATTCTAGTGTCATTGGCAAACCTCAAAGTTTTCATTGCTTCTCACTAAACTTTAATGCTCATTCCATATTTTGCTTTGGTTTCTCTTATTGCTTGCTCAGTGTACAGAGTGAATAACATCGGCGACAGGCTGCAACCTTGTCGCACTACCTTCTCATAACTGCTTCCCTTTCATGGTCTCTGCTGTGGCCTTCTTCACCAGACATCACGGCGCCTAGAGTATCAGCAACCAAACTGACAGCCTGTAGCCGCGGGTTGCCCGCTTCGCGGAATAAACAGTCCAATGTTTCTGAAATTGTAAACATATGCTGGTCTCCACATATACATTACATCTACCGATTTCTGTCCCATTCAGATAATTCCTTCGTAGTGTGTCGGATTTTTTCTTTCTGTGTAGATCAATAAATATACCATCTCAGGTATACAAATAGCACGATGGTGTGGTTTAAAGTTCAACTAATAAGTCAGCATGACAAATGAGTAAAACACAGAAACAGCAAAAATTGCAAAATAAATTTAACAATTGTGTAAACTTGCCTTGGGCTAGCATACGTACCGTTACTCACCAGGTGGACAGCTTCCCGGCCTTTCATATTCGAATATGGCTCACCACCTCTCGAGAATATCTCCCACATGAGCACGCCATAACTCCATACATCGCTCTTCGATGAGTACTTGGCTGCAAAAGACACAGTTTATTCAAAGACACCTGTTTCAACAAAGAACAGGCAGTTACATCTGCAGCACGAAGAAGGATAACAAATAACCAAAATTTTACTCATTATACATACAGTGTTGTGGGGAGACCAGTCGATTAAAGGAGGACTTTCGATGGCCAACTTTTGCAGCATGAATGATTGGACACTCAAGTGCGATCTTGCATGGCAGCTAAGGGCACGTCATTCGACGCTGTGATCCAGACTTTGCCAGTTACGGTGGCAGACAAATCTCTCAGCGACTCAGGACCAGATGTTACCTTTTGATAAGAGATCTGAGTCGTCTGCCTCATCCTTAAGACTGATTCTCGCGTCTGCATATCCCTTTCAGCTGGTGGACACTGATGAGGCAAAACAATTTGTAATATTGTGTCGGTCGACCTTGGGAATGTAATTCTGCAGCGATTCAGTTTCCCCGAGGTACACAAAGGTCACGAAATTCACATAAATTGTGGACCAGTGTTCTGTGCGTATAATTAAATTATGGACAGGTACGTGTCCATAAAACTATCGGAGCTAAGGAAAAATTGAGTGAAATGGTGAAACGTTGAGTACTTTCGGAATCCGAAATCAGGGGAATTACTTTGGCGCATAACATTTTGTAATACCCGATTTGAGTTTAGACATAATCCTGGGGATGGACTGATTGACAGATTGTATAGCAAACAAAAGACGTTGAAATTGTTTGGGTGTTACTGAACTTTGAAGTTTCAAACATTAATGTAAACGTAAAATTTGATAACGGAATAATAGATAGTAGCGATTTGTGGATGTTATAAGACTACATTTTGGCGAATATGACGTAGTGGTATTATGTAAACAAGTTTGTTGTTAGAGAATGAGATTTTCACTCTGCAGTGGAGTGTGCGCTGATATGAAACTTCCTGGCAGATTAAAACTGAGTGCCCGACCGAGACTCGAACTCGGCACGTTTGCCTTTCGCGGGCAAGTGCTCTACCAACTGAGCTACCCAAGCACGACTCACGACCGGTCCTCACAGCTTTACTTCTGCCAGTAACTCGTCTCATACCTTCCAAACTTTACAGAAGCTCTCCTGCGAACCTTGAGAACCAGCACTCCTGAAAGAAAGGATATTGCGGAGACATGGCTTAGCCACAGCCTGGGGGATGTTTCCAGAATGAGATTTTCACTCTGCAGCGGAGTGTGCGCTGATATGAAACTTCCTGGCGGATTAAAACTGTGTGCCCGAACGAGACTCGAACTCGGGACCTTTGCCTTTCGCGGGCAAGTGCTCGCAGGAGAGCTTCTGTAATGTTTGGAAGGTAGGAGACGAGTTACTGGTAGCTGTGAGGACTGGGCGTGAGTCGTGCTTGGGTAGCTTAGATGGTTTGTACCAATAAAGATCTTTTGTTCATTTCCCCTGTGCCTGGCAAAAAAAATAATAATAATAAAATAAAATAAAAATAAATCAAAAAGCTACATTGAGGGAGTGATTCAGGGACGGGAAGGGGGAGACATCGCGGCCAGGCCTCGGGTTCCGACCCCTGCCCGCCTTGTCTCCAACTACTCATAACTGAACACTCTTAAGAAAAAAAAAAAAATAAATAAAAAAATAAAAAAGATGGATAAAAAAAGGGGTAGCGTCAAAAAAAAAAAAGATGGTAGAGCACTTGCCCGCAAAAGTCAAAGGTCCCGAGTTCGAGTCTCGGTCGGGCACACAGTTTTAATCTGCCAGGAAGTTTCAGGGTTGTTGTTCTTGTTGTTGTTGTGGTCTTCAGTCCAGAGACGGGTTTGATGCAGCTCTCTATGCTACTCTATCCTGTGCAAGCTTCTTCATTTCCATATAATTACTGCACCCTACATCTTTCTGAATCTGCTTAGTGTATTGATCTCTTCGTGTGCCCTCCAATACTAAATTGGTGATCTCTTGATGTCTCAAAACATATCTTACCAACCGAACCCTTTTCATAGCCAAGTTGTGGCACGCTTCCCTCCAACACTAAATTGGTGATCTACTGATGCCTCACAGTTTCTCCTACCAACTGAGCCCTTTTTCCAGTCAGGTTGTACCACACATTTCCTTTCTCCCCAATTATATTCAGTACCTGCTCATTAGTTATGTGATCTACCCAACTAATCGTCAGCATTCTTCTGTAGCATCACATTTCGAAGGCTTCTATTCTCTTCTTGTCTAAACTATTTGTCGTCCATGTTTCACTTCCATACGTGACTACACTCCATACGAATACTTTCAGAAAAGACTTCCTGACAATTAAATCTATTGCTTGTCATTGGGGGCTCCAGTGTTAGGTGGGTGATGGAGCCACTTACGGATATGGTAGCTGACGGGAAGAAAGCCAATGTGCACTCCATGTGCATACCGGGGGGGAGTCACCCAAAATGTGGAAAGGGTCCTTCCGGATGCCATGAAGGGTACAGGGTGCAGTCAACTCCAGGTGGTGCTCCATGTCGGCACTAATGACGTGTGTCGTTATGGATCGGAAGAGATCCTCTCTGGTTTCCGGCGGCTATCTGAGTTGGTGAAGACTGCCAGTCTTGCTAGCGAGATGAAGGCAGAGCTCACACAATCTGCAGCATCGTCGACAGGACCGATTGCGCACCTTTGGTACAGAGCCGAGTTGAGGGTCTGAATTAGAGGCTCAGACTGTTCTGCGACCATGTGGGCTGCGCCATAGGGTGGTGGGGTTTCGGGTTCCGCTAAATAGGCCAGGTGTCCACTAAACACAGGAGGCGGCTACAAGGGTAGCAGGGGCTGTGTGGCGTGGACTGGGACGTTTTTTAGGTTGGACAGTCTCGGGAAAGACCAATAACGACTCCAGTCTCAAAGGGTACAGGACAAAGAAACGACGAGAGTCGACCAAGCAATAGTCGGTATTGTAGTTCTAAATTGTCGTAGCTGTGTTGGAAAAGTACCAGAGCTTCAAGCGCTGATAGAAAGCACTGAAGCTAAATTCGTTATACGAACCGAAAGCTGGCTAAAGCCGGAGATAAATTCTGCCGAAATTTTTACAGAGGTCCAAACCGTGTTCAGAAAGGATAGATTAAATAAAGTAGGTGGTGGTGTGGTGTGTCTGTTGGCAGTAGTTTATCTTGTAGTGAAGTTGAAATAGGTAGTTCCTGCGAATTACTATGGGTAGAGGTTATACTCAACAGCCCAACAGCCGTACCAAAATAATAATTGTCTCCTTCTACCGACCCCCTGACTCAGATGATACGATAACTGAACGGTTCGAAGAAAACTTGAATCTCATTACAAATAAGTACCCCACATATACAGCTATAATTGGTGGATACTTCTTCCCACGCCCGGGTTCCCGGGTTCGATTCCCGGCGGGGTCAGGGACTTTCTCTGCCTCGTGATGGCTGGGTGTTGTGTGATGTCCTTAGGTTAGTTAGGTTTAAGTAGTTCTAAGTTCTAGGGGACTGATGACCATAGATGTTGAGTCCCATAGTGCTCAGAGCCATTTGAACCATTTTTTGGTGGATACTTCAACCTACCCTCGCCGGCCGGTGTGGCCGAGCGTTTCTAGGCGCTTCAGTCTGGAGCCGCGCTGCTGCTACGGTCGCAGGTTCGAATCCTGCCTCGGGCATGGATGTGTGTGATGTTCTTAGGTTAGTTAGGTTTAGTAGTTCTAAGTTCTAGGGGACTGATGACCTTAGATGTTATGTCCCATAGTGCTCAGAGCCATTTGAACCATTTTTTTTCAACCTACCCTCGATTTGTTGGCGAAAATACATGTTCAAAGCCGGTGGAAGACAGAGAACATCTTCCACATTGTACCAAATGCTTTCTCTGAGAATTACTTTGAACAATTAGTTCATGAGCCCACACGAATTGTAAATGGTTGCGAAAACACATTTGACCTCTTAGTCACAAATAATCCTGATCTAAAAGAGACTGTCATGACGGATACAGGGTCATTGTGGCGAGGGTCAAAACCAAATCAACCAAAACCACTAAAAATAAACGCAAAATATATCTATTTAAAACAGCAGCTGTTAGCATGAGTGACATAAAAGTAGATATCTTAGGTGTTGCGAAACAACTTAAGAAAAAATGGTTCAAATGGCACTGAGCACTATGGGACTTAACATCTGAGGTCATCACTCCCCTAGAACTTAGAACTACTTAAACCTAACTAACCTGCCCGAGGCAAGATTCGAACCTGCGACCGTCGCGGTCGCGCGGTTCTAGACTGAAGCGCCTAGAGCCGGCACTTAAGAAAGGCAAGTCTTCCGGGCCAGATGGTATACCAGTCAAGATCCTGTCAGAGTATACAGACACAATAGCGCCTTTCTTAGCAATCATATACAACCGCTCGCTTGACGAAAGGTCTGTTCCTGAAGACTGGAAAGTAGCACAGGTCACACCAATATTCAAGAAAGAAAATAGGAGTAACCCATTGAATTACAGACCCATATCACTGACCTCAATTTGCAGGATTTTGGAGCGTATACTGTACTCGAACATTATGAATCATCTTGAAGAAAACGACTCATTGATAAATAACCAACACGGATTCAGAAAATATCGTTCTTGGTGAACGCAGCTAGCTCTTTATGTAATGAGTGCTGTCGACAAGGGATCTCAGATCGATTCCATATTCCTAGATTTCCAGAAGGCTTTTGATACCATTCCTCACAAGCGACTATTAATCAAATTGCGTGCATATGGAGTATCGTCTCAGCTGTGTGACTGGATTCGTGATTTCCTCTCAGAGAGGTCACAGTTTGTAGTGACAGACGGTAAATCATCAAGCAGAACAGAAGTGATATCTGGCGTTCCGTAAGGTAGTGTCATAGCCCTCTGCTGCCCCTGATTTACATGAATGATCTAGGTGATAATCTGAGCAGCCCCCTTAGATTGTTTGCAGATGACGCTGTAATTTACCGTCTAGTAAAATCATCAGACGATCAGTTCCAATTACAAAATGATCTAGAGAGAATTTCTGTATGGTACTAAACAAAGAAAAGTGAGAGGTCATCCACATGGGTACTAAAAGAAATCCAATAAATTTTGGATATACGATAAATCGCACAAATCTAAGGGCTGTCAGTTCGACAAAATACCTAGGAATTACAATTACGAGCAACTAAAATTGGAAACACCTCATAGATAATATTGCGGGGAAGGCGAAACAAAGACTGCGCTTTGTTGGCAGAACAGTTAGAAGATACGACAAACCCAGTAAAGAGACAGCGTACATTACACTTGTCCGTCCTCTGCTGGAATATTGCTGTGCGGTGTGGGATCATTACCAGGTAGGATTGACGGAGAACATCGAAAAAGTGCAAAGATGGGCAGCCCGTTTCGTGTTGTCGCGCAATAGGGGTGAGAGTGTCACTGACACGATACGCGAGTTCGAGTGGAAGTCACTGAAACAAAGGCGGTTTTCTTTGCGGCGAGATCTATTTACGACATTTCAATCACCAACTTTCTCTTCCGAATGTGAAAATATTTTGTTGACACCCACCTTCGTAGGGAGAAACGATCATCATAATAAAATAAGAGAAATCAGAGCTCGATCGGAAAGATTTAGGTGTTCCTTTTTCCCACGTGCCATTCGAGAGTGGAATGGTAGAGAAGTAGTATGAAGATGGTTCGATGAACCCTCTGCCAGGCACTTAAGTGTGCATTGCAGAGTAACCATGTAGATGTAGATGTAGACTCTTCAGAAACGCTTTCCTTGCCATTGCCATCCTCTCCGACCATCATCAGTTATTTTGCTCCCCAAATAGCAAAACTCATCTACTATTTTAAGTGCCTCATTTCCTAATCTAATTCCCTCAGCATCACCTTATTTACTTCGACGACATTCCATTATCATCGTTTTGCTTTTGTTGATGTTCATCTTATATCCTCCTTTCAAGAAACTGTCCATTCTGTTCGACTGCTCTTACAGGTCCTTTGCTGTCTCTGACAGAATTACAATGTTGTCACCAAACCTCAAAGTTTTTACTTCTTTTCCATGGATTTTAATTCCTACTCCACATTTTTCTTTTGTTTCCTTTACTGGCTGCTCAATATACAGATTGAATAACATCGGGGATAGACTACAACGCTGTCTCACTCCCTTCTCAACCACTGCTTCCCTTTCATGCCTCCCTAGTCTTATAACTGCCATCTGGTTTTAGTACAAATTGTAAACAGCCTTTCGCTCCCTGTATTTGACCCCTGCCACATTCAGAACTTGAGAGAAAGTGTTCCAGTCAACATTGTCAAAAGCTTTCTCTTAGTCTACAAATACTAGAAATGTAGGTTTGCCCTTCCTTAATCTTCTGAGATAAGTCGTAGAGTCAGTATTGCCTCACGTGTTCTAACATTTCTACGGAATGCAAACTGATCTTCCCTGAAGTCGTCTTCTACAAGTTTTTCCATTCGTCTGTAAAGAATTCGCGTTAGTATTTTGCAGCTGTGACTTATTAAACTGATAGTTCGGTAATTATAACACCTAACAATACCTGTTTTATTTCGGATTGGAATTATTAGGTTCTTCTTGAAGTCTGAGGGTATTTCGCCTGTCATACATCTTGCTCACCGGATGGTAGATTTTTGTCAGCAGTTATAATGGAATGTTGTCTACTCCAGGGGCCTTGTTTCGACTTAGGTCTTTGAGTGCTCCGTCAAATTCTTCACGCAGTGCCATATCCCCTATTTCATCTTCATCTAAGCCCCCTTCTATTTCCACAATATTGCCCTCAAGTAAATCGCCCTTGTATAGACCCTCTATATACTCCTTCCACCCTTCTGATTTCCCCTTTTTGCTTAGGACTGGTTTCCCATCTCAGCTCTTGATATTCATACAAGTGATTCTCTTTTCTCCAAATATCTCTTTAATTTTCCTGTAAGCAGTCTATCTTACCCCTAGTGATATATCCCTCTACGTCCTTACATCTATCCTCTAGCCACCCCTACTTAGCGATTTTGTATTTCTTTTTACCTGCTTCATTAAACAAGGTGACATTACAGAATAGGTTATTGAGATACTGGGATTTACTACTGGGCCGGCCGCAGTGGCCGAGCGGTTCTAGGCGCTACAGTCTGGAACCTCGCGATCGCTATGGTCGCAGGTTCGAATCCTGCCTCGCACATGGATGTGTGTGATGTCCTTAGGTTAGTTAGGTTTAAGTAATTCTAAGTTCTAGGGGACTGATGACCTCAGAAATTGTCCCATAGTGCTCAGAGCCATTTGAACCATTTACTGCTGGCTTAGAGACAATGAGTGCCATGTTGGCCTTAGCTATATATCTACATCTTTATTCTGCAGGCAACTGCGAAGTGCATGTCAGATGGTACATCCCATTGTATCAATTCTTTCCCATTCTATTCACATATGGAGAATAGGAAGAACGAATGTTTAAATGTCCCTCTGTGCACTGCACTTAATCTAATCTTATCTTCATGATATTTATGGGAGCGATATGTAAATCGTTGTATTATATTCCTAGAGTTATCATGTAAAGGCATTCTCTGGATGGTTAATGTCTATATTTGAGAGGCTATCTGTTCAGTTTCTTCAGCATCTCTGTGACACTCTCCCACAGTTTAAATAAAACTATTACCTTTCGTCTTGTCCTTCCCTGTCTACATTCAATATCCCCTGTCAGTGCTATCTGGTACAGGTCCCAAACACTGGACCAATATTCTAAGGTGGGTTGCATGAGTGATTTGTAAGCAATCTCCACTGCACTACTCAGTGATCTGCCAGTGAACTGTAACCTGCCACATGCTTTATGTATGACTATGCCCACGCGATCGTTCCATTTCTGATCCCTACAAAGTGTTACAAACAGGCATTTGTATGAGTTGGGAGATTCCAACACTGACTCATTGATATTGTAGTCATAGGATACTATGTCTCTCCATTTTGTGAAGTGCACAACTTTTTTCATTTCTGAACAATTAAAGCAGTTTGCCAATCTTTGCAGCACTTTGAAATCTCATTAAGATCTGACTGAAAATTTATGGAGCTTCTTTCAGACGGAACCACATTTCACTGTCCAAGCGGCATCATCCGCAAAAGCTATGACGTTACTATTATTATTGTCTGCAAGGTCATAAACGTACAATATGAACAGCAAGGGTCCCTCCATCCAACATAACTTGCTCTGTCTCCCTTACGAGTAAATTCACAACCCATTCACAAATTTCGTTGATGCTCCATACTATTGTACTTTTGACAATAAGCGTAGGTCTGACAGAGAGTCAAATTCTTTTTGGATACCAAGAAATACTGCCTCTACTGGTTCACCTTGTTCCAAGGCTTTCAGTATGTCGTCTGAGAAGAGTGAGAATTGGGCATCACACAGTCGACGTTTTCGGAATCCATGCTGGTTGGAATCTAGGTGGTCACTTCGTTCGAGATTGCTCATTATGTTTGCGCTCAGAATCTGATCTAAGATTCCACAAGAAATCGGTGTCAACGATATTGGAGAGTAGTTTTGTGAATCACTCCTGCTACCTTTCTTGTAAACTGATTTGACCTGAGCTTTCTCCCAACTACTGGGCACAGTTTTTGTTCGAGGGATCTATGGTACGCTACAGTCGCAGGTTCGAATCCTGCCATGGGCATGGTTAGTTAGGTTTAAGTAGTTCTAAGTTCCAGGGGACTGATGACATCAGAAGTTAAGTCCCATAGTGCTAAGAGCCATTTGAACCATTTGATCTACGGTAGACTATAGTTAATTGGCCAACCCAGTCACAAATTCAGTGTCGAATTTGACAGGGATTCCATTGGGCCCTGGAGCTTTGTTTAGTTTCGATAACTTTAGCTGTTTTTCAACACTGGTGCCAACAGGTATTTCAGTCATTTCAGTGATATGAGAATTAAATTGGAGCAATTTTCTTGGGTTTTCCCTTGTAAATGAATATTTGATTGTATTCCATCACATTCAGGTCAGGAGAATTTGGTGTCCAAATTAGCAATGTGAGTTCACTTTATATCTTCAACCCGCTTCAGTCCTATAATATGGGAAGCTATCCTGCTGAAAAATGCCATCA
The DNA here is from genome assembly GCF_023864345.2 of Schistocerca serialis cubense. Classification (NCBI taxonomy): domain Eukaryota; kingdom Metazoa; phylum Arthropoda; class Insecta; order Orthoptera; family Acrididae; genus Schistocerca; species Schistocerca serialis. Next base: position 106,817,571 of record NC_064649.1, read on the forward strand.
AGCATGAAGGGCTGTAGCCGGCCGGTGTGGCCATGTGGTTCTAGGCACTTCAGTCTGGAACTGCTACGGTGACAGGTTCGAATCCTGCCTCGGGCATGGACGTGTGTGATGTCCTTAGGTTAGTTAGGTTTAAGTAGTTCTAAGTTCTAGGGGACTGATGACCACAGATGTTAAGTCCCACAGTGCTCAGAGCCATTTCAACCATTAAAGTGCTGCAAGTGGTCTACAATAATGTTCATGTCGTTTACAGCTGTCATGGCGCAGTAGATTATTACCACAAGTCCCATGGAAACCCAGGTGAATGTCCTCCACAGCACAATGCTGTACCCAATGGACTTCGTCTGTGACGCAGAGTACATTTTGAGCCGCCTTTCACCTTGCGTATCCAGGCACGACCTCCGGGTCAGTGTCGCAAGATACTCGATTCGTCTGACCGGAAGACACATGTCCATTGACCCAATCTCCTCGATCCCGTGCCAACTGCAACCGTAATTGTCCATGTTCGTCCAGCCAGTGTGGAAACATGGGCTGCTCGTCTCTTGTGGATCTGTGGGTTCAACAGCGTGCTCTGAAGGGTGTGTCTGAAACACATGTGCGTGCAACAGCACTGTACTCAGATTTGGCACAGATCGCCCTCTATCCTGCCTTACAGAGATGTAGTGGATGGCGTCAGAATGTGGAGTATTAAAACTCGTCCGAGCTTTTCAAATGATTTATTCGTTTCCACTACAGAGCTTCGTTCACCTCGGTCCACGTCACAGGCCCCACAATGCTGAGGCCACCGCCCCAGCGACCTGTGCAACGCAACGCCGTGTCGTACCGGCCTTGTTCGCCAGCTGTAGAGTTCCAGTTACGTCAGGATGGCTGCGACAGCAGCCGACTCAGCAGCCTACATCCCCGTTGACTCCGCATTGTTCCGCCGGGAGCTGTAGGCTGGCCCCACTGCCGCTCCTTCCTCGGCTGGCGTAGCTGGGAACGCGGCGGCAACGACCGCCCCCGATCCGGCGTCCGAACCTGCGGCCCCTCGCCTCGGAAGTCTCCGGCGTGTGTCGGGAGCCGAGACGACTGCCTGCGGTAGCGAGCCGAGGACTGGCCCGCCCTGGCTGGCTGCAGACCCCGCGTCTGCCTCAGAGGGTCGAACCAATGACCCGCTGTGGACTGGGACACTGTTGCCCCATCTGTTGCTGTGTGTAGCCCAGCGGTGTGACATGCCACCGAGCAGGAGAGCTGCCACACTTCTCGTTAGAAAACCACACCTATTTATACTCAGCTGCGCGCCTCTGTTTCGGTAACGCATCGCTCCGAGTCACGTAAGCCCCACACCCCGGTTACGCCAGTGGGCCTCTTCTGCCTATACCTTACGACATGCGAACCGCTGCATATACTCTTTTCAGCAGTTCGACGGCCCCCGTAGCCTCCATTACACTTCGCAACCGCTGGTCAGTGTAACTTATTGCAAACCAGCCCACATCCGGCTGTAACTTGTGCACTCTGAAATATTGCACCAAATCTAACTTCCCTATTCTAGACGGTGGTGCCGCTACAGAGAGGACAGCCCTCTCACCTCTGAGTCCTGAGATGAGGCATCGACGCCAGATACCTTGTCACCACCTGTGGTCTCACTGTCCTACAGCTACACTACTGGCCATTAAAATTGCTACACCAAGAAGAAATGCAGATTAAAAACGGGTATTCATTGCACAAAAATATTATACTAGAACTGACATGTGATTACATTTTCAAGCAATTTGGATGCATACATCCGGAAAAATCAGTACCCAGACCAATTACCTCTGGCCATAATAACAGCCTTGATATGCCTGGGCGTTGAGTGAAACAGAGCTTGGATGCTGTGTACAGGTACAGCTGCCCATGCAGCTTCAACATGATACCACAGATCATCAAGAGTAGTGACTGGCGTATTGTGACAAGCCAGTTGCTCGGCCACCATTGACCAGACGTTTTCAGTAGGTGAGAGATCTGGAGAATGTGCTGGCCAGGGCAGCAGTCGAACATTTTCTGTATCCAGAAAGGCCCGTACAGGACCTGAAACATGCGGTCGTGCATTATCCTGCTGAAATGTAGGTTTTCGTAGAGATCGAATGAAGGGTAGAGTCATGGGTCGTAAAACATCTGAAATGTAACGTCCACTGTTCAAAGTGCTGTCAGTGCGAATACAAGGTGGCCGAGACGCGTAACCAATGGTACCCCATACCATCACGCCAGTATGGCGATTACGAATACACGCTTCCAATGTGCGTTCACCGCGATGTCGCCAAACACGGATGCGACCATCATGATGCTGTAAACAGAACCTGGATTCATCCGAAAAAATGACGTTTTGCCATTCACGTTCGTCGTTGAGTAAACCATCGCAGGCGCTCCTGTCTGTAATGCAGCGTTAAGGGTAACCGCAGCCATGGCATTCGAGCTGATAGTCCATGCTGCTGGAAACGTCGTCGAACTTTTCGTGCAGATGGTTGTTGTCTTGCAAACGTCTCCATCTGTTGACTCAGGGATCGAGACGTGGCTGCGCGATCCGTTACAGCCATGCGGATAGGTTGCCTGTCATCTCGACTGCTAGTGATACGAGGCCGTTGAGATTCAGCACGGCGTTCCGTATTACCCTCCTGAACCCACCGATTCCATATTCTGCTAACAGTCATTGGATCTCTACCAACGCGAGCAGCAATGTCGCGATACGATAAACCGCAATCGCGATAGGCTATAATCCGACCTTTATCAAAGTCGGAAACGTGATGGTACGCATTTATCCTCCTTACACGAGGCATCACAACAACGTTTCATCAGGCAACGCCGGTCAACTGCTGTTAGTGTATGAGAAATCGGGTGGAAACTTTCCTCATGTCAGCAAGTTTTAGGTGTCGCCACCGGCGCCAACCTTGTGAGAATGCTCTGAAAAGCTAATCATTTGCATATCACGGCATCTTGTTCCTGTTGGTTAAATTTCGCGTCTTTAGCACGTCATCTTCGTGGTGTAGCAATTTTAATGGCCAGTAGTGTACTTTATGTAGACGCTCACGATAGTACGTGGGCTATCCACAAAGTAAATTACGTTTTGGAATTAAAAATAAATATAGTATTGGACATTTTTTTTATTATATACAGATGTAAGCCACACTTCAATATTACTTTTCTACATAGTTGCCATTTAAATTAAGGCGCTTATCGTAGCGATGGACGAGCTTGGAAAATCTTTCGTCGTAAAATTCAGCCGCCTGCGCCTTCAACCACGTGGTTACCTCTTCTTGAAGCTGTGCGTCGTCATCAAAACGCTGCATAGCCAACCACTTCTTCATTGCTGGGAATAAGTGGAAGTCGCTCGGTGCCAGGTCGGGACTGTACGGCGGATAAGGAAACAACTCCCACTTAAAAGATTCGAGAACTTCACGAGTGGCATTTGTCGTTTGGGCCCGGGCGTTGTCGTGAATCAGCAAGATCTTTGAGCCCAACTTTCCCCTGCGCTTGTTTTGTATTGCTCTTCTGAGGTTGTGCAGAGTTTGGCAATACCTTTGAGAGTTTATTGTAGTGCCTCTTTACAGGAAATCCACAAAAATCACACCTTTTCTGTCCCAAAAGAAGAGGTAACCACGTGGTTGAAGGCGCAGGCGGCCGAATTTTACGACGAAGGAATTTCCAAGCTCATCTATCACTACGATAAGTGCCTTAATTTAAATGGCAACTATGTAGAAAAGTAGCATTTAAGTGTGGCTTTCATCTGTATATAATAAAAAAAATTCTAATGCTTTATTTATTTTTAATTCCAAAATGTAATGTACTTTGTGGATCGCCCTCGTAGCACGTGATCAACCGACCAGCTCCGCAGTTGCTCGTTCCCAGTCGTAGTCCCTAACACACACTGCTTTGCCAACAACGCTTATGACAATGGACTTTCCAATTTGTGGCCCGTATCATGGCTAGAATCGTCATTCGTCTCTGCTCCACTTACATACTTTCCTTACCACGTCACTTGTCTTCAACTCCAACAGGAGACATTCAGTTTAGTGGTCAGCAGTGGTGATAGTGTTCTGGCTGGTGACAGTATTTCCATTTAATATTTGATCATTTTGTATGGGACTATAGGTCAGATTTTCTTCAGCGAATTAGCGTTAAGAATATTAGCGACCGCTAAGTATGGGCACCAGTTACTGACCTTCGTACACTGATTCTGGCGCCATCCACTTTAGTGGCAGGTTCATCTGGTTGACGCTCCGGTAATACTGCTCCACCTCGCGTGACAATCCAAAATCGGATATCTTCACTACGTCACCTGCAGAGAGGAAGAAGACAACAACGTTAATCGACAGTCATTTTTGCGGCTCACTGTCGTGTGAAAGTGTAACAGCGATCAGTCGAAATACGAGGGTTGGAACTTTAATAGTGGCAACTATTTATTTACAGCTGCCGGCCAGGTGGCGGAGCGGTTCCATGCGCTACAGTCTGGAGCCGCGAGACCGCTACGGTCGCAGTATCGAATCCTGCCGCGGGCATGGATGTGTGTGATGTCCCTAGGTTAGTTAGGTTTAAGTAGTTCTAAGTTCTAGGGGACTGATGACCTCAGAAGTTAAGTCCCATAGTGCTCAGAGCCATTTGAACCATTTATTTACAGCTCGTACAAAATAGATACGTGTTTCAAAGCTCTACTGACCTTCAAAGTAGTCACTAGCATTGTGTACAACCCGTTGCCAGCGATGTGGAAGTCGTAGGATACTCTTAGCAGTGACAGTTGTGTTGACAGTTCGAGTGGCGCGGTCTATTGCCCGACGAATTTGCAACAGTTTTGAAGCGAATGCCGTGAAGTGTTTCCTTCAGTTTAGAAATCGAGTTGAACTGACGAGGGCTTAAGTCAGGGGAGTGCAGTAGGTGGTATAGCACTTGGCAGCCCCATCAGTCAAACAAGTCAGTAACAGCTTGCACTATATGTGCTTGAGCATTGTCCTGCAAAATGGTGGTCAGGTCCTGCAGAAAGTGTCATCACTTCTGTCTCTAAGCTGGTCGTAGATTGTCATCCAAAAATGAACAGCATAGAGACAGAAGTGATGACACTTTCTGCAGGACCTGACCATCATTTTGCAGGTCAATGCTCAAGCACGTACAGTGCAAGCTGTTACTGATTTGTTTGACTGATAGGGCTGCTAAGTGCTATACCACCTGCTGCACTCCCCTGACTTAAGCCCTCGTGGGTTCAACTCGATTTCTAAACTGAAGGAAACACTTCACGGCATTCGCTTCAGAAGTGCTACAAATTCGTCGAGCAATAGACCGCGCCGTTCGAATTGTCAACACAACTGGCACTGCTAAGAGTATCCTACGACTTCCACATCGCTGGCAGCGAGCTATACACAATGCTGGCGACTACTTTGAAGGTCAGTAAAACTTTGAAACACGTATCTGTTTTGTACGAGCTGTAAGTAAATAGTTGCCACTATTAAAGTTCCAAGCCTCGTATTTCATTAGGTCCTCCCAATGCTCACATAGTGTGAGGTGAAAGTTCTTGGTCTCAAACGCAGATGCCATAGAGACAATTCATAAAGGACATTTTAGACAGCGGTGACAAAGTCATAGGATACTTATTTTATTTAATCGTGTCTAAGCCATAGACAACCCACATATTACATATACACACAAGTACAAATACAATACACATATGTATAAATAAAACAAACCCAAAATGGGGAGTCACATTACAATATAAAGACAAACATAGTATATACAGGGTTATTACAAATGATTGAAGCGATTTCACAGCTCTACAATATCTTTATTATTTGAGATATTTTCACAATGCTTTGCACACACGTACAAAAACTCAAAAAGTTTTTTTAGGCATTCACAAATGTTCGATATGTGCCCCTTTAGTGATTTGGCAGACATCAAGACGATAATCAAGTTCCTCCCACACTCGGCGCAGCATGTCCCCATCAATGAGTTCGAAAGCATCGTTGATGCGAGCTCGCAGTTCTGGCACGTTTCTTGGTAGAGGAGGTTTAAACACTGAGTCTTTCACATAACCCCACAGAAAGAAATCGCATGGGGTTAAGTCGGGAGAGCGTGGAGCCCATGACATGAATTGCTGATCATGATCTCCACCACGACCGATCCATCGGTATTCCAATCTCCTGTTTAAGAAATGCCAAACATGATGATGGAAGTGCAGTGGAGCACCATCCTGTTGAAAGATGAAGTCGGCGCTGTCGGTCTCCAGTTGTGGCATGAGCCAATTTTCCAGCATATCCAGATACACATGTCCTGTAACGTTTTTTTCGCAGAAGAAAAAGGGGCCGTAAACTTTAAACCGTGAGATTGCACAAAACACGTTAACTTTTGGTGAATTGCGAATTTGCTGCACGAATGCGTGAGGATTCTCTACCGCCAAGATTCGCACATTGTGTCTGTTCACCAGTAAGAAAAAATGTTGCTTCATCACTGAAAACAAGTTTCGCACTGAACGCATCCTCTTCCATGAGCTGTTGCAATCGCGCCGAAAATTCAAAGCGTTTGACTTTGTCATCGGGTGTCAGGGCTTGCAGCAATTGTAAATGGTAAGGCTTCTGCTTTAGCCTTTTCCGTAAGATTTTCCAAACCGTCGCTGTGGTACGTTTAGCTCCCTGCTTGCTTTATTCGTCGACTTCCGCGGGCTACGCGTGAAACTTGCCCGCACGCGTTCAACCGTTTCTCCGCTCACTGTAGGCCGACCCGTTGATTTCCCCTTACAGAGGTATCCAGAAGCTTTAAACTGCGCATACCACCGCCGAATGGAGTTAGCAGTTGGTGGATCTTTGTTGAACTTCGTCCTGAAGTGTCGTTGCACTGTTATGACTGACTGACGTGAGTGCATTTCAAGCACGACATACGCTTTCTCGGCTCCTGTCACCATTTTGTCTCACTGCGCTCTCGAGCGCTCTGGCGGCAGAAACATGAAGTGCGGCTTCAGCCGAACAAAACTTTATGAGTTTTTCTACGTATCTGTAGTGTGTCGTGACCATATGTCAATGAATGGAGCTACAGTGAATTTATGAAATCGCTTCAATCATTTGTAATAGCCCTGTATATCATATCACGTCCCGCCAAAACTCAGCGCATTTAACTGCCACTGGCGTAGCGTTTGCCAGTTCTTCTCTCCTGCACACTTCCCCCATGTTGCTGCATTCCAGGAGGTGGTCCATTGTTTGGGTCTGTCCGCACTGGCACGTGTCCGTCCCGTCTCGGTATCCCCATTTACACATGTTTACGTTGCATCTGCCCACCCCAGTTCGTAGGCGGTTGAGGGTTCTCCGTAATGGCCATTTTAGTTCATATTCAGAGGCCAATTGTTCGTTGGGTGAGGTTAGAGGTGCCTGGTCTCCCGTAGGCAGTGTTGCTTTCCATTTTGACAATCTGGCCTTTTGTTTTGAGGTTTAGATCGGTTGAACTGAGGTGAGGAAACTCCGTCTTGACTTTAGACGTGTGTGTGGAGGGTTTTGTCCGAAGAGAGGATGGCGCTGGTCGCGCAGCTGCTTGAGGCGCTCTGCTTCGCTTCCTATAGCTCGCCTGATGTTGGGTGGAGCTATGCCACTAGGCAAATAAAGTTGGCTAACCGGGATGGGTCTTAGGCATCCCGAGATTACGCGACAGGCATAGTTCAGCAGAGTATCCACTCATTTCGCATGCGCTGATCTTTCCCAAACTGGGGCAGCGTATTCAGCAACCGAGTAGCAGAGTGCAAGTGCCGACGTACGTAAAGTATGTGAGTCGGCACCGCATTTTGTGGAGGTGAGCTTACTCAGGAGGTTGTTTCTTGTTGATAGTTTGCCCCTGACCTCGTCTGCATGATGTCCGTAAGTAAGGGTGCGATCGAGGGTGACGCCTAAATAACAAGGAGTGCTGCTGAACGCGATCCGTTGGTTGGTCCACATGATGTTTAGGGTATGTTTGACGTCTCGGTTTCGAAGATGGAATAGGCAGGATAATGGTTTTGCTGCGTTCGGGCGTAGGCAGTTGGCTTCGTAGTATGGCGTTAGACCGATGAGGGCATTCGTAAGGCTAATTTCTATGTCGTTAAAGTCCCGACCCTGCACGGCTATTGCAAGATCATCCGCGTAAGCAAAGCTCCTAGTCCCTTGTGCAACTGCTTCATCATTCACATATATGTTGAAAAGAGTGGGTGCGAGGACACTGCCTTGGGGTAGTCCATTTTTCTGGATACGCCATCGGCTTCGCTTCCCTCCTAGGTTTACGATAGGATACTGATATATACATATACAGATTGCAGTGGCATCGCATACACAATGTAGAAAAGGGTAGTGTATTGGCGCGGCTGTTATTTGTTTTGAGGTGATTCTTGTGAAAAGGTTTTCGACGTGATTCTGGCCGCACGACGAAATTTAACAGACTTACAACGCGGAATGGTACACCGAAGAGCCAAAGAAACTCGTACACCGGCCTAATATAGTGTAGGGCCCCCCTTCTAACAGCCGTGTTCCGCAAGTCTCTAGAGGAACGGAAGGTTCCAAATGGTTGGAAAAGAGCACAGGTAGTTCCAGTTTTCAAGTAGGGTCGTCGAGTAATGCCCAAAACTATAGGCCTATATCTCTGACATCGATGTGTTGTAGAATTTTTGGAACACGTTTTTTGCTAGCGTATCATGTGATTTCTGGAAACCCAAGATCTACTCTGTAGGAATCAACATGGATTTTGCAAACAGCGATCGTGTGATTCCCAACTCGCTTTATTTGTTCATGAGACCCAGAAAATATTAGATACAGGCTCCCAGGTAGATGCCATTTTCCTTGAGTTCCGGAAGGCGTTCGATACAGTTCCGCACTGTCGCCTGATAAACAAAGTAAGAGCCTACGGAATATCAGACCAGCTGTGTGGCTGGATTGAAGAGTTTTTTGCAGATAAAACACAGCATATTGTTCTCAATAGAGAGACGTCTACAGACGTTAAAGTAACCTCTGGCGTGCCACAGGGGAGTGATATGGGACCATTGCTTTTCACAATATATATATATATATACACTCCTGGAAATTGAAATAAGAACACCGTGAATTCATTGTCCCAGGAAGGGGAAACTTTATTGACACATTCCTGGGGTCAGATACATCACATGATCACACTGACAGAACCACAGGCACATAGACACAGGCAACAGAGCATGCACAATGTCGGCACTAGTACAGTGTATATCCACCTTTCGCAGCAATGCAGGCTGCTATTCTCCCATGGAGACGATCGTAGAGATGCTGGATGTAGTCCTGTGGAACGGCTTGCCATGCCATTTCCACCTGGCGCCTCAGTTGGACCAGCGTTCGTGCTAGACGTGCAGACCGCACGAGACGACGCTTCATCCAGTCCCAAACATGCTCAATGGGGGACAGATCCGGAGATCTTGCTGGCCAGGGTAGTTGACTTACACCTTCTAGAGCACGTTGGGTGGCACGGGATACATGCGGACGTGCATTGTCCTGTTGGAACAGCAAGTTCCCTTGCCGGTCTAGGAATGGTAGAACGATGGGTTCGATGACGGTTTGGATGTACCGTGCACTATTCAGTGTCCCCTCGACGATCACCAGTGGTGTACGGCAAGTGTAGGAGATCGCTCCCCACACCATGATGCCGGGTGTTGGCCCTGTGTGCCTCGGTCGTATGCAGTCCTGATTGTGGCGCTCACCTGCACGGCGCCAAACACGCATACGACCATCATTGGCACCAAGGCAGAAGCGACTCTCATCGCTGAAGACGACACGTCTCCATTCGTCCCTCCATTCACGCCTGTCGCGACACCACTGGAGGCGGGCTGCACGATGTTGGGGCGTGAGCGGAAGACGGCCTAACGGTGTGCGGGACCGTAGCCCAGCTTCATGGAGACGGTTGCGAATGGTCCTCGCCGATACCCCAGGAGCAACAGTGTCCCTAATTTGCTGGGAAGTGGCGGTGCGGTCCCCTACGGCACTGCGTAGGATCCTACGGTCTTGGCGTGCATCCGTGCGTCGCTGCGGTCCGGTCCCAGGTCGACGGGCACGTGTACCTTCCGCCGACCAGTGGCGACAACATCGATGTGCTGTGGAGACCTCACGCCCCACGTGTTGAGCAATTCGGCGGTACGTCCACCCGACCTCCCGCATGCCCCCTATACGCCCTCGCTCAAAGTCCGTCAACTACACATACGGTTCACGTCCACGCTGTCGCGGCATGCTACCAGTGTTAAAGACTGCGATGGAGCTCGGTATGCCGCGGTAAACTGGCTGACACTGACGGCGGCGGTGCACAAATGCTGCGCAGCTAGCGCCATTCGACGGCCAACACCGCGGTTCCTGGTGTGTCCGCTGTGCCGTGCGTGTGATCATTGCTTGTACAGCCCTCTCGCAGTGTCCGGAGCGAGTATGGTGGGTCTGACACACCGGTGTCAATGTGTTCTTTTTTCCATTTCCAGGAGTGTATATATATATATATATATATATATATATATATATATATATATATATATATATATATAAATGACCTAGTATATAGTGTCAGAAGTTCCATGCGGCTTTTAGCGGATGATGCTGTAGTATACAGAGAAGTTGCAGCATTGGAAAACTGCAGCGAAATGCACGAAGATCTACGGCGGATAGGCACTTGGTGCAGGGAGTGGCAACTGAACCTTAACATAGAAAAATGTAATGTACTGCGAATACATAGAAAGAAGGATCCTTTATTGTATGATTATATGATAGCGGAACAAACACTGGTAGCAATTACTTCTGTAAAATATTTGGGAGTATACGTACGGAACGCTTTGAAGTGGAATGATCATATAAAATTAATTGTTGGTAAGGCGGGTGCCAGGTTGAGATTCATTGGGAGATTCCTTAGAAAATGTAGTCCATCAACAAAGGAGGTGGCTTACAAAACACTCGTTCGACCTATACTTGAGTATTGCTCATCAGTGTGGGATCCGTACCAGATCGGGTTCACAGATGAGATAGAGAAGATCCAAAGAAGAGCGGCGCGTTTCGTTACAGGGTTATTGGGTAGGCGTGATAGCGTTACGGAGATGTTTAGCAAACTCAAGTGGCAGACTCTGCAAGAGAGGCGCTCTGCATTGCGGTGTAGGTTTCGAGAGGGTGCGTTTCTGGATGAGGTATCGAATACATTGCTTGCCCCTACTTATACCTCCAGAGGAGATCACGAATGTAAAATTAGAGAGATTCGAGCGCTCACGGAGGCTTTCCGGCAGTCGTTCTTCCCGCGAACCATACGCGACTGGAACAAGAAAGGGAGGTAATGACAATGGCACGTAAAGCGCCCTCCGCCACACACCGTTGGGTGGCTTGTCGAGTATAAATGTAGATGTATATGTAAAGTACGCATAAGTGCCGCAACACGACGTGACATGGACTCGACTAATGTCTGAAGTAGTGCTGGAGGGAACTGACACCATGAATCCTGCAGGGCTGCCATAAGAGTACGAGGGCGTCGAGAAATCTTCAGAACATCACGCTCTATAACGTTCACATCTTGGGAGTTTGGTGGTACAGCGGAAGTGTTTAAACTCAGAAGTGTTGCCCTGCCGCCACTCTGTAGGAATTCTGACGTGTGGCACGTCGCACTATCCTGCTGGAATTGCCCAAGTCCGTCGGAATGCGCAGTGGACATGAATGGATGCAGGTGATCAGACAGGATGCTTACCTGCGTGTAATGTGTCAGAGTGTACCACGTAAAATTTACACTTCAAATTCATCGAGCCGTAATTATAACTCTCAAAACTATATGAAATTACGTTCAGTGCACAACTAAATGTTTCTTTCAAAAAACAAGACAATTGAAAATTAGGCGAAGGTCCTGAGTTCGAGTCTCGGTCCGGCACACAATTTTAAACTGCTTGGAAATTTCGTATCAGCGCACACTCCGCTGCAGAGTGAAAATCTCATTCTGGAAACAATACAGTTATCATTATCAATGTCCACATTATTCCTATTACTTCGTCTGCGCAGAAACTGCGTATGTTTTTGTGTTAGTCATACCCGCTAGCGACCTCCGAGGTATAGCCTGAAACAAGTATAGTTTGATTACAGTAAGGAAAGTCATAGCTACTCAAAATTAAGGAAGTACAAATTATCAACGTACTTCAGATTTTGTGAGAACCGTGGCAAGTCCAGCTTGCTGTCAAGCAAAAGTAAACAACGTTCTGTACAGTCTGCATTGTCCGCTAAGGCCTCGTTGCTGCGATGTTTTGTTTTCCTTGGCTGTCAGCATCAGCCATCTAACATTTCTGACAAAATAGCTTTCCCATTCGTGTGTGTTACGGCAAATGAACCATCTGCAGACTTGCAGATCAAATACGGTTCCAAATGGTTCAAATGGCTCTGAGCACTATGGGACTCAACATCCGAGGTCATCAGTCCCCTAGAACGTAGAACTACTTGAACCTAACTAACCTAAGGACATCACACACATCCATGTCCGAAGCAGGATTCGAACCTGCGACCGTTGCGGTCGCGCAGTTCCAGACTGAAGCGCCTAGAACCTCTCGGCCCCAAAGACAGGGAAATGCAGTTCCACTAAACGTTGTTACTTTCGTGTGTCAGTTCTACGATAGTACCTGAAGAGCAATCAGGGTAGAAATTGGTAGCCAAATGAAACACACAGGAAAACGTTTCTCACGTGTGTATGTCCGCTTCCTCTTACCTCTCTGAATGGCTACGTATGCACTTGATTTCATTTGTTACACGTCTATGGCAAAGCAGCTTTCAAATTACACACATCAGCCAGAACATTATGACCACCCATCAAATAGGCGGTATGTCCACATTTATGTATTATAACAGCGGAGACTCTTCGTGGCATGGAAGCAATGAGGACTTCGTAAGACGCTGGAAGAAGTTGGCCTCACAGGAGCACACACAAACCACCTGTTGTTGTTGTTGTGGTCTTCAGTCCTGAGACTGGTTTGATGCAGCTCACCATGCTACTCTATCCTGTGCAAGCTTCTTCATCTCCCAGTACCTACTGCAACCAACATCCTTCTGTATCTGTTTAGTGTATTCATCTCTTGGTCTCCCTCTACGATTGTTAACCTCCACGCTGCCCTCCAATTCTAAATTGGTGATCCCTTGATGCCTCAGAACATGTCCTACCAACCGATCCCTTCTTCTAGTCATGTTGTGCCACAAACTTCTCCCCAATCGTATTCAATACCGCCTCATTAGTTATATGATCTACCCATCTAATCTTCAGTATTCTTCTGTAGCACCACATATCGAAAGCTTCTATTCTCTTCTTGTCCAAACTAGTTATCGTCCATGTTTCATTTCCATACATCGCTACACTCCATACAAATACTTTCAGAAACGACTACCTGACACTTAAATCTATACTCGATGTTAACAAATTTCTCTTCTTCAGAAACGCTTTCCTTGCCATTGCCAGTCTACATTTTATATCCTCTCTACTTCGACCATCATCAGTTATTTTACTCCCTAAATAGCAAAGTTCCTTTACTACTTTAAGTGTCTCATTTCCTAATCTAATTCCCTCAGCATCACCCGATTTAATTTGACTACATTCCATTATCCTTGTTTTACTTTTGTTGATGTTCATCTTATATCCTCCTTTCAAGACACTATTCATTCCGTTCAACTGCTCTTCCAAGTCCTTTGCTGTCTCAGACAGAATTACAATGTCATCGGCGAACCTCAAAGTTTTTACTTCTTCTCCATGAATTTTAATACCTACTCCGAATTTTTCTTTTATTTCCTTTACTGCTTGCTCAATATACAGATTGAATAACGTCAGGGAGAGGCTACAACCCTGTCTCACTCCTTTCCGAACCACTGCTTCCCTTTCATGCCCCTCGACTCTTATAACTGCCCTCTGGTTTCTGTACAAATTATAAATAGTCTTTTGCTCCGTGTATTTTACCCCTGCCACCTTCAGAATTTGAAAGAGAGTATTCCAGTCAACATTGTCAAAAGCTTTCTCTAAGTCTACAAATGCTAGAAATGTAGGTTTGCCTTTCCTTAATCCACCTAATTCCCATAAATTGTGGGGTGGGAGGTAATGAGCTCTGACGCCATGTGCCGTGCGAGATTAGCCGAGCGGTTTGAGGCGCTGCAGTCATGGACTGTGCGGCTGGTCCTGGCGGAGGTTCCTCCCTCAGGCATGGGTGTGTGTGTGTTTGTGCTTAGGACAATTTAGCTTCAGTAGTGTGTCAGCGTAGGGACTGGTGACCTTAGCAGTTAAGTCCCATAAGATTTCACACACATTTTTTCTGACACCATGTCCAGTCACAACCCTGACCTTGTGACATGGTGCATTATCTTCTTGAAAAATGCCATTGCCATCGGGCAACATCATCATCTTGAAGGGGTGTACGTGGTCTGCAGTCAGTGTACAATACTCCCCAGTCGTTAAGTTGCCTTGCACGAGCTCCACTGGGCCCTGGATATCCACGTGAATATTCCCCAGAGCACGATGAAGGCACCACCAGCTTGTCTCTGCCCCGCAGTACAGGTGTCAGTGGGCTGTCCTCCTGGAAGACGACAGATTCGCACCTCCCCATCAGCACAATGATGAAGTCATAGGAATTCATCAGACTGTGCAACACTATGCAACTGCACCAACGTCCATTGCCAATGGTCACATGCCCATTTGAGCTGTAGTAGCTGATGTCATGATGTTAACACTAGCACAGGCATGGGTCACCAGCTGTGGAGGCCTGTTGTTAGGAGTGTTCAGTGCACCATGCGTTCAGACACACTTGTGCTCTGCCCAGCATTAAAGTCTGATGCTAGTTCCGCCACAGTTTTACCACTGTGCAACCTACGATGTCTGACGTTTGTAATGAGGAGCAGTCACCCAACTCCACAATGTCTGGATGTGGTTTCACCTTGGTTTCACCACATGTTGAAGAAACTCACCACAGCACTACTCGAACACTCAAGTCCTGCAGTTTCCAAAATGCTTGTGCCGAGCCTCTGGGCCATCAGAATCTGTAGTCGGTCAGACTCAAAAAAATGGTTCAAATGGCTCTGAGCACTATGGGACTTAACATCTGAGGTCATCAGTCCCCTAGAACTTAGAACTACTTAAACCTAACTAACCTAAGGACATCACACACATCCATGCCTGAGGCAGGATTCAAACCTGCGACCATAGGGGTCACTCAGTTCCAGACTGTAGCGCCTAGAACTGCATGGCCACTCCGTTCGGCGGTCAGACTCAGGTAGACTGCCCACCTTCCCCATTCTACACACAGACAGCACGCTCACTGACTCTACATGCACCGTGTGTGTGTCTGACTAACAGGCATTCCTTGTCAAGCGACACTGCTACCATGGGTTTATATCGATAGTAGGTTGTTGGTCATAATGTTCTGTCTGATCATTGTAAATGGATTAACTTTCTATTTATATAAAGGGACTATGTTATCTTGCCGCATTGGTTCCTGTCAGATCACCAAAGTTAAGTGCTGTCGGGCTGTGCTAGCACTTGGATGGGTGACCATCTGGTCTGCTGAGCGCTGTTGGCAAGCGGGGTGCACTCAGCCCTTGTGGGGCAAACTGAGGAGCTACTTGACTGGGAAGTAGCGGCTCCGGTTTCGGCAACTGACATAAGATTGGGAGAGCGGAGTCCTGATGACATGCCCCTCCATATCCGCATACAGTGACGCCTGTTGTCTGAGGACGACCTGGCGGCCAGTCGGTACCTTTGGGCCTTCATGGCCTGTGCAGGAGGAGTTAATGTTTACTATGTTATCTTTAGACAAGTGTTTTCCATTCCTTCTGCACTGTTTGCTCTGAGCACTATGGGACTTAACTGCTGAGGTCATCAGTCCCTTACAACTTATAACTAATT
Source organism: Schistocerca serialis cubense (assembly GCF_023864345.2). Classification (NCBI taxonomy): domain Eukaryota; kingdom Metazoa; phylum Arthropoda; class Insecta; order Orthoptera; family Acrididae; genus Schistocerca; species Schistocerca serialis. The sequence continues at coordinate 106,833,414 of NC_064649.1, forward strand.
AAACCTAAGTAACCTAAGGACATCACACACATGCATGCCCGAGGAAGGATTCGAACCTTCGACCGTAGCAGTCTCGCAGTTCCAGACTGTAGTGCCTAGAACCGCTCGGCCACTCTGGCCGGCCATTGTTTATTCGTGGCTGAAATGCACAATTGACTAAATGGATGCAGTTACGATAAGAAAGTTTACTTCTGACCTTTCCAATTTTCCCTCATACTATGTGCAATATGGGGTCGCACCAGTACCACAATGGTCAGTGCGGCTCACTTTCATGCCGGGGACCTGTGTTCAATTCCTGGTACCGGCAGGTATGGTGGGCTCCGAGCCTCAAGAGGCTACATGGCTGGGTAGTCGTCGTCCTGAGGTCCAGATGGAGAGCGGTGTGCTGACAACATGCCTCTCCATACTAAATCCGATGATGCCATTGGTACAGAACGACGCGGCGGTCGGTCGGCCCGACTGGCTCTTCATCTACATCTACATGACTACTCTGCAATTCACATTTAAGTGCTTGCAGAGGGTTCATCGACCCACAATCATACTATCTCTCTACCATTCCACTCCCGAACAGCGCGCGGGCAAAACGAACACCTAAACCTTTCTGTTCGAGCTCTGATGTATCTTATTTTATTTTGATGATCATTCCTACCTATGTAGGTTGGGCTCAACAAAATATTTTCGCATTCGCAAGAGAAAGTTGGTGACTGAAATTTTGTAAATAGATCTCGCCGCGACGAAAAACGTCTTTGCTTTAATGATTTCCATCCCAACTCGCGTCTCATGTCTGCCACACTCTCTCCCCTATTACGTGATAATACAAAACGAGCTGCCCTTTTTGCACCCTTTCGATGTCCTCCGTCAATCCCACCTGGTAAGGATCCCACACCGTGCAGCAATATTCTAACAGAGGACGAACGAGTGTAGTGTAAGCTGTCTCTTTAGTGAACTTGTTGCATCTTCTAAGTGTCCTGTCAATGAAACGCAACCTTTGGCTCGCCTTCCCCACAATATTATCTATGTGGTCTTTCCAACTGAAGTTGTTCGTAATTTTAACACCCAGGTACTTAGTTGAATTGACAGGCTTGAGAATTGTACTATTTATCGAGTAATCGAATTCCAACAGATTTGTTTTGGAACTCATGTGGATCACCTCACACTTTTCGTTATTTAGCGGCAACTGCCACCTGCCACACCATACAGCAATCTTCCCTAAACCGCTTTGCAACTGATACTGGACTTCGGATGACCTTACTAGACGGTAATTTACAGCATCATCTGCGAACAACCTAAGAGAACTGCTCAGATTGTCACCCAGGTCATTCATATAGATCAGGAACAGCAGAGATCCTAGGACGCTTCCCTGGGGAACACCTGATATCACTTAAATTTTACTCAATTATCTGCCCTCTATTACTACGAACTGCGACCTTAGTGACAGGAAATCACGAATCCAGTCGCACAACTGAGACGATACCCCATAGGCCCGCAGCTTGATTAGAAGTCGCTTGTGAGGAACGGTGTCAAAAGCTTTCCGGAAATCTAGAAACACGGAATCAACTTGAGATCCCCTGTCGATAACGGCCATTACTTCGTGCGAATAAAGAGCTAGCTGCGTTGCACAAGAACGATGTTTTCTGAAAGCATGCTGATTACGTATCAATATATCGTTACCTTCGAGGTGATTCATAATGTTTCAATACAGTATATGCTCCAAAACCCTACTGCAAACCGACGTCAATGATATAGGTCTGTAGTTGGATGGATTACTCCTACTACCCTTCTTAAACACTGGTGCGACCTGCGCAATTTTCCAATCTGTAGGTACAGATCTATCGGTGAGCGAGCGGTTGTATATGATTGCTAAGTAAGGAGCTATTGTATCAGCGTAATCTGAAAGGAACCTAATCGGTATACAATCTGGACCTGAAGACTTGCCCGTATCAAGCGATATGAGTTGCTTCGCAACCCCTAGGGTATCTACTTCTAAGAAACTCATGCTAGCAGCTGTTCGTGTTTCAAATTCTGGAATATTCCATTCGTCTTCCCTGGTGAAGGAATTTCGGAAAACTGCGTTCAATAACTCCGCTTTAGCGACACAGTCGTCGGTAACAGTACCATCGGCACTGCGCAGCGAGGGTATTGACTGCGTCTTGCCGCTTGTATACTTTACATACGACCAGAATTTCTTCGGATTTTCTACCAAATTTCGAGACAATGTTTCGTTGTGGAACCTATTAAATGCATCTCGCATTGAAGTCCGTGCCATATTTCGCGCGTCTGTAAATTTTAGCCAATCTTCGGGATTTCGCGTTCTTTTGAACTTCGCATGCTTTTTCCATTGTCTCTGCAACAGCGTTCGGACCTGTTTTGTGTACCATGGGTGATCCGCGTAGTGGTCGGCCAAGATGTGTCACTACTCCAGAAGTCATTGCAAAAGTGCACAAAATGGTCCCAGAGAATCGTCAATTGAAGTGCATGAAACTGCTCACGCTTGTCAGATGTCATCAGAAAGGGTGTATCACATTTTAACTGAATAGTTAGAAATGAACAAAAAATATCTGCAAGATAGGTGCCACGACTCTCGACGCTGCATCAAAAACGCACGAGAATGGACCACTATTGGAACAATGTTTGGCCCATTTTAGGAGAAACGAGCAAGATTTTTTGCGCCGGTTTGTGATCACAGCTGAAACTTCGGTGCACTAGTATACCCCAGAGACAAAAGGTCAAAGCATTGGAAACAGGCTGATTCTCCTCCACCAAAGAAAGAAAAGACAATTCCTTCGGCGGGAAAGGTTCTGGGACGCGAAGGGGCGTCTGTTTGTATATTATCTCCCCACTGGGCAAACAATTACAGGAGGATACTATGCTGACCTCCTGGAGAAATTGCAATAAAAGATACGCGAAAAAAGGCCAGAATTAGCAAGGAGAAAAGTCATCTCCCATTAAGAGAGGATTAAGAGGGGATCTCAATTTGATTCCGTATTTCTGGATTCCCGGAAAGCTTTTGACACCGTTCCTCACAAGCGACTTCTAATCAAGCTGCGGGCCTATGGAGTATCGTCTCAGTTGTGCGACTGGATTCGTGATTTCCTGTCACGAAGGTCGCAGTTCTTAGTAATAGACGGCAAATCATCGAGTGAAACTGAAGTGATATCAGGTGTTCCCCAGGGAAGCGTCCTGGGACCTCTGCTGTTCCTGATCTATATAAATGACCTGAGTGACAATCTGAGCAGTTCTCTTAGGTTGTTCGCAGATGATGCTGTAAATTACCGTCTAGTAAGGTCATCCGAAGTCCAGTATCAGTTGCAAAGCGGTTTAGGAAAGATTGCTGTATGGTGTGGCAGGTGGCAGTTGCCGCTAAATAACGAAAAGTGTGAGGTGATCCACTTGACTTCCAAAAGAAATCCGCTGGAATTAAATTACTCGGTAAATAATACAATTCTCAAGGCTGTCAATTCAACTAAGTACCTGGGTGTTAAAATTACGAACAACTTCAGTTGGAAAGACCACATAGATAATACTGTGGGGAAGGCGAGCAAAAGGTTGCGTTTCATTGACAGGACACTTAGAAGATGCAACAAGTCCACTAAAGAGACAGCTTACACTACACTCGTTCGTCCTGCGCGGTGTGAGATCCTTACAAGGTGGGATTGACGGAGGACATCGAAAGGGTGCAAAAAAGGGCACCTCGTGTTGTATTATCACGTAACAGGGGAGAGAGTGTGGCAGATATGATACGCGAGTTGGGATGGAAGTCATTAAAGCAAAGACATTTTTCGTCGCGGCGATATCTATTTACGAAATTTCAGTCACCAACTTTCTCTTTCGAATGCGAAAATATTTTGTTGAGCCCAACCTAGATCGGTAGGAATGATCATCAAAATAAAATAAGAGAAATCAGAGCTCGAACAGAAATGTTTAGGCGTTCGTTTTGCCCGCGCGCTGTTCGGGAGTGGAATGGTAGAGAGATAGTATGATTGTGGTTCGATTAACCCTCTGTCAAGCGCGTAAATGTGAATTGCAGAGTAATCATGTAGATGTAGATGTGGAAGGCAATGAGCGCCCGCACAAATGTGCCGTCACCGTGGCAAAATTACACAAACTAAGGTGTGAATTGTTGCCACACCTGTCTTATTCGTCTGATATCGCTCCGTCAGACTTCCATCTCTTCCCAAAACTTGAAATTTTTCTTGGTAGACGAAGATTCACTTCAAACGAAGAATTTATTGCCAGAGTTGACAACTATTTTTCAGGCCTGGAGGAAACTCATTTTCGAGATGGGATCAAGGCACTGGAATATCAAAATGCTTCAAATGGCTCTGAGCACTATGGGACTTAACATCTGAGGTCATCAGTCCCCTAGAATTTAGAACTACGTAAACCTAACTAACCTAAGGACATCACACACATCCATGCCGGAGGCAGGATTCGAACCTGCGACCGTAGCAGTCGCGCGGTTCCGGGCTGAAGCGCCTAGAACCGCTCGGCTACCGCGGCCAGCACAGGAATATCGTTGGACCAAGTGCATTAATCTACAAGGAGACTACATTGAAAAAAGAAAACAAGTTTCAGTGATGTACGTACTTTTTATTCTATTCTGTTCTGAGAACTTTTCAAACCACCCTCGTAATATGAGACTGATTAAATTTAGAGCAGAGAATACCTTTGAGGCAGTTCCTGGCAGCGAGGTCCCTGTGCACGCAGTTCATGGACTCGAGGTAGCACATACCGTGTGCCACGTCACGGCACATGGCGACCAGCTGGTGAGGAAGCAGCGACCTGCCATTCTTGCGAAGGTACTGACGGAGCTGTCCATCTGCGAGGAAAATCCAGGTATCAGGTGACACACAAGTACTGTAGTTCACTCCATGCAGGGAGGTGGCCCAATTTTCAGCCGTTCTGTATATCCCCCTCCATTAAGGGGGGGTAGGACGTCAAACGGGCCGACTTATAGCAGGTGAGGCACCACAGGACATTTTAATTTCCACTGTCTTTACTTTCACAAATAAATTCATAAAAAATTGTCAGCATGACCAAGAAGTATTCAAGATTCACACTGATAGCAGTGGATGTTGAAAAACATAACAAAAGCAATTTGTTTTATATGTGAAATTCGACCATTTTTTCCGTTACCATTGGCTGCATTAATTGCTTTAGGTACACTTTTCTTCATAAGTAAGAGAGATTCTTCAATGAATTTTCCACAGCATACAAATCATGCTTCAAGGAGTATGAAGCTCTAGAATTTATTTAATTTATGAAAAAATGACTGAGTTATTACATTTTAAACTTCATGTTTAGAAAAACTCAAATTTTATAGTTAATTATCCCATTTTTTACCACAACTTTTAATAGATTTGGAAAATCCTAGAGTTTTGCATTAAGGAGTTTGTGTTTAATAAGCATACCAAGGTTGATAGTAATAGGATATTTATTTTGGCTGCTACATGTACCTAAGTACAGAAAATTGTGTTTTGCGTAAAATGATCGTGGAAGTTTCTGCTTGTATTTGGCATTCTTTTAGAACTGTCCAGCACCGTAAGCAGGTTCTTTTTCGTTTTCAATATCAGTTTCCTTCCTCTTCAAATACCTATGATGCACTGATTTATCTGCTTTCACTACATGCTCTCTGTCTACCGCATACAAAGCTTTGATACAGTTCACTCTGGGCTTAATTCCCATTTTCTCTAATACATATTTCCTGCTTTGCACACCGTCATTAAAACATCATACTGCGTCATAAACACCAATAGCAAGTGCATTTCTTCCCACAAAAACAGTTTTTGGCAATCTTTCCCATACACATTGGTTAAAACTTTCATTTCGGTTTTGGGTACCACCATGAAGGCATTTCTTCAGTAAGTTTTCATTTGCAAGGTCCCTGAATATAGGTTTGATGGCTTCCATTACAGCAGTTGGTAGAGAATTCCTATGATGATATTCTTCACCACCAGCAATTGACCTTTGGTAGCCAGACCATGATTCACTTCCTTTGGGCATAAGTTGTGGATAGGGTTATTCTCTGTGGATATTCTGTGGAAATATAAGGCCCAAACTGCTTGCTTCATATTTTTCAAGGCATCCTGTGCGATAATATGCCACAAACGAACACAAGACAACACAGCAAATTGAAAATTGTGTCGAAAATCACAGCACCACACTCACGCCTGTCAAAACACAGAACAAACAAAACAAGCGATCAAAACAATGCATGTCCATAGCAGCAGAGAAAGTATCGATATCGATAGTCCTTTCTTTCACGTATGACAATCTGTGGCACAAATAATTCATTAGAATTCTACAGAGCGAAATACACTAAGGTATGACAGAAGAATGCTGTGCAGAGGGGCGTGACGCTGCACCTTCATACACTTAAGACCAAATTACGTACCTTATAACTCCTCAAATATATATGTTTTATACATCAAATTATTCAGGAAGATGTGCGCTACAAAATAAGCATATTTTTGAAAAATCTATTTTTTTTTTTAATTTTTGACGTCGTATCCCCGTTAACTGCAAACTGCCAATAAGGTTCATTCTCTCTCCAAGTTGCTAGCAGCGATTTACAACTAGACTGCGATAATCTCCCTCTCACCCGCTGCACTGTTGTCATATTGCGCGGCAGTGTGTTTCATTCATAGTACGACTGAATTGTTCATTCGCTTTTCGATGTTATTTTCTTCTAGCTATATGGCTGTGAGTATGTTTCTGTAAATGCTTTGGTGCGATTTCCGAATAAATACGTCAGGTGACTACAATATACGTGAAGAACTTTGTAAGCAAGCGAGTAGGTTTATTTATCGCTTTTACAATTTTTTCAAACATTGATCTGAAAGTGGGATTCCTATTTTTGACATTTTGAAAACGCAATAATGAACCGCAGAAGCATGTGTCAGCAAAAGCATTGCACAGGGAATAGTAAATGAAAATATCAGAGGTGTACAAATCTCAGGAAAATTTGGATTCATGCCGCCTGGAAAGCATCTAAATTGCAAAAAACCTGCAAGAAAAATGGATGGTTTTGACAACGATATATAAAAGTGCTCTGAATTTGAAATGTATATGAGTAGAGAATATTCGAGATTACAAAAGCTTGTTTCTAATATGCATGAGAAAATTGGCTTCAAAGCCATAAACTCAAAGCATTTAAAAAGACATTGGTTGCAAGTAAGTTAAGAACAGGGTTTTTATTGAAAGAAGTGACATGGGTGCAACACAAACAACAACCCTCATAAAGATGCACAATTCAAGAGAAGGCGGTAGTTCAAAGCCTATTATCTCGATGAAACTTGGGTGAATTGGAAAAATTCCGTGAATACCTGTTGGTTAATGAGTGATGGTACTGTCGGTTTTAAAATTCCTATGGGAGAAGGGTCTCGGATAATTATTCTCTTCTTCTGATTTTATTGTTGAGAGTAAACCTGTATTTAGATGTAAGAACATAAGCAGTGACTGTTATGCGGAAAATAAAGCTCTCAGTTTCAAGAAGTCGTTCAGAGAACAATTCTTGCCATATTTTGCTTCGAATTCGGTCATTGTGATTTTCGTGCCTGTTATCGTTCAGCAATTACAAAGAAAACACGAAATACGAACACAACAAAAGAGCATATTGTGCTCTGGCTTCAAAATAAAAAATTCTGCACAGTTTAGGCCAGACTAGTGGCGAACATTTACAGCTCGTTAACATATATAGGTAACCCGATGGAATGTACAAATTTGGCCTTCTTGCACCTGAATGTGGTCACAGCAATTTTACGTTTGCCCACACATTACTGTCAGTATAATCCGACAGAATTAATTTGGGCACAGGTTAAAATGTTGTGAGTGCAAGAAACAAAACATTCAAGTTAACAGACACTGAATCGCTTGTGGACGAAGCAACATACAACGTCTCCCTTCAGTTTGGGTACGCTGTGTGTGGCACAGTGAAAAGCTTCGGAAAGAAGACGCTGATAGGGAGGTGAAGATGGATAAATGCCTTGAACCCATCATACTAAATGTGCAGTCAAGTGGTTCACACACGCCCTCTGATAGCAGTAACGATGGTCTTATGATATAAACTTTGGAATAAAGTGAAGTAATGTCGTTTCTTGGTTTTAAAGACTTATGACATCAAAAATATGTTCATCAACATATCATTGCGTACATATTACATGGGAACTTCCTAACCTATACTGATTAGGAATTTGTTTCCTATGAAGTATGTACTCTATAATTTTCAACATGTTGCCCAAGGAGAAGTTAAGCTTTCGCCAACGTGCAGTACACTCTATTTACCGGAGAGAGCATGGCTGGATAAAAACTTCAGAAACCCCTGTCGAGATATAGGTGCTTTCCGACGTTATCGGTCGAAATTCCCTCGAGTTATTCACAGAAGATGGCGAATTGTTTGCTTTTTCAATGGATTATAAAAAGTGTCTTTCACCATAATGTCGAAGGAGTCAGTTTACACTTGTAATGCCCGTTGAAAGCGAAAAATATGACAACACATTAACAATTTTTACGGTAATCTTTTACTCTCGTGTCTGCTACCAGTAATGTAAATCAATCTGTATAGATTGATTTACATTTAACTACAATCAGACAGTTTCATATACACATAATTAAAAAATTATGTACAGTACAATCAGCTGTCAATCATATGCACTGATTTGGATTTAAGTTAATTTTCTTGTGTATTACAATTTTTACTTATAATACAGACCAAATCGCAATAAATTACAATTGTCGCAACCACCTTCGAATATCTTCACATCAGACAACCAACATTTTTGGAAAAATTGTACTTGTCGTCCTCACAAAGCTATGTCGACTATTCTCCCCTTCCAATGTCACACAGACAAATGTTGTGGAGTGGTAGATGGAACGTCAAGATGTGGAGTAAGATTTCTCTCTTGTAGGCGATTGACCGAAATAGGTTTTAAAATGTATTATTCTCCTCGTAGATTTGAAAGTATTATATGATGTACCATAGCTAACTGTAACTGATTGTTGATTGCACCATCACAGTTCGGCAACACTGACTTCGTTTGCCTGCTCTCTGTCACCACACATGCACAAACTCTTCCCCTCCAGGCTTTCCCACCCCTCCGCCTCAATGTACAGAAGCGCCTTCCTATTTGACGCAGACTATAACAGATGTAAACAGATCGATAACTCTCAGAGCAGCGCCAGAGGCGAAGAGCAGTGATGTTGGGCGCGCACTTGATGGGTCAACACGAAGGTGTGCGATAAGCTGCACAGATGGTAGCTAAGGCGTCCCAAACTGAGCGCTCTGATATGAAGGACCGACCACTGGAAAGGTTTTTCAGTCATGACATAAACACCTTCCACCTTATAGCAACAAATTAAGCTGATAGCAACTGGTCAACACGAACCTGACAATCTAAATGCTTGCATGACAATGGTGAATAACATATTGCGACATTCTTTCAGATATCTCCGTTGTCTCCTGTACTGGCCAACCACTCGAACAGGTGCAGTGGTTAGCAGCTTGGACTCAAATTCAGAATGAAGATGGTTCAAGCCCACATCCGGCTATCCAGATGTGGGCTTTTTATGATTTCTGTAAATCACTCCAGGCAAGTGCCAGAATGGTTTTTTTCAACAGGCATGACCAGTCGCCATCTGTGACACAACCTGAGTTTGTGCCATAATGACCTCAATGTCGACGGACATTAAACCCAATCTTCCTTCCTTCCTGTATAGGGCATATCACACACTGAAGAACCAAAAAATATCACCGCCAGCTTCATAGCTTCTTGGTTCAGCAAGCCACCACCCTCCACATCCTGTGACGAGTCATTGGCATCTGATATCTGGTTGGCCGCTCGTGGTTTGATCGTTCTTCAACCACTTTGGATACTCCCTTTGTCAGAAAAGTTCCAGGACAGGTATAGAAAAAAATAGAATATTTCACTTACAAAGTAGTGAACCTAGATCCTATCAAAGGTTCTCCATACACAGTTGCAAACGTTTCTGGAGGTATTAGAAGCAAGCAGGGGAATTTTCAAATGTGCTGCTTGTAATCCTGTTGGGCGTCTGCGGTATCTCGCTGAAGGTTTCCTTTCAGGCGCTTTTCACTCACAAGAACAAGAAAAATCGCAAGACGAGAGGTCCGGCGAATACAGCAGATGTGGGATGGCAATAACAGAATGTGTCGCCACATACTCGGTTCAGGATCTTGGATTATCATGCAGTAAGAACCAGTGCTGAGTATAACACAATTGAGGACGTGCCTTCTAATTGCCCATTGCAAATGTTTCGAGACTTCTATGTAAAGAGTTTGGTTCACTGATTTCGAGGAACATATTCATGGCGAACTAATCCTTTACTAGCAAAGAATGTGATCACCGTTGTCTATGTTGTCAAAGGGTGTCGTTTGATTCTTTTGGAGGCTGGTGATCTAGGGCTCCACCATTCAGCACTTTGGCGCTTGTGGGAGGGTCATACTGGTTTCCCCAACTTTCATCTCCAGCGGTAGGCTTTGACAGAAATGTTCAATACCTTCTGGCTATATCCAGAAGTTCAGTAGAAATTTTTCGTCCTTGCTTTTTCTGTTCATTTGTTAGTGTGTGACAGACGAGTTTTATATTAATTTTTCGAGTAGCATATATATATATATATGAGAGTTTTGGACTAAAGAGCATATCTTTTTAAAATTCCCTGTTTTAAAACTAAGATTTTAGTTTTGCTGTATCCCCCATTCAAAAATGTATCTTACCCACAAAAAATTCCAGTTCATTACAAAAATTAATTTTTTACTTAAAATTTAACATTCAACAAACTAAATTTATTCAGTTAAAAATATAAAAATATACAAAAATTCTAAAATTTATTGAATTTCAATAACATGAGTTGAATGATCTTTTTTTTGTTTTTTTACTACTGTACATAAAATTTAATCCAACAATTTTCTCTAATTTATTATCACCTTCAGAAATGATTTTAATATGACGATCTCAAGGAGTAATTTTATATTTATCATGTAAAAGTAAAATTTTTTTCAATTTTTAGTTACCAAAATTTCAGTTTCTCAATTGTTGTAAAATTAATTTTTTTCAGTTCAGTTAATCTAATGAACACTTCTGCATAAATATTATTACAGTTCTTAAGTTCACTTACATTTTCAATGCTACCATTCATATCTATTTCGTTTTCCTTTTATTTATGTAGAAGAAATGTAGATTTTTCAAATTTGTAAAAGTTGAAAATACTAAATTATTGAAACTGAAAATTTCAGAAAATTGCTATTTTCAATTTCAAAAAGTTAGTATTTTCAAAAATTTGGATTTTCCAAAAATAAAATATTTATCAAAGGTTTTAATTTCTTAAAATATAATTCTTCAATTTTAGTTTCCTATATCTTTCCAACAATACTTCAAAAGAAATGTAAACATGAAGTTAACATTTCTACAACTTTTTCTAATTTTTGATTCGTATATTTATTCAAAAATACTGTTCAGTGTTGTAAATCATAAATTACATTCCTTTTACCATACATAATTATATATGCAATTGTATCATTTGGAACATTTTCATTAAAAATTCACAGAATGTCGTTGTTTTCTGAGTAGTTAAAACATTCATTCTTCTAGACATGTTCATTACATACATAGGATAATTTTCAATAAATTTGAATGTACTTACATTTACTTTGTTATTTCTTGTGTTATTCTTTGAAAATCTCTACATGAATAATACATTTTTTTAAATATTCTGTGGATCAAGATTCCATAATTCTTTACGAAACATGTCATTTTTTCCATGTAATACATATCGTTTTCGATTTAATCCAGCAATATTAACAGATTCTTGTTCAAAAACAGAAATTGGAATTTATGGATTTTCAGATTTTCCTGTTCTAGTTCAAGTGAAGTTGTTTGTTCATATTTAACAACAGAAACATGAACTTCCATACTTTTAACATTGATTTTCTTTTCTTTTAAGGGTGTACTATTATCATTATTACCAACTCAGAACAGAATCTTCTTGGTCTTTTCTTGAACTCCAAGTGAATTATTCCTTTAAAATCCAAAAAATCTTTCTAATAATACTAATAGATAAAGTATATCTTTCTTTTTCAATTTCACCACTACCTTACATAGTTAATAAATTTACTTGAATTGATGAGGGAACAAGTGAATATTCATTTCCGGACAAAATTTTAGTTCCTTTTTTAATTTAATATCATTGAACAACTTTAACATCTAAGTATCAATTATTTAATATTTGAGTTACTATCATAGCTGAAAAATCTGTTCTGTCCATGTGAAACATCAAATGCCATATGACGTTAATATGTAGGTAGATCCAACCTTCACCAATGTTAATGTTAATTCCTGTTACCTTCTTTGGACAATTTGAATTATTTTTTGCTTCCTCATTAACAGGAAGTGAGTAAAATTTATAACTCTCGTGTTCATTCATGATTTATTAACGAAAAACTTTAGTAAGAGATTTTAAAAATTACTTTTACACAAGACCGTTCAAGTCAATCAAAGTATCATTTTCGTCAATTAAAGCTATTTCTAAATTTTAAAAACTATAAAACACTGAAATATTTATCGGATAATTTGGTTACAAATTAATGTTTCCAAAAATTCTACATTTGGTTTCAATGAAAAAATAATATTAGTTACTCTATCGAAATGGCCACTATGTTTAAGAAATATTCAATCAGATAAACTAACATTAATAATTATTAATTCAAATGGAGTAGTTTCATAAACATCATAAGCAATTTTTTCATTAATTTCAAATTATTTTCGGCAATTTGATAATTAAATCCTGAAGTTTCACCAACTGAATCACTATAAAAAAATTTGCCTTCTGTAATGTGTATATCGGGTTTTCTAATTGAATAGATTTTTCCAAATTTTTCAAACTATATTGGGCAACAAGAATTTGTATTGTTTTTTCATTAGTGTATAATTTATTGTATTTTGATGTACTATTTGCAGTTAAAAATGTTGAATAAAAAATCAACTAGTGAACATTTTTGCAAGGCCCTTTTATTGGAATAGTTAATATTTATTAAGAACAGATGAATTATCACTAAACTGTATTAATTAATCATTTATATTAATAAAACTTCGGAACCAAAAATAAGAATTCGAGAAAACAACTGAAAAATAAAAATCGTAACTTTTACCAAATTCTATTCAGTTTTCAATAATAGGACGAAGTGGTTGTAGAAAAGCAACACTAATGACTGATAATTATATTCTAGCACTGGCAAGGTTAAACTGGAGTAACATTAATCATTTTTACATTAACAACTATATCAGGAATTTATAAAAAGATTCAAAAAGTAGAATATAAAATTACGAAATAATTACTACTTCCATTGGAAATAGTGATGAAATTATTCCATTAGATGAATGTGAAAATAATTCAGTTGTAGTTTTTGATGCTTTCATTCATAAAAATCAAGATATAGTTACAGATTATTTTACTTAAGGTGGGCCCAAAGGAATAGATTGTTTTTATTGAAGTCCAACATTTTCAAAAATACCAAAACAATTTCTTTGAGTTATTTTACATTTTAAAAATATTTTTAGGCAAGATAATAAAATTTAAATTATATGTAATATGAATTTGTTAGTGATGATTTGCAATTCAACACTTTAAAAAAATATGTACTAAATGTTGGAATAGAGAAGAATTTGGTTTTATGTCAATAAATGTGAAAAGAAGTTAATGGTAGTGAATGGTAGTGAATACAGAGAAAAGACTGAAATTTTTTTAAGGTTTGAACACATAAATGTTGAACATAAAGCATTGAACTTCAAAAAGTTGAGTAAAATGATGAACATAACATTAAATTGATTATTGTTTTTCATCCTTAAAAAAGTTTTTCAAAATACAAGCCAGAGTTTCTTAAAATGCTGAATGAGTCAAAACTAAAAGACAAATAAACAGAAGAGTTAAACATGGAAAAAACAACAAAGAATAGAATATGAGACATATTAAAAGGAAGATTAGCCAGTTATCGATGCAATTGAATAACATAAACAAGGAATTGAGGTTTAGGAGATAATGTGTTAAACGCTTCTTAAGAAAATAGAGAAGCTGAAAAAGAAATGGTGCCTTATAATCCATATTATTTAGAAGAATTTAACGAAACTCGAACAATTAAACAATTTGATAGTGGTAAGATGGATCATACATTATGTGAATCAGAAATAAATAATTTGTTAGAGAATAATCAAAAAGGAAGGAAAAAATTAAAAACAAAGATGTTAAGGAAATAAATATATTTGAAAGAATTCTATAACAGATGTAAATCACAACAAAGAGAACTTTTGGATTAAGTCCTTCAGCTGATTGTAAATATGTTGGTAATTTACCAGTTAAATTCAATTGCGATAATAAACCATTAGTAATAAAGTATATGATGCTACAGATGGTTTAATTAATGTTTTAACTGGAAAACAAATTGCTATGGGATATGTAGGCAATGAATTTTAATCTGTTGAATTTTCCAAATTTATGACAAAAAAGCTAACAAATTGATAAAAAAACTTATTGGAAATTATTTCTCAGTTTTTCAGAAAGATATCTAAGGGTTCATTACAAAAAGTGAACATTTGATTGAAAACCATACACAAGAACCAACCAAATATATTTGGATGAAAAGTACTCTCTCTTGAATCAATATCTTCTAAATAAATCATGTTGAAGAATTAGCTAAAATAAAATTAAAAAAGTGAAAATCTTGTAATAACAAAGATGTTAACAAAATGATTTAGTGATTTTATTATAATAGATTGAAAGGGTTTCCTTATTTAATCGGATTTTTGGAAAATGTGACAAATATGGGGAAGGATTAGTTAATAATGTTAATCAATAAATTGCTATTTGCATGATATATAGCTGGAACAACATTAGAAAAAAGTATAGCTAGAAGTGTTAAACGAATAAGCCAACTAGATGAAGCTTGTAGAAAACAAGATAATGCTCATAGAGGAAATAAAGATTTGGAAAAAACATAAAGCAGATAAAGCACTTCAGTTAATTGGAAAACAAGGAACATATTATAGTGATTCTTCAATCAGTGAAAAGTTAGAAGCAACAGCTGTTCAAGGAATAATGTATGGAAAATGTTTAAATGTTGATGGTAAGGAAAGGGGCTTATTTTTTTTTAATAATATTCCTACTGTGTGTAAATGAACAATGTTAAGGTTCATTATATTAAACTTCCAAATGTAAAATAAAACAAAAATTTATTAAAGTTAAATTAAAAAATGATCAGTTGTCAGGTATTGATAATTTTATAACTGATGCACAAAAACTTCATAGATACAAAAACCTGTTGAAAATTTGCTTATTACATTTGGTACTACCGATGTAAAACAAATTGTTGAATATTTAATGAAAAAAGAAACGAAACATGAAAGTAGATTTTCACCAATTTTACTTGTTGCATTGGATGGATTTGGTTCATTAGCTGGTGATGCAGCATTAGATGCAAAATCAATTCATGATAATCAAAGAAAATAATGAATTGGAAGAAGGAAGAAAACACTCTACTAATGGAAAAAAGTATAAATGTTTGAAAAAAGTAAGAGAGATTTCACAAAAGCAATCAAAAAATTTAATAACCCATAATCTAATTTTAACAAAGATTTACTTAAATAATTAAAATTAAGTATTTTTGTGGTGTTTTATGATTTATGAATTACCCGATAAACGAAAAATTTAGAATGAGTATTAGTATATTTAGATATATCTCATCATATTGGCAGCCACTGCAATTGAAAATATAAGAATAAAGGTATAAAACTTGTTTTTGTTTCATTTGTAGGAAAAACACCAAAACAACTAGTAAATTATTTAGGAATAAATAAATTGTATTATAAAGTCGAAAGAATTTAAAATTATAACAAACTTACTTGTGGTACCTTATGTCAATTTATTTTAAATGTATTATATATGTATTAAATGTTTAATCATATTATACACTTAGTAAACAGATATATATGGAAATAAGTTACGTGCTAACTCAAGGGCAATTTTTATAAAATCTAAAGTTTTCAATAATTAGAATAAAAATAAAAAATAAATTTTCAAAATTTGAAAAATTTCACTCAAATATCACTAAATTTCGATCAAAAATGAAAAACAGGAAGTCCAAAAATAAATACATCAACAGAGTAATGAATAACAACGAATAAAATTATAAAATACTCAATAAATGAAAAAATAGAACTATTACTACAAACATTACCAAACAAACTTAATATGTCGAAAGTTTTCAGTCATCTGTAAATCCAAGATTAAAGAGACCAATCATGTAGTTTCAGAAATAAATATCTAACTTTTTTATTTATTAAAAATTATATTCCTTTCAAAAGTAGAAGAATAGTAAATGTAACTGGCCCATCTGATAAAAAGTTTAATAAATATTAGAATAAAACAAATCTATCAAACTACTTTTCAAAAAAGTGAAGTAGAAAATGGTTTATTCAGGTTACTACTCTAAACGAGATCTAACTCCATATTGAAAAGAGTTAAGTAATATTGTTCAGAAAGTATATGATAAACAAATAATTAAATTTGGTTTGTGGTTTTTGTGGGTCGAAATATCAATAAAGAATTATTATTATTGTTTGTATGAACTAAGTCTAACAAATCAATAAAAATAGTGTACAAATCAAATTTTCTGGTTATTAGCTTAGAAGATTCTATTGCAGTTGATGTAAAATTAATTATATTTAGTGAAATAATTTAGGACTAAAACATTTTTTGTCTATATAAATGACAATCACATCCACTATTTAAGGTGTAATACATTTCCTGAAACACATAATCATCATAGAACAAGACTTAAGAAAACAAAACAAAAAACTGAAGCAATTGTTCAATTTGTGGTACAAAAAAAATTTGTTAAAAACATTGCAGTTAATTGATTACATATTCACTAATAAATTATATATTAATGAATCAAAATCAATGCAAAAAATTTACAAAAAATGTAATTTCAATTTTAATAGCTAATTTATAGTAAGCTGTCTTAGTCGAAATGGATTCATGGTACATTAGACAGAATAAAAAATTAATAATGAATATAAATGTTTGCTAATTATTATTGACATATTTTAAAAATTTGCTGGGCCATTCCAGTTAAAGTCAGAACAGTGGGAAAAAATAAAAAATTTACAAACAATAATGGTAAAGAATTTTATGATAAAGCATTTGAAGGATAAAAAATTTTTCTATTTATCCTTATTTAACTATTAGCGAATTAAAAGCATCTGTTGTTAATGATTTATTATGCTATTAACAGAAAAATGTGTCGAAGCATTTAATTTACAAGAAAATTATAAATGGGTTAATTTAGTTAATAAACTTGATGACTCAAATAACACAAATAATCAACAATAAAATAAAATCAGACATGTAAACCAAGAAAATGAAAAAAATCTTATTGAAAAATTTTAATTAAGAAATTTATAAGTTACTAAAACCAAATTTAAAGTTTTGAAAAAGTATGGTTAGCAAACTGGTCAAAAGAAATATTTGAAACAAACAATGTTAAATGGTTAGAATTTAATAATCCATATAACAATGAGTAGAAATAAAATTATCTAATATAACTGTTTCTGTATAAATGGAGTTAGTTATTGAAAATTTAATCTTGTTTGGTATTGGATGGTTATTATTTTCTTAAAGAAGAAAGAACATTTTTTGATATTAAAACAAAAGTTAATAAAAATGACCCAGTGTCAGAATTATTTTAGAATTTTAATTTTGGTTTAAAGACTTTTAGTTTATTAGATTTATATAAAAATCGTTATAAACAATATTTAAAATTTATTTATGGAAAAAGTATTTCAAAAATTAATTTCATATTCTGAGGAAATTTATAATTAAATCACAAAAATTTCTTTTCTGGAAAAATTTGTCAAAATTACGAAATAATACGTCAACCAATAATATCCAATATATTTTTCATTCTTTTGATAAATTTGAAAAATTAGGTTGATAATTAATTCTAAATAATTCCTCATAAATAATTATCAACATTTGTTTATCCTTAAATATAAGATTTTTATTTTTAAGATCTAAATAAGACTCTATTAACATGTAATTAAATTCATTAAATTCTTATTCTTATTAATAAAAATAATTTTTTGTATTTAAATGTAAAATGCTAATAACATGATTAGTCCATTGTGTAAACAAGCAAAAAATTAACTAAGAACTAAAAATAACAAGGATGCATATGCCTTAGAATTAGCTGTATTGATTGTACAAAAAGAAACAAAATAACTATAGAGAAAGTTAGTCAAAACATATAAAAGAACTTATCACTAACTTGAATACAAACACATTTACTTCAAAAATTTTGAAAAGGAAGTAAAAAATTTCTTCTACATATATTCATAGTTGTGGTGATTCAAGGAAATAGAAAAAAGCTTGTGATTAGGAAAAAAGGAAAAGAATTGTCGACAGGTTAAATTTTTTTGGCTAAACATTTTATAAAAGATATATGAAAAGACAACAAAAATCACCCTATCATGAAAAAATATTATAAAACATTTTTTAACTAAGATCACATTTTAAGGTTTTTACTTTTTAAATTTTCATACATATTCATTACAGACTTATAAAAAATTTAATTTGTTAGATGTTTTATTTTATATTCTCTATATGGTAAAGCACTTATTCCCTCTTCTAATATAATACATTTATCATCATCAGATTTTATAATATTTTTACTATATTCAACTACAGACAATTCGTGTTCAAATAATTTATTTAATTTTATTTTGTTGTCTGCACGTTTTTATAATCATCAAAAATAATTACACTTTCTCAAACAGATTTTTTAGCATTTTAAATTTTATATTCTTTTTCATCTACTCAATAAGCATACATTGTTGATCTTAAACTAATGTGCTCTTGCATAATATTTCCACCATTTTCATTTTTCTTAAAACTTCCTTGTTTACTTGTGTAATTTTAAATCTTATTTTTCGCATAATCACTTGTGTCCACGGTATGTGCTGTAGACAGGCCACCAGCTCTGGGATGGTCTTGCACTGAATCTCTGGTTTCGTGCGACTTTTTGTGCCACTCGAAATACGACTTTTTGAGAGTGCTTTGCCCACATATGCTTCCTTAATCAATGTCCACACTTCACTAGAGGTTTTCCCAAGCTTAACACAGAACTTAACTTTCTGCTCTTTGTTCACAATCAGCATTGACTATGTCACTCCAAACAGTGGTTGCTATGCACAGCCCTGCCACCTAGTGAGTTTGTACAGAAACATGGCCAAGATCATTTCTAGGATCACACATACCATGTAACAAAGTGCTGTAAATTCAGGAAAAAAACCTGTCCTAGAACTTTTATGACAAAGGCAGTATATGCTCACGACAGTAACATGCGAACAGCTGATCAGCTTCGACGTTTCCGAAATGTTCGTTCTCAAGTATCAGGCCATAACAATATGTGTTTTATCAAAGTTGCTTACGTCAGTGTATTTCCCCATTTGCCTCCCACACTGGCGACGGAATGATCCCCCATTTGTCTCCACTCTGCTCGCATACTTTTCCTTGTCATGTCACATGGCCACAAAGCGAGCAGTGGGTGGACAGTGGTCATAATGGTTTGGCTCATCAGTGCATGGAGTTACAAAAACTGACACTAGTGGAACTATACGAGAACTTGAGTAAAAAGCTTGTAGTATATAATGCAAACATGAAATTTCAAAGATGATTATAAATGTGTTGCTGCCAGCTGGCAGTGGGTGCAATATCAAATACTGCCCTATCTAGTGCAAAGGTATTTGACTGTAAACGTTTTCGGTCTGGGACTGATACTCATATCCGAGTTTTAATTTTTCTCCTGGGTTTCCATTACTGCATGGCAGTTCAAGTATGGAGACGCCTATGTTGGCTTAGCAGACCAATTCTGGTACGAAACATGCAGCCACATAACATTACACATAACAGAAGGTGAAAGGCTGCACCTGGCGAAGTTTGCATTTCTGACGTTTCTCATTTTCCTGCCACAGACATTCTCCTTGACTTGGTCCTTATAGCACTTCAGAGGAGCCTACGTGGGCTCACTTCACTATACAAAATTTGTCGAGGCAGTTTGTTGTTGTTCATCCGTCCGTCATACTCAGTCCATCTGAGTTGGTGACCAACAACTATGGCTTCTATACAATACATCATTGCCTTCTAATGAAGCGTAGTGTTTGATGTGAAGTTGCCCAGCTTGATGTTCATAATGTACCTAAGCTTGTGATGGTTGAAGCATTCTAATTTCTGAAGATCATGGCGATGTGGCCTCCAGCTATCGCAACCATAGATTAGGGGAGAAACAACTGCTTGATACACTATCAGTTTGGTGCATAGTGTCAGCTATTTATTCAGGAAGACCCAATGTAGGAGACGTCCAAAAGCAACATATGTGGCACACATCGTGTTCTCCATGTGCTTTCACAGCAAGGAGTTAGTTCATAATATACTTTCTAGATAGAGAAACTGATCTACTTGTTCCAAAGGTGTGCTCAAATAGAGACATTTAGATCCAGAAAGGCAGTTACAGGATCTGGCTATGTTAGTACATTTGTCTTTTTGATGTTGATGGTCATGCCAAACCGTTTATGTTGTGTACCAAAACAATTTACAGTTGCAGCTTTGTGGGTGTGTGAGTTGGAGTACCATTGTCATCAGTGTACTGTAGTTCAGTTACTTGAGTGAAGCTTGTGAACGTTTTAGAGCGCAGTCTGGACTTATTAAATAGTCTTCTGTCCAATTTGTATTTAGTTTCCACTCTTGCATTCTTTACAGACCTACGTCTCCTGAAGCATGGCTGCTATGTACAGAGCAAACAACGTTGGAGTGAGGACACATCCTTTCAGTTCGTCAGAAATTCGAAATTTGTCAGATGTACCATTAAAGTATAGCACTTGCCCAGACATATCGTCATGGAAAGCTTGAATCAGTTTAACAAAGTGTTCAGGGCAGCAAAAACGTTTTAAGATCTCCCAAATAGTTTCTCTGGGCACTATATCAAAGGCGTTGTTCCCTGCACTTATACCGCAGTTGTGCACAGACGATCACATTAATAGTTCCTCCATAGGGGCGACATCTGCACTGAGATTCTAGAAGTACAGTTTCGGAAAGAGTCTGGAGCCGATTCAACAAAATTGTAGTAAAAATTTTACCAGCCATGCAGAACATGAATATGTCACAGTAGTTATCACATATGTTTCGATCGCCCTTCTTATAGATGCTGATAACTGTTTGTCTACTATATGACGTTTTCGTCCTCCCATAAATAGGGTCAAATTTCACAGAATACCATAACAAGAAATGCAACACTTACTTAAGCATGTCAAATACTGTAATTTAATGAATACTTGTAACTCTTTGGGACATATTCCAGCTGTCATACCCGCACTTGGGTACAATGCGGCCTTCATCAATGTACTGAGTTACTGTTTCAGGCGCACCCACATCATCTCACGACATGTGACGAGAGTATACAGTTCGCTGTCCAAGTGCTTCAACCTTATCAATGGGATTGCTGCATATTTGTTTTTTTTTAAAACCATCAGACAAAACTGAGGCATGGCTGGTTCATGCTATGCATTGGATTAAACCTTGGTTGCTATTCTATGTTTAGTCTCACGCAGTTATCGTGATTATGCTGTTATCCTCTCTTTCCGTGGGTAGCATTAGCGGTGTGTATCGATTTCCCACCTTGGACTATCTTCGGCCTGGCGTTTATAGTTCCTGGCTGGGCTGTGTGCGGGCAGTCGGTCGGTTGGTGTGGAGCAGTGAGGAAATCTCCACAGCGCTTAGTTGGGCCGGGCCTGCTGGCGACCTCTATGCGGCGTCAGAGTGTGTGGTGCTGTTCCCATTGCTATGAGGTTCGTGGCTCACCGATCCTGGACATGAAAGTTGAGTTTTCGCTTAATCTACCAGCAAGTCACGATTGTTCACATTGTGTCGTTTGGAGTTCGTTGTCGGCTGTTGGGATATTCCTGCAAGCAACAACGTCTGTTTTCAAGTTGGCAAATTTAAGCCACCCTCCGGTGGAGTTTAACTGTACTTGGGTATTTGAATTGAAGTGCACCAGCAGAATCTTCTGCCTTGTGGCCGTTAACGTTCTAGTTACCTGCCCTGGCCATTGATGTAAATTTAGGCAGTGTAGTTTCCTCATTGTGTTGCCGCTGTCCAGCATGCTGTGTAATTTGACAGCTCAATGTTTACTTGGTTGTAGGCGCCAATACCTTCTACGTTGTTCCATTGAACTGCCTGTTGTGTGCTGGTCGGGTGAAGCAGAGGTTATCTTGTCGGTGGGTCCGTTGGCTGTCTGTCAGTTGGGTTGTCGTCGTCAGGTCGACAATGGTTGGGACGACTGCCTGTCTCACCTAAGCGAGCATTAGTGTTTGAATTCCAGGCCGACCCTCAGAACTTCTGAGTGCCGTTGAGTGTACTGCCTTTTCTTGTTTGTTCTTGTTGTTTGTACTTGTATGGCTCCTAGACGATTTTTGGATTAAAGTTGTTTTGCTCTTAAACTGTAGGATTCTTTAGGCCTTCAGCCGATTTTGAATTTAAGTTGTTTGCTCTTCATGTGTCAGATTCTTTGGGCCTTTAGCCTAATTAAGGAACTGTTTTATGATAAGGCTTTGCCTTTTAAATTTGTGATTTTGGTTGTGCTTTATTGGCTTTCAGCCGTTTTTAAATTAAAGCGGTCTTGCCCTTAAGGCATGAGATTGTATCGCACATCCAAATGGTTCTAAGCACTATGGAACTTAACATCATTTCCCTAGACTTAGAAAGTACTTAAACCTAACTAACCTAACGACATCACACACATCCATGCCAAAGGCAGGATTTGAACCTGCAACTGCAGCAGCAGCGCGGTTCCAGACTGAAGCGCCTAGAACCGCTCGGCCACATCGGCCGGCTACGGCGCATTCAGCCGCTAATTAAGTTCCAATTTTAAAGCTGTGTGTTTTTTTTAATTTCTTGGCTCTTGTAATGTTTGATCAAATAAAAGGTTGTATGCTCGAGGTTGTACGCTCGAGTGTAAGTGACAGCCACTTATTTTGGCCCCTTTCCACAACTTAAACTATCTGTCCTGTGCTGCGGGTTTAGCAGGGCGTTTCAAAAACAAACCAGAAGTTACAAAGTAATTGGTATGACGCGCAACCACGGAATGATTCATTAATTGCGACTAGCTTCATGACATCTGGTGACCTTTCTGACCAAGGTATGGTTTGCCAAGCACGGACACAAGCAGTAGACACTCACGGCATGTGGGAGTGAGCATTATCTTGCTAAAATGTAAGGTCGGGAAGACTTGCCACGAAGGGCAACAAAACATGATGTAAAATATCGTTGACATACCGCTATGCTGTAACCGTGCCAAGGATGACAATCAAACTGGTCCTGTTGTGGAAAGAAATGACAGCTCAGACCGTCATTTCTGGTTTCCAGGGCTTGTGGTGGGCGTCAGTCAGGTTAATATCCCACCGCAGCCTGGAGAGTCTTCAGACACATCTTCGCTAATCATCAGGGCTCATATCGAATGAATGAGATTTCAAGATGAATGTGCTCTACACCACTGAAAACGAACTTGCTGGTGTATGGAGGTCAATGGTAGTCGCCCCCTTTCTGTGAGCACCTATTAATGGTCCTTGGGGTGAATGAAGCAACAGCTGTGCGTCATATCGACGATGATGATGAATCTGGATCTCTGAGTGGCTCTTTGACGATTTGCTCGGTCCTCCATTGTGTCGTCTCTCTAGGTCGAGGGCTTCCTTCTTGAGACTTGATCGGGCATGGTTCATCCCTTCTTGTCAACATGATTGAATAGTAGCATCGCTCCAACTCCAATGTTGAGCAATTCGGCCATTACTCTTTGAGCCCTTTCTCAAATGCTGACATTTGCATATAATGCTCATGTGCCTGACTGCAAGGCATAGTTATTGTCCAACCGAATAGATGGAGTTAAATCCACAATATGACCTGGTGTCGATATGTCCCCTGTTTACTACCCTTGAGAGTTGTGCGTGCACACAGTGCTGCAGCAACACACTATCATCCATCGGCTGTGAAACTTCAGAATTTTTGCATTTTCCGTCGATACCTGTATGAATATCAATCTGTGAACAACTGGTATCGCTCTTTTGTGATGTGCAGATTTTTTGGTCTCAGAAGATTCGCTAATGTGATTGTGAAGAGAAATTGAGCTGTAACATGGAAATCAAATGTTTCTTTTCCACATCTCCATCCAACACATGTTATTCCTCTACATGTGAAGACTGTTCCTTGAAAGTTCTGCCAAACATTTATGTTACATTGAAAGGGTACAGTACCGCCTGACATTGAAAATAGGTACAACATTCTTCATTATTCTTGTCAGAACAACATATTTTTTGTAATAATAACTCAATTACACTTAATACACTGAAGCCAGATACCAGTGTAGGAAAGAAGGAAAATTTATTTATTTAATTGATCACATGTGCACTCCTACAAAATAAATCCCTATATCCAATTTGGTGAGATCTGTGAAATGAATGAATGTATGGTCGTCTGCTAACCGCAGATAGTGAATGGGCAATATATGATCATCTTTGAGACGGTCCTTTGCTCACCTTTGGTGGAACCAAAGAGATGAAATTTACGTGAGCTTTGGGCGCCTGAAATGTGGCTGACCAATACGGTAGCAAGGTGCTCCCACACCGCGACGGAGATGGGAGCTGACCTGAAGAACGGCCCTGTTTCAGCACTCTGGCGCTGGATCTTGTGTTGGTAAGACCTGTCTTAGGTGTGCTCCGTAAAGACAAAAGAGTGGAGACATGGTATGCATGTGAAATACTTAAGAGTAGTTTGGAATAATCATTTCTCTGTTTGAGGAACTTTTGAGGGGAGAATTAAATGACAGGCAGGTAATAGTGAGGGGGTCATAGTAACCTTCGGAAGCGACCAACGGTCACAATGAAAGCACGTGCAGAAATAAGTTGAAATACTTCCGAGTGCTAAAGTTAAGCTGAATTACTGGCGTGTTTACTATAAGTTGGAAATATTTAAGAAATGGCGTGTGCAGGACTTGAAATTAGAGCACTTCCACGTGGTGAGTACTGTGTGAGTCTCAATTTGTGTATGAGAGAAAGGATAAAGAGAAGTACTCGTCCAAGGTATCAGTTGAGGACTCGCGTGTGTGACGAATATGTTCTTAATATTAATTTGCGTGTTATGTTTCCATGTGACGCTTGATTCAAACTATAATACTCTGAGAGTGAAGCAAGGTGAGTCAGCCGTCTATCCAGCAACGCCACTTGGCTTGCACTGCACAGGAAGACGTGCATATATCCTCCAGAGTTCATAGTAGGAAAGAAAAGTTACGAAGTGGGGCAGTGTCGTGTGAAACTGGGATGAATACTAATTGAAGTGGGAAAGCTGAAAGTGATGTGATTATAACGTTGTGACTATTCCTTGTGTTGTATTCCATGTCGCCAGTGTGGTGTATTTCATGTAATTTAAGTATGTGTGGTTTGCATGGGAGAGTAGCAAGATAGGTTCAGAGGCAGTGGGTCATGCATGTTCCTTTTTGTACCGCTCGGTCTGGAGGAAATTTTTGTGATGATGGGTGTGAGAGTCGAAGTGTGAGACATAGCAAAAGATCCACCATCCTATCCAGAAAGTGCACTGTAGTGTTAGATAATTACGAGACCATAAGATAGAGAATCACCAATGTAAAGCCATGCCCACTGGGCGGAGTTTCTCATGTGTAATTGTTGTAGAAAATGTAATGGTGTGTTTAGGTTATAGAATTTATCGGAATAAAAAGATAGTGAAAGGAAAAAGATTGGTGGCCTTTTCCTTCGAATAGTCTGTAGTCATGATATCCAGAATTTATAATGTGTGTGACATTCATATTCAGTGCGATGGCCACGTGTTGATCAAAGCCGTTGGGTAAGAAAGAAAATGTGGTATTGCCAGTGCGTAGTGAACAGTCAGAGTTGTGTAAATTACTAATAGTCAGATGTGCGTTATCCGTTTCCGTTGCGTAATATTCAAACAGGAGAATAATTTGTAACTTAATTGTGAGTACTAGAGCTCATGTTACTCGATAAGTAAGAATGAATCCACGCGCTTGGCAGACCACTCATCTCGCAGGCATGACTGCTTGATGCCACAGTACGAACAAGGCATGTGGGTGCCTCTCAACATGCTGTAGAATTTCCTTGTATTACTACAGAATTAAAAAAGCAAAATGAGAGGGAAGTGTAGTATTGCAACACACCTTTCACATACTCCAAGATGACCATGGGGGAGCGGGCGTCCAGGCAGAAGCCAATGAAGCGCACCACATTGGGGTGCTGGTACCTGCGCATCAGCCGGCCTTCCTCCAGCAGCGCCCTCTGCTGCCCCAGCGTCACATCGCCGTCCCTCAGGCACTTCTTCACCGCCACCTGCTTACCGGTGTTGCGCAGCACGGCCAGGCGCACTTCACCGAACTGACCCTGAAACATCCACACAGTGTCCCCTTCGCGGTCTTCTGGTAGTTCTGAGGCTCAAATTTATTTTCTCTCCATTTTGTTTGAGCAACCTTACACTGATCAGCCAGAACATTATGACCATCTACCTAATAGCTGGTATGTCCACCCTGGCACAAATAATAGCGGTGACATATCATGACATGGAACCAGCGAAGCCTTGGTAGGTCGCTGGAGGGCATTCGAACCACATCTGCGCACACAAGTCACCTACACTACGGGCCATTAAAATTGCTACACCAAGAAGAAATGCAGATGATAAACGGGTATTCATTGGACAAATATATTATACTAGAACTGATATGTGATTACATTTTCACGCAATTTAGGTGAATAGATCCTGAGAAATCAGTACCCAGAACAACCACCTCTGGCCGTAATAACGGCCTTCATACGCCTGGGCATTGAGTCAAACAGAGCTTGGATGGTGTGTACAGGTACAGCTGCCCTTGCAGCTTCAACACGATACCACAGCTCATCAAGAGTAGTGACTGGCGTATTGTGATGAGCCATTTGCTCGACCACCAATGACCAGACGCTTTCAGTTGGTGAGAGATCTGGAGAACGTGCTGGCCAGGGCAGCATGCGGTCGTGCATAATCCTGTAGGGTTTCGCAGGGATCGAATGAAGGGTACAGCCACGTGTCGTAACACATCTGAAATGTAAGGTCCACTGTTCAAAGTACCGTGAATGCGAACAAGAGGTGATTGATATGTGTAACCAATGGCACCCGATATCATCACGCTGGGTGATACGCCAGTATGGCGATGACGAATACACGCTTCCAATGTGCGTTCGCCGAGATGTCGCCAAACACGGATGCGACCATCATGATGCTGCAAACAGAACTTGGATTCATCCGAAAAAATGACGTTTTGCCATTCTTGCACTCAGGTTCGTCGTTGAGTATAGCATCGCAGGCGCTCCTGTCTGTGATGCAGCGTCAAGGGTAACTGCAGCCGTGGTCTCTGAGCTGATAGTCCGTGCTGCTGCACATGTCGTCGAACTGTTCGTGCAGATGGTTGTTGCCTTGCAAACGTCCCCATCTGTTGACTCAGGGATCGAGACGTGGCTGCACGATCCGTTACAGCCATGGGGATAAGATGCCTGTCATCTCGACTGCTAGTGATACAAGGCCGTTGGGATCCAGCACGGCGTTCTGTATTACCCTCCTGAACCCACCGATTCCATATTCTGCTAACAGTCATTGGCTCTCGACCAACGCGAGCAGAAATGTCGCGATACGATAAACCGCAATCGCGATAGGCTACAATCCGACCTTTATCAAAGTCGGAAAAGTGATGGTACGCATTTCTCCTCCTTACACGAGGCATCACAACAACGTTCACCACGCAACGCCGGTCAACTGCTGATTGTGTATGAGAAAGTGATTGGAAACTTTTCTCGTGTCAGCACGTTGTAGGTGTCACCACCAGCGGCAACCTTCTGTGAATGCTCTGAAAAGCTAATTATTTGCATATCACAGCATCTTCTTCCTGTTGGTTAAATTTCGCGTCTGTAGCACGTCATCTTCGTGGTGTAGCAATTTTAATGGCCAGTAGTGTAATTTCCATGAATTCTCTGGAGGTGGTGGTGAGCTGTGACGTCAAGTCCAGTCACATCCCAGATGTGTTGGCCTGCAACCAGTGTACACAACTCCTTGACCATCGTGGCGGCTTGCAAGAGCTTCACTGGACCCACAGCTGCTGTTGTATCCATAACTGGAGAAACAACAAATAACGATTGGCGTGATTTCCAAATTCTGTTTATTGCCAACAGTTCCACAATACTAACACCACTTGGTGCTTGATCAAGAGCAGCAACTGGGCTGCAGAGTCCAAGTCCGGTATGGTAAACAGTCGTAGCACAGTGTAGCGTCGTTCCTGGGTGCGACGTCGAAGTAGCAGGTAGGTAGCCCAACACGTGACTGCCAGGCGTGCTTTTTTTTCCTTTTATTGTTATTTCAACACCTGTACATCAGGTAGGCTCGCAGCAGCATCTTACGCTGCTCTTCAGCCTCAGAGTTAACAATGAGAAAACATAAAGAAGACACATAAGAGATTGAACAAATTGGAGGGCAAAAAACGGTAGACACAGAATACAAAAAACAGGAAGCCGTTCACACTCGACGAGAAACACACGAAAACCCGTCGGCACGGTGCACAAGCACTGATGATATCGACGGCGCAGGTGAACGTTAATGCGTGATGGCGAACACTAAACACAAACACGATGGCTCACACACGAGAAACGGATGGCGATGATCTCCGGCGCACGAATGTCCACATAATGTGTGCGAGTCTGGCGAGAAGGGGGAGGGGGAGAGGAGAGCAAAGATGTCAATGGCAGAGGAGAGGATAGGAGGAATGGAAGTATGGGGGTAGGGGAAGCCCAGGGGAGGAGTGGGGAGAAAGGGAGGAGGGAGCGAAGGGGGAGAGAAGGGAGAGAGGGTGCCCATAGGAACAAACACAGGAAGAGGGAGGGAGGATCAAAGTTGGTCGGAGGGGTAGATGGAGGGGAGGAGGGCATCATTAGGGAGGGGGAGCTGGCGGAAGCCACCTTGGGAGAGGGTGGGACTTGGAAGTACAGGCGCGGCATCGGACAGGGCAGGAGAGGATGGGAGAAACCTGCGGGTGAGGAGGATCGAGTTTATGGGAGGTGTAGAGGATCCGTATCCGTTCGAGGAAAAGAAGGTGGTGGGGGAAGGGAATTAGGTCCTACAGGATCCGCGTGGGGGAGACGGATGCGATAGGTGAGGCGAAGAGCATGGCGTTCAAGGATCTGAAGGGATTTGTAAAAGGTAGGGGGAGCAGAGATCCAGGCAGGGTGGGCGTCGCAAAGGATAGGGCAAACGAGGGATTTATAGGTATGGAGGGTGGTGGAGGGGTCCAGACCCCAAGTACGGCCAGAAAGGAGCTTGAGGAGAGTCAGGAGCATGCCTTGGCTTGGATCGCCCAGAGGTGGGGGGTCCAGGAGAGGCGACGGTCAAGGGTGACACCAAGGTACTTTAGGGTGGGGGTGAGGGCGATAGGATTGCCATAGATGGTGATGTAGAAATCGAAGAGGCGGAATGAAGGGGTTGTTGCCTACAATGATCTCCTGGAAGGATCCAGGAGTGGCGGCGCATGCGGCTATATAGGGCGAGTGGCGGAGGAATATGCCCGCCGTAACCGAGTCCACCTGTCGTGTCCTGTAATGATTGGCGGCGCAGCCTCACGTGACGATCTCTTAGGGGGACGCCGGCCGAGGTTGCCATGACAGGGTGGAGGCACTCAGTGCATGAGGCCCACGCATGCGCTGTACAGCTGCGCAGAGCTGCGCATAAGCGGGGCGTGCCGGCCGTTGGCTGTATGACGTAAGGACCACGGCCACACAGCTGCAGGCGCCACGGTGTGGGCATTGACTATACCACAGATGCTAACGTGCATGTTCCCCAGGGCATAATGGAGCTGCCACCAGGTTGTCTCCATCCCACAATACAGGTGTCATGGAGCTGCTGTTGCGCTGTAAGATGACGGATTCGTGCCCTCTCATCAGCATGATGAAGAAGGTATCGGAATTCATCAGATCGTGCAACACTCTGTCACTGCGTCAACGTCCAGTATCGATGGTCACGTACCAATTTCAGTCATAGCTGCCGATCTCTTGGTCGTCGGCTGAGGAGGTCCGTCTTTAGGACTATAACATTTATAGGATTACTACTAATCCCATCATTATTTTGACTTACACCGTCACGAATTAACATTATCTGGAATAAACTAAACTTAAGGGGGGCAGGACGTCAAACGGGACGACTTGGAGCAGGAGAGACACCACAGGATATTTTAATTTCCACTGTCTATACTTTTAAAAATAAATTCATAAAAATTGGTCAGGACCGAGACTCGAACTCGCGACCTTTGCCTTTCGCGGGCAAGTGCTCTACCGCTGAGCTACCCAAGCACGACTCACGGCCCGTCCTCATAGCTATTCTAGAAACATCCCCCAGGCTGTGGCTAAGCCATGTCTCCGCAATATCCTTTCTTTCAGGAGTGCTAGTTCTGCAAGGTTCGCGGGAGAGCATCTGTAAAGTCTGGAAGGTAGGAGACGAGGTACTGGCAGAAGTAAAGCTGTGAAGACGGGGCGTGAGTCGTGCTTGGGTGGCTCAGCAATAGAGCACTTGCCCGCGAAAGGCAAAGGTCCCGAGTTCGAGTCTCGGTCCGGCACACAGTTTTAATCTGTCAGGAAGTTTTATAAGAAAATAATTTATTTTTTTGACATTTGTATTTCACCTTTTTTTCGCTTACCATTGGCTCCATTTGTTGCTAAACTTTTCTTCATAAGTAAGGGAGATTCTTCGATGAATTTTGCACAACATACAAACCGTACTTACAGGTGTATCAAACTCTAGAATTTTCCAAATCTATTAAAAATTGTGGTAAAAATTGAGATAATTAACTACAAAATTTGAATTTTTTCTAAACATGAAGTTTAAAATATAACAGCACACTCATTTTTTCATAAATTAGATAATTTCTAGAGTTTCATACACCTGTAAGTATGGTTTGTATGCTGTGCAAAATTCATCGAAGAATCTCTCTTACTTATGAAGAAACGTGTAAATATAGCAACAAACACAGCCAATAGAAGTGACAAGAATGATGAACTTTCACTTGTAATTCGGCCGGGGTGGCCGAGCGGTTCTAGGTGCTACAGTCTGGAACCACGCGACCGCTACGGTCGCAGGTTCGAATCCTGCCTCGGGCATGGATGTGTGTGATGTCCTTAGGTTAGTTAGGTTTAAGTAGTTCTAAGTTCTAGGCGACTGATGACCTCAGAAGTGAGGTCCCATAGCGCTCAGAGCCATTTGAACCATTTTTTTGCATATGTAAAAAAATTCATTTTGTTATTTTTTTTTTAACTTCCACTGTGTGGTGTGCGTACTGTAAGACCTTCGGGACACACACCATCAGATTATTTGACTTGTCGCTCTAACGAAGTAGGCGAGTGTCAGCAATACGTCTCATGGTCTTATCGTGGCGTGTTTATCTTCTGCCGTTAGGTCAGACGATAGAAATGCCACTTGCACGCTTAGAGTAGCAAATTGACGGTGACCAACTTTTAACAGAACTTGATTAATTTTCAAACACATTTATTAAAATAACAACAAGCATAAAAATAACTTAACTTGGTTCTGGATGCTATTTACAATTGACAATCTGAAGTTCCTTTGGTCTTGGTACATTAATCGTATTCTCACATATCTCTGATACTTGACACAGTGTCTATACATTTATCTTCATGGCTATGTACAGGAATGTGATAATCTTATTAGGCACAGACTGAAACTTGACTATAGACTGGCACAGACAAATGCAGACTAATGCAGTGATGCAGACTGACTAATCGGAGTTTTTTTTTCTTTATTGTTATTTTAAACCTGTACAACAGGCAGGCTGTCAGCAGCATTCTACGCCGCTCTTCAGCCAGAGGATACACAAAGAGAAGAAACACGGAGAAGACACATAAGTTACAGAACGGTGGGCAATAAAACAGTAGACACATAGAGACAAACACGGAGCCGTTCACACTCGACGATAATCCACACTACAAACTGTTGATACGACACACAAACACTGAAGAAGACGATGGCACTGGTGAACGATGGAGTGTGACTGTGAACACTGAACACTAAACATGACGGCACACACGAAACACTGATGGCGGTGATCTCCGGCGCGCGAATGTCCACTTAGCGTGTGCGAGTCTGGTGACCTGCCAAGAGGGGAACAGGGGTGAGGTGGGGGAGAGGGGAGAAAAAGGATGCCAATGGCTGAGGAAACGGGGGCAGGAGGAGAGGGGCAGGGGAGGGGAGACCTGGGGGAGGAGAGGGGAGAAAAGGAGGAGGGAGGTAAAAGGGAGAGAAGGGAAGTAGGGTGCCCAGAGGAGCAAGCACAGGAGGAGGGCGGGAGGATCAAAGTTGGTAGGAGGGGTAGATGGAGGGGAGGAGGGCATCATCAGGGAGGGGGAACTGGCGGAAGCCGCCTTAGTAAGGAGAGTGGAGAGATGGAGACCGGGTGGGACGTGCGAAAGCGGGCAGGGGTCGGAGAGGATCGGGGAGACGAGCGGGTGAGGAGGATCGAGTTTGCGGGAGGTGTACAGGATCCGTATCCTTTCAAGGAAAAGGAGGAGGTGGGGGAAGGGGATGAGGTCGTACAGGATCCGCATGGGGGAGGGGAGATTGATGCGATAGGCGAGGCAGAGAGCATGACGTTCAAGGATTTGGAGGGATTTATAAAAGGTAGGTGGGGCGGAGATCCAAGCCGGATGGGCATAACAAAGGATAGGGCGGATGAGGGATTTATAGGTGTGGAGGATGGTGGAGGGGTCCAGACCCCACGTACGGCTGGAGAGGAGCTTGAGGAGACTGAATTGGGAGCGTGCCTTGGCTTGGATTGTCCGGAGGTGGGGAGTCCAGGAGAGGCGACGGTCGAGGGTGACGCCAAGGTACTTAAGGGTGGGAGTGAGGGTGATAGGACGGCCATAGATGGTGAAGTAGTCGGAGGTCTGTACACTTGTTATAATACCTCGAGCGTTCAGTTAGCAGCGATCTCATTGGCTGTGTTATATATTAATACGCGGATTGGCAGAAGCAGAATTTAGTCCGTCTTTATGGCAGCGCCATCTCGTAGTGCGGAGACGGACGAGCACTGCGCCTGCGCTGTTGTGCTTAGCGGGGCGCAATCTATTGGGAAAGTTGTGTACGCGCTGACTACGCGGAACTATGTACACAACACACTGCTATGATTGTGAATCCTTACTCCTTCCTGGTCATGCTGACAAAGTTTTATGAATTGATTCGTAAAAGTATAGACAGTGGAAACTAAAATGTCCTGTGTTGTCTCTCCTGCTCCAAGTCGGTCCGTTTGACTTCCTACCCCCCCTTAACCCTACAGTGCACTATTTATTCAGACACACTTGTATTCTGCCCAGCATTAAAGTCTGATGTTAGTTCCGGCACAGTTCGCCGGCTGTCCTGTTCTACCAGTTTATTCAGTGTCCAACATCTGTAATAAGGGGCAGCCACCCAAACCCACGATGTCTGGACATGGCTTCACATGTAACGAGTGTACAGACCTCCGATTAGTCAGCATTAGTCTGTACCAGTCTGTATGAGTTCTACATTTGTCTGCACCAGTCTATAGTCAAGTTTCAGTCTGCGCCTAATAAGATTACCATATTCCTGTACATAGCTATGAACATAAATGTATAGACACTTTTGTCAAGTATCAGATATATATGTGAGAATGAGATTAACGTACCAATACCAAAGGAACTTCAGATTGTCAATTGTAAATAGCATCCAGAACCAAGTTAAGTAATTTTTATGCTTGTTATTATTTTAATAAATGTGTGTGAAAATTAATCAAGTTCTATTTAAAGTTGGTCACCGTCAATCTGCTACTCTAAGTGTGCAAGTGGCATTTCTATCATCTGACCTAACGGCATAAGATAAACACGCCACGATAAGACCACGAGACATATTGCTGACACTCGCCTACTTCGTTAGAGCGACAAGTCTAATAATCTGATGGTGTGTGTACCGAAGGTCTTACAGTACGCACACCACAGCGAGGCATGTCATCGACAGTTCCTGTCTCTCTGTATCTCCTCCATGTCCGAACAACATCGCTTTTGTTCACTCCGAGACGCCTGGACACTAACCTTGTGGAGATCCCTTCCTGGCACAAAGTAACAATGCGGACCCGATCGAACCGCGGTATTGAGAGGTTAGGCAAGGTTGAACTACAGACAATACGATCCGTGTACCTCCTTCCTGGTGGAATGACTGGAAATGATCGGCTGTCGGAACCCGCTCCGTCTAACAGGCCCTGCTCATGCATGGTTGTTTACATCTTTGGGCGGGGTTAGCAACATCTGTGAACAGCCAAAGGGACTGTGTGTGTGATACAATATCCACAGTCAACGTCTGTCTTCAGGAGTTCTGGGAACCGGGGTGATGCAAAACTTCTTCTTATGACTGTAGCAATTATCAGAACATAAATGCAGTTTTCTATGGTCATGGTACATTATTTCTTATGCGGTAGGTATTCATTAGTAACAGTTTCCCCACCAGTCAGTTATACTGAGATCACATACTCTACTCAATTATTAAAACGTCATTAGCGTTTTCAAAGGAGGGGCAGCAACAAGGCCATCGCCAATCATTGTGGTAGACGTCTACCTGCCTAGTAATATCAGAGGTGACGAAGGGATTTAAACAATGCGTAATGAGATAAAAGAAGTTATTCAGATCGTTGAGAGAGACAGAAATGTAACTGCGGTGAGGGGCTCGAATTCGGTAGTAGGGAAAGGAGGAGAACATGAAGTAGCTGCAGAACATGGACTCGAGGAAGGAATGACAAGGAAAGCCACGGAGAAAACTTCAATC
Organism: Schistocerca serialis cubense; assembly: GCF_023864345.2. NCBI lineage: Eukaryota > Metazoa > Arthropoda > Insecta > Orthoptera > Acrididae > Schistocerca > Schistocerca serialis. Next base: position 106,868,391 of record NC_064649.1, read on the forward strand.
GATTAAGAATCACGAAAGAGGACTGGATACGTGGAATCGGCGCGGAGATGCTGGAAGGTTTCGGATGGATTAGGCCAGGTGTCTCACCTTAAGAACCATCAGGGGCATTTTCCACTGGTGTTTCGCTCAGATATTTGCAGTTTCGTTTTTGCAACGTTTAGCTGGAATCGACTCGAACGAGCAGTAAAATACCACTCATCGCGTCTTTCATTCCCCGCCCACTCCCGTGGGAAAGTGTCGGTTTGTTTCCCGCTACACAAACCGATTTTTGAAGTGCAATTTTACGCGCCCAATCGATAGAGAGCTCCCAAATTACTCTAGTTCGAAATCTGTTTTATCGATATGCTTTAACAGGGACAGTTTATTGCAGAGAATACCAAACAGTACTACAGCAGCCAGATTTATTGAGAATATGGCCCAAGGGATAGCCATTGAAAATCTGAACACAGGTAAAACATGAGAACAGGAAGAAGGTGGTCTGAACACTGAAAAAGAAGCAAAATTGAAACAGAGAACAGTCCACGAATAAGAAGTGATTAAGTGGCCAGGGCGTTGGACTACCACGCGAGCGAGCTGTGTTCGAAACTCCCGCGCGCAATTTATTTATTTATTCAGAACGTTATGAACTGTGAGCCTAGTCATTGATATGTTTGTTCTCGTTCTGTAATCTTGCCAGTTGTCACACTCTACACTGGTTATAGAATATGAGCCACGTGGTTAGAAGACGTTATCGACGCAAGTAAATATGATGAATGGCGAGAGCAGGCAAGATATCACATAGACGTCTCACAGAAATGAAAACAACAAATAAACGGGTGTGAACTACACTGAAGAGCCAAAGAAACTGGTATAGGCACGCGTATACAAATACAGAGAAATGTAAACAGGCAGAACACGGCGCTGCGGTCGGCAAGGCCTGTATAAGACAGCAAGTGTCTGGCGCAGATGTTAGATCGGTTACTGCTGAGCATTTCCGAGATAGCGATGAAGTGGGAGATTAGATTAGATTAGTACTTGTTCTATAGATCGTGAATACGACACTTCGTAATGATGTGGAACGTGTCAGGTTAATAAAAGGTGTCTATACAAGGTATTACATTACACAAAATATTACATGACACGTAATATTTTTAAATTTTTTTTTGTGGGGGTTTGGGGAAATTACCCACTTACTATATCCAAAAATTCATCTAACGAGTAGAAGAAGTTACCATTAAGAAATTCTTTTAATTTCCTTTTAAATGCTATATGACTATCTGTCAGACTTTTGATGCTATTAGGTAAGTGACCAAAGACTTGTGGTAGCATAATTTACCCCCTTCTCAGCCAAAGTTAGATTTATTCTTGAGTAGTGAATATCATCCTTTCTCCTAGTGTTGTAGCCGTGTACACTGCTATTACTTTTGAATTCGTTAGGATTGTTAATAATAAATTTCATAAGTGAATATATATGTTGTGAGGCTACAGTGAAGGTCCATAGCTCTTTAAATAAGTGTCTGCAGGATGATCTTGGATGAGCTCCAGCAATTATTCTGATTACACGCTTTTGTGCAATGAACACTCAATGATGAGTTACCCCAGAATATGATGCCATACGAAAGCAGAGAATGAAACTAGGCGTGGTAAGCTAATTTACTGAGATGTATATCGCCAAAACTTGCAGTGACCCTAATAGCATAAGTAGCTGAACTCAAACGTTTCAGCAGATCTTCAGTGTGTTATTTTCCAGGTCAACCCTTCATCAATGCATACACCTAGAAATTTTGAATATTCCACCTTAGCTACTGATTTCTGATCGAAGTCTATATTTATTAATTGTGTCATTCCATTTACTGTGCGGAATTGTATGTACTGTGTTTTGTCAAAGTTTAATGACAGCCCATTTGCAGAGAACCACTTAATGATTTTCTGAAAAATATCCTTTACAATTTCACCAGCTAATTCCTGTCTGTTGGGTGTGATAGCTATACTTTTATCATCGGCAGAAAGTACCAGATTTTCCCGTACGGCCATTTCACGACTGTACGGTGAATATCAGGAATCCGATAATACATCAAATCTCCGATATCGCTGCGGCCGTAAAAAGATCCTGCAAGAACGGGACCGACGACGACGGAAGAGTCGTTCAACGTGAAAGAACTGCAAAATGGTTCAAATGGCTCTGAGCACTATGCGACTTAACTTCTGAGGTCATCAGTCGCCTAGAACTTAGAACTAATTAAACCTAACTAACCTAAGGACAGCACACACATCCATGCCCGAGGCAGGATTCTAACCTGCGATCGTAGCGGCCGCTCGGTTCCAGACTGTGGCGCCTAGAACCGCGCGGCCACTCTGGCCGGCAAAAAACTGCTGGAGATTTCAATGCTCGGCCATCAGCAAGTGTCAGCATGCAAACCATTTGTGGTGTGCGTACTGTAAGACCTTTGGTACACACACCATCAGATTATTTGACTTGTCGCTCTAACGAAGTAGGCGAGTGTCAGCAATATGTCTCGTGGTCTTATCGTGGCGTGTTTATCTTCTGCCGTTAGGTCAGACGATAGAAATGCCACTTGCACTCTTAGAGTAGCAGATTGACGGTGACCAACTTTAAACAGAACTTGATTAATTTTCACACACATTTATTAAAATAATAATAAGCATAAAAATTACTTTACTTCGTTCTGGGTGCTATTTACAATTGACAATCTGAAGTTCTTTTGGTCTTCGTACGTTAATCTTATTCTCACATATCTCTGATACTTGACAAAGTGTCTATACATTTAGCTTCATGGCTATGTACAGGAATATTATAATATTCTTAGGTGCAGACTGAAACTTGACTATAGACTGGTACAGACTAATGCAGACTGGTACAGACTGGTGCAGACAAATGCAGACTCGTACAGACTAATGCAGACTGACTAATCGGAGGTCTGTACATTGTTTTAATACCTCGTGCATTCAGGTATCACTGCGCGAGTGTGATCCGCGAGGAGAAAAGGTTCTACGTTAGCAGCAATCTCATTGGCTGCGTTACATATTAATACGCGGATTGGCGGAAGCAGAATTTGGTCCGTCTCTAAGGCAGCGCCATCTCGTAGTGCGGAGACGGACGAGCGCTGCGCCTGCACTGTTGTGCTTAGCGGGACGCGCTCTAGTGGGAAAGTTGTGTACGTGCCGACTACGCGGAACTATGTACACAACACCATTCCACGAAACATCATCGATACGGCCTTTGGGAGCCGAAGGACCACTTGTGTACCCTTGATGACTGCACGACATAAAGCTTTACGCCTGGTCTGGGCCCGTCAACACAAACATTGGACTGTTGATGACTGGAAACATGTTGCCTGGTCGGACGAAACTCGTTTCACCTTGTATCGAGCGGATGGACGTGTACAGGTATGGAGACAACCTCATGAATTCCATGGACCCTGCATCTCAGCAAGGGACTGTTCAAGAGTGGAGGCTCTGTAATGGTGTGGGGCGTGTGCAGTTGGAGTGATATGCCACCCCTGATATGTCTGTATACGACTCTGACAGGTGACACTACGTAAGAATCCTATCTGGTCAGTTGAATCCATTCACGTTCTCTGTGCATTCCGGTGGGCGTGGACAATTCCAGCAGGACAACGCGACACCCCACACGTCCAGAATTACTACAGAGGCGCTCCAGGAAAGCTCTTATGAGTTTAAACTCTTCCGCTTGCCACGAAACTCGCCAGACATGGATATAACTGAGCATATCTCGGATGCCTTGCATCGTGCTGTTCAGAAGAGATCTCCACCCTCTCGTACTATTACGGATTTATGGACAGCCCTGCAGGATTCATGGTGTCGATTCCCTCCAGCACTACTCCAGACATTAGTCTGGCCCATGCGACGTCGATTTGCGGCACGTGTGCTCGCGGGGGCCCTACACGATATTAGGCAGGTGTACCAGTTTCTTTGGCTCTTCAGTCTTTGTTACGACAAAGGAATTCAGGAGTGAAAACTTACTAAATGGAACGCTACTTCATAAACCTGAGAGACATATGTTTTGACGGAGCACAGAGAAACTGTCTGATTGTGACAGCTTATGTGACAAACTGTTATGTTTTCATCGTTTCCTTGGGAGTGATCACATTCGCATTCATTTGAAAGCCAGTATTGGGCAAGGAGGCATATCTCACTCACTCACCAGTCTTACAAATCGGGTGCGTCGACAAGAGATTCCTGTCATATGACACACACGTACTGTCATTAATGCCGTATGTGACACACTAGACGTCTTTTCCGGTGGAGGATTCTGTCGACCTCTCACCTTGTCATCAGAAGTTTGCGGATCCCATTCGAAAGCCACTTCCTTCCGGCTGCTAGTAGAGTAGTTGTGCAGAATCAGCTGTCATTATAGATGCCTTCCTTACAGCTCGCTGTTGGAAACGGACGTAATACTACCACGTCATAGACACAAATTTGATTAAAGCGAACAGCGAAAAAAAAAAAAAAAAATAAATGGCAAGAGGAAGGTTTGAACACGGCTGTCCCTCAGGGCAGTCCAAATCGTGACCACTACACCATGACGTCAATTCCCTCCATTGATGCTTTACACTGCACTATTTGTTCTTGGACTGTCCACTGTTTACATTTTGCTTTTTTTCACAGTTCAGTACACACTCTTCCTGATTTCACTCTTTACCTGTGTTCAGTTTGTGACAGGCCGCCCCCTGGGCTTATTTCCACTAAATGCAATATTATAGTCACTGAGAAAACAAGACAACTCCTTGCTGAGAAAGCAAATGAAACTCTCAAGGACGTTTATGATTGGTCAATAAGCAATAAAGTGACATTGAACACAGAGAAAACTAGTGCCATGAATTTCAGTTTGAAGAGGAAAAATGACAATGCTAAATTAAATGTAGATGGCACCTCTACAGACTGTGTAACAATTGCAAAATTTCTTGGAATGAATATTTATTCTCAGTTGAAGTGGTGTGAACACACAAAGGTACTTGCAAACATCAGCTTGTTGTGCCCTTAGAATCCTATCATCAGTATGTAACGTGCAGTGTCTTTTAGTTACATATTATTCATATGTACAGTACATTCAATTCTTAGCTATGGCATTCTTTTTTGAGGAACAAACACACAAAATATGAACACAATTTTCAAACTCCAGAAAAGATCCATAGGAATCATAACGAAAAATATTAGTCGAGCTCATTGTAAAGATCTGTTCAAAACACTGGAGATTTTAACTGCTCCACGTGAATACATTTACCAGTCAGCTGTACACATCAAAAATAGCATTGGTCATTACTGCACAAATAGCTCTGTCCATGACCATGCAACAAGAGATAGACTCAGCTTACATTTACCAAGAAAAAATAAACATAAAACATAGAACATAGAACAACATTTTCTGCCAAGGAATAAAACTGTAGAACAAAGTAGCAAAAGAGATTAAAGAAATACCAAAAAAACACTTATTTAAAAAGACAGCTAAAAAGTTCATGTTATGCAATACATTTAATACATTGAAGTAGTAAAACATTGAAGGAGTAAAATAGAGTAGGAGTTTGATAAAAAACGTTATACAAATAAATAATAATAATGATTATAAAACATCCAACATTCCACGTAACACCTTCACTTTATGTTTTTTCCCTTATTTTTTTCCTTTCTAGAAATAGTTGTCCCCAAGCTATGCATAACACAATACTAACACCTCTTCCTCTTTCTGAGCTCAACATCTCACTCATTATTTATGGATGTTGACTCAGTGTTTCAGGATAGCAAATGGGAAGTTGGGGTACAGAAAATGGCCCAGAGATCACCAGTCAGTGTGTGTGTATGTGTATGTTCGTGTGGGTAGTGAGTGAAGTGTTTTGAAACAATGTGTGTATAGTGTGTGCAGTGACTGATAGTGAGATATGAATGAACATTTTGGCATCACATTATTAAATAAGCTATTAGTAAAAACAGTATTGTATGATGATTATTGTATAACAGGAGTAAATCTAATGATTGTCTAACTAGAAGTCTGTAAATATATGTGTATACGAATTACCTTATTTTAAATTGGTCTAAAATTATAAATACTTTGACATGTACTATATCCTTGTAAAAAAGAGATCTACAGGTAAATAAAGCTACTGCTACTGCTACTACTACTACTACTACTAAATCTGAGAGGGTTTTATGGAGAGTTTTCCTTGTGAGCAGCGCAGCCGATGGCGGTGCTGTAGCTGCTGGAATACCGGTTGTTAAATAATGAAGTAAATAAGAATATTATTGTGACACAAGCATTGTTGCGGAATGCTTTGAATCTTATCTAAGAAACAGGAAACAAAGGGTGTCGTTGCTAAATACCTGTGCAGTAAGCAATCAGCCTTCATCTGATTGGGAATTAATTACATCTGGCGTTCCTCAGGGTTCCATCTCGGGTCCATTGCTTTTTCATGTGTACATTAATGACCTCTGGTCTGTTACATTACCAGATGCTAATAAATTGTTTCGTTTGCAGATGATACAAACATTGCAATAAATAGCAATTCATGTGCAGATTTAGAAGTAGCTGCTAATCAAATTTTCACAGACATTAATAAATGGTTTGAAGCTAATTCACTGTCATTCAAATTTGGTAAGACCCACTATATGTAGTTCAGAACCTGTAAGAGAATTGCTTCCAGCATGTGTATAACATATGAAGACATGCAGATCAAAGAGGTTGACAGTGTTAAATTTCTGGTATTACAACTCGATAATAAATTCAGTTGGAAAGGCCATACCACAGAATTGGCGAAGTGCCTCAACAAATCTGTATTTGCATTGAGAATGATGTCAGATGTAGCAGATACAAATATAAAAAAAAACTTGCATACTCTGCTTATTTTACATCATACAGTATCATATTCTGGGATAACTCAAGAAACTGAGCAAAAGTTTTTTGTGTGCAAAAGTGTGCAATAAGAATCAGTTGTGGTGTAAATTCACGATCATCATGTAGAAACATTTCAAGGAAATTTGTATTCTAGCCACTGTTTCTCAGCATATTTATTCCTTAATGAAATTTGTTGCAAGTAATATATCTGTAGTTCCAACTAGTAGCTCAATTTATAGCTTCAATACTAGGAATAAGAATAATCTACATACACATCTAAAATCACTTACCTTGGTCCAAAGAGCGGTCCCATATTCAGAAACACACATTTTCAATAAAGAGCCAGCAACCATTAAAAATCTGCCAGGAAGTTTCAACCATTAAAAACTTGGTTTCAGATAAAACATAATTTAAACACACTTTTTACTCTATAGATGAATATCTTAACAGGGACTGTTAGACCAGCTAAAGTAAAAATACTCGTTAGATTCCTGCTTTTAAAGCACTTGGTCACAACAGTCAAGATTAGATATTTTGTTTATGATAGTATTATGAAAATGTGTCTTTCTGATGGTTTTTAATTCTGTCAGTATTAGCAGTTCCAGTTTACTGTAATGTATTTACCTGTTTTGACAATCTCCTGAGAAAAGTTTAGGGTAGTAAGTATTATATTCAAATAGTTTATGCTTTTTATGTTATACTTTCTGATGTGTTCAACACCCAAGAGAAACATCTGCATTTTTTTTTTTTTTTTTGAGTCTATGGAACAAAAACTGAATCTAATCTAATCCTCAACACTTCACTGTCTCTGTTAATGCATATCAGTAAAACAAATACTGGAACAGATTAATGTGCTGCTGCTCTATCTGATGGCCAAACAAAATTCCGCTTTAAAAATCATTCTCTTTGTAACCGGAAACAAACTGACGTTTTACATCGTCCCATGAAAGACACGATGATCAGTATTAGTCTCGGCTGACTTGAGTTATACGTTGCCGAAACGAAACCGCAAGTATCTTTCGAAAAAGACAGAGAAAATGCGCCAGAAGGCTCTTAGGAGAGACACCCTGTAGTGTGTAGAACAGTAACCCATACCAGGTCCATATATTTTCCTGTGTCAACACGTTCGATGTAGTGAATGCATGTGCTTCTGAAGTTACAAACATCTACTGTGTTAAAAGCGCCACATAAAAGTGCCAATAACTACCATGGTGAATAACAATAGTCAACGTGTAAAAAAAAATCGAGGTTTTCTGTAAAAATATCTTATAAATGTAATGTGGAAAATACATTGATACCTGGCTGTACTGAAATCCAACACTTAACGTGGAAACATATAACTCAATGTAAATCATGTGAAGATGGGCGCCAGCCCAAAAGAGGTTCTGCATTAAGTAAAAATACCTTCTGTTGTTACTGGTAGCAGTTATTATTCTATACATTAGTATTTTTCACTTTTGTGCCGTTAGGTGTTTCCACATTTGAGCGAAATACACTGTATGACAATGAAGCGCCCAAATACATGGTCTTATTCCAATGCCACGAAGTGCATATTCACACTGTCAATGAGTGTCTAAATTTTTACAGTTGTGATATTCTCATAGAAAACGGCAAACTGGAATGCATTACAGTTGTTCTTGTAGCGTCCTGCTGTCGGAAGGAAAGAAATAACGAACAAGTTTGAACACACATTGCCGGCCAGAGTGGCCGAGCGGTTAAAGGCGCTACAGTCTGGAACCGCACAACTGCTACGGTCGCAGGTTCGAATCCTGCCTCGGGCATGGATGTGTGTGATATCCTTAGGTTAGTTAGGTTTAAGTAGTTCTAAGTTCTAGGGGACTTATGACCACAGCAGTTGAGTCCCATAGTGCTCAGAGCCATTTGAACACACATTATTTAACTAAAACGCCTACTTGTGGTGCACTATCTTGCAAACGAACAACAGTTCTTGAGGTGGCAAAACCTAGATAAGAGCCGGCTGGAGTGGCCGTTCGGTTCTAGGCGCCACAGTCTGAAGCCGAGCGTCCGCTACGGTCGCAGGTTCGAATTCTGCCTTGGGCATGGATGTGTGTGATGTCCTAGGTTTGTTAGGTTTAATTAGTTCTAAGTTCTAGGCGACTGATGACCTCAGAAGTTAAGTCGCATAGTGCTCAGAGCCATTTGAGCCAACCTAGATAAGAGTAGAAGCCAGTGAAAACAAATAATAACCAAAGTACTATGCTACACAATACCAAAGTGGCTTTACGCCCAACAAGATACAATTGTAGAGGACAAGGGGTTATTTTTTGGAAATATGGTGCGAAATTGTGATTTAGTGCGTTTCAGTGCGCGATGCGCCAGCCTCACGGCCGAAGGCGTGCGAAGCCTGGCCGGCACGTTATGCAGTTGACACAGTTTTGCAACGAGCGATGGTATGTGTGTACGTGCGCGGCAGCCATCACAGCCAGAATGCAGCATTAGCAGAATTACGCAGGCACGGGTCGCGTGTGGCGCGCTTGCGTTAGCCAACTCAGCGAGAACCTCCTAATAAACATGGCGCCGCGTAACCGGCGGATTCAGCAGCGGTCTGCACAATTTAAAGGCATCAGCGGTGGGCGTCGGCATCAGTTCGAGTGACTGGGCGTTCGGTCGCTGTTACGTCGTCGTCATCACTGACGCTGTCCCCAAGGACCGGTCGGCGGAGGGTGTTTCCCGCTGCTGCACCGGCCACTCCCGGCATCGTTACGAGCCGCAGCGTCCGCAGGAGGCGAGCTAGGCCGGGCCTCGTGCTGCTAACCTCCTACTGCCTGCGCAGCCGCCGACCGAGCGCGGCGTCGCGTTCCCCGGGCTGCGCGTATCAGCACGTCTCCACCATGACACTAGTGGTGGGGCTGAGCTACTGGAAAATGTATTGGAAGAACCAACAATCTACATCTACAACTACATCCATACTCCGCAAGCCACCTGACGGTGTGTGGCGGAGGGTACCTTGAGTACCTCTATCGGTTCTCCCTTCTATTCCAGTCTCGTATTGTTCGTGGAAAGAAGGATTGTTGGTATGCCTCTGTGTGGGCTCTAATCTCTCTGATTTTATCCTCATGGTCTCTTCGCGAGATATACGTAGGAGGGAGTAATATACTGCTTGACTCTTCGGTGAAGGTATGTTCTCGAAACTTTGACAAAAGCCCGTACCGAGCTACTGAGCGTCTCTCCTGCAGAGTCTTCCACTGGAGTTTATCTATCATTTCCGTAACGCTTTCGCGATTACTAAATGATCCTGTAACGAAGCGCGCTGCTCTCCGTTGGATCTTCTCTATCTCTTCTATCAACCCTATCTGGTACGGATCCCACACTGCTGAGCAGTATTCGAGCAGTGGGCGAACAAGCGTACTGTAACCTACTTCCTTTGTTTTCGGATTGCATTTCCTTAGGATTCTTCCAATGAATCTCAGTCTGGCGTCTGCTTTACCGACGATCAACATTATATGATCATTCCATTTTAAATCACTCCTAATGCGTACTCCCAGATAATTTATGGTATTAACTGCTTCCAGTTGCTGACCTGCTATTTTGTAGCTAAATGATAAAGGATCTATCTTTCTGTGTATTCGCATCACATTACACTTGTCTACATTGAGATTCAATTGCCATTCCCTGCACCATGCGTCAATTCGCTGCAGATGCTCCTGCATTTCAGTACAATTTTCCATTGTTACAACACAATTGGTCTGATAGTCCATATGCTCTTACTTTGTTCATTAAACGACTGTGGGGAACTGTATCGAACGCCTTGCGGAAGTCAAGAAACACGGCATCTACCTGTGAATCCGTGTCTATGGCCCTCTGAGTCTCGTGGACGAATAGCGCGAGCTGGGTTTCACATGACCGTCTTTTTCGAAACCCATGCTGATTCCTACAGAGCAGATTTCTAGTCTCCAGAAAAGTCATTATACTTGAACACAATACGTGTTCCAAAATTCTACAACTGATCGACGTTAGAGGAAGACTGCTAAAACAACCACCTTCATCTACCCAGCCATGCCCCACAACCCCGACCACTTCACCTGCTCCGGACATCCTATTACACAACTTTCTGCGGAAGAATACGGCGAGTTTCTACTGGGCTATAGCCGGCGTAGGTATCGGCCGGAGCTGTCGTAGCTGTAGGTACACACTGCCGGTCTGACTCTCCTGGCATGCTTATAACACCTATTCTGTGGACTGCTACACTTAGTCACATTAGTTTCAATTTGTGGATCTCGGTCACACGGCTTTTCATGAAGTAGTGCCGTGGTTATGCGGAGAGTCTGTTGATGTTTACATTAACAAAATGGCTCTGAGCACTATGAGACTTAACTGCTGAGGTTATCAGTACCCTAGAACTCAGAACTATTTAAACCTAACTAACCTAAGGACAACACACACATCTATGCCCGAGGCAGGATTCGAACCTGCGACTGTAGCGGCCGCACGGCTCCAAACTGTAGTGCCTAGAACCGCTCAGCCACTCCATCCGGCGATGTTTACATCCATTGGCGATGTTTGCATATGAGCTCTTAAAGGGAGGTCGGCAGCCTACCTTGCTTAGCTGTTGTGTGGGCCCTCTAACTGATAAGGGGCCGCTACGACAGTTCTTCTTCAGTTTTGTAACCAGACCTAGCAGGGAACTGGCTGTTTATAATTAACGTGCACCTACTTGTGAAGGTCCAGTGTGGGCTGTAATTATCGTATGGTAGCGAAACTTGACAGATATGCCAATGTGTTAATGTGGAACCGATTTACGCTGGAAAAAAATTAGTTCCAATTTCGGCCACTGGGTGTGAATGCAAGAAAGACATATAAAAATGTCCCCATGTGTAATAGACTAGGAACAGGACATGGCCAGAAAAAGTTGTGAGATAGGCATAATGTTGATTATTTTATTAGCTGCTGTTTACACAATATATTCAATATGTTGGAGACATCGGCATGATGCTGTACAGTGCCTGATTTACATATGCCGTTCAGAACTAGCGCTTATGTTTTTCCAGAGTGAATCAGTTTCACATTAGCACATTGGTATACCTAAAAAAAGTTATGCTACACTAAATAAAACTAAACTCCAGCCGAACAGGCCTTGGAAGACCCAACGGTACCGACCGGCCACCGTGTCGTCCTCAGCCCACAGGCGTGGATGGATGCGAGTGGCACAAGCACACCACTCTCCCAGCTGTGTGTCAGTTATGCTGCCATTACAGAATTGCAGTCCACATTGCATCTTAACGAGCAGCTGCAATTTAATTATAACCACCCACTATAGGAGACACGTGGAGAGCATCAGCTGTTCAATGACGACTGCGAAGGCTACAGAGATACTGCGTACTCGTATGAGGCGGCATTATCAGAGAGCTGTCTGCCAGTGACAACAGTCAGTGGCCGCACCCCGTGCAGCACAGGTGTAGCCAAATTACCTTGCCAAGGGTGTGCCCGATGTCGAGGTCCGCCTTGCTGAGCAGCCACGCAGACACGGGCCTCCTCAGCACGGCGCCCCACTGGTCGTCCAGCGGCACCGACAACTTCAAGTGGTATGACACCAGGTCCTGCACAGTGCGGAAGCTCCGGCCGCCGGTGGACAACCAGCCCTGCACCACCAACCACCTCAGTATAGTCCTCACTCTCTTCGTGCCACGTCGTCTGCACACAAAGACAATGACGAGACAGAACTCTACTAGCCAAGACAAGGTATACGAGGTGCGGCTAGAAAAAAACCGGACTGATGCTGGAAAAAACAATTATTTACAATTATTTACAATTTCGTGTTATCTCCTTCAATGTACTCTCCTCCTCGGTCTCTACACCGCTCCATACGAATTTTCCACTGTTCATAGCAATGCTGCAGATCATTTTCGGTAAGTCCATACATTACTTCTGTCGCTTTTTCTTTTACTGCTTCAACAGTCTCAAATCTAGTTCCTTTCAAAGCTGACTTGACTTTAGGGAAAAGAAAAAAGTCACAGGGGGCCAAATCAGGTGAGTAGGGTGGATGATCTAAGATGGGAATGTGTGTTTTGCCAAAAACGTCTTCACTGACAACGCACTGTGAGCTGGGGCATTGTCTTGGTGAAGGATCCGTGACTTTTTTCTCCACAAATCGTTCCGTTTTCTCCGTACTCGCTCACGTAGGGTAGCCAGGACGCTAATGTAGTAATGCTGATTCACTGTTTATCCCTCTGGTACCTAATCAATGTGCACAATCCCTTTGATGTCAAAAAAAAAACAATCATTATTGCCTTGAATTTCGATTTTGACATTCGTGCTTTTTTTTTGTCGTGGAGAACCAGGAGTTTTCCAATGCATCGATTGGCGTTTAGTTTCGGGATCGTAAGTAAAAAACCACGATTCATCGCAAGTTATAACATTTTGTAAGAAGGTGGGATCACTTTCAATGTTTTCCAGGATGTCAGAACAAATCATTCATCGGCGTTCCTTCTGTTCAATTGTGAGACACTTTGGAACCATTTTTGAACACACTTTGTTCATGTTGAAACTTTCATGAAGAATCTCCCTAACACTATCCTTGTCAACTGCTGTTAACTCAGACACTGCTCTGATTGTTAAACGGCGATCTTGTCGAACAAGTTTACCGATTTTTTCAATGTTTGCATCAGTTTTTGCTGACAATGGTCTGCCAGTGCGAGTGTCATCACTGGTGTCTTCGCGGCCATCTTTAAATCGTTTAAACCACTCAAACACTTGTGTTCGCGATAAGCAATCATCGCCGTACACTTGTTGTAACATTACAAACGTTTCACTTGCAGATTTTCCTAGTTTGAAACAAAATTTGATGTTAACACGCTGTTCTTTCTGTACACTCAACATTTTCCGATGCACAAACAAAACTTCAACTACTTACAACAGACGCCACGGGCAGACTGAGTGCAGGAGGCAGATGAAACTCGAGCAGTAGGGGGAGCGAGAGTCACCTGACAGGCCACGCGACTTTCAGCCTTATTGCATTCGTTTTATTGTTTCACCAGTACTAGTCCGGTTTTTTTCTAGCCGCACCTCGTGTACACTACTGGGCATTAAAATTGCTACACCAAGAAGAAATGCAGATGATAAACGGGTATTCACGCAATTTGGGTGCATAGATCCTGACAAATCACTACCCAGAACAACCACCTCTGGCCGTAATAACGGCCTTGATACGCCTGGGCATTGAGTCAAACAGAGCTTGGATGGCGTGTACAGGTACAGCTGCCCATGCAGCTTCAACACGATACCACAGTTCGTCAATAGTAGTGACTGCCGTATTGTGACGAGCCAGTTGCTCGGCCACCATTGACCAGACGTTTTCAGTTGGTGAGAGTTCTGGAGAATGTGCTGGACAGGGCAGCAGTCGAACATTTTCTGTATCCAGAAAGACCAGGTGTCACAGCGATCGAATAAAGGGTAGAGGCACGGGTCGTAACACATCTGAAATGTGACGTCCACTGTTCAAAGTGCCGTCAATGCGGACAAGAGGTGGCCGAGACGTGTAACCAATAGCACCCCATACCATCACGCCGAGTGATACGCCAATATGGCGATGAGAAATACACGCTTCCGGCGTGCGTTCACCGCGATGTCACCACACACGGATGTGACCATCATGATGCTGTAAACAGAACCCGGATTCATCCGAAAAAATGACGTTTTGCCATTCGTGTACCCATGGTCGTCGTTGAGTACACCATCGCAGGCGCTCCTGTCTATGATGCAGCGTCAAGGGTAACCGCAGCCATGGTCTCCGAGCTGATAGTCCGTGTTGCTGTAAACATCGTCGAACTGTTTGTGCAGATGGTTGTTTTCCTGCAAGCGTCCCCATCTGTTGACTCAGGGATCGAGACGTGGCTGCACGATCCGTTACAGCCGTGCGGATAAGATGCCTGTCATCTCGACTGCTAGTGATACGAGGCCGTTGGGATCCAGCGCGGCGTTCCGTATTACCCTCATGAACCCATCGATTCCATATTCTGCTAACAGTCACTGGATCTCGACCAACGCGAGCATCAATGTCGCGATACGATAAACCGCAATCGCGATAGACTATAATCCGACCTTTATCAAAGTCGGAAACGTGATGGTACGCATTTCTCCTCCTTACACGAGGCATCACAACAACGTTTCACCAGGCAACGCCGGTCGAGTGCTGTTTGTGTATGAGAAATCGGTTGGAAACTTTCCTCATGCCAGCACGTTGTAGGTGTCGCCAACCTTGTGTGAATGTTCTGGAAAGCTAATGATTTGCATATCACAGCATCTTCTTCCTGTAGGTTAAATTTTGCGTCTGTAGCACATCTTCGAGGTGTTGCAATTTTAATGGCCAGTAGTGTAAGTAGCCGTATCTCTTGACTGAAGTGAGTTAGAAGCATAAAATTTTTACACCGGCAAGGGAGTATGGACTTTGTTGTGTCATATAAATTTGAAGTCGATCCGCCTATCCGTTCCTGAGACAAATTCTTATCAGTGTGAGAGATAGATAGGCAGATAGACATAAATGTGGAGACAAATCTATCCTGTAAAAGTTCCGTTTGTAAAGTCCGTGCAGTATACGGTGCCCTACGCGCAGTGACCAATTTTCGTCCAAAGCGCTGTGCGAGTTCATTCGTTTGTTCCGAAGGAGAGGCGGACAAGCGTTTACGAACTTTTCGGCCGGCTAGCGATTACAGAACCGATGCGCACGCCCTGGCGCCTTTCTCATACGATTTGACAGAAACTATTCGGTACAAAAAAAAATTATTTTTGCGTTAGTTACAGCTTTGCATGTCAGCTTCATGATGGAGAGCCTATCATTTTCTTAATGCTCATAGCTATTATCATATGTAGATTTACGTATGACACTTTGAAGATAGAAAAAGTTTCCGATCAAAAGTAGGGGACGGTATGTTTTTTTGGTCTGGCGCATATCACATAATATCGTTGCATAAGAAATTTATCCATCGCACTGAATTTTTCTTTAGACTTGGTTGGAGGTGGCTACCTGTCACAAATCGCGAGAAAACTCATCTTACGTAACTCCCTCATTCGCGATCGCGATAAAGCCAGAACTCCGTAACATTCGTCGTATCTCATAAACGTTTTGTGGTATTGAGACAAGATTTTAGCAAATGATAGGATGCAAAAACGAAAGTGTTTCGTTAAATGGCTAGTACACAAAACTAGGCTACCTACCGTGTTATTGCACTAACTATGAGGGTAATCCCAAAAGTAAGGTCTCCTATTTTTTATAAGTACATAGACCTGTTTATTTCTACAATGGTTTACATCAGTTTACAGCTTGAACATTTAGCTATTTTTCGACATAATCACCATTTCTGCCGATGCATTTTTGGAGACGCTGTGGCAGTTTTTGTATGCCCATGTCATACCAGCTCGCCGCCATGCTGTTCAGAAAGCTATGAACCTCTTCTTTCACCTCCTCGTCGGAGCTGAATCGCTGGGACCACAATTAACGCTGACAGATACTGTGAGACTCTGATAAAACTCAGACGGGCAATTCAGAACCGGAGAAGAGGAATGTTGAGCAAGGGCGTACACATTCTCCATAACAAGGCTCGGCAAACCGTTGCTCTCCTGCAACAGTTTCAGTGGAACATAATCACCCACCCACCCTATAGTCCTGACTTGATTCCCAGTGACTATCACCTGTTTCCTAGGTTAAAAGAACATTTGGCCAGAAAGCCATTCAGCTCCGACGACGAGGTGAAAGAAGAGGTTCACAACTTTCTGAACAGCATGGCAGCGAGCTGGTATGACATGGGCATACAAAAACTGCCACAGCGTTTATAAAAATGCATCGACATAAATGGTGGTTATGTCGAAAAATAGCTAAATGTTCAAGCTGTAAACTGATGTAAGCCATTGCAGAAATAAACAGGTCTATGTACATATAATGGTTCAAATGGCTCTGAGCACTATGGGACTCAACTGCTGAGGTCATTAGTCCCCTAGAACTTAGAACTAGTTAAACCTAACTAACCTAAGGACATCACAAACATCCATGCCCGAGGCAGGATTCGAACCTGCGACCGTAGCGGTCTTGCGGTTCCAGACTTATGTACATATAAAAAAATAGGAAACCTTACTTTTGGGATTACCCTGGTATATACTTTTTCCATGAAAGAACGTAATATTTTAAGCGCCATCGATAGCTGGTGAAACGAGAAATTCTGTGGGTTCTGGAACAGTGTAAGTGAGCAGATTACACAGTTAGTTTTATACCGAGGATGTGCTTTTTCATAAGATGCTGAACTTACTTTTCCTCTGTTCCTCACTTAATGAACGTAACAAAACACTTGTTAGTGAGGTGAGACAGTGTAAACACCGCTGTGTTTTGGCAAAATATGCAAATTTTGAAAAAAATTGTTCAAATGGCTCTGAGCACTATGGGACTTAACATCTGTGGTCATAAGTCCCCTAGAACTTAGAACTACTTATACCTAACTAACCTAAGGACGTCACACACATCCATGCCCTAGGCAGGATTCGAACCTGCGACCGTAGCAGTCACGCGGTTCCGGACTGAGCGCCTAGAACCGCTAAACCGCTAGACCACCGCGGCCGGCACAAATTTTGACATGGCAACTAGAGAAATGTGTTGGTTTCACTCAAAATTCACCACTGGTGATGCTTCTCTGAAAGTCACAAATGATTAACAAGTCAGGCGAAAGTAAACAGATCTTTTTGCGGCATTTTAGATACTAACCAAACCAACAGTAGGTCTTTCTGGATGGTCACTATCAAAGTGCGGGCGTAAGGAGGCTCCATTCAATGTTTACAAAAAATATGAGTGTAGGCTGCAGTATAGAACGGCACTTCCCCTTCAGCGCTCCGCATTTCCCCTACAGAACTCCGAGCGGGACCCCACTACTGCCACCCACTCCACACTTCTCCAGCCAACTGTGCATCTACCAGCCACATTATTCCGCATGCCCTCTGCCGACTCAAGTACAGAACCATACATATCTAGGTTGTAGGGGGGGGGGGGGGGGGGGGAGCGTTTCACCTCATGGCGGCACAGGAGTCTGCGAATTTCGTTCTTAAAGCAAACGTGTGCTGTGGCTTTAAAGACCTCGACATGAATGGGAAACTAAAACTTAATCTCTGACATTAATTCGATGATCGCGAATTTCTTGACATCAGCTGCATTAGGTACACATCTACTACTCAGTAGCGACGTATGACAATTTGTGCATGACTGGGTCTCAGTTCCAGATTTACCACTTATTGCAAGCAGTTGCCTAATGGGGGACCTACGCAACAATGACCAAAATTGTAAAATATTTTTATAGAATCTTCATTTACTACATGGATCTGAAATTTCAATTCCTGAATATTACGTTCCAATTCAACTCCTAAGTATGATAAAAATAATAATTAACAAAAGCTTGCACAAGGCCACACCCCTTTTTGGCCGGCCAGGGTGGTCCAGCGGTTCTAGGCGCTACAGTCTGGAACCGCGCGACCGCTACGGTCGCAGGTTCGAATCCTGCCTCGGGCGTGGATGTGTGTGACGTCCTCAGGTTAGTTAGGTTTAAGTAGTTCTAAGTTCTAGGGGACTGATGACCTCAAAGTTAAGTCCCATAGTCCTCAGAGCCATTTTGAACCACACCCCTCTGTTGTTCTGTGTTTCCTCAAACTGTTTATTCCTGCGGTGTTTCCTTCCAGTTTTATGCAGTCACAATGTGGGGAATATTTCGGCCTTTATCAGGTCGAAAACTTCTACGAATGTGACTGCACGGAAAATCTCAAAGTCCTAATAGACGTTACAGCTCTTTGATGCGAAAATGATGCCCCAAGACACATTTCTCTCCACAACTGCTGATGAGCTTGCAGCGTATGATGGTTGTTTAATTTTAACTGAGCTAATCATGGCAGACTGCGGTCCTTACAGAGGCTAAGATTTGAGCCAGGAACTTTCACACTGTCGATACTGAAGGAAATTGATAACAGGAGAATTCATGCGCGTGGCATTCTTGTTACTCGGTTCGAAAATCATGTTAACCAAAAAAAAAAAAGGTTCAAATGGCTCTAAGGACTATGGAACTTAACAAGGTCATCAGTCCCCTAGACTAGAACTACTTAAACCTAACTAACCTAAGAGGACATACATCGATGCCCGAGGCAGGATTCGAACCTGCGACCGTAACAGCAGTGCGGTTCTGGACTGAAGCGCCTAGAACCACTCGGCCACAGCGGCTGGCCATGTTAAACTAATTGGACAAGCAAAGAAAAGATTGTTTGGGGATGAAGAGGAAAATGCTTACGATTTGCATTAGTTCACCCAGATAAGGTAAGGCCTAATGCAAACGGCGTCAAATCTTTGATTCAGGTTCTTGTAAGTTACATTTTGACAACTATTTGTACCTAAACCTTTGACATTATAGTACTGAAATTTGGCTTGCAATTAGAGAATGCTGTAGTAAAACAATCTGTGGAAGGAAATTTCTTCTACTGCAATAGTTTTTTTTCACTATATTCGGAAAGATCTAAAAAATCTAGCAAAAATAGGATATTCATGTTCTGTTCCTCAGGTATTTTAATAATGGGATATGAAACTTTGTAAAAAAATGCAATAATCTCGTCCTGATAGATTTTTCGGGAAAATGAATTTTCGTATTCACTTTGTCGTAAAATTGCAGTTGCTTACAACAAAAAATGGATAACTTCAACAAGCATGAAATCGAACGTGTATATCCGTATAACATTCCATAGCAACTGTGCGAAATTTAGTTACATTGCCTTAACAATGTTGGATTTTATAGAATTTTTTTTTTCAAAGTATTGCAGCTTCAAATACGTCCCCTCATCAACTTCGGCTATCCGTGCACGCTTCTTGGTATCATCCAAACCTCCTTATGTCACACTGCCACTAGGTTCATCGCGTAATGCTCAGAACGTCACTTGGATTCCCGCAACAGGCCGTGTGCCTGCATAGGCTTGTAATTCTTACGTGCATGTCTGAAAGAACCGTTAGAATTGGGTAGTAGGTCCATACGTAGTGGGCAGCTGACGTCAACAAATTCGCAGCCAGCGAAATAATTAAGAAGTTTTTCGTGCAGCTGGGAATCGCAAACGCTGCCCGTCCTTTCAGACACGAGCGCAAAACCTAATCTCCCTTCCCTGCAAACAGGCTATTGAAAACAAAAGAAATCGAACATGTCATCCAACGATATCTCTCCTTATGAACGGCTGGAGAAAAAAATAAGGAGATAAGAGCTGTGATAATATCTGATGGTGAAACATTATAACAGATTGCTAGATAAAAATAATAAAAAAAGCGGGCCATTATTTTCTACAGACACAGCTGACATGAGGTGATAATTGGGTGGAGCTCAAGTGTAAACAGGGCTAGTGGCAAGCAGCGTATGTTGCACTATACGGTGTCTGACACAGGGAATTTTCATTGGTGTTGTAATTCTGAGAGACAGAGTAACTTTTAATGTAAGAGATTTTGTCATTATTTGGTAAATAATTTGGTTGTGAATGGATATGTTTATGTAATTTAAATGCAGTAGAAAGGTATCTGTTGGATTCCTTTCATGTTAATTTTTTAAAACTGTTGTCATTTACGGCATACATTCCGCTTCTAAATTTACTGTGGTGTTTCTGACTATAATGGAGGAGACTGAGCAGTGGAACGTGTTACTTTTACACATAAACAAGAACGATCTGTCACACTACTACACTTTAAAACACAGTTTATATGTAATTCATGTCACACAGTCTCATACGGAACCTACATCCGCTTTCTTTTATGTACTGTATATGATAAGATACTGTCATCCCCCTTCCCTTCTGTGTGAAAGGATGAATGAGCAAAGGTATTTCTAGTTGCATGCTTGATGGTAGCAGACAAGCCTGTCTGCTAGAGAACAGTAGGACCAACGTCAGAACAGGTAGCTATGCTTTCTAAAAGCAAAGAGGTTTCTATTCTTAGTATGGTCCTGTCCGTCCCTCGTCATGTTGGTATAGGAAGCTGCCTCTCTGGTCACTTCCGTTTTGATTCTGGAAGCACCCTCGGTAGGGGCCACGGCAGTCTGTCCGTGGCGAGCGTCTGAAGTGGTAAGATCTCCGGCTAAGCGCGTCTCTGCTAAGCCCATAGGACAAGGGATTTCTTAAATGCAACCTAACTGAAAATGTAATCGCCTTTATTTCAGGTTTAGATCTAAACTATCTAATGTTATCTTAAATTGCAACGCAGTGTAATTCGAGTGTGAAGTTCAGAATATCTTCCACTAGTTGCTTTGTCTCTACTTTGTGAGTAAAGTGGAACCACGTGTTGATCAGTAACTCTAACTAAGATCATCAATCTTAAATGCGAGTGTGCGTGAGATTATAACATCTCGTCTTGACAATATTTTTCAATATAGCAACTTTTCTTTATGTTCAACCCACCTGGGGTGTACTTCATGAGGCCAGTACCACGTGCTTATACAATTGTTTGACCCATCAGGTTAATAGTAAGACGATAGTAACCAGTTCGAGGTTTTTCTTTTGTAATTTGTGTTTCGATGTAATTTATTTTAATTATCAAAATTAAATATAGAGTTACACTCTTTGTGTAAACCAAGTTGACCACGTGAAGCATGTAGTGTAATCATCAAAGTAGCCCTCAGCTACTCTTTTCAGGAAGATTTCACAGAGAGTTAGTATGAATTTAGTATACCAGTGTATGGTGATTTCATGACGGACAGGATTGCGCTACGAACGTAACTTCTTTGGGTGAAAATTGAATCGGCTGGTTGTGGTTAATTTCCTCTTGCATATGTTTCAACGTTCTTCGTGTTATTTTATGAATGCAGTGTTGTATGCAGTCTCCCAATCTTGCCTCCATATTTGATGTGTTCCGTAAGATTACAAACTAACATTTTCACAATCCTAAATAAGGCACCAGTTTAGTTATGAATCAAGTTTAATATACTGAAATTTTAACAGAACAATGATCAATGTTAAAATAAATGACCTAATATAAACTGTTTTGTTTCTTTTTATTTAAATTGTCTTTATATATATATATATATATATATATATATATATATATATATATATATATATATAAAGACAATTTAAATAAAAAGAAACAAATATATATATATATATCCAGCTTTTAACTCGCTTTTATTGTCTTGAATATCAGCACCGCTTTCAGAACAAATTAATGCATCAACATTACACAGTATCTAAAAAAGGATTATGTAATAAATGTAGTAAACACACTGATGTAGTGAGGGCGGTTTGGTTGTCGCAAACAATCGGAGAGTATATTTGAAGCAGAGTCATAGTGCAGTGACCCGCCTGGGTAGCCAAGAGCGCTAATGCACTTCTCCCTGGACTCGTGTAGGTGCGCCGGCCCCGGATAGAATCAGCCCAGTGGATTAACAACGAGGGCCGGTGTCCCAGCCAGCCTGGATGTGGTTTTTAGGCGGTTTTCCACGTCCTGCTAGGTGAATACTGGGCTGGTCCCCACGTTCTGCCTCAGTTACACGGCTCGCAGACATCTGAACGCATCAAACTATTCCATGAATTACACTACACGCAGACACTTGGGGTACACTATTCCCTTCCTGGGGGGTACAGGGTGGCGACAGCAAGGGCATTCGACCACCCCTTCAAACGTACCACATCTGGTTAACCAGTCATGGGAGTGCCATATGCACATTTACAGACGGCGGTTGTGTCGCGAACACAAGGTATAAGGGGGCAGTGCATTGACGGAGCTTCCATTTGTACTCACGTGATTCATGTGAAGGGGCTTCCGACGTCATTATGGCTGCGCGACTGGATTAACAGACTTTGAAGGCGGAATGCTACACTCATGCTCATAAATTAAGGATAATGCCGATACGTGGTGAAACAACGCTCTGGTGGGCGGTTTACGGGTTTAAATCACCTCGGGGTATGACCATGCGGTGCATCTGACCTGCTGTCGTCGCACGGTGGCGCTGGCAGCAGTCGTCATACGCAGAGGTGTGTTGGTGCATGTCAGAGTACGGTGCAGCGAGGAAGTGTGCACACGTTTTCAGACGTGCTAATAGTGACTGTGTGTTGAAAATGGATCAAAGAACACATATTGATGACGTTATGAGGGGTGGAATACTAGGGCGACTGGAGGCTGGTCAAACACAGCAGGTCGTAGCACAAGCTCTCCTTGTGCCGCAAAGTGTAATCTCAAGATTATGGCAACGAATCCAGCAAACAGGAAACGTGTCCAGAAACATCGAGGAGAACCTACCAATTCCTTCCTAACATAAAAGAAGGAATAAGAATGACATACTTCTTTCAGACCGAGGGAACTGTACACTATTTGTGGAGACACGGCTCTACCTACTAAATATACGACAGCGCGCCAGAGACACAGCAATAGGCAACCTGGCTGACATCGTCCGTCAGTGTGAAGTTAGACAAAATGTTCCAGATCAGAACAGGAATGTATTTGGAAACGCAACTGTCTGTAATACACAGCGTGTAAGAAAAAGAATCATCCGATTCTAAAATATCATAACTATTATGTTATTTGAAATACACTACTGACCATGAAAACTGCTACACCAAGAAGAAATGCTGATGATAAACGGGTATTCATTGGACAAATATATCACACTAGAACTGACATGTGATTATATTTTCACGCAATATGGGTGCATAGATACAGAGAAATCAGTACCCAGAACAACCACTTCTGGCCGTAATAACAGACTTGATACCCCTGGGCATTGAGCCAAACAAAGCTTGGATGGTGGCGTGTACAGGTACAGCTGCCCATGCAACTTCAACACGATACCACAGTTCATCAAGAGCAGTGACCAGACGTTATCAATTGGTGAGAGATCTGGACAATGTGCTGGCCAGGGCAGCAGTCGAACATTATCTGTATCCAGAAAGGCCCGTGCAGGACCTGCAACATCCGGTCGTGCATTATCCTGCTGAAATGTGGGGTGTCACACTGATCGAATGAAGGGTAGAGCCATGGGTCGTAACACATCTGAAATGTAACGTTCAATGTTCAAAGTGCCGTCAATCCGAACAAGTGGTGACCGAGACGTGTAGCCAATGGCACCCCATACCATCACGCCGGGTGATACGCCATTATGGCGATGACGAATACACGCTTCCAATGAGCGTTCACCGCAATGTCGCCACGTATGCGACCATCATGATGCTGTAAACAGAACCTGGATTCATCCGAAAAAATGACGTTTTGTCATTCGTGCACCCAAGTTCGTCGTGGAGTACATCATCGCAGGCGCTCCTGTCTGTGACGCAGCGTCAAGGGTAACCGCAGCCACGGTCTCCGAGCTGATAGTCAATGCTGCTGCAAAAGTCGTCGAACTGTTCGTGCAGATGGTTGTTGTCTTGAAAACGTCCCCATCTGTTGACTCAGGGATCGACACGTGGCTGCACGATCCGTTACAGCCGTGCGGATAAGATGCCTGTCATCTCGATTGCTAGTGATACGAGGCCGTTGGGATCCAGCACGGCGTTCCGTATTACCCTCCTGAACCCACCGATTCCATATGTTGCTAACAGTCATTGGATCTCGACCGACGCGAGCAGCAATGTCGCGATACGATAAACCGCAATCGCGATAGGCTACAATCTGACCTTTATCAAAGTCGGAAACGTGATGGTACGCATTTCTCCTCCTTACACCAGGCATCACAACAACGTCTCACCAGGCAACGCTGGTCAACTGCTGTTTGTGTATGAGAAATCGGTTGGAAACTTTCGTCATGTCAGGACGTTGTAGATGTCGCCACCGGCGCCAACCTAGTGTGAATGTTCTGAAAAGCTAATCATTTGCATATCACAGCATCTTTTTCCTGTCGGTTAAATTTCGCGTCTGTAGCACTTCATCTTCGTGGCGTAGCAATTTTAATGGCCAGTAGTGTACTTTCCGTGTTAGATAGGGAAAGTATAATTATAACTGTCTGGTAATACTGGATCAGCCTGCGGATAACAGACAAAAAGAAAGTAGTAAATAAAATTAAATAAAAAGACAAGGAAATGAAATGTAGCATTACCAGTCGTTCCAGAGCTACGCTGAACGCATCCCCCTCGCCCCGCCCCCCCCCCCCCCCCCCCACACACACACAGCCACAACCACGCGAGCCTCCAGCCTCAGAGCACAGCGACTGACCTCTGGAGTCGTCTGGATGACGAAGTGGCGGTGCTGGCCCCTCCAGCGCACGGACAGCGCCAGCTGCCAGACACCCAGTAAGAGCGTCTCCCGCACCAGGAAGTCTCCGTCCCGCCGCAGCAGCGGCTCCGCAGACTTGCGGTCCAGACGCCCGTGGAAATACGAGTCCTCCTCCAGCTCCAGGAGGGCCTGCAAAACACCACACAGCGGCCTATCACCGTTTCTGGAAAACCAGTCTAAGAGGTGTTTTCTTTTTGCGAGAACACCTGATGGATATGAATCTAGTGCGATGGCATGAGCCAACCTTGAACCTGCCTGAGCAAGCTAGAATTTTCTTTTTCCAGCTTGTCGGCAGCGTCAGTTGCTGGTAAACAGCAGTTGAGTTAGGTATTGTGTAGTAATAGCGTCGGTTTTTCATTGAGGGGGAAATGTCGGAACGACTGGAGCGGTTCCGCAGACATGCGGTCCAGCAGCCCGTGGAAATACGAGTCGTCTTTCAGCTACAGCAGGGCCTGTGAAACACCACACAGCGGCCTCTCACCATATTTGGAAAACCAGTCTATGAGGTGTTTTCTTTTTGCGAGAACACCTGATGGATATGAATCTAGTGCGCTTGCATGAGCCAACCTTGAACCTGCCTGAGCAAGCTAGAATTTTTTTTTTCAGCTTGTCGGCAGCGTCAAATCCTGGCAAACAGTAGTTGAGTGAGGTAGCGTCTAGTACTCGGGTCGCTTTTTCATTGAGGGGGAAATGTCGGAACTACTGGAGCGGCGCTACTAATCTACATCTACATGGCTACTCTGCAATTCACATGTAAGTGCTTGGCAGAGGGTTCGTCGAACCACAATCATACTATCTCTCTACCATTCCACTCCCGAACAGCGCGCGGGAAAAACGAACACCTAAACCTTTCTGTTCGAGCTCTGATTTCTCTTATTTTATTTGGATGATCATTCCTACCTATGTACGTTGGGCTCAACAAAATATTTTCGCATTCTGAAGAGAAAGCTGGTGACTGAAATTTCGTAAATAGATCTCGCCGCGACAAAAAACGTCTTTGCTTTAATGACTTCCATCCCAACTCGCGTATATATCTGCACACCCTCTCCCCTATTGCATGATAATACAAAACGAGCTGCCCTTTTTTGCACCCTTTTGATGTCCTCTGTCAACCCCACCTGGTAAGGATCCCACACCGCGCAGCAATATTCTAACAGAGGAACGAGAGTAGTGTAAGCTGTCTCTTTAGTGGACTTGTTGCATCTTCTGAGTGTCCTGCCAATGAAACGCAACCTTTGGCTTGCCTTCCCCACAATATTATCTATGTGGTCTTTCCAACTGAAGTTGTTCGTAATTTTAACACCCGGGTACTTAGTTGGATTGACAGCCTTGAGAATTGTACTACTTATCGAGTAATCGAATTCCAACGGATTTTTTTTGGAACTCATGTGGATCACCTCACACTTTTCGTTATTTGGCGTCAACTGCCACCCGCCACACTACACAGTAATCTTTTCTAAATCGCTTTGCAACTGATACTGGTCTTCGGATGACCTTACTAGACGGTAAATTACAGCATCATCTGCGAACAACCTAAGAGAACTGCTCAGATTGTCACCCAGGTCATTTATATATACTGAATAAAGTTTCTCCAGAATCTGGGCGAGAGCCATGTGGAAACCATTCAGAACATTCAGACGCTTTTCACGTGACGATGCTACGGTCATCACATAGATTAAAGAATGGTACGACCGGTTTAAAGGCAGCTGGACATCGGTGGAGAGCAAGCCACGCTCCGGTCGGTCATCAACGTGCCCAAATGACCAGATCATTCCCAGAGTGAACACTCTGGGCTGTCGTGGGACTGTCAGAGAAACTGCGGAAGAGGTAGGCAGCAGCGGTTTTTCTTCTTTCCAATGTTACCGAATATTTGGCCACGAAGAGAGTGTCGGCAAAATTCTGCCAAAGCTTCAGACGGTGGTGCAAAAGCGACTTCATGCTCAAGTCTCACAGCACATGGTGGACACAACGAACAGTGGCCCCGACTTCGTGAATACCATTATCAGTGTTGACAAGTCCCGAGTGTATGGGTACGACCTACGAACCGCATCTCAATCGTCCCAGCACAAGCATTCCTCGTCAAAGAGACCACAAAGGCCTGCCTAGTGCGCAGTAACGTGAAAGTGATACTGACTGCTTTCTTTGGCTCACGCGGTGTGGTAAACCATGGGAACGCACCACAGGGTCGAACAATCACCATAAAGTATTGCTTAAAAACGGTTGCAATTTTAGGTTTTTTATTCTTCAACAACGCGTTTCGCCTTATTTAGGCATCTTCAGGTTATCTAAATAGAAAACAGAGAACAAATTCATCTATTTAAGAATCACGATCGCGTTGTGCAGACTTGGATAACCTATAATTGTGTATAAACAGATAAACTATTGAAAGAGCAAATACCTTAATTTGGTATTTCCTAGAAGAATCCTTAAGTCAGTGTAGCCATCGTCGAATATATCAGGCCAACATCGCATTCGTTAAACTAAGTAAAAACTAGAAATATAAAATAGTAAAATCATTACCTTTTCTAGACGGACGCGAGATTCACCAAGATCTGCATAACGCGTTCCCGTTCACAGGAGCGAGTAACAGAGTAAGATGGGGGCTCAGGTAGTAAGCATAATGCGCCACAGCGTCGTGTGCCAGTACTGAAGACTAATACAGAATCACCTCAGGAGGTGAGAGATCGTAAACTGGATATACATACCCAGTAAAGGTTTATAAATGTAATGCACTTAAAACATTGATACGTTGGAATTACTAGGGGCAACACCTGTGCATAACTTATCCTAAAATTTTGACGAAGTAAAATATAAATGAAGGCGGTAAATTTAAAATGAGAAAACAAGGTGTATAATACAATACACAGATGCAGTACACATACAGATTTTTCGTATCATATGCCACTAGAACGATAACATTAAAAACGCAGATCCGTAATTTCAGATAAAGGTATTGCAAGATAGAATAGATTGCAAGAACATCTTCTTAATAGATGGGGACAGGTAAAGCAGAGCTCTGCCTTTGCCCAAAACCTTAAAGCCAGTGGCCATAGTCCTCCTCAAGTACAAAATCTTAAGATTTTGCATTTTGCGCAAAAGGGTAAGAGGCTAAACATTTTGGAAGAAATTGAAATATTTAGGCATATGGAAGACGAAGATTTGTCTCTCCTTAACGGCCAGATATTTGGCTCCAACCAGGCCTTTTTAGAAGTTATGAAATCGGCGTTATTAGTGTAATCCTGGAGCTCTCGTTATTCTGCCTAAATAAGAGCCCTGTTCCTCTTTCGTCTTATGTCGTCTTCTTAGTCAAGCCATTAGTGTTTTTTTGACGCAAATAGGATACTTGCGAGTTTGTCGCTTTAAATGATGACGCATTTTGCACATTTCAATGCAGCTATAAAAAAAAGGGGGGGGGGGGGGGAGTTTAGCCGCATAACGTCCTTCTTCCACGTTAGTTTGTATTTTTAAGTCTAATAATTTTACTTGTATTTTATAAAAAAAGTTTCCCTTCTAAAAGTTCTAGCTCCGAATGTAGCAATATCGAGATTTATATGGGCGGCCTCTTTATCTGAAATTACGGAGCAGTGTTTTTAAGGGGGTAGGACGTCAAACGGGCTGACTTGGAGCAGGAGAGGCACCACAGGACATTTTAATTTACACTGTCTATACTTTTAGAAGTAAATTCATAAAACTTTGTCAGCATGACCAGGAAGGATTCAGGATTCACACTCATAGCAGCGGAATTTCAAAAACATAACAAAATAATATTTTTTACGTGTGAAATTTCATCATTTGTACACTTGCTATTGGCTGCATTTATTGCTATAGGTACACATTTCAGCATAAGTAAGAGAGACTGTTCGATGAATTTTGCACAGCATACAAACCGTACTCACAGGTGTCTCAAACTCTAGAATCTATTCAATTAGTGAAAAAATTAATGAGCTGTTACGTTTTAAACTTTATTTTTAGAAAAAAAATCAATTTTTGTAGTTAATTATCTCAATTTTTACCACAGTTTTTAATAGATTTGGAAGATTCTAGAGTTTCACACATCTGTAAGTATGGTTTGTATGCTCTGCAAAATTCATCAAAGAATCTCTCTTACTTGTGAAGAAAAATATACCTATACCAACAAATGCAGCCAACAGTAAGTGAAAACATGATGAACTTTCACATGTAAAAAATATTATTTTGTTATGTTTTTTGCACTTCCACTGCTATGAGTGTGAATCCTGAATCCTTCCTGGTCATGATGACAAAGTTTTATGAATTTATTTGTAAAAGTATAGACAGTGTAAAATAAAATGTCTTGTGGTGCCTCTCCTCCTCCAAGTCGGCCCGTTTGACGTCCTACCCCCATTAATGTTCTCGTTCTAGTGGTATATGATACGAAACATCTGTTTATGTACTGCATCTGTGTGCTGTATTATACACCTTGTTTTCTCATTTTAAATTTACCGCCTTCATTTATATTTTACTTCGTCAAAATTTTAGGATAAGTTATGCACAGGTGTTGCCCCTAGTAATTCCAACGTATCAATGTTTTAAGTGCATTACATTTATAAACCTTTACTGGGTATGTATATCCAGTTTACGATCTCTCACCTCCTGAGGTGATTCTGTATTAGTCTTCAGTACTGGCACACGACGCTGTGGCGCATTATGCTTACTACCTGAGCCCCCATCTTACTCTGTTACTCGCTATGCAGATCTTGGTGAATCTCGCGTCCATCTGGAAAAGGTAATGATTTTACTATTTTATATTTCTAGTTTTTACTCAGTTTAACGAAGGTGATGTTGCCATGATATATTCGACGATGCCCTTTGGCTACACTGACTAAAGGATTCTTCTAGGAAATACCAAATTAAGGTATTAGCTCTTTCAATAGTTGATCTGTTTATACACGCTTATAGGTTATCCAACTGTGCACAACGCGATCGCGGTTCTTAAATAGATGTATTTGTTCTCTGTTTTCTATGTAGATAACCTGAAGATGCCAAAATAAGGTGAAACGCGTCCTTCAAGAATAAAAAAATAAAATTGCAACCAAGACTGTTTTTAACCAATACTGTTAAGCGCTGGTTTGCTGTATGCCACATATGGATTGGAAGAATTTCTAAACACCATAAAGTACTACGCAGACGTCCTCCATCGAGTACATCTACATCTACATTTATACTACGCAAGCCAACCAACGGTGTGTGGCGGAGGGCACTTTACGTGCCACTGTCATTACCTCCCTTTCCTGTTCAAGTCGCGTGTGGTTCGCGGGAAGAACGACTGCCGGAAAGCCTCCGTGAGCGCTCGAATCTCTAATTTTACATTCGTGATCTCCTCGGGAGGTATAAGTAGGGGGAAGCAATATATTCGATACCTCATCCAGAAACGCACCCTGTCGAAATCTGGACAGCAAGCTACACCGCGATGCAGAGCGCCTCTCTTGCAGAGTCTGCCACTTGAGTTTGTTAAACATTTCCGTAACGCTATCACGCTTACCAAGTAACCCTGTGACGAAACGCGCAGCTCTTCTTTGGATCTTCTCTATCTCCTCCGTCAACCTGACCTGGTACGGATACCACACTGATGAGCAATACTCAAGTACAGGTCGAACGAGTGTTTTGTAAGCCACCTCCTTTGTTGATGGACTACATTTTCTAAGGATTCTCCCAATGAATCTCAACCTGGCACCCGCCTTATCAACAATTAATTTTATATGATCATTCCACTTCAAATCGTTCCGTGCATATACTCCCAGATATTTTACAGAAGTAACTGCTACCAGTGTTTGTTCCGCTATCATATAATCATACAATAAAGGATCCTTCTTTCTATGTATTCGCAATACATTACATTTGTCTATGTTAAGGTCAGTTGCCACTCCCTGCACCAAGTGCCTATCCGCTGCAGATCTTCCTGCATTTCGCTACAATTTTCTAATGCTGCAACTTCTCTGTATACTACAGCATCGTCCGCGAAAAGCCGCATGGAACTTCCGACACTATCTACTAGGTCATTTATACATATTGTGAAAAGCAATGGTCCCATAACACTCCCCTGTGGCACGCCAGAGGTTGCTTTAACGTATGTAGACGTCTCTCCATTGATAACAACGTGCCTTGTTCTGTTTGCTAAAAACTCTTCAATCCAGCCACACAGCTGGTCTGATATTCCGTAGGCTCTTACTTTGATTATCAGGCGACAGTGCGGAACTGTATCGAACGCCTTCTGGAAGTCAAGGAAAATGGCATCTACCTGGGAGCCTGTATCAAATATTTTCTGGGTCTCATGAACAAATAAAGCGTGTTGGGTCTCACACGATCACTGTTTCCGGAATCCATGTTGATTCCTATAGAGTAGATTCTGGGTTTCCAGAAATGACATGACACGCAAGCAAAAAACATGTTCTAAAATTCTACAACAGATCGATGTCAGAGATGTAGGCCTATAGTTTTGAGCATCTGCTCGACGACCCTTCTTGAAGACTGGGACTACCTGTGTTCTTTTCCAATCATTTGTAACCTTCCGTTCCTCTAGAGACTTTCGGTACATGGCTGTTAGAAGGGGGGCAAGTTCTTTCGCGTACTCTGTGTAGAATAGAATTGGTATCCCGTAAGGTCCAGTGGACTTTCCTCTGTTGAGTGATTTCAGCTGCTTTTCTACTCCTTGGACACTTATTTCGATGTCAGCCATTTTTCGTTCGTGCGAGGATTTAGAGAAGGAACTGCAGTGCGGTCTTCCCCTGTGAAACAGCTTTGGAAAAAGGTGTTTAGTATTTCAGCTTTACGCGTGTCATCCTCTGTTTCAATGCCACCATCATCCCGGAGTGTCTGGATATGCTGTTTCGTGCCACTTACTGATTTAACGTAAGACCAGAACTTCCAAGGATTTTCTGTCAAGTCGGTACATAGAATTCTACTTTCGAATTCACTGAACGCTTCACGCATAGCCCTCCTTACGCAAACTTTGACATCGTTTAGCTTCTGTTTGTCTGAGAGGTTTTGGCTGCGTTTAAACTTGGAGTGAAGCTCTCTTTGCTTTCGCAGTAGTTTCCTAACTTTGTTGTTGAACCACGGTGGAGATGGATGAAATCACGGAGGTAGGCACTGCGTTTATTCTATATACAGGCGCACTCCCGGGGAAAATCGCCCGCATTTTGAAGGAACACCGGGTCGGAACTGTGTTTTGTCCTCCGAATAAAACTCGTGCACTGGTGGGCAGCGCCAAAGATGACCTCGGTTTGAGGAAGGCCGGCGTGTACCAGATTCCGTGTCAATGTGGCAAGTCGTATATTGGTCAGACGATGCGTACCGTCGAGGATCGATGCCGTGAACACCAGAGGCACACTCGACTGATGTATCCGAGCAAGTCGGCGGTAGCTGAGCTTTGTTTGTCGGAAAATCACGCTATGGAGTACGAACGCACGAGGATTCTGGTACAGACGTCGAGATACTGGGACAGCGTTGTTAGAAAGGCCATCGAAATTCGCACCAATGACGACCTCATAAACCGTGACTGTGGCTATAATCTTAGCAAGGCTTCGGAACCAGCGATTGGGTTAATCGAGAGTAAATCGAGCAAACGTATAGTTGTGACGACCACGGCTGACAGAGCCATCACACCGACGTCATCTCAGACGCCGTCGCAATCTGTTCCACCGCGCGACCGTGGCGCGGGGCGCGGACAGAGGAGGGAGCGCGCCGCGGGTGGAGGGTATTTAAATCGGCCGCCGCCGCAACCGAACCCAGTTCCCCCTGAGCAGCCATAGCGTACGGATCTCCGTGCCGGCACGTTCACAGGAGCTCAGTCCGTCAGTTCACCTGATGATGGCGACATGTATGATCGCCGAAATATTGTGCCCGTTGGACACTGTAGACCGCCAGTACACCCGTGGATATTTTAATTATCAAATACGCCGGGAGAAGCTCAAAAATCTTTTCTTTTGTTTCCTCATCCCACTATATATGTTGAAAAAAGTTACGATACATCGATATGTCGACGGAAATAATATCAATGTATAGCCCTATAAAAATATCGTCTGCATATTGTAAATATACTGCCGGTTTTAGAGCTGTATATTTAGGTATTGATTTATTCCAAAATCTTAAACATTTATCATTAAATGTTCTGTAGTTCAACAAACTAGCAGCCTACTTATCCCCCTTAGAGCAAGAAGTGCAAGGAAAACAGTGCACGTTTACGATTGGCGATAGCCACTTTGCTAACAATTGCAGCCGCATGCAAGTTCCCTTTGGTCACCTGTTTTTTCCCCGTTTTTTTTTCTTTTTTTTTCCAGACGCCAGCGACCCAGCAGTTGTAGTGTCAAAAGTGCGTGGTGAAGCTAAAGCTTGCAGTTTCTGTTGGTAGCGCAGAGCGCCGATTACGTCACCATTCCCCCCTCACATCTCTCCGTCCTACACAAAGGCCAATCCTATCGTTTAGATTTTTGTTCATCATATTCAGCAACTGTTTTCGAAGAATGTCAGCGTAAAGAAACAGCACACTACAGTGCGCGTCATTTACGACGGCGGCCGAGTTTAGGTTCGTTCTGTGCATCTGACGTCACAAAACACTGTCAGCCAATGAACAGAGAGCGACGTTGCCAGAGCTCGACTGCAGTGCAGAGCACGAACCAGTGGCTTCAGTTTTAGAAACGTTCAGTCATAAATAAAGTAATTGAAGAAAAGCAATGTCTTGATAGCAGAATTTCTTTTACAGAAAGTTTGGAAAAAGCATTCTTTATACCAATTGCTTCATATTATATTAACTAATTAAACCAAACAAGCAATAAGCTTCCTAATTCTGGCGTTAGCAAGGAAAGGACTTTGTATCATTCTCTCTAACTGCTTTTTCGCAATAAAGAACAGCGGTAATTGTTTATTTCCTGTTGTACTTCGACAAAACGTGAGTAATTCATAGTCATACCAATGTTGTTTGTCGGTATTTTGCGTCATATTTTAAAATCCTCTAGGAACTCTGTTGAAAGACGAGCTGTGTTAGTGTAATGGTTAAAGTGTTTGGTTGCTAAGCGAAAGGTTTTGAGTACAAACCTTGTATGGTGCTTAATGTTTTCTTCATTTAAAAACAATGCCGAAGTGTCATACTTCATGAATTTTATTCGTTTGAATGTAATTTTTTGAAATTTCTAGTGGCAACTAAAATCAACCATACTGAAAGTATATGCTAAGGACTTTTACCTCTGCAAACTCCTCAAAATTTCGTGTAATGGTTTACTACATTTAATGCAGCACAACAACTGTGTTGAACATCGAAACAAAATTAAGTCATTTATGGGGGAAGGTATCAGTCAAGAAGACGTGTAACAATCAAATTTTTGGACCAAACAGTTTTTGTGAAATCGAATAATAAAGTGTGTCAAAGAAGTCGGAACACATGTGTCTGCACAGGCGAGCAGTGCAGTGATGACAAAATCGCGCACAGCGCGGAATGCAGGGAGCACGTCTCTGCGGCGTGGTGGCTTTACTTCATAAACTGCGCGCTCCCCCCTAAACGTAAGTTTGCAAACTATACTATACTATGGCGCTGCTTCTCTTGGCGCGTGCAACTGGCAATGCAGCAATCTCCCAAGTCTGGGTGGGCATGTGCGAACCGCCAAGATACAAGAATTGAACTATAGTTGCGTTAAAAATTGTTTTTTAACACAGCTGGGTGCAACTTTTTCAAATCGGAAAAAGCTTGTTATTCTATTCGCTCCGCCACCCCCCAGTACATGATATGTCAGAAAGAAAACGTTGTTGGTATCTATAGCTATTTTTTGGAAAACATATCGATATGTTATCAGCAGGCCTAGTACGACAATAGTAATTGCTAGGTGCTACTTGTCTGATTGCGTTTGTCCATTTGGTAGTTGCTTTCACCCATGGGGTGGACATTAGGTGATGTATCGCTGAATGAAAGGCAGATTTTTGTATTAAACAATGGTTAAAGCACTTTAATGAAACCATCTGTTATGTGTATTAAACAGTATTTTTAAAACTATTTTAAACATGCGGATCCTGAGGACAGATGGACAGAGACACGATAAAAAGGCTCCGTGAAAATGGTATTAAACTTTTTCACGGATCCCAAAGAAACTGGCGCTTATTGTTATACATACATAATATCTTATACATAAGTACATACAGACAACATAAATGCCTAATATGTTTTTTTTGTGTACATAGTTCCGCGTAGTCAGCACGCACACAACTTTCCCACTACAGCGCGCCCCACTAAGCACAACAGCGCAGGCGCAGAGGTCGTCTGCCTCCGCACTACGAGATGGCGCTGCCATAGAGACGGACTAAATTCTGCTTCCGCCGATCCGCGTATTAATATGTAATGCAGGCAATGAGATTGCTGCCAATGTAGAACCTTTTCCCCTCACGGATCACACTCGCACAGTGATACCTGAACGCGCGAGGTATTATAACGAGTGTACAGACCTCCGATTAGTCAGTCTGCATTTGTCTGCAACAGTCTGCGCCAGTCTGCATTAGTCTGTACCAGTCTGTATGAGTTCTACATTTGTCTGTACCAGTCTATAGTCAAGTTTCAGTCTGCGCCTAATAAGATTACCATATTCCTGTACATAGCCATGAAGATAAATGTATAGACACTTTTGCCAAGTATCAGAGATATATGTGAGAATAAGATTAACATACCAGTACAAAAGGAACTTCAAATTGTCAACTGTAAATAGCATCCAGAAACAAGTTAAGTAATTTTTATGCTTGTTATTATTTTAATAAATGCGTGTGAAAATTAATCAAGTTCTGTTCAAAGTTGGTCACCGTCAACCTTCTACTCTAAGCATGGAAGTGGCAGTTCTATCGTCTGACCTAACGGCAGAAGATAAACACGCCACGATAAGACCACGAGACATATTGCTGACACTCGCCTACTTCGCTAGAGCGACAAGTCAAATAATCTGATGATGTGTGTACTGAAGGTTTTACAGTAAGCACGCCACAGTTTTACATACATAATACACTTAAGAGCCAAAGAAACTGGTACACCTGCCTAATTCGTGTTAGAGCCCCTGCGAGCACGCAAAGTGCCGCAACACGACGTGGCATGGGATCGACTAATGTTTGAAGTAATGCTGGAGGGAACTGACACCATGAATCCTGCAGGGTTTTCCATAAATCCGTAAGAGTACGAGGAGGTGGAGATCTCTTCTGAAGAGGACGTTACAAGGCATACCAGAAATGCTCAATAATGTTCGTGTCTGGGGAGTTTGGTGGCCACTGGAAGTTTTTAAACTCAGAAGAGTGTTCCGGGAGCCACCCTGTAGCAGTTCTACTCGTGTGGGATGTCGCATTGTCCTGCCGGTTAAAATGGTTCAAATGGCTCTGAGCACATCTGTGGTGATCAGTCCCCTAGAACTTAGAACTACTTAAACCTAACTAACCTAAGGACATCAAACACATCCATGCCCGAGGCAGGATTCTAACCAATGACCGTAGCGGTCACGCGGTTCCAGACTGTAGCGCCTAAAACCGCTCGGCCACACCGGCTGGCTGTCCTGCTGGAATTGCCCAACGGACATGAATGGATGCAGGTGATCAGATGGGATGCTTACGCACGTGTCACCTGTCAGAGTCTTATCTAGACGTATCAGGGGTCCCATATCACTCCAACTGCACACGTCCCACATCAGTACAGAGCCTCCAAAAGCTTGAACAGTCCCCTGCTGACATGCAGGGTCCATGGATTCCATACCTGTACACGTCCATCTGCTCGACACAATTTGAAACGAGACTCATCCGACCAGACAACATGTTAAAAGTAGTCAATAGTGCAATGTCGGTGTTGACGGGCCCAG
This sequence comes from Schistocerca serialis cubense, assembly GCF_023864345.2. Classification (NCBI taxonomy): domain Eukaryota; kingdom Metazoa; phylum Arthropoda; class Insecta; order Orthoptera; family Acrididae; genus Schistocerca; species Schistocerca serialis. Next base: position 106,905,265 of record NC_064649.1, read on the forward strand.
GTGAGGCATAAACCTTTGTGTCGTACAGTCATCAAGAGCTGGGCCTTCGGCTCTGAAAGGCCATATCGATGATGCGTCGTTCAACCCTTCGCACGCTGACACTTGATAGCCCAACACTGAAATCTGCAGCAGTTTGCGGAAGTGTTGCGTTTCTGTCACGTTGAACGATTCTCTTCAGTCGTCGTGGGTCTCGTTCTTGCAGGATATTTCTCCGGCCGCAGTCATGTCGGAGGTTTGCTGATATTCACGGCACAATCAAGAAATGCTCGTACGGGAAAATCCCCACTTCATCGCTACCTCGGAAATGCTGTGTCCCATCGCTCATGAGCCGACTGTAACAACACGTTCAAACTCAGTTAAATCTTGATCATCTGCCATTGTAGCAGCAGTAACCCACCTAACAACTGCGCAAGACACTTGTCATATAGGCGTGCCAATCGCAACGCCGTATTCTGCCTGTTTATATATTTTTGTACACTGCTGGTCATTAAAATTGCTACACCAAGAAGAAATGCAGATGATAAACGTGTATTCATTGGACAAATATATTATACTAGAACTGACATGTGATTACATTTTCACGCAATTTGGATGCATAGATTCTGAGAAATCAGTACCCAGAATAACCACCTCTGGCCTTAATAACGGCCTTGATACGCCTGGGCATTGAGTCAAACACAGCTTCGATGGCGTGTACAGGTACAGCTGCCCATGCAGCTTCAACACGATACCACAGATCATCAAGAGTAGTGACTCGCGTATTGTGACGAGCCAGTTGCTCGGCCATTCGTACCATTCGTGCACCCAGGTTCGTCGTTGAGTACACCATCGCAGGCAATGTGATGCAGCGTCAAGGGTAACCGCAGCTGTGGTCTCCGAGCTGATAGTCCGTGCTGCTGCAAACGTCGTCGAACTGTTCGTGCAGATGGTTGCTGTCTTGCAAACGTCCGCATCTCTTGACTCAGGGATCGAGACGTGGCTGCACGATCGGTTACAGCCGTGCGAATAAGATGCCCGTCATCTCGACTGCTAGTGATACGAGGCCGTTGGGATCCAGCACGGCGTTCCGTATTACCATCCTGAACCCATCGATTTCACATTCTGTTGACAGTCATTGGATCTCTATCAAAGGGAGCAGCAATGTCGCGATACGACAAACCGCAATCGTGATAGGCTACAATCCGACATTTATCAAAGTCGGAAACGGTACGCATTTCTCCTCCTTACACGAGGCATCACAACAACGTTTCACCAGGCAACGCCGGTCAGCTGCTGTTTGTGTATGAGAAATCGGTTGGAAACTTTGCTCATGTCAGCACGTTGTAGGTGTCGCCACCAGCGCCAACCTTGTGTGAATGCTCTGAAAAGCTAATAATTTGCATATCAAAGCATCTTCTTCCCGTCGGTTAAATTCGCGTCTGTAGCCCGTCATCTTCGTGGTGTAGCAATTTTAATGGCCAATAGTGTATTTCTACAGATGATGCAAAATTTGTGACAGGTAGAGTATTTACAAAGTACAGAAGTACATTGTTATGCCGCGCTGAGCTTTTCCATTTAACTGAAAGCAAAAATAAAATTTTTTATGTGGAGTTACATTTAGCTAAAGATGAAAATCGAAGTTGAATTTACAATTTTCGTTCTAATATTTGCGTAGCTAAAACTCAATAGAGGTGGAAACAGGAAATTGTGTTTGGTCATTTACTACTACGTTGGTATTTCTAGTATTTCCAATGCGGTCATCTTTCTGCTCTTCTTCACAGTGCGTAAAACTTCACATTCTGCGTCATGTCAGTGGTTTTCTGTTAAAAGTTGTTCCACAAAGGTTTGATATACTTAATGTCTTTTTTATCTCTAGCTTCTCTCATGTTGAGATAACCTAACTGCCACAGTTCCGTCCGTTTGATCAGTGCAGTATATAGGTTTCCATAGTGCGTGTACGCGATTTGTTTGCAAACACCGCTCTGTGGCGATTGTTGCTGTTCTCTTTTCTACTAGAATAAAAATTGAATTATTGGTATTATAAAACGCAGGACTGCTTTTGCGAGACTGTTTTGCTACGTTATCTGAAATTTTACTGAAATATGTGGTGACTCACAAGTGTTAAAAGCTAGTGATTGTTGGCCAGCGTGCATATTCACTTCTTACTTATCGATCACGGCAGAGCGGTAGCCATTACTGCAGAAGATAAGTTTAATAATTTGCGGCTTTGTCTGAAAGCCAGATGCAGGTAATGGAAGAGAAATCAGGTGATACTCCATCGAAAGGAAAGTTCCGTGTTTGTGACTCTGTGGGCTATCGGCGGTTTCACGGATTATCGTATCTGTAGCTGCGGTTTTCCTATACGTGCGAAATAAGTGTCTTCTTGTGCTAATGTCTACGTTATCGTCCAGCCCCATGGTCAACTGAATTTTTTTATGTTGGGGGTTCAAATTTTGTAGCAATGTATTTATTTGTCTAATTGTACGAGTCCACCAATGCAGCACATCATCAACGTATCTGATCCAATATTTAATTTTTTTTTCCTTTCCGTAATCATAAACTCGTTTGGCTCAAAGTGTAGCGTACGAATCTCTTAAGCATTTTCAATAAAAAATTTTAACTCTGAAAAGGAAACTAAATATCTATAGGTTACAAGAGAACTATAATTGAATTGCTGCGTATTGCTAAGCAGTGATAATGGTACTTATCTGTATGTGCTGTAACTGTTCGTTTGCACATTTTTGACATACAGAGAGTACATTAAGTCCGGAAACAATTTTATTTTTTGCACGAGAACCAAACAGATATCATACACTAGTGCTACACCACGAGCGAAATTTAACCGACAGGAAGAAGATGATGTGATATGCAAATTATTAGCTTTTCAGAGCATTCACACGAGGTTGGCGCCGGTGGCGACACCTACAATGTGCTGACATGAGCAAAGTTTCCAACCGATTTCTCATACACAAACAGCAGCTGACCGGCGTTGCCTGGTGAAACGTTGTTGTGATGCCTCGTGTAAGGAGGAGAAATGCGTACCGTTTCCGACTTTGATAAAGGTCGGATTGTAGCCTATCACGATTGCGGTTTGTCGTATCGCGACATTGCTGCTCCCTTTGATAGAGATCCAATGACTGTTAGCAGAATGTGAAATCGATGGGTTCAGGAGGGTAATACGGAACGCCGTGCTGGATCTCAACGGCCTCGTATCACGAGCAGTCGAGATGACAGGCATCCGCACGGCTGTAACGGATCGTGCAGCCACGTCTCAATCCCTGAGTCAAGAGATGCGGACGTTTGCAAGACAACAACCATCTGCACGAACAGTTCGACGACGTATGCAGCAGCACGGACTATCAGCTCGGAGACCACAGCTGCGGTTACCCTTGACGCTGCATCACATTGCCTGCTCCCGCCCCGTCCTCACAGCTTTACTTCTCTCAGCACCTCGTCTCCTACCTTCGAAACTTGCATAGTGAAAATCTCACTCTGGAAACATCCCCCAGGCTGTGGCTAAGCAATGTCTCCGCAATGTCCTTTCTTCCAGGAGTGCTAGTTCTGCAAGGTTCGCAGGAGAGCTTCTGTGAAGTCTGGAAGGTAGGAGACGAGGTACTGGCGGAATTAAAGCTGTGAGGACGGGGCGTGAGTCGCGCTTAGGTTGATCAGATGGTAGAGCACTTGCCCGCGAAAGGCAAAGGTCTCCAGTTCGAGTCTCGGTCTAGCACACAGTTTTCATCTGCCAGGAAGTTTCATGTCAGCGCTCACTCCGCTGCAGAGTGAAAATCTCATTCATGTTGGAAGAATGTCAGAGCGTCGAGTACCTAAGGACCTCGTAAAAGTTATGGATAACGCGACACCTTAACAGTCCATTTGGGGCTACTACACTCTCCAGCCTGAGAACCTTTTCCTTCTTTTAAAAAAGCTGCCGATACACACATTAACACAACGAAAATAAATATTTCCAAATCTAGTAGGATTCATGTGAAAAAAATTGCAACCGGTGTCATCAAGATGAGAGCAATGTTTAACGAACTTGGAAGACTGGAGCACCTATAACAGTTTCAGGAATGGGACTATCTCTGACATAATGAAGAAGTTTGAATTACCGTCACAACATTGTAAAAAACAGTCAGCTGAAATGAAAAAGGAGCTACAACAAATGCTGCCCTATTTGAAAGTCGCTATGGAACATTTTTCAAATAATTCATCAATTGCTTTGTGCTCTATAAAATTAAAAGAAGGAAAAATAATTTAATCACTTGATAGTGTATCTGTGAAATGTACCTGTAAAATGTTCATTATCAACAACACGCTCGAGATTTCTTTCACTGGCGCTTACCACGTTTTTGCCGGTACTTGTGTGGTATTTAGCAGATTCTGCGTTTTTCGGAACAAAATATTTATTTTCATCGGCAAAAGTAAGGGTACATCAAAAAATTTGCAATGATTGTTTGACTTTTACCGTAGACAATAAATAAAAAAAATATTGTTGAGGTTTTATCCCTGAAACATTTTGTCACAACAAAAAAAAAAAAAAAAAAAACGATTACTTGGAATCAGTCTTCTGGTACTTAGCTCGTTCTTGATTCCCACTCCACAAATATTGATAACTCCCATACTCGTAATAAATCTGTAGTTAGAATTACGTGAGAATGAAAAGAAGAAGTAGCAGTATCGAGTTTCGACCCACAGACTTGGGGGTTGTGAAACTACGTACTTATTTTCCAGGCTGATCATTCTCGACCACAGAATGCATATAAGCACGCCTAAAATATTCAAACTAGATCTTCCCTAGGCGGCTGCTGTGGCCGAGCGCTTCTAGGCGCTTCAGTCCGGAACCGCGCTGCTGCTACGGTCCCAGGTTCGAATCCTCCCTCGGGCATCGATGTGTGTGATGTCCTTAGGTTAGTTACTTTTAATAAGTCTAGGGAACTGATGACCTCAGGTGTCAAGTCCCATAGTGCTTACAGTCATTTGAACCATTTTTGATCTTCCCTAAAACGGTTGAGAGTAGCGTTTTCCTGTTTACATATCTTGAAGCTCTAGTCATACCCTACACTGCTGATGGGAGCAACGGAATGGAAACAATCGACTCATTCGATTGTTGGAAAAGAGTCGGCGTGTTTGGTTGTAGTTTTACGTATCGGCTGAATGATTCATTCATTCTTCGGAGTGAAACCAGCCTGTGAGAGCAACCGAATGAAAACAATCATCCAATTGGTCGGACTGCTCATTCATTGTTTTGACTGAAACCAATCTGTGGGAACAGCCGAATGAGAATGATCGAATACGTCTGTTGTATCTTCACGCGTCTGTTGGATGATTATTCATTTATTTTTTCGAATGAAAGCTATCCAATGAAAACCTTCGACACCGTTGCAGCTTTGCATATTGAACTGAATAAGTAATTCTTTCTTTTCAAATGAAAAACTTGTTATATTAAAAACCACTTTTATTTAAATAGTCATTGTCCGCTTTTTAGTTTCGTGCGTGTCAGATTTTCCAATTGATTTCATTCATGAGATTACAACAGAGATATGAGGTAAATTTCAGTGTTATTTCAGTTTCTCTGCAATTGAGTCAACCAATATTTTGCTGCCTCCTACGCATATCCCGAAAAAAGACGCCGAATGTAAAAATCTGAGAGAACCGAGCCCACACTGGGGCTTAGCAGCAGTCGCTTTCAAATGCGAAACATTCGCGACTGGAACAGGAAAACAGGGAAATAACAATGCTACACAAAGTGCTCTCCGCCGCACGCCAAAAAAGAAAGCGAATTAATACTGTATTGTCATTCAGTATTGAGCTAAGTTGAAAGTTAGTCTTTAGCTTACCAGGAAGTTAGTTTAAAATCAATTGCAAAATTTGTACGAAAAGACGGACAGACATACACACAGAAAAACAAAATACCCCCCGCCGCACACCAGACACTAAAGCCAGTTAATACTGCAGTGTCATTCATTTCTGAGCTGTGATGAAAGTTTGGAGTTTCTAGCTTATGAGGAAGTTAGTTTAAAATCAATTGAAAAATTTTTACCGAACGAACTGAAAAGAAACAGGCCTCATAAAGGCGTGTTGTGTGAATTCCTAAGGCACCAAACTGCTGAGGTCATCGGTCCCTAGACTTACACACTACTTAAACTAACTTATGCTAAGAACAACACACACACACACACACACACACACACACACCCATGTCTTAGGGAGGACTCGAACCTCCGGCGGGAGGGGCCGCGCAATCCGTGGCATGACGCCTCAAACCGCGCGGCCATTCCTCGCAGCTAAAGGCGTGTTACAAAGTTCATTTATATATACGTAAATTTACAGTGCGGCACCAGACACCACACTTTTGGAACAAACCAAAAGTTGATTTTTGATATCGCAAGTACGGAACTTCGTATTTGAGTTAGTGAATAATACATTTTAAAACACAGGTTGTATCAAAAAGAATCATCCGATTTAAAAAAAAATCAAAACTATTATGTTCTTTGAAATATGTGCGTCAACAATGTATTGTTGTAAAGAGCTAACTCTCGAGTTTTACATGGTTGCCGCTAGGTAGCAGCAGTGTGCACCCACTTCAATTCTAATAGAATTGGTGTCAGGACAACAGAAAAAGTTTTGTGTTCTATGCTTTATGCAGTGCAGGTCAGTAATAATTTTTCAGCGTGACTTTCGTACTAGGTATGGTGTGGATTCTCCTACAGAACAGACATTAGGCGGTGGCAAGGACAATTCCGAGAAACAGGTTGTTCGTATAAAGGCAAATCGCCGGGCTGACCCCGAGTGTCTGACGCAGACGTCGAGAAACCATAAAAAATTCAGCTACTGGAAGCTCTTCATCATCTCCTTTCCCAAGGTGCCATCAACTCCCCCTCCCAGATGAAGCCCTCTCTCCCTCCATTTATCCCTTATATCAACTCTGATCCTCACTCCCCCTCCTTTTCTCTGTCCTTTTCCTGGGCTCCCTCTCCCCCCCTACCATCCTCTTTTTTCCCCACCTACCCTCTCTCTGCCCCCCTTCTCTCCCACGAGTCTTTCTGCATTTCCATCCTCTGCCTTTTCCCATTTCCTCTCGCATCTGCCCTGCCCGCCCCCCACCCCTTATGAGTCCTCTCCCTCCTTTGGTTCCCCCCCTTTCATTTTTCCTCTCCTCCTTCCTTGTTTCCCCCTAATCTGTCCAGCTCCCCCCCCCCCCCCCCCTTCTGCTCTAGGCTATGGTGTGTCCTCTTTGTGCCGACATTTTTGTGCAGTGTTTACAGTGAGTGTTCAGTGTTGTGTGTCTTTTCCGAAGTGTTGCGAACGGGCATCAAACTGTCGCTGGGTGTGATTTTGTATCTCTTGTGAACAGAAACCAGACTGGCGCCATGTTTTAACTTTCCACAATTTTCCGCCGTTTTACAATTAAAGTCCAAGTTTTACCGCCTGCTTTTATTGTTTCTTAACTTCTTCTTACGTTGTAAAAAGTCTGTAGCCTGCAGAGCAGCGTAATGCGCTGCTGCCACCCTGCCCCCTTCGGGGGGAATCGAAATTCAATAAAGAAAAAAAAAAGAAGCTCTTCGTGAAGGTGTCAAACAGCTCTTCATGAAGGTGACAAACCAACGTGTAGAATTATGTAATTTCGCTCTTGGATAGATGGATGACGACCAGTTTTCTTCCACTCTTAGTGTTTAGTGACGAGGCAACATTCCATTTAAATGGAAAGGTGAACCGTCATAATGTGAGAATATGGAGTACGGAACAATCATATGAAGCTGTATATGAGAGGAGCTCTCCAAAATTTAATGTGCTTTGTGCAGTATCACGGGAAACACTGTTAAAGGAAGCATGTATCTCGATATGCTAGAGAACTTTCTTTCCCCACAGCTGGAGGCTGATTCGAACGACTTCATTTACAAACAGGATGGGCCACTGCCACACTGGCAACTGAAAATGTGGGAAATTAAAAAAAAAAAAAAAGTTCAAATGTGAGTGAAATCTTATGGGACTGAACTGCTAAGGTCATCAGTCCCTAAGCTTACACACTACTTAAGCTAAACTATCCTAAGGACAAACACACACACCCATGCCCGAGGGAGGACTAGAACCTCCGCCGGGACCAGCCGCACAGTCCATGACTGCAGCGCCTCACACCGCTTGGCTAATCCCGCGCGGCGGGAAATTTTTAAATCAAGGGATACTGAACGATGGATCGGTCGCACTGGACAAAATGATTCAGCCTTACATTAGTGGCCTCCAGGGTCACTGGACCTGATTGTATGTGATTTTCATGTGGGGTCTTATAAAAGACTCTGTTTGTGTGCCTCCGTTACCGACAACAACGAATGAACTCAGACATCAGGTAACAGCAGCTGTGGAAGCTGTAACTCAAGACATGCTCTCTGCAGTGCGGGAGCAATTTGAATACCATATTGACATTATCCCATGCACCTCAAGGAGGCATATGGAACACTTATGAAACAGTATTTAAAAAATCTTTTTTAGTTACCAGTTCATCAAAAAACAAAATTCATGGTATGTGTTTATTAGTTTGAGAAATATAGATGTGCCAAATCGAATGATTCTTTTTGATACACCCTGCAGTTTATTTTTAGAAATAAATTTTTCATTCACACGCCCTTGAAATGAAATACTTTACTTGTCTCTAGAAAAGTTAAAACCCCTAGTCATGGTTCATGTACAACCGAAAAGTCTGAAAAAGTATATAAATAAAATCACTCAGTCCCGGAGAGTGAGTGGAAATATTGATTTAGCGGCCGAAACTGACGGAGAGGAGAAAACTGGTGACTGAAATTGCGTGAGAAGATCCCGTCGCAACGAAGAACGGCTTTGTTTTAATAACTGCCGCTCCAATTCACGTATCATATCTGTGGCACTATCTCCCCTATTTCGCGAGAATACAAAACGAGCTGCCCTTCTGTGTACTTTTTCGATGTCATCCGTCAGTCCCACCTAATGCGGATCCCACACCGCACAGCAATACTCCAGAATTGGGCGGACAAGCTTGGTGTAAGTAGTCTCTTTAGTACACTTGTTGCACGTCCTAAGTGTTCTGCCAATGAATCGCAGTCTTTACCTTGCTCTACCCACAACATTATCTACGCGATCGTTCCAATTTAGATTATTTATAATTGTAATCTCTAAGTGTTTAGTTGAATTTGCAACCTTCAGATATGTTTTAAGTTACCGCGTGCAACACGTCTACATTTCTATTGTCTATTGTCAAACCACAATTTATGAAGGATGTTTATATTTTATTAATAGGATTAAGTAGGAATAATTAATATCAGTCATGTTGGAAAGAATTGTGGTAGCAGGGAATGTCGGCACCAAAACATTGTTGGCAAGAGAGACCGCACATTGATATAACTTTAAAAAGGGCGGGAGAGACCGCGTATGGATACATTTTAAGAAAAGAGCGGGAAAGACCGCGCACTGATACATTTTGTAATGGTAGCAGGGATTGTCTGCACCAGAAAGCATTGTTGGCAGGAGAGACCGCACTTTAGCTTTCGTAGGAAGTCTGTAGTAAGCATGATGTGAAGCGAGTCGGTAGCAGATCTGAAGCGAGAGGTTGAGAGGAGCGGTGTGCCTGCCAGCCATCAGCTATGATTTACAAGAGATTGTAAACGGATGTACAGAGACATCAGCTAACTATTATCACAAGAGGAACTAATATTATTGAATTAATTTTTTGAGAAACTCAAGACTACTGAAAGTATGTTTGCGCATTGCTAGTTGTAAGATTATTGTAAAAAGTAAGTCCCATTTGAACGTTTGTAAAATTATTTCATACAGAATATAATTAATTTTTGCCAGCTATATTGCATTACTGATTATAATCCATTCCAAAAACCATCAACGTAAAACTTTGCAAAATGTTACTGTTGTCAAGAAAATGTTTAACTATGAAGTACGTAACTTCAGTCAAATTAATTAAAGAATAACGTCAGCTTTGCTATTAAAGAATAACGTCAGCTTTGGTAATAAATACAGCCACTTATTATGACAGCCCATCAGCAGCTAATAGAGTATAGTAAAACAGAGTAAGTATATTCATGTCGCAATTCGATGTAGCAGTCAGATGGCGATCCAGTAACAGTAAGAAAGGTAAGGAAGAGTTTTGGGTTATTGCAGATAACGACTGAGGGCCACGACGACGACACATTCTATGTTTCGTCGAAATAATCAGTAAATCACTTTTAATAAGCAGCAATTAAATTTGTATGCGAAGACTGAGAAAGAGAATTAATTTGTTATTATTAAGCTAGAGGTACAAATCGAAAGGGAAGGTTTCATAGGTTAATGTAGAAGGGAAGGTTGCGTAACACAAAAGAGATATAGAGGAGACGGGTTTCACTTGGCGACATCCAATCAGTAAGACTCTTTAGTGAATCTACTGCGAAAATGAATAAACTGACTCTTACAACTGTATGAATAAGCGTGTTAAGTGGCGCAACGCTTATACTAAAGTGTATACCTTTAATTCACAACCCATCAGGAATTCTGTTTGGTCTTATGCTGCGTTGAAAAGTGTTCAGTGTTGAATCCGCTTTAAACAGTGATATATTTTGTTGACTGTGCTAATTATAGACAATGTCCCGCAGAATGTATGTAAAGTACACAAGCGGCAAGACGCAGTCAATACCTTCGCTGCGCAGTGCCGATGGTACTGTTACCGACGACTGTGCCGCTAAAGCGGAGTTATTGAACGCAGTTTTCCGAAATTCCTTCACCAGGGAAGACGAATGGAATATTCCAGAATTTGAAACACGAACAGCTGCTGGCATGAGTTTCTTAGAAGTAGATACCTTAGGGGTTGCGAAGCAACTCAAATCGCTTGGTACGGGCAGGTCTTCAGGTCCAGATTGTGTACCGATTAGGTTCCTTTCAGATTACGCTGATACAATAGCTCCCTACTTAGCACTCATATATAACCGCTCGCTCACCGGTACAGACTGGAAAATTGCGCAGGTCGCACCAGTGTTTAAGAAGGGTAGTAGGGGTAATCCATCTAACTACAGACCTATATCATTGACGTCGGTTTGCAGTAGGGTTTCGGAGCATATACTGTATTCAAACATTATGAATCACCTCGAAGGGAACGATCTATTGATACGTAATCAGCATGGTTTCAGAAAACATCGTTCTTGTGCAACACAGCCAGCTCTTTATTCGCACGAAGTAATGGCCGCTATCGACAGGGGATCTCAAGTTGATTCCGTATTTCCGGAAAGCTTTTGACACCGTTCCTCACAAGTGACTTCTAATCGAGCTGCGGGCCTATGGGGTATCGTCTCAGTTTTGCGACTGGATTCGTGATTTCCTGTCTGGAAGGTCGCAGTTCGTAGTAATAGACGGTAAATCATCAAGTAAAACTGAAGTGATATCAGGTGTTCCCCAGGGAAGCGTCCTGAGACCTCTGCAGTTCCTGATCTACACTCCTGGAAATTGAAATAAGAACACCGTGAATTCATTGTCCCAGGAAGGGGAAACTTTATTGACACATTCCTGGGGTCAGATACATCACATGATCACACTGACAGAACCACAGGCACATAGACACAGGCAACAGAGCATGCACAATGTCGGCACTAGTACAGTGTATATCCACCTTTCGCAGCAATGCAGGCTGCTATTCTCCCATGGAGACGATCGTAGAGATGCTGGATGTAGTCCTGTGGAACGGCTTGCCATGCCATTTCCACCTGGCGCCTCAGTTGGATCAGCGTTCGTGCTTGACGTGCAGACCGCGTGAGACGACGCTTCATCCAGTCCCAAACATGCTCAATGGGGGACAGATCCGGAGATCTTGCTGGCCAGGGTAGTTGACTTACACCTTCTAGAGCACGTTGGGTGGCACGGGATACATGCGGACGTGCATTGTCCTGTTGGAACAGCAAGTTCCCTTGCCGGTCTAGGAATGGTAGAACGATGGGTTCGATGACGGTTTGGATGTACCGTGCACTATTCAGTGTCCCCTCGACGATCACCAGTGGTGTACGGCCAGTGTAGGAGATCGCTCCCCACACCATGATGCCGGGTGTTGGCCCTGTGTGCCTCGGTCGTATGCAGTCCTGATTGTGGCGCTCACCTGCACGGCGCCAAACACGCATACGACCATCATTGGCACCAAGGCAGAAGCGACTCTCATCGCTGAAGACGACACGTCTCCATTCGTCCCTCCATTCACGCCTGTCGCGACACCACTGGAGGCGGGCTGCACGATGTTGGGGCGTGAGCGGAAGACGGCCTAACGGTGTGCGGGACCGTAGCCCAGCTTCATGGAGACGGTTGCGAATGGTCCTCGCCGATACCCCAGGAGCAACAGTGTCCCTAATTTGCTGGGAAGTGGCGGTGCGGTCCCCTACGGCACTGCGTAGGATCCTACGGTCTTGGCGTGCATCCGTGCGTCGCTGCGGTCCGGTCCCAGGTCGACGGGCACGTGCACCTTCCGCCGACCACTGGCGACAACATCGATGTACTGTGGAGACCTCACGCCCCACGTGTTGAGCAATTCGGCGGTACGTCCACCCGGCCTCCCGCATGCCCACTATACGCCCTCGCTCAAAGTCCGTCAACTGCACATACGGTTCACGTCCACGCTGTCGCGGCATGCTACCAGTGTTAAAGACTGCGATGGAGCTCCGTATGCCACGGCAAACTGGCTGACACTAACGGCGGCGGTGCACAAATGCTGCGCAGCTAGCGCCATTCGACGGCCAACACCGCGGTTCCTGGTGTGTCCGCTGTGCCGTGCGTGTGATCATTGCTTGTACAGCCCTCTCGCAGTGTCCCGAGCAAGTATGGTGGGTCTGACACACCGGTGTCAATGTGTTCTTTTTTCCATTTCCAGGAGTGTATATAAATGACCTGGGTGACAATCTGAGCAGTTCTCTTAGGTTGTTCGCAGATGATGATGTAATTTACCGTCTGTTAAGGTCATCCGAAAACCAGTATCAGTTGCAAAGCGGTTTAGGAAAGATTGGTGTATGGTGTGACAGGTGGCAGTTGCCGCTAAATAACTAAAAGTTGAGGTGATCCACATGAGTTCCAAAAGGAATCCGTTAGAATTCGATTACTCGATAAATAGTACAATTCTCAGGGCTGTCAATTCAACTAAGTACCTGGGTGTTAAAATTACGAACAACTTCAGTTGGAAAGACCACATAGATAATATTGTGGGGAAGGCGAGCCAAAGGTTGCGTTTCATTGGCAAGACACTTAGAAGATGCAACAAGTTCACTAAAGAGACAGCTTACACTACACTCGTTCGTCCTCTGTTAGAATATTGCTGCGCGGTGTGGAATTGACGGAGGACATCGAAAGGGTGCAAAAAAAGGGCAGCTCGTTTTGTATTATCACGTAGTAGGGGAGAGAGTGTGGCAGATATGATACGCGAATTGGGGTGGAAGTCATTAGAGCAAAGACGTTTTTCGTCGCGGCTAGATCTATTTACGAAATTTCAGTCACCAACTTTCTCTTCCGAATGCGAAAATATTTTGTTGAGCCCAACCTACATAGGTAGGAATGATCATCTAAATAAAATAAGAGAAATCGGAGCTCGAACAGAAAGGTTTAGGTGTTCGTTTTTCCCGCGCGCTGTTCGGGAGTGGAATGGAGAGAGATAGTATGATTGTGGTTCGATGAACCCTCTGCCAAGCACTTAAATGTGAATTGCAGAGTAGTCATGTAGATGTAGAATAATTACTCGTTCTCAGAGTGATAAAAGGGTAGAAAATATTGATGAGAAATTCTTTTCAGGGATAGACAGAAATAATACGTGTGAAATAATACGTGATGTCTGAGTTCATTCGTTGTTGTCGGTAACGGAGGCACACAAGCAGAGTCTTTTATAAGACCCCACAAGAAATTCACATACAATCAGGTCCAGTGACCCTGGAGGCCACTAATGTAAGGCTGAATCATTTTGTCCAGTGCGACCGATCCATCCTTCAGTAACCCTTGATTTAAAAATTTCCCGCCGCGCGGGATTAGCCAAGCGGTGTGAGGCGCTGCAGTCATGGACTGTGCGGCTGGTCCCGGCGGAGGTTCGAGTCCTCCCTCGGGCATGGGTGTGTGTGTTTGTCCTTAGGATAGTGAAACGTTAGGTGAACAGGCATTCGAGAGTAGTAATAATATGGAATCTTTTGTCGAACAATCAACTTCAGAAATGCCAACTGATAATGAGACATTAGTGCAAAATAATTTGTTTTTAAATACAACAGTCGCTACACAGCCACCAATTACGCCTAGCAGACATAATAGTTTCAGTAACGATACCACTATAATGCAGTCAAGCGGTGTGACTCCATTATGTGCCGTAACAGAGTCAAACGGTACACAGCTACACAATCTGCGTGGCAGATACCACACTTTTACTAACGGAGATTCCGAAACCACGGAAGAGGTTACACGATTACAATCATCAGAGGATGTTCAAATGAACACAGATGTACATCCTTTAACAACGAATACAAATACATGAGACCCAGAAAATATTAGATACAGGCTCCCAGGTAGATGCTATTTTTCTTGACTTCCGGAAGGCGTTCGATACAGTTCCGCACTGTCGCTCTGATAAACAGAGTAAGAGCCTACGGAATATCAGACCAGCTGTGTGGCTGGATTGAAGAGTTTTTAGCAAACAGAACACAGCATGTTGTTATCAATGGAGGGACGTCTACAGACGTTAAAGTAACCTCTGGCGTGGCACAGGGGAGTGTTATGGGACCATTGCTTTTCACAATACATATAAAAGACCTAGTAGATAGTGTCGGAAGTTGCATGCGGCTTTTCGCGGATGATGCTGTAGTATACAGAGAAGTTGCAGGATTAGAAAATTGTAGCGAAATGCAGGAAGATCTGCAGCGGATAGGCACTTGGTGCAGGGAGTGGCAACTGTCCCTTAACATAGACAAATGTAATGTATTGCGAATACATAGAAAGAAGGATCCTTTATTGTATGATTGTATGATAGCGGAACAAACTCTGGTAGCAGTTACTTCTGTAAAATATCTGGGAGTATGCGTGCGGAACGATTTGAAGTGGAATGATCGTATAAAATTAATTGTTGGTAAGGCGGGTACTAGGTTGAGATTCATTGGGAGAATTCTTAGAAAATGTAGTCCATCAACAAATGAGGTGGCTTACAAAACACTCGTTCGACCTATACTTGAGTATTGCTCATCAGTGTGGGATCCGTACCAGATCGGTTTGACGGATGAGATAGAGAAGATCCAAAGAAGAGCGGCGCGTTTCGTCACAGGGTTATTTGGTAACCGTGATAGCGTTACGGAGATGTTTAATAAACTCAAGTGGCAGACTCTGCAAGAGAGGCGCTCTGCATCGCGGTGTAGCTTGCTCGCCAGGTTTCGAGAGGGTGCGTTTCTGGATGAGGTATCGAATATATTGCTTCCCCCTACTTATACCTCCGGAGGAGAACACGAATGTAAAATTAGAGAGATTAGAGCGCGCACGGAGGCTTTCAGACAGTCGTTCTTCCCGCGAACCATACGCGACTGGAACAGGAAAGGGAGGTAATGACAGTGGCACGTAAAGTGCCCTCCGCCACACACCGTTGGGTGGCTTGCGGAGTATAAATGTAGATGTAGATGTAGAAGTCAATCTGAAACGGATCCAATAATGGCATTTTTGCTACAAATGAGACAAGACATGAATCAGAACTTTAGCAGAAGGGCACAAGACTCAGCAGACATAAAAAACGAAATCAAGGTAGAAATTCAAGCAGTCGCCGAAAAATGTTCACAATCAAACCAAGAATTACACGTCAAGGTTCAAGAAATAACAGATAAACAAGAAGCATTCGCGGCTAGCATACGAGAAACAATGGCAGAGAACTTTTCTAAACAAAACTCTCACATTGATGAACGTTTTAACAATCACACAGAAAACTGTTTGATACGTCACCGCAAACTGGTGCGATCGCAGGATAAAGAACGAAAATAACTATTACGAACAATTACTAAACAGCGACAGGACGACAAAAAGAAAGTGTTTGCTCAGGGAAAATCTTACGTGGACAATCACATACACTCGATTTCGGAAGAAATCGAAACGGTTAAGGAAGCAAATATTCAAATACAAGAGAGGCTCACGGAAATCCAATCACACACAATTGAGGCGAAAATTTCTACAGACACTGAAATAGAATATTAGGGATAAATTAACAGAAGAAGTTCTGACACTAACTGACAAAACAGAAGACATAGAAATTAATCAAGACTCAGAAAATTTGAAAGCAGATTTTAAGAAAGTAACTAAAAGTAATCGTAAATTACGAAAAGAATTAACAGAAAAGATCAACGAACTCACTACAAGAATAGACCTGTTAGATACTAACAATGACAGTAAATCAGATGACACTACACCAGTCTCAGTTCAACAGATTTGTAATAGTAAAGATACGCAAATTACAAATGTGCAACAAACAACCGCAGACCTAGAATCACGTAATAATTTGTTACATCAGAAAACCAATTCTTTACAGCAAGGGATAGCTGACACAGAAGAAACAACCGCAAACACTCAATTCCAACAGAACACACACCATTACGACATGCCTCAGATGCACAATATATACAATGTCGGTAGACTTCAGAGAGTAAGAGATCTTAATCAGGCAGAAAGACTCGTAAATTCATATGCAGAACATTACGAAAATAATTACACACAAAGGCATGACGGTTTCGACCACAAGCATTTCCTTTCTGTGAGAAAGTTTAAAAGATTTAAAAACGACAGGACGCAAATACGTCCACTGGACTGTATCCAACAATTCTATGCGGCACGCCCACTGTCATGGCCAGTTCAACATAACCTAGAATTTATTATTAGTTTTCTTGAAGGGGAACCAGCGAGAAGAATGCGACCAATTGCTAGACAGCGTTTTTCAGTAGAAGAATTCCAGGAAGCATTTCTAGCAGCATATTGGTCAGATACCACACAGAGTAGCATTAAAGATCGGCTAATTAGTCTGCCAAATTTCGAGAAATCTACTTTCCAAACAATCACACAATTCCTCGAGTATATGGTTGAACAAAACCAATACCTCAATGAGCCATACAGTCAATCCGCATTAATACAGCTGTGTATTTCAGAACTTCCCAGAGCATTGAAAGTGTCATTATTAACAGGCCAGCAAAAGGACAGTGTGTACGCATTTAAAGACATCCTGCAATTGCTGGGGGTACACCAGACTGATTATGTGTTTGTTAATGAGAACTTTTCACGGCATAACACAAACCAGACAAACAATGCTACTTTTGAGCAAACATGATTTGGCAATAACAATCGTAATAAACGCTTTCGCAGTGAAAATGAAAATTTTAATGTATAATACACACAAGGATTCAATGAACGGCCGTATAATAACAATGTACATTACAATTCAAGACAGCAACAAAGCCATCCAAACAACACGACACATATATGACAGGAAATGCCAAACCGGTCAAACTTTCACATGAGTCAACGGCCAGGAAATGGGACAGGTGCAAGCAATTACATGGGTTAGCCGCAAAATACACAAAACGAACAAAGACAGCCTTTTCAGAGAAACACGCGTGCCTCGCCGTATAACCACAGCTATAACGACACAAGGAGAGAAAACGAACACCGACCGCAAAGGACATTCTACAATGATAATTTTCATAGAAATTCAAACATTGCACAACTACTATGTCATCGTATGAATGTACCAGACACAAGATTTCATCCGACACCTACCGCTAATAATCAAAACGGTAGAACAGTACAGCTCAAAGAAAACACAAAACACTCCCCAACAGAAAATGAAACGTCAGAACATTTATGACTAGAGAGCCTGTGATGAATCTATAACTGACGACACTATGGACAAGGACAGAGAAAAGATAACGATAGAGAATGCCATTACATTGGACGACGTGCGAGACACATTGTTACACGAAAAACCGATCATGCAGAAAACTATATGCCACCCAATAATCCAGATAAATTTAAAGTCACAAAATATTTTAGCAATAATTGATTCAGGCTCACCAATGTGCGTAATTATCGAAGACATATTTAACAGATGCAATAGCAATAATGGTTACCCAGTATTCCCAATAAACAAAACTAAAGTTAAGGGAGCATTTCCAGGAAAAAGCATTGAAGTCAAAAGATAGACACAATTAACGTTTGTTTTTGCAGGGCAAACTTTCCACAGCAATTGTTGGATACTTCCACATTTAACAACTGATATAATATTAGGAATCAATTTTCTCGTACAGTACGACGCAAAGATTGACTTCAAATCGTCATACCTAACAATACAGAAGGAAGAGAATAAAGTGGTAGTGAGATTTCAAAACACAGTATCCTCAGAAGAACAAAATATGCACAGGATCGAGATTATTGCGGATTCTAAAGATAACGATTGTTATCTCACAATATACACGAATACACATAATAACGACATGGCAGAGGAACAGGAGTATAATGTATTAGAGACAATTACACGCAAGGTTAGAGACAGTATAGCAAAAGACGACACAGAACGGACAGGTTCAGAAAATATTCTTGTGCAACATAAAACAGTTTTTAACAATGTTCCAGGAACGATGACAGGATTTATGTACGAATTTCAGGTGAAACCACTCGAGACTTTCAAAGCAAAACACTATCCAATCCCGCATGTACAGACAGAAGCAGTTAAGAAAGAGTTACGAGCAACGATTGATCAGAGTATAATTGAATCAGCAGCAAGCCAATATATAAATACATTACACATCGTTGAAAAGAAGGATGGATCGCTCCGTTTAGTTTTAGATTCACGTCAGCTTAATGAAATAATCATTACAGAAACTGACCCACCACAGACGTTAGAAGAGTTACTGCAGAAGTTTCATGGCACCTCTATATATACCACCCTCTATCTCAAATCAGGATTTTGGCAAGTACAGTTGCATCCAAATTGCCGAAAATGTACGGCATTCCTTTGCTTTGATGAATGTTACCAATTTTGTAAACTTCCGTTTGGACTAACGATTTCGTCTGCAGCCTTTATACGAGGCATGAATACAATTCTCCCACAGGATCTTAAAAACAAAATTACTACACATGTAGATGACATTCTAATCGCAGCAGAAAACTGGGAACAGCACAACCACACCCTTCAACAATTACTGAATACATTCGAGCAGAACGGTGTAACTATAAACCTCCGTAAATTGGAATTTGGAAAAGCCTCAATAAAATTTCTAGGTTATATCATTCCACAAACAGGTATTGCACCAGACTCCGACAAATTGGAAGCATTGAAAGATATCGACGTGCCAACAAATAAGAAGGAACTTGGGAGCTTTTTAGGCCTTATTAATTATTTTAGAAAATTCATTCATTATAAAGCATTAGACACACCCTTGCTATACCAGCTCACAAGTAAAAACACAATTTGGTCATGGAATGAAGACGCTGAAGCTGAATTCGAGAATTTGAAAGAAGCGTTACTAAGGGCACCTTTGTTATCACATCCTGACCCAACACAAAACTTTTCCATTGCAACAGATGGTTCAGCTACAGCACTAGGAGTACATATTTTCCAGGAAGTAGAGGAGGAAGGTAAGACAATCGTTAAACATATTGCGTTTGCAAGCAGAATACTCTCTCCAGTAGGGCGCAATTATTCTGTAGCAGAATTAGAGACACTATGCGTAGTAGGGAATTTAAGAGATTCCGTCACTATCTATATGGAAGACACACCACAGTATATACCGATCACTGAGCAATCCAGTTTTTATTATCAGCAAAACTTACGCATGATAGACTAAGCCGTTGGAAATTATATCTACAAGAGATCGACTTTACTATTGTACACATTCCAGGCACGCAGAATATTGTTGCCGACGCACTATCGAGATCTATTCACCATAAACGACTAGAGAAAGAAAATACCTTCTGCCACAACAACCATAGTATTATGTATATCAAACACGTAGCTTTCGAAAATTTTATATCATCAGCAGTACAGAACATAGAGAGAGAACAGCAGAAAGATGAAACACTATACGAGATTGTAACGCCTTGGCGAGACAAGAGCAACGCAAAAATCAGACATAATTACACTATACATCAAAATATTCTGTTTATTCGCTCGTACCCAGACGGCTACAATTGGCTTTTATGCATTCCAGAAGGGATCAGAAACAAGTTGATATGGTGTACGCACCTAAGCTTTGCACATTACGGAGCTAGGAAATGCTTTCTAAATCTTCGACAAAATTGTCACTTCAACAATATGGAAAAACAGATTCGCAAAGTTATAGCATCCTGCAAGATATGTCAGAAAGCTAAATAATCAACAGTATCACATATTCCACCACTGTATCCCATCATACCGGTTAAGTTAAGACACATGGCAGCAGTAGATCTTTTCGGTGAAATCCCCAGAACAAGTGAAGGTTATAGTTATATTCTAGTAGCCGTAGAACTGACATTCAAATGTGTAACATTTTCTCCACTAAGGAAAGCAGCAGTTAGATTAGTATCAAGAGCATTTGTAAGAGATTTTCTATCAGTAGTATGACATGTATAGAAGGTTATTTCAGATAACGGACCGCAGTTTAGGTCAGACATATGGAAACAAATGTTAGAGAGTAAGAACATAACACCAGTTTACATATCAAGATATCAAAGTTCTTCTAACCCGTCAGAAAGAATAATGAAAGAGATCGGGAAACTATGTAGCATTTATTGCCACAGAAAGCATACAACATGGGACGAATACATTTTACAGTTTCAGGAAGTAATAAATGCAATACCTAAAGAGTCAATGATGCTCTCACCAGCTGTAATACTGACGAATAAAGACCCACCGAATAAACTTACTGAAATGATTACTTTTCCAAAGAAGTGTAGATTTTGTCATTGTGACATGGCATTAGCGAACATTAAACGAGCTGCAGATCGTCGGAAGAGACAGCAGAAGCAGGTAAGTAGATTACGCAAGTACGAGATTGGCGATAAGGTACTGGTCCGTACCCACTATCTGTCACATAAAGGGAAGAATCGATACAAAAAATTTGAACTTCTATATGCAGGACCATACAGAATTCGAAATATTCCGCACGCTAATGTAGTACACATTGAGACACTCAGAACAAAAAAATCGAGAGGAAACGATCATATGTCAAACATAAAGAAATTCTTAAAACAGAAAAACCTTCTTGCAGGGATACATATAGACAGAGTATAACAATGAGCTTTTTGACACATCCCAGCAAGCGCGAACACAGTGAGCTACTAACGGGTTATTTACGTGCACAACAGGTCACCTCGACTCGACCATAGATAAATACACTGAACATTAATAGCAGTCTTAGAAGCGTTCTCTCAGGACATTTATTTCACATTACGTAAGGTAAGTGAACCAATTAACGGGACTACTTTCAGTGTAAAAGTATAACACGTACAAATGATTTTCATACAGTAGTAGCAATTAGATGTATTCTTTAACCTGTGCATGCAGCATTGTTGTCATAGTTCACCAAAATAAACGTAGTTTTAATTATAATTATCGAATACGGAGAAATATGGATAAATGCTTTAGAGGTCATGCCGAGAGCTGACGTGATTTTCCAGATGCAGAGAGATGTTGAAGTCATGCCGTGCGCTGATGATTAGTAACAATGAATATTTTATTATAGGTTATGCAGAGAGATGACACGAGGTACAAAGGAGAGAGGAGAATGAAGATGTTAGATGCAAGGAATATAATTTAGTAATGGCTTATTTTGATAACAGGTGACACAGCGCAGCACAGCACTACGGATGGAGAAACCACATTAAATTGATTGCTATATGTACTTTGCTATTCGAAAAAATTTTTCTGCATTGAACATGATATCTTTTACATCAGATACATACATAGGAAAAAAACACATCACACCAAATGTCAGCATACCGATTCGCACTCTGCGTAAAATACAAATGTTTTCTCTTAAATAACAATGACGATGTATGCTACAGCACTCACACAAAATATATAGTCGACTGACAATATGACTCGTAACTGACAACCACATTACCGAACATATAAAAGTCACAGAAAATGACATAGATTGTCAAAATGTAATTTCATATTTCAAAAACTGTGAATCCACAATCTGTGAAATAATATAACAGTGCCTTTATGTAATTATTTATATGAGCACCAGATTATGATTTATTTAGAGGAAATGTATCTGCTAAAGTCACAGAAAGTGACATAGTTTGTATAAAGGTACTTGTGTATTTTATTTAAAAAGTTGATGCCTAAATGTACTACTAAATTCCACGTACAGGAATATTTGTTTGTTATTGACTGTCACGTAACGTCATATCTACTGTAGGCTGAATTCATTGCAGATGGAAAATGTTTTTTTTTATGTAATTGTTTAAAACTATAAACTTTTTCTAGAGTCACACAAGGTGACATATTTTTTCCTTTTAAACGTAAAATAGGAATACGTTAAAGATAATTTTTATGAGCACAGAGGAAAGAGATGATGTAAAATTTGGTAATAACGGTATCAACCATATCTGTGAACCTTTTGACAAAATGATTATATCTGTACTTTAATCCCTGTGCATCCCCATGGTTATGGAGCACAAACAAAGTGAATAGTGACCCACGTTACTTCAATCTACGATGTTTTCTATGATGTGTCGGCGTACCAAGATGCACACCACAGTCATTATGTACGTCAATAGGTGCTTGCATACCAAGATGCACACCATCACTACTAACGGAATATTGGAGTTGGAACTCGTAACTGATGCAGCTGTGGCAACTCAGGCAATTCGACGGTTAACTTAGTGTTTGGTTACACTAAAACTATGGATCAAAGAGACGACGGAATCACATGGCAAAACCTGGTGTTGTGCTATGTGAGGCACTGTTGCCAGTGCTTTGACCATGCTATCCAATGCCTTTTTTCCCTTCCTTGAATATGGTACTAATAGATGCCAATTTTACCAGAGAAACAAATTTATTCTAATTTTTTCCATCCATTACTATTAGAGATATAAATAACTTTTACTACCTGATGTACACCTCCAACTTACTGACTCATATTACTTGTATATTTTGATGTATACTCTTTTGAATATTCTCTTTGTTGGACTTAGAAAAACAAATTCTTATGACAGTATATGTATGTGCTTTGTTGAAAGAAATATTCCATCATTAATTTACTTATTACTACACATATTTCTATAATCAAATTTTCTCCTTACGTCAAGTCCAAGTGATTTAATGACGTAGGAAAATTTTAAGGAAACCCAGTGGAGGGTTATGCAACACGTGTATATTTCTATTGTCTACTGTCAAACCACAATTTATGAAGGATGCTTATATTTTATTAATAGGATTAAGTAGGAATAATTAATATATGTCATGTTGGAAAGAAATATGGTAGCAAGGAATGTCTGCACCAAAATATTGTTGGCAAGAGAGACCACACATTGATATAATTTTAAAAAGGGCGGGAGAGACCGCATATGGATACATTTTAAGAAAAGAGCGGGAAAGACCGCGCATTGACACATTTTGTAATGGTAGCAGGGATTGTCTGCACCAGAAAGCACTGTTGGCAGGAGAGACCGCACTTTAACTTGCGTAGGAAGTCGGTAGTAAGCGAGAAGTGAAGCGAGTCGGTAGCAGGTCTGAAGCGAGAGGTTGAGAGGAGCGGTGTGCCTGCCAGCCACCAGCTATGATTTACAAGAGATTATAAACGGATGTACAGAGACAACAGCTAACTGTTATCACAAGAGGAACTAACATTATTGAATTAATTTGTTGAGAAACTCAAGACTACTGAAGGTATGTTTGCGCTTTGCTAGTTGTAAGATTATTGTAAAAAGTAAGTCCCATCTGAACGTTTGTAAAATCATTTCATTCAGAATATAATTAGTTTTTGCCAGCAATATTGCATTACTGATTATAATCCATCCCAAAAACCATCAACGTAAAACTTTGCAGAATTTTTTTGTTGTCAAGAAAAAGATTAACTATGAATTACGTAACTTCAGTCAAATTAACAAAAGAATAACGTCAGCTTTGCTATTAAAGAATAACGTCAGCTTTGGTAATAAATACAGCCACTTATTATGAAAGCCCACCAGCAGCTAATAGAGTATAGTAAAACAGAGTAAGTATATTCATGTCGCAGTTTGATGTAGCAGTCAGATGGCGATCCAGTAACAGTAAAAAAGATAAGGAACAGTTCTGGATTATTGCAGGTAACGACTGAGGACCACGGAAACGACACATTCTATGTTTCGTCGAAATAATGAGAAAATAACTTTTAATGAGCAGCATTTAAATTTGTATGCGAAGATTGAGAAAGAGAATTAATTTCAAAGACAAGATTTCGTTTGTTATTGTTAAGCAAGAGGTAGAAATCGAAAGGGAAGGTTTCATAGGTTATTGTAGAACGGAAGGTTGCGTAACACAAAAGAGATATAGAGGAGACGGGAAGGTTTCACGCGTAATCGAAATTTAGCGGATTTCTTTTAATACTCGTGTGAATAACTTCACACTTCTCTTTATTCAGGATCAATTGGCACTTTTCACACCATACACATATCTAAATCATTTTGCGATTCGTTTTGGTCATCTGATAACTGTACAAGACACTAAATTACAGTATCATCTGCAAACAATCTAAGAGGGCTACTTAGATTGGCTCCTATGTCGTCAATATAGATCAGGAACAATAGAGAGCCTATAACACGTCCTTGGGGAACGCCGGATATTACTTCTCATTTACTCGATGACTTTCCGTCTATAACTTCGAACTGCGACCTCTGTAACAGCAAATCACGAGTGCAACCGCACAACTGAGGCGATATTCCATAGACAGGCAGTTTGGTTAGAAGACACTTGTGAGGAACCGTGTCGAAAGCCTTCTGGAAATCTAAAAACATGGAATCAAAATGACATCCCCTGTCGATAGCACTCATTACTTCATGAGTATAAAGAGCTAGTTGTGTTTCACAAAAACAATATTTTCTGTATCCGTGCTGATAATGCCGGCCACTGTGGTCGAGCGGTTATAGGCGCTTCAGTCCGGGACCGCGCTGCTGCTGCGGTCGCAGGTTCGAATCCTGCCTCGGGCATGGCTGTGTGTGATGTCCTTAGGTCAGTTAGGTTTAAGTAGTTCCAAGTCTAGAGGACTGACGACGTCAGATGTTAAGTTCCATACTGCTTAGAGCCATTTAGAGCCGTGCTGACAATGTATCAATAAATCGTTTTCTTCGAGGTAATTCATAATGTTCGAACACAGTATATGTTCCAAAAGCCTACTGCTAATCGACATTAGTCTCTAGTATACAGAGACGTTGCAGTATTAGAAAATTGCAGCGAAATGCAGGAAGATCTGCAGCGGATAGGCACTTGGTGCAGGGAGTGGCAACTGGCCCTTAACATAGGCAAATGTAATGTATTGCGAATACATACAATGAAGGATCCTTTATTGTATGATTATATGATAGAGGAACAAACACTGGTAGCAGTTACTTCTGTAAAATATCTGGGAGTATGCGTGCGGAACGATTTGAAGTGGAATGATCATATAAAATTAATTGTTGGTAAGGCGGGTGCCAGGTTGAGATTCATTGGGAGAGTCCTTAGAAAATGTAGTCCATCAACAAAGGAGGTGGCTCACAAAACACTCGTTCGACCCATACTTGAGTACTGCTCATCAGTGTGGGATCCGTACCAGGTCGGGTTGACAGAGGAGATAGAGAATATCCAAAGAAGAGCGGCGCGTTTCATCACAGGGTTATTTGGTAACCGTGATAGCGTTACGGAGATGTTTAGCAAACTCAAGTGGCAGACTCTGCAAGAGAGGTGCTCTGCATCGCGGTGTAGCTTGCTGTCCAGGTTTTGAGAGGGTGCGTTTCTGGATGAGGTATCGAATACATTGTTTTGCCCCTACGTATACCTCCCGAGGAGATCACGAATGTAAAATTAGAGAGATTCGAGCACGCACGAAGGCAGGTGATGCACAGACCTACCTGGATCGGGTCAACCTCTTCCAGCGGCTCCCGGTCGTCGTGACGTTTGCTGCGCTGCCAACGCCAGCAGTCCATGGCTGCTCGCTCGCAAAGCCTAAGCCAAGACGAGCAAACAGTAACAGCGACAACAAATGTCCACGCCAGCCACTCAGTCTGCGGCTGACACAAACACCTGCTTCACTGACGCGCAACGTTCGAGGAAGTAACGGAGCAGAGATAACAATGATAAAGCGACTGCGGCCACTCACGGTACAAGATGCAGAAGGCGCTATCGGCAGTTTCTGGGGGGAAAATCTTTCCTGCTGGGAAAGAGGAGTCCCCAGTGGTGGGGCTGACCTTTTGAAGCCATTTATACAGTGGTTGAAACAAGTGAGACAATACTGACCTTACGACTTATCCTAGAAGAAAGATTAAGGAAAGACAAATCTACGTTTCTAGCATTTGTAGACATACAGAAATCTTATGACAATGTTGACTGGAATACCCTCTATCAAATTCTGAAGGTGGCAGGGGTAAAATACAGGGAGCGAAAGGCTATTTACAATTTGTACAGAAACCAGAAGGCAGTTATAAGAGTCGAGGGACATGACAGGGAAGCAGTGGTTGGGAAGGGAGTGAGATAGGGTTGTAGCCTCCCCCCCCGATGCTATTCAATCTGTATATTGAGCAAGTAGTAAAAGAAACAAAAGAAAAATTCGGAGTAGGTATTGAAATCCATGGAGAAGAAATAAAAACTTTGAGGTTCGCCGATGACATTGTAATTCTGTCAGAGACAGCAAAGGACTTGGAAGAGCAGTTTAACGGAATGGACGGTGTCTTGAAAGGAGGATATAAGATGAACATCAACAAAAGCAAAACGAGGATAATGGAATGCAGTCGAATTAAGTCGAGTGATGCTGCGGGAATTAGATTAGGAAATGAGACACTTAAAGTAGTAAAGGAGTTTTCGTATTTGGGGAGAAAAATAACTGATGATGGTCGAAGTAGAGAGGATACAAAATGTAGACTGGCAATGGCCAGGAGAGCGTTTCTGAAGAACTGAAATTTGTTAACATCGAGTATAGATTTAAGTGTCAGGAAGTCGTTTCTGAAAGTATTTGTATGGAGTGTAGCCATGTATGGAAGTGAAACGTGGACGATAAATAGTTTGGACAAGAAGAGAACAGAAGCTTTCGAAATGTGGTGCTACAGAAGAATGCTGAAGATTGGATGGGTAGATCACATAACTAATGAGGAGGTATTGAATAGAATTGTGGAGAAGAGGAGTTTGTGGCACAACTTGACTAGAAGAAGGGACCGGTTGGTAGGACATGGTCTGAGGCATCAAGGGATCACAAATTTAGCATTGGAGGGCAGCGTGGAGGGTAAAAATCGTAGAGGGAGACCAAGAGATGAATACGCTAAGCAGATTCAGAAGGATGTAGGCTGCAGTAGGTGCTGGGAGTGGAAGAAGCTTGCACAGGATAGAGTAGCATGGAGAGCTGCATCAAACCAGTCCCAGGACCGAAGACCACAACAACAACAACAAGTAGGGCTATATCTTAACACGACTCGAACTGTTCAAACGGTTTACGTCAGAGTTCGGGAAATCTCGGGTACTGTTCGGGCTATTACTCCGTCTGCAATCTAGTGGCTTTTGTCCTAATGTTTGCCGGCCGAAGTGGCCGTGCGGTTAAAGGCGCTGCAGTCTGGAACCGCAAGACCGCTACGGTCGCAGGTTCGAATCCTGCCTCGGGCATGGATGTTTGTGATGTCCTTAGGTTAGTTAGGTTTAACTAGTTCTAAGTTCTAGGGGACTAATGATCTCAGCAGTTGAGTCCCATAGTGCTCAGAGCCATTTGAACCATTTTTTTGTCCTAATGTTTTTAATGCTCTATGAAATTTAAATAGAACTGTAAGTATGAAACATGCGCTGAAATATCTTCTACGTTCCAGGTCACCTGTAGCAAAGGTCACTACACTTAAGCTCATAAATTAAGGATAACTGCAGAATGTGGGCCACACAACGTGGCACTACACAAAACTGGCGCTAATAGCATACGCACATAGGGAACACACACGGCACAGTTCTGTAAGTCCACGGTAGTGGTGATAAGTTGAGAAATCCGTCCCAAAACACATGTGCTACCAAACTCCATGTACCCCAATGTCAGTATGGGATATGATCACCATGCACGCATACACAATCCGCACAACGGGTTGGCTTATTCTGGATCAGGTGGTGTAGCAGCTGCTGTGATATAGCCTCACATTCTTGCACCAGTGCCTGTCAGAGATCCTGAAGTGTCGTAGGGGTTTGGAGACGTGCAGCGATACTTCGACCGAGAGCATCCCAGACGTGCTCAATGGAATTTAGGTTTGGAGAACAGGGAGGCACTCCATTGGTCTGATACCTTCTGTTTGAAGGTACTCTTCCACTATGGCAGCTCGGTGGAGCCGTGAGTTATCATCCATCAGGAGGAAGATGGAACCCACTGCACCCCTGAAAAAGTGGACATACTGGTGCAAAATGACGTCCTGATACACCTGACCTGTTACAGTTCCGCTGTCAAAGACATGTAGGTGTCTACGTGCACCAATCATAATCCAACCCACACCATCAAACCACGACCTCCATACAGGTCCCATTCAAGAACATTAAGTGGTTGATATCTGGTTCCTGGTTCACGCCAGATGAAAACCCGGCGAGAATCACTGTTCAGACTATACCTGAACTCGTCCGTGAACATAACCTGCGATCGCTGTTCCAATGACCATGTACTGTGCTTTTGACACCAGGCTTTACGGGCTCTCCTGTGACCAGGGGTCAGTGGAATGCACCTTGCAGGTCTCCGGGCGAATAAACCGTGTCTGTTCAGTCGTCTGTTCGCAGCTCACGGTCGTGCGGTAGCGTTCTCGCTTCCCACGCCCGGATTCCCGGGTTCGATTCCCGGCGGGGTCAGGGATTTTCTCTGCCTCGTCATGACTGGGTGTTGTGTGATGTCCTTAGGTTAGTTAGGTTTAAGTAGTTCTAAGTTCTAGGGGACTGATGACCATGGATGTTAAGTCCCATAGTGCTCAGAGCCATATTTTTTGTTTGTAGACTGTGTGTCTGGAGACAACTGTATTAGTGGCTGCCGTAGGGTCCCGAGCAAGGCTACCTGCAGTACTCCGTTGCCGTTTTCGGGTACTGATGGTGAGATATCGGTCATCTTGTGGTGTTGTACACTGTGGACGTCCCGTACTGTAGCGCCTGGACACGTTTCCTGTCTGCTGGAATCGTTGCCACAACCTTGAGATCACACTTTGTGGCACACGGAGGGGCCGTGGTACGACCTTCCATGTTTGACCAGCCTCCAGTCGCCCTAGTATTGTACCCCTCATAACATCATCAATATGTGTTCTTTGAGCCGTTTTCAACACACAGTCACCATTAGCACGTCTGAAAACGTCTGCGCACTTACTCGCCGCACCGTACTGTGACATGCACCAACACACCGTATGTGGAGAGGTCATCAGTCCCCTAGAACCGTAACGGTCGCGCGGTTCCAGACTGAAGCGCCTAGAACCGCTCGGCCATTCCGGCCGGCCATCATTATCCTTCATTTTTGAGCGTGAGTGTACATTCATGTTCAGAAAAAAAGAACACCTTGAGCGACTAGAAATACGATATTCATATTCACAGGACCTGTACATTAGTATGTTCTCTAGACATGAGTGCCATGTGAACCATGTGGGCACAAGGGGGGTCAAGGTCAACATCGATATTGCGGCGCAGCACCACCTACCGGTAAAATGTGCCTGCGGCTTCCGTTGTCGCTGTAAACCGAAGGTGATGAATCTGCGTGAATTGAGCAGACATGCAGGATGCCTCGCAAACATATGAGCGAACCGTAGCGTCAAACCAGTGAGTTTGAAAGAGGGCGCATTATTGGCATGAGACCATGTGATGTATCCATGCGGAAAACTTTTTAGCAGTGTCTGTGCAGAATGGTTCACGGAAGGACCCAGAACACAACGAGTTGTGTCAGTTCGCACCACCCTGACCACCCCCCGAGCAGATCGACACCTTGAAAGACGTGCACTTCATTCACCATTCAGTGCTCGTATTTCATACACTCCTGGAAATTGAAATAAGAACACCGTGAATTCATTGTCCCAGGAAGGGGAAACTTTATTGACACATTCCTGGGGTCAGATACATCACATGATCACACTGACAGAACCACAGGCACATAGACACAGGCAACAGAGCATTCACAATGTCGGCACTAGTACAGTGTATATCCACCTTTCGCAGCAATGCAGGCTGCTATTCTCCCATGGAGACGATCGTAGAGATGCTGGATGTAGTCCTGTGGAACGGCTTGCCATGCCATTTCCACCTGGCGCCTCAGTTGGACCAGCGTTCGTGCTGGACGTGCAGACCGCGTGAGACGACGCTTCATCCAGTCCCAAACATGCTCAATGGGGGACAGATCCGGAGATCTTGCTGGCCAGGGTAGTTGACTTACACCTTCTAGAGCACGTTGGGTGGCACGGGATACATGCGGACGTGCATTGTCCTGTTGGAACAGCAAGTTCCCTTGCCGGTCTAGGAATGGTAGAACGATGGGTTCGATGACGGTTTGGATGTACCGTGCACTATTCAGTGTCCCCTCGACGATCACCAGTGGTGTACGGCCAGTGTAGGAGATCGCTCCCCACACCATGATGCCGGGTGTTGGCCCTGTGTGCCTCGGTCGTATGCAGTCCTGATTGTGGCGCTCACTTGCACGGCGCCAAACACGCATACGACCATCATTGGCACCAAGGCAGAAGCGACTCTCATCGCTGAAGACGACACGTCTCCATTCGTCCCTCCATTCACGCCTGTCGCGACACCACTGGAGGCGGGCTGCACGATGTTGGGGCGTGAGCGGAAGACGGCCTAACGGTGTGCGGGACCGTAGCCCAGCTTCATGGAGACGGTTGCGAATGATCCTCGCCGATACCCCAGGAGCAACAGTGTCCCTAATTTGCTGGGAAGTGGCGGTGCGGTCCCCTACGGCACTGCGTAGGATCCTACAGTCTTGGCGTGCATCCGTGCGTCGCAGCGGTCCAGTCCCAGGTCGACGGGCACGTGCACCTTCCGCCGACCACTGGCGACAACATCGATGTACTGTGGAGACCTCACGCCCCACGTGTTGAGCAATTCGGCGGTACGTCCACCCGGCCTCCCGCATGCCCACTATACGCCCTCGCTCTAAGTCCGTCAACTGCACATACGGTTCACGTCCACGCTGTCGCGGCATGCTACCAGTGTTAAAGACTGCGATGGAGCTCCGTATGCCACGGCAAACTGGCTGACACTGACGGCGGCGGTGCACAAATGGTGCGCAGCTAGCGCCATTCGACGGCCAACACCGCGGTTCCTGGTGTGTCCGCTGTGCCGTGCGTGTGATCATTGCTTGTACAGCCCTCTCGCGGTGTCCGGAGCAAGTATGGTGGGTCTGACACACCGGTGTCAATGTGTTCTTTTTTCCATTTCCAGGAGTGTATTTCTAATCCAAGCATTCTGGTAATCGGTAAAGTAATAATTCAGGTAATATTAATAATTTCTATGGGTTACCTGATTTATTTGACGATTTTTACAGCTTATCTCACACTGATCTGAGAGAGGAGTTTGGCGCCAGGAATTTTCTTTATTTATCGGCGAGAGCAGCAGTCTTCCTAGCAGCGATGATGGCTTCCCGTTTCCCATCCCTTTTCCGATCGCCATGGTAGCACGTGGTATCGATTGAAAGTTCAGTAGTGGCCAAAGTTTCTCCTGTTCTCAGTTCCCCAACCTGCCTTACCAACCTTGTAAACGCTGTTTCTGCTCAATTTTAACGTCGCGAGGTCGCCTCCCTGTGAAATTTCGGCCCTATGATTGGCCGGTCAACTGCTGTTTGTCTACGAGAAATCGTGTTGGAAGCTTTCCTGCGAGAATTAGATTAGGAAATGAGACACTTAAAGTAGTAAAGGAGTTTTGCTATTTGGGGAGCAAAATAACTGATGATGGTCGAAGTAGAGAGGATATAAAATGTAGACTGGCAATGGCAAGGAAAGCGTTTCTGAAGAAGAGAAATTTGTTAACATCGAGTATAGATTTAAGAGTCAGGAAGTCGTTTCTGAAAGTATTTATATGGAGTGTAGCCATATATGGAAGTGAAATATGGACGATAAATAGTTTGGACAAGAAGAGAATAGAGACTTTTGAAATGTGGTGCTACAGAAGAATGCTGAAGATTATATGGGTTCATCACATAACTAATGAGGAGGTATTGGATAGAATTGTGGAGAAGAGGAGTTTGTGGCACAACTTGACTAGAAGAAAGGACCGGTTGGTAGGACATGTTCTGAGGCATCAAGAGATCACCAATTTAGTATTGGAGGGCAGCGTGGAGGGTGAAAGCTGTAGAGGGAGACCATGAGATGAATACACTAAACAGATTCAGAAGGATGTAGGCTGCAGTACGTACTGGGAGATGAAGCAGCTTGCACAGGATAGAGTAGCATGGAGAGCTGCATCAAACCAGTCTCAGGACTGAAGACCACAACAACAACAACGAGTATGGTGCGAGAATTATGCTTCATTTAGCTGTAATTAGACGGACCAAAAGTAAAAAATATCATCACAATTAAAAATTAGGAAAGACCTGCTCAAATGGTTCAAATGGCTGTAAGCACTATGGGACTTAACATCTGAGGTCATCAGCCCCTAGACTTGAACTACTTAAACCTAACTAACCTAAGGACATCACACACATTCATGACCGAGCCAGGATTCGAACCTGCGACCGTAGCAGCCGCGTGGTTCCAGACAGACGCGCCTAGAACAGTTCGTCCACTGCTCATTCTTGTTGCTTTAGTCCATGGGATCTATAATTACATGGTTTATGCATCACTCTTATCGTAGAGTGTTTTCGTGTAATAATCGCATAAATTTCTAACAAAGTACGCAGCAAATTTTATCAAGTAGCCTTTGTGACAGGTGGTATGTATATTTCACATCTCATTAATCATATTTTATTGACAGTATCTTCCTTATAAGCAGTTAAATGAAATTCGTCAAGTGCTTCGGATGTGTCAGTTTTGACATCAGAAACTATCTGATACATAGCAGCTACTGAAATACGAAACACTGACATAAATGTCTCCAGTTGTTAATAACCAGACTGCAAATGCTGGGTTTTCTTCAGGTTATGTTGGTGATAGGTAATTAATGTCCTGCTTTTAAGTTCCCTTCTCAGTTGCATTGGAAAGTCAGCGAAAAACGTCAACCGACGATCGTGTCAAGTTCTCGAATAATGCTAACGAAAGCGAGCGCTGCAGTTCATTGTTAAAGTGAACTACCTCCAATCTACATCTACGATGCTCATTTCTCCCTGTATAGATCGGCGCCAACAAAATATTTTCGCATTCGGATCAGAAAATTGGAGATTGACATTTGGCTAAAGGGTCTCGCAGCAACGAATAAGCCCTTTGTTTTAATGATTGCCACCCCAACTCACGTAGTAGAATGAGGTGACCAAACTCATGCGTTCCCTCCTAATACAGTGTCGACCTTCCTTTCACCCTCCGTAGTGCTGTAACTCCACGTGCATGGACTCAGCAAGTCGTTCGTTGGAAGTCCCGTGCAGGAATACAGAGCCATGCTGGCACTTTAGCTGTCCGTAATTGGAGAAGCGTTCCCGGCGCAGGACTTAGTGCCCGAACTGACCTTTCGATTACGTTCGATAAATATTCGATGGGAATAATGGCGACCGATCTGGGTGACCAAATTATTCGCTGAAGTTGACCATAATGTACTTCAAACAAGTCATGAAGAATTTAGGCCCAGTGACATGACCTATTGCCGGAAGGCGTTCGATACAGTTCCGCACTGTCGCCTGATAAACAAAGTAAGAGCCTACGGAATATCAGACCAGCTGTGTGGCTGGATTGAAGAGTTTTTAGCAAACAGAACACAGCATGTTGTTATCAATGGAGAGACGTCTACAGACGTTAAAGTAACCTCTGGCGTGCCACAGGGGAGTGTTATGGGACCATTGGTTTTCACAATATATATAAATGACCTAGTAGATAGTGTGGGAAGTTGCATGCGGCTTTTCGCGGATGATGCTGTAGTATACAGAGAAGTTGCAGCATTAGAAAATTGTAGCGAAATGCAGGAAGATCTGCAGCAGATAGGCACTTGGTGCAGGGAGTGGCAACTGTCCCTTAACATAGACAAATGTAATGTATTGCGAATACATAGAAAGAAGGATCCTTTATTGTATGATTATATGATAGCGGAACAAACACTGGTAGCAGTTACTTCTGTAAAATATCTGGGAGTATGCGTGCGGAACGATTTGAAGTGGAATGATCATATAAAATTAATTGTTCGTAAGACGGGTACCAGGTTGAGACTCATTGGGAGAGTGCTTAGAAAATGTAGTCCATCAACAAAGGAGGTGGCTTACAAAACACTTGTTCGACGTATACTTGAGTATTGCTCATCAGTGTTTGATCCGTACCAGATCGGTTTGACGGAGGAGATAGAGAAGATCCAAAGAAGAGCGGCGCGTTTCGTCACAGGGTTATTTGGTAACCGTGATAGTGTTACGGAGATGTTTAATAAACTCAAGTGGCAGACTCTGCAAGAGAGGCGCTCTGCATCGCGGTGTAAATTGCTCGCCAGGTTTCGAGAGGGTGCGTTTCTGGATGAGGTATCGAATATATTGCTTCCCCCTACTTATACCTCCCGAGGAGATCACGAATGTATAATTAGAGAGATTAGAGCGCGCACAGAGGCTTTCAGACAGTCGTTCTTCCCGCGAACCATACGCGACTGGAGCAGGAAAGGGAGTTAATGACAGTGGCACGTAAAGTGCCCTCCGCCACACACCGTTGGGTGGCTTGCGGAGTATAAATGTAGATGTAGATGTAGATCCATAAAAGCTGCATCGTTGTTGGCCGGCCGTTGTGGCCGAGCGGTTCTAGGCGCTTCAGTCCGGAACCACGCGGCTGCTACGGGTTCGAATCCTGCCTCGGGCATGGATGTGTATGGTGCCCTTAGGTTAGTTAGGTTTAAGAACTCTAGGGAACTGATGACCTCAGATGTTAAGTCCCATAGTGCTTAGAGCCATTTTTTGCATTGTTGTTTGGAACAGGAAGTCCATGAATGGCTGCAAATGGAGTCCAAGTAGCCGAACATAATAATCCTTTCCAATCAATGTTTATTTATTTATTCAAGCATTTATTTTACCTGGCAAGATTAGGGCCTTCAGGCCCTCTCTTACACCTAACCAGGCATACTCACATTGAACGAATTTCAGTTTGTACAGAACATTATGGACATACCACGTGTTATACAGTATTTGTTAAAGAAAAATAGAGATTATAACAGTAGTACAAGGATAATTATAACAATCAAAAACTAATTATAACAATCAAGAATAATAATAATAATAATAATAGTAGTAGTAGTAGTAGTAGTAGTAATGGCTATGTGTATGAAAGTAAACATATTTTTCTTTTATGAATGTCAGTCCTATTGCTAGTTGGAATTTTCTTGTTATGTTCTTGCAGCTTGTGAGTTATTCACATCAAGCAGAGATTTGTGATCCCTTGATGCCTCAGAACATAGAAAGAGGTAGCTATGTTAGAGGAAGAGAAATAGAATGGTAAAATTCGAAGCTATGATGGAGAGGAGAAAGGAAGAGATGAGAGGGACACAACAATGGTGGCTATACCGTCCCTAATATGTAAGTCTTGAGTTCCCTCTTGAATGTTGAGTGGTTCTGGATAAGACGCAGATCACAGGGGAGCGCGTTCCATAGTCGTATGGCTGAGATGGAGACTGACACGGAGAAAGATTTTGTGTTATGTAAAGGTACAGCCAAGATGCTAGACGTATCCGATCTGGTATTGCGGTTGTGGAATGATGATAGGTGTATAATGTGAGAAGATAGGTATTGGGGGCATCAGCGACTAAGAAATCGATGAAGTACATCTACATCTACATCCATACTCTGCAAGCCACCTGACGGTGTGTGGCGGAGGGTACCTTGAGTACCTCTATCGGTTCTCCCTTCTATTCCAGTCTGGTATTGTTCGTGGAAAGAAGGATTGTCGGTATGCCTCTGTGTGGGCTCTAATCTCTCTGATTTTATCCTCATGGTCTCTTCGCGAGATATACGTAGGAGGGAGCAATATACTGCTTGAGTCTTCGGTGAAGGTATGTTCTCGAAACTTTGACAAAAGCCCGTACCGAGCTACTGAGCGTCTCTCCTGCAGAGTCTTCCACTGGAGTTTATCTATCATCTCCGTAACGCTTTCGCAATTACTAAATGATCCTGTAACGAAGCGCGCTGCTCTCCGTTGGATCTCCTCTATCTCTTCTATCAACCCTATCTGGTACGGATCCCACACTGCTGAGCAGTATTCAAGCAGTGGGCGAACAAGCGTACTGTAACCTACTTCCTTTGTTTTCGGATTGCATTTCCTTAGGATTCTTCCAATGAATCTCAGTCTGGCATCTGCTTTACCGACGATCAACATTATATGATCATTCCATTTTAAATCACTCCTAATGCGTACTCCCAGATAATTTATGGTATTAACTGCTTCCAGTTGCTGACCTGCTATTTTGTAGCTAAATGATAAAGGATCTATCTTTCTGTGTATTCGCAGCACATTACACTTGTCTACATTGAGATTCAATTGCCATTCCCTGCACCATGCGTCAATTCGCTGCAGATCCTCCTGCATTTCAGTACAATTTTCCATTGTTACAACCTCTCGATACACCACAGCATCATCCGCAAAAAGCCTCAGTGAACTTCCGATGTCATCCACAAGGTCATTTATGTACGAAGCCTGTTCAGAAAGTAAGCTCCGATTGATTGCCAAATTGAAACCACAGTGAACATCAGAAATGTTTTACTTCTAACAATTAGCTACACCTTTCAGCTACTTCTCTATGTAGTCGCCGTTCTGACTTAGACTTTGGTCATAGCGTTGTACCAACTTTTCAATAGCCTCATCATAGAAGGCAGCCGCCAGTGCTTTCCGCCAATTCTCCACGCTGGCCTACACCTCGTTGTCTGTGTCAAAATGTTGTCTTCAAAGACAGCGGTTCATGTGACCTGAGATGAAACTCAGGGGGAGACAATTGCGGACTGTATTGTGGGTAATCTAACATTTCCATTTGAAAACGATGCAGGAGCATCTTCATTGCCCCTGCAGAATGCGGCTGAGAATTGTCTTGAAGAAGAAACAGCACGACAGTTATGTAATGTTAGCTGCATAGCTTCAGGCGAAATTTCTCACCAGGCCCTCGTACTTGGCGGCAGACACTATTTTCTAGACATCTTTACGCACTCACTGCGAGCTCAGAAATGAGAAGAGCGACGTGATGCTAACTGGGGTTATACTAGAGACACTACCCAACACATCTGTGCAAAGCTTTATCGGATTTTCGTAGTCGTTTCCATTTCGCGACCGATCGGAGCTTACTTTCTGAACGCCCCTCGTATATTGTGAGTAGCAACGGTCCTATGACACTCCCCTGCGGCTCACCTGAAATCACTCTTACTTCGGAAGACTTCTCTCCATTGAGAATGACATGCTGCGTCCTGTTATCTAGGAACGCTTCAATCCAATCACACAATTGGTCTGATAGTCCATATGCTCTTACTTTGTTCATTAAACGACTGTGGGGAACTGTATCAAGCACATCGTGTGGAGATCGCGTACCTTATGTGGGCGTATCCAACCTAGCTGGGAGTATGAAGGACTGATATGATCATACAACCGTATGTTGCATACGTATCTAACACAAGCATTCATCACTAGCTCGAGGCATCTCAAATTTTCACTATTTGTGCCGTGTTGAACTACATCACAGTAGTAAAGATAAGGCAAGACTAGTGTTTGGACTAATTTTTGTTTAACATGGGTTGGAAATATTTTTCTAAATTTTTGGATTGCACGTAGGGAGGAGAGTGATTTCCGGCATGATGTGACTGTTTGTTCTTCCCAGTTCAGGTCTTCTTGCAAGATTATTCCAAGGTCTTTTACTGTTTTTTGGTATGGAACGATCACATAGGTAATGTTGTGTGTAGAGCAAACCAAAGACTGCGATTCATTGGCAGAACGCTTAGAAGGTGCAACAGGTCTACTAAAGACTCTGCTCACACCACGCTTGTCCGCCCTATTCTGGAGTATTGCTGTGCGGTGTGGGATCCGCATCAGGTGGGACTGACGGATGACATCGAAAAAGTACAAAGAAGGGCAGCTCGTTTTGTATTATCACGAACTAGGGGAGATAGTGACACAGACATGATACGTCAATTGGAGTGGCAATCATTAAAACAAAGGCGTTTTTTGTTGCGACGGGATCTTCTCGCGAAATTTCAATCACCAGTTTTCTCCTCCGATTGCGAAAACATTCTGTTGGGACCCACCTACATAGGGAGAAATGATCATTACGATAAAATAAGAGAAATCAGGGCTCGAACAGAAAAATGTAAGCGCTCGTTTTTCCCACACGCCGTTCGAGAGTGTAACGGTAGAGAGACAGCTTGAAGGTGGTTCATTGAACCCTCTGCCACACACTTTATTGTGAAAAGCAGAGTAATCTCGTAGATGTAGGTGTAGTATTCCAGAGTGAGAGAACCAAGCGACTTTCAACAATCTACACATAACTTTAAACCGTTACGAAACTTTTAGTTTCTGACACGTCTCACGAAATGATTTTCGGTGTCCACGCAGTAAAACTTCAACATCAGACATGACGTTTTCATTTATTTATCCTTTTGTATTAACTACATTCGGAACACACTTTTCAAAAAATGTCTACGTATATTTATATGGCGAGACAGACAAGGTTTTGCATAAAATGCAGCGAAAAGCCGGCCGCTGGTGACCGAGCGGTTCTGGCGCTACAGTCTGGACCCGCGCGACCGCTACGGTCGCAGGTTCGAATCCTGCTTCTGGCGTGGATGTGTGTGATGTCCTTAGGTTAGTTAGGTTTAAGTAGTTCTAAGTTCTAGGGGACTTATGACCTCAGCAGTTGAGTCCCATAGTGCTCAGAGCCATTTGAACCATTTTTTTGCAGCGAAAACACCCACACTACATTCACTCAATGTTTCGTAATAATAGTATTTAGCGGCTTCCAACACACTTTAAGCATAATTTCAAACTTTTCCTCGACTTCTTCTTGCTTCGATGCTTCAAGTCAAATAGTTAACATGCTAACCCATTTGTAAGGTAACCATACGTTACCTGTTAAACATACATCTGTAAGCAGCTTATTCTGTGAAACCTTCTTTACTGTAACGTTTTTGCCATTATTATGGATTACTTCCAGCACCAACGAAAAAAGAAAATCTGCGGACGGAATTAATGTGTAAAGGTTAGCTGATCAGGGAAGTAAATACAAGGTACCAGGAATACACAATAAAAAATAGCAAGAGAAACTGATGAGGAATTCAGGCAGCGGTTTGTTGATAATCGGACACAGATAGTGGTTACCAGACCGACAAAAGTAGTACCGCTGAGATATGGCGAAGCTATGCTGATAAAACCCTTAATCTGCTTCTGAAGTAAATGCTGATATGTTTCAGACACAGATTACTGTGTTATTTTTTGCTTATATATATGAATGCAATAGAGGAAATGTACACTACTGGCCATTAAAATTGCTACAACAAGAAGAAATGCAGATGATAAGCGGGTATTCATTGGACAAATATACTAGAACTGCCATGTGATTACATTTCCACGCAATTTGGGTGCATAGATCCTGAGAAATATACGCCAGGGCATTGAGTCAAACAGAACTTGGATGGCGTGTACAGGTACTCAACACGATACCACAGTTCATCAAGAGTTGTGACTGGCGTATTGTGACGAGCCAGTTGTTCGGCCACCATTGACCAGACATTTTCAATTGGTGAGAGATCTGGAAAATGTGCTGGCCAGGGCAGCAGTCGAACGTTTTCTGTTTCCAGACAGGCCCGTACAGGATCTGCAACATGCGGTCGTGCATTATCCTGCTGAAATGTAGGGTTTCGCAGGGATCGAATGAAGGGTAGAGCCACGGGTCGTAACACATCTGAACTGTAACGTCCACTGTTCAAGGTGCCGTCAATGCGAACAAGAGGTGACCGAGACGTGTAACTAATGGCAACCCATACCGTCACGCCGGGTGATACGCCATGACAAATACACGCTTCCAATGTGCGTTCACGGCGATGTCGCCAAACAGGGATGCGACCATTATGATGCTGTAAACAGAACCTGGATTCATCCGAAAAAATGATGTTTTGCCATTCGTGCACCCAGGTTCGTCGTTGAGTACACCATCGCAGGCCTTCCTGTCTGTGATGCTGCGTCAAGGGTAAACGCAGCAGTGGTCTCCGAGCTGTAAGTCCATGCTGCTGTAAACGTCGTCGAACTGTTCGTGCTGATGGTTGTTGTCTTGCAGACGTCCCCATCTGTTGACTCAGGGATCGAGACGTGGCTGTACGATCCGTTACAGCCATGCTGATAAGATGGCTGTCATCTCGACTGCTAGTGATACGAGGCAGTTCTGATCCAGCACCGCGTTCTGTATTACCCTCCTGAACCCACCCATCGCCGGCCGGGGTGGCCGTGCGGTTCTAGGCGCTACAGTCTGGAGCCGAGCGACTGCTAC
Organism: Schistocerca serialis cubense; assembly: GCF_023864345.2. NCBI lineage: Eukaryota > Metazoa > Arthropoda > Insecta > Orthoptera > Acrididae > Schistocerca > Schistocerca serialis. Next base: position 106,945,979 of record NC_064649.1, read on the forward strand.
GGTCGCAGGTTCGAATCCTGCCTCGGGCATGGACGTGTGTCTTGTCCTTAGGTTAGTTAGGTTCAATTAGTTCTAAGTTCTAGGTGACTGATAACCTCAGATGTGAAGTCGCACAGCGCCTGGAGCCATTTGAACCAGCCTATCGATTCCATATTCTGCTAACAGTCATTGGATCTCGACCAACGCGAGCAGCAATGTCGCGATACGATAAACCGCAATCGTGATAGGCTACAATCCGACCTTTATCAACGTCGGAAACGTGATGGTACGCATTTCTCCTCCTTACACGAGGCATTATACAATGTTTCACCAGGCAACCCCGGTCGACTGCTGCTTGTGTATGAGAAATCGGTTGGAAACTTTCCTCGTGTCAGCACGTTGTAGGTGTCGCCACCGGCGCCAACCTTGTGTGAATGCTCTGGAAAGCTAAACATTTGCATATCACAGCATCTTCTTCCTGACGGTTAAATTTCGCGTCTGTAGCACGTCATCTTCGTGGTGTAGCAATTTTAATGGCCAGTAGGGTATGAATGCGTGGTGTCTGTTCCTTCAAAGTAACAGAAACCACGCATTCATGTAGCTGGTAAGGCTGGCATAATGAACAGGGACTGCGGATAGCTGCTGCTCGCTGGTAGCATGGATTGCCCGTGTTAGTTCCGAGACAGTCCGCAGGAATAATAACGCTCCATCCCGGATGGCGTAATGTTCAGCACACCTGCCTAGTAAGCTGGAGGTCCCGGGTTCGAATCTCAGTCCGGCAACATTTTCGCTCGACTTCGCTGATTCTGCTTAATGTCCCGCTGCAGCTGACAGAAGTGATCTCCCTTCCATTTACATAAAAAGCTGGAGTAGCCAAACTAATCTTTGGATACACAACATCGCTGTTACAGGTAGTGTGCAAAAGCCAGTTCATAGATGTTGGCCACTGACGGATCCATCCCCAAGTTGATGTCAGGGGCACAGCATCACTGTTACAGGTTGTGCGCGAAAACCAGTTCATAGATGTTGGCCACTGATGGATCCATCCCCGAGTTGATGACAGGGACACAGCATCGGTGTTACAGGTAGTGTGTGGAAACCAGTTCATAGATGTTGGCCACTGATGGATCCATCCCCGAGTTGATGACAGGGACACAGCATCGGTGTTACAGGTAGTGTGTGGAAACCAGTTCATAGATGTTGGCCACTGATGGATCCATCTCCAAGTTGATGTCAGGGACACAGCATCACTGTTACAGGTAGTGTGCAAAAGCCAGTTCATAGATGTTGGCCACTGATGGGTCCAAGTTGATGTAAGAGACACAGCATCGCTGTTACAGGTAGTGTGCGAAAGCCAGCTCATAGATGTTGGCCACTGATGGATCCATCTCCTAGTTGATGTCAGAGACACAGCATCGCTGTTACAGGTAGTGTGCGAAAGCCAGCTCATAGATGTTGGCCACTGATGGATCCATCCCCAAGTTGATGTCAGGGACACAGCATCGGTGTTACAGGTAGTGTGTGGAAACCAGTTCATAGATGTTGGCCACTGATGGATCCATCTCCTAGTTGATGTCAGAGACACAGCATCGCTGTTACAGGTAGTGTGCGAAAGCCAGCTCATAGATGTTGGCCACTGATGGATCCATCCCCAAGTTGATGTCAGGGACACAGCATCGGTGTTACAGGTAGTGTGTGGAAACCAGTTCATAGATGTTGGCCACTGATGGATCCATCTCCAAGTTGATGTCAGGGACACAGCATCACTGTAACAGGTAGTGTGCAAAAGCCACTTCATAGATGTTGGCCACTGATGGATCCATCCCCAAGTTGATGTCAGGGACACAGCATCGCTGTTACAGGTAGTGTGCAAAAGCCAGTTCATAGATGTTGGCCACTGACGGATCCATCCCCAAGTTGATGTCAGTTCACAGCATCACTGTTACAGGTAGTGTGCGAAAGCCAGTTCATAGATGTTAGCCACTGATGGATCCATCTCCAAGCTGAAGTCAGGGACACAGCATCACTGTTACGGGTAGTGTGCAAAAGCCAGTTCATAGATGTTGGCCACTGATGGATCCATCCCCGAGTTGATGACAGGGACACAGCATCGGTGTTACAGGTAGTGTGTGGAAACCAGTTCATAGATGTTGGCCACTGATGGATCCATCTCCAAGTTGATGTCAGGGACACAGCATCACTGTTACAGGTAGTGTGCAAAAGCCACTTCATAGATGTTGGCCACTGATGGATCCTTCTCCAAGCTGATGTCAGGGAAACAGCATCTCTGTTACAGGTACTGTGGGAAACCAGTTCATAGATGTTGGCCACTGATGGGTCCAAGTTGATGTAAGAGACACAGCATCACTGTTACAGGTAGTGGGCGAAATCCAGTTCATAGATGTTGGCCACTGATGGATCCATCCCCAAGTTGATGTCAGGGACACAGCATCACTGTTACAGGTAGTGTGCGAAAACCAGTTCATAGATGTTGGCCACTGATGGATCCTTCTCCAAGTTGATGTCAGAGAAACAGCACCTCTGTTACAGGTACTGTGGGAAACCAGTTCATAGATGTTGGCCACTAATGGGTCCAAGTTGATGTCAGAGACACAGCATCACTGTTACAGGTAGTGTGCTAAAGCCAGTTCATAGATGTTGGCCACTGATGGATCCTTCTCCAAGTTGATGTCAGAGAAACAGCACCTCTGTTACAGGTACTGTGGGAAACCAGTTCATAGATGTTGGCCACTGATGGGTCCAAGTTGATGTCAGAGACACAGCATCACTGTTACAGGTAGTGTGCTAAAGCCAGTTCATAGATGTTGGCCACTGACGGATCCATCCCCAAGTTGATGTCAGTTCACAGCATCACTGTTACAGGTAGTGTGCGAAAGCCAGTTCATAGATGTTAGCCACTGATGGATCCATCTCCAAGCTGAAGTCAGGGACACAGCATCACTGTTACGGGTAGTGTGCAAAAGCCAGTTCATAGATGTTGGCCACTGATGAATCCATGCCGAAGTTGATGTCAAGGACACAGCATCGCTGTTACAGGTAGTGTGTGGAAACCAGTTCATAGATGTTGGCCACTGATGGACCCATCTCCAAGCTGATGTCAGAGACACAACATCACTGTTACAGGTAGTGTGCGAAAGCCAGCTCATAGATGTTGGCCACTGATGGATCCATCCCCGAGTTGATGACAGGGACACAGCATCGGTGTTACAGGTAGTGTGTGGAAACCAGTTCATAGATGTTGGCCACTGATGGATCCATCTCCAAGTTGATGTCAGGGACACAGCATCACTGTTACAGGTAGTGTGCAAAAGCCACTTCATAGATGTTGGCCACTGATGGATCCTTCTCCAAGCTGATGTCAGGGAAACAGCATCTCTGTTACAGGTACTGTGGGAAACCAGTTCATAGATGTTGGCCACTGATGGGTCCAAGTTGATGTAAGAGACACAGCATCACTGTTACAGGTAGTGGGCGAAATCCAGTTCATAGATGTTGGCCACTGATGGATCCATCCCCAAGTTGATGTCAGGGACACAGCATCACTGTTACAGGTAGTGTGCGAAAACCAGTTCATAGATGTTGGCCACTGATGGATCCTTCTCCAAGTTGATGTCAGAGAAACAGCACCTCTGTTACAGGTACTGTGGGAAACCAGTTCATAGATGTTGGCCACTGATGGGTCCAAGTTGATGTCAGAGACACAGCATCACTGTTACAGGTAGTGTGCTAAAGCCAGTTCATAGATGTTGGCCACTGACGGATCCATCCCCAAGTTGATGTCAGTGACACAGCATCACTGTTACAGGTAGTGTGCGAAAGCCAGTTCATAGATGTTAGCCACTGATGGATCCATCTCCAAGCTGAAGTCAGGGACACAGCATCACTGTTACGGGTAGTGTGCAAAAGCCAGTTCATAGATGTTGGCCACTGATGGATCCATGCCGAAGTTGATGTCAAGGACACAGCATCGCTGTTACAGGTAGTGTGTGGAAACCAGTTCATAGATGTTGGCCACTGATGGACCCATCTCCAAGCTGATGTCAGAGACACAACATCACTGTTACAGGTAGTGTGCGAAAGCCAGTTCATAGATGTTGGCCACTGATGGCTCCTTCTCCAAGTTGATGTCAGAGAAACAGCACCTCTGTTACAGGTACTGTGGGAAACCAGTTCATAGATGTTGGCCACTGATGGATCCATGCCCAAGTTGATGTCAGAGACACAGCATCACTGTTACAGGTAGTGTGCGAAAGCCAGTTCATAGATGTTGGCCACTGATGGATCCTTCTCCAAGTTGATGTCAGGGAAACAGCATCTCTGTTACAGGTACTGTGGGAAACCAGTTCATAGATGTTGGCCACTGATGGGTCCAAGTTGATGTAAGAGATACAGCATCACTGTTACAGGTAGTGTGCGAAATCCAGTTCATAGATGTTGGCCACTGATGGATCCATCCCCAAGTTGATGTCAGGGACACAGCATCACTGTTACAGGTAGTGTGCGAAAACCAGTTCATAGATGTTGGCCACTGATGGATCCATCTCCAAGCTGATGTCCGGGCCACAGCATCACTGTAGTAGTGTACAAAAGCCAGTTCATAGATGTTGGCCACTTACGGATCCATCTCCAAGCTGATGTCAGGGACACAGCATCACTGTTACAGGTAGTGTCCAAAAACCAGTTTATAGATGTTGGCCACTGATGAATCGTGTATACAATTGGACCTAACCTCATAAGGTTGGGATTGTTTGAGGAGCAGACCAGACAGCGAGGTGTCACCCGTCTCATCAGATTAGAGAAGGTCTGGGGAAGGAAGTCGGCCGTGCCCTTTCAAAGGAACCATCCTGGCATTTGCCTGGAGCGATTTAGGGAAATCACGGAAAACCCAAATTAGGATGGCTGGACGCGAGATTGAACCGTCGTCCTCCCGAATGCGAGTCCAGTGCACTAGGCACTGCGCCACCTCGCTCGGTCATCAGTTAAGGCCTGAAGACGGTGCACTGAAGCCCCAAAACTGGTACCCATGTAGGGTGTATCAAAAAACAATCATCCGATAAAAAAAATTAACTATTATTTTATTTGACATATGTCCGTGCACAATTTACTGCTGGAAAGAGCAAACTCTTGTGTTTTACATGGTTCCCGCTAGGTAGCAGCAGTGTGCGCCCACTTCAGTTCTAGTGAAAATGGTGTCGGAACAAAAAGTTTGGTGTTCTATGCTTTACACAGTGCGGATCAGCAATAACTGTTCAGCATGACTTTCGTACTAGGTATGGTGTGGATCCTCCTACACCACAGAGCATTACATGATGGCACGAACAATTCCGAGAAACTGGTGGTTTGTATAAGGGCGCCGCCCCCGAGTGTCTGACACAGACGTCGGACGCATCCGCCATAGTTTCACAAGGAGTCCGCAGAAATTCGTTCGCCGCGCAGTTCGACAGCTCAACATGGCCCCGATGTCCGTCTGGCGTGTGTTGCGTCGACGTTTACACACGAAACGATACAATATTGAGCTACTTCAGTCTCTTCGTGAAGGTGACAAACAACAACGTTTGGAGTCTTGGCAAGACAGAGGACAGCAGCTTTCTTCCACGCTTGGCGTTTAGAGACGAGGCAACATCCCATTTAAATGGCAAGGTGAACAGTCATAATGTGAAAATATGCAGTACGGAGCAACCACATAAAGTTGTACAATGTGAGAGGGACGCCACAAAATTTAATATGTTTTGAGCAGTTTCATATGATAAGGTATACAGTCCATATTTCTTTGCAGAGAACACTGTTACAGGAAGCACATATTTCGATATGCTCGAGAATTTTCTTTACCCACAGTTCAGCTGATTCGAATGGCTTCATTTACCAACAGGATTGGCCAGCGCCACACTGCATCTGGAAGTGCGGGAATTTTTAAATCGAAGGATTACTGAACGATGGCGCAAATGGCTCTGAGCACTATGGGACTTAACATCTGAAGTCATGAGTCCCCTAGAACTTAGAACTACTTAAACCTATTGAAGTTTTCCCGGCGTATCGAATATTCCACAAGATTTCGGGATTGCAGCCGGATGTATGATCAGAAGATATATAGTTTGCTGAGTGAGACAACGTACGGGAAGCTCGATAAAGACCCTACTCGGAAAGTAGAAAGGAAAAAGTCAGAGTTACTAAACTCCTCTTCTCTGCCGCAAGAAGTTGTGAAAAGATTGAGACCTCACCTGTTCCACCGAGGTTATATGGTCTTCCAAAGTTCCATAAGGATAATGTGCCCTTACGCCCCATAGTGAGCAATGGCGGTGCTCCAACATATGATTTATCTAGTCATTTGGCTTCGCTACTGAGACCTTTTGTTGGCAAATGTACGCACCACATTCGCAACTCTGCGGACTTTATCAACAGACTGAGAACACTACAGCTGAAGGATTCGGACTTGTTAGAAAGTTTCGATGTCGTTTCACTCTTCACGAGGGTCCCTCTTTTGGATTCATTGTCACTTATCGGCAATAAGTTTACGGCCAATATAGCGGCGCTGTTTCACCATGCCCTCTCCTCTACTTACTTTCTATTTAATAATGAATATTTTGAGCAACTTGACGGTGTTGCCAAGGGTAGTCCTCTGTCCCCTCTGGTGGCAAACTTTTATATGGAAGACTTTGAGGAGAGGGCTCTCGATTCGGCGATGTTGAAACCAACAGTCTTCTGGCGGTACGTGGACGATACCTTTGTAGTGTGGCCTCACGGTGAAGAAGAGCTTTCACGGTTTTTACAACATCTGAATTCCATCCACACAAACATTCAGTTTACGATGGAAGTTGAAAAGGATGGTTGCCTACCATTTCTGGACGTCATGGTTAAACGCAGGGTGGATGGGTCATTGGGGCATTCGGTCTATCGACAACCCACGCATACCGATCTGTACCTACAGGCGTCAAGCTGTCATCACCCGTGACAAACAATGGGTTTCCTTCGAACGTTGGTGCATAGGGCACATGTCGTGTCTGATAAAGACAGCCTTGCAGACGAATTAGAGCACTTGAAATCTGTATTTCAACGTAATGGATATTCTGCACATCAGGTCAGTACTGCTTTAAGGAGGAAAAAACGTGACCACCAACAAGATCAAGAGGATAAGAAGGTGTTTAAGTCCAAAGCGTTTCTCCCGTGTGTCGGGAACATTTCATCGAAAGTAGGCAGAATTTTAAAGAAACATCGTATGAAAGCAATCTTCCGGCCACCTACAAAGACTCGTGCTCTTTTGGGCTCAGCCAAGGATGACCTGGGATTACGGAAGGCTGGAATTTATAAAATACCTTGCGAGTGTGGGAAAGCCTACATTGGTCAAACCACACGCACAGTACACGACCGCTGCGTTGAACATGAGCGCCACACTCGCCTTTTACAGCCAAGTAAGTCGGCTATAGCCGAACATTGTATTTCCACAGGACATACTATGGATTATTCGGCCACGAAAATCTTGGCCCCATCGAGATCCTTCTGGGATTCAGTTGTGAAGGAATCCGTGGAAATACGTTTAGCGGATAATCGCATTAATCGTGATGGCGGCTTTTTATTGAATAAGGCCTGGGACCCGTTGATTTCTTTAATTTCAACCAAAAGAAAACTTTTTATGGCTTCTGACACGTCGAGCGACAAGTAACTTTAATATTGAAATTTTATTGTTTTGGACACGTCTGCGTGCATGTTTTACTTTTTTCACGTATTCGATTGCGCTCCATAGATGCAGTAATATTGTAGAGGGCCTTGGAATCGACAGGTGGCGCGCATGCTACGGTAACTTGCGCATGCGCGCCTGCGGCACTTTTACGTATAAATAGAGCGACTTGCACTAGCAATCTCCAGTGTCAAACACTCGCCTGAAGATGGCTGTAAGGTTGTCAGCCGAAATATCGTGGAAAAAAGTCGATGAGATCCGGCTGCAATCCCGAAATCTTGTGGAATACTTAAACCTAACTAACCTAAGGACATCACACACACTCATGCCCGAGGCAGGATTCGAACCTGCGACCGCAGCGGTCGTGTGGTTCCAGACTGAAGCGCCTAGAACCGCTCGGCCACATCGGCCGGCTACTGAACGATGGATCGGTTGCGCTGGGCCAAATGGTTCAACGTTAAATTTTTGGCCTCCAAGGTGACCAGACCTGACTGCATGTGATTACTTCTTGTGGAGCTGTATAAAAGACTGTTTATGTGCCTCTGTTACCAACAACAGTGAATGAACTAAGACATAACTGCAGCTGTGGAAGCTGTAACTAAAGACATGCTCGCTGCATTGTGGGAACAATTTGAATACCGCACTGACATAATGCCATGCATCTCAAGGAGGCATACTGAACAAACATGAAAAGGTATGGAAAAAAACTTTTTGAGTTTCCCGCTCATAGAAAACAAAATTCATTGTATATATTTATTAGTTTCAGAAATATACAGGGTGGTCCATTGATAGTGACCGGGCCAAATATCTCAACGAAATAAGCCTCAAACGAAAAACTACAAAGAACGAAACTCGTCTAGTTTGAAGGAGGAAACTAGATGGCGCTATGGTTGGCCCGCTAGATGGCGCTGCCATAGGTCAAACGGCTATCAGCTGCGTCTTTCTGAATAGGGACCCCCATTTGTATTACATATTCGTGTAGTACGTAAAGAAATATGAATGTTTTAGTTGGACCACTTTTTTCGCTTTGTGATAGATGGCGCTGTAATAGTCACAAACGTATAAGTACGTGGTATCACGTAACATTCCGCCAGTGCGGACGGTATTTGCTTCGTGATACATTACCCGTGTTAAAATGGACCGTTTACCAATCACGGAAAAGGTCGATATAGTCTTGATGTACGGCTATTGTGATCAAAATGACCAACGGCCGTGTGCTATGTATCCTGTTCGGTATCCTGGACGACATCATCCCAGTGTCCGGACCGTTCGCCGGATAGTTACGTTATTTAAGGAAACAGGAAGTGTTCAGCTACATGTGAAACGTCAACCACGACCTGCAACAAGTGATGATGCCCAAGTAGGTGTTTTAGCTGCTGTCGCGGCTAATCCGCACATCAGTAACAGACAAACTGCGCGAGAATCGGGAATCTCAAAAACGTCAGTGTTGAGAATGCTACATCAACATCGATTGCACCCGTACCATATTTCTATGCACCAGGAATTGCATGGCGACGACTTTGAACTTCGTCTACAGTTCTGGCACTGGGCACAAGAGAAATTACAGGACTATGACAGATTTTTTGCACGCGTTCTATTTAGCGACGAAGCGTCGTTCACCAACAGCGGTAACGTAAACCGGCATAATATGCACTATTGGGCAACGGAAAATCCACGATGGCTGCGACAAGTGGAACATCAGCGACCTTGGCGGTTTAATGTATGGTGCAGCATTATGGGAGGAAGGATAATTGGCCCCCATTTTATCGATGGCAATCTAAATGGTGCAGTGTATGCTCATTTCCTACGTAATGTTCTACCGAGGTTACTACAAGATGTTTCACTGCATGACAGAATGGCGATGTACTTCCAACATGATGGACGTCCAGCACATAGCTCGCGTGCGGTTCAAGCGGTACTGAATAGCATATTTAATGACAAGTGGATTGGTCGTCCAAGCACCATACCACGGCCCGTACGTTCATCGGATCTGACGTCCCCGGATTTCTTTCTGTGGGGAAAGTTGAAGGATATTTGGTATCGTGATCCACCGACAACGCCTGACCACATGCGTCAGCGTATTGTCAATGCATGTGCCAACATTACGGAAGGCGAACTACTCGCTGCTGAGAGGAATGTCGTTACACGTATTGCCAAATGCATTTATTGCATTAATGTGGTATTTACAGGTAATCACGCTGTAACAGCATGCGTTCACAGAAATGATCAGTTCACAAAGGTACATGTATCACATTGGAACAGCCGAAATAAAATGTACAAACGTACCTAAGTACTGTATTTTAATTTAAAAAAATCTACCTGTTACCAACTGTTCGTCTAAAATTGTGACCCAAATGTTTGTGACTATTACAGCGCCATCTATTACAAAGCGAAAAAAGTGGTCCAACTAAAACATTCATATTTCTTTACGTACTACACGAATATGTAATAAGAAATGGGGGTTCCTATTTTAAAAAACGCAGCTGATATCCGTTTGACCTATGGCAACGCCATCTAGCGGGCCAACCATAGCGCCATCTGGTTTCCCCTTCAAGCTAGACAAGTTTCGTGCTTTGTAGTTTTTTCGTTTGACACTTATTTCGTGAGATATTTGGCCCGGTCACGATCAATGGACCGCCCTATATACTTGCCAAATCAGAAGATTCTTTTTGATACATCCTGTATAATAAATAACCTCGTAAGGACGGCTGTAGGTTTTCCATTTCATTACATAAGTGAATGGCCAAAGTCCATCAAACGTCAAATCAGAAGGATGGACAAACAAAAACTTATTCCCCAATGTCTTGAGAGTTGTCTTACTATCCGGTCACTTATTCCTGTCAGTGTTTTCCATATATTCCTTTCCTTGCCAATTCTGCGAAGAACCTTCTCATTGCATACCTTATGAATCCACCTAATTTCCCACGTCCTACTGTAGCACCGCATTTCAAATGCTTCGATTCTCTTCTGTTCCGGTTTTCCCACAGTCCATGTTTCACTGCCATACAATGCTGTACTCCAGACGTACATTCTCAGAAATTTCTTCCTCAAATTAAGGCCGATATTTGATATTATTAGACTTCTCTTGGCCAGGAATGCCCTGTTTGCCACTGCTAGTCTGCTTTTGATCTCCTTGCTCCGTTATCTAAAACTGGTCCCCATATCATCCTCATTACTCTTCTTTCAAGTATTAATAGTTTTCCTCTACTCGCAAAGTCATGCTCCATGTTTCTGAACCGTACATTACTGCTGGCCATATCACTGTGTCGTAGATTTTCATCTGAGATCGATTTAGAGCCGAGCGTCTCTCTGAGGGAATGGATGGCTTTCATCCCCACTGCTGTTCTTTCCTTGATGTCCATTTTTATGTTGTTGTCTGTGGTAAACCAAGATCCCAAGTATTTGAACTGGTGTACTCTCTTGAACCTCTTGCCACCTATATCAAGAAATTCTTCCTGATCTTGTCTTCTTCCTAATTGCATGAACCCTGTTTTGTCTTGATTCACATTGAGCCCTACCTTCTGCGCATAATTGTCTATTTTCTGGTGCACCCCTGTTGCCTACACTCTTTTATTAATTTCTCTAAGATGACATTGAACAGAACACATGAGAGAGCATCCCCTTGTCTGAGGCCTGTCTCAAACTCGAATGTTTCTGATGCCACTCCTTGGAAACGTACTGCTGCCTTTGACCCTTCCGTACAAGCTTGCATCATGCTCACTATCTTCTCAGGGATTCTGAAGTCACACATTGCGTTCTATTAGGCTATTCTTGTGGGTGCTGTCATATGCACGTTGAAAACAGGCTGCAGATATATTTATCATATTCGCAGCGTTTTCCAAACAATTGTCTAAGTGTGAAAATGTGATCTATTGTGAATCAGTTTGATCGAAAGCCAACGTGGTACTCCTGTATGTTGTTCTTTATGAATTGTTGCAATTTTCAGAAGATGATGACGGACAGCACCCTATAAGTTACATTCAACAAGCTGATTCCTCAGTAGTTACTGCATTCCATTTTGCTTCTGTTCTTGTATATTGGGCATATTATTGCCAATTTCTATTCTTCTGGCAGTCTCTCCTTCTCCCATATCAACTGGATCAGTTTATATATCTCTAAGCTCTCACCTCCTTCCTTCATTAGTTCTGATGTTACTCTGTCCTCCCCTGGGGTTTTGTTGTTCCTGAGTCCTTTGATTACGATCTTCACATCTTCTTCACTAACTTCCCATTCTTCTTCATCTTTTCTTTTCTCCATAGTGTTTGCAGGTAATATCTCATGCACAGTATGTGCTCCAATTTTTGTAATGACTTGTCAATACAAACCAGTTTCCCATGAGCCATGACTTATTGCCCATACCCATAGTATTAATTTTATGTAGGCTTAATCAAAGGCAACTGGTTTCAGAAACGTACCATTTTAGGAGGAGGAGGAGATTAGTGTTTAACGTCCCGTCGACAACGAGGTCATTAGAGACGGAGCGCAAGCTTGGGTGAGGGAAGGATGGGGAAGGAAATCGGCCGTGCCCTTTCAAAGGAACCATCCTGGCATTTGCCTGAAAATATTTAGGGAAATCACAGAAAACCTAAATCAGGATGGCCGGAGATGGGATTGAACCGTCGTCCTCCCGAATGCGAGTCCAGTGTGCTAACCACTGTGCCATCCATTTTAGGACTGTCAACCTTATTTCTTTGTATAATTGAAGTTTCATTTAACTGCAGTATCTTTAATAACAAATTCAACTCTTCAAATGGTATTTGTAATTATGAATGTTTCCATTTATTAGGACAGTATACACTTGTGAAAAAGTGCACATCTAATCTTCACATTTCAGTTTACTTTCTTTGGGCTATATGCTTTTCTGATAAGTAGGAGAACTTAGCCATAGTCACTATCAACATAAACTGAAAATTGTGTGTGTTTTATGAGGTTACTCAATATTGAGCCTTTACCATTCAACAGCTGTCAAAGTTCCATTCTACATGGTTACACAAACTAGGCTGTGGGAAATATCTTGAAGTACAATTTTCCCAGAACACAGAGTAAAGGTTGTCTAATGGCTGTACAAATACACCTCCATTCCCTTGGCCACTGTCAATGATTTCACTACAGTAACCAACATGTTAGTCAATAATCCAGTATTCTGATGACATGGAGAGATGTAAACCAGTGCTTCCAATGTATTTTTCTCTGTCACGATTTGCTCCAACAGTTTGAATTATCTTTTAAAGATTGAGTGAACCAAAAATAGCTAAATGTTTTAGGAGTATTTTTATGACTTTTCAATCATAAATGCCTGAACAATGAAGCTCAATTTAGACATGCATTTTAGGAAGAAACACCAATCTAAATCAATGATAATTGTTAAAACCAAATCTAAGGAGATAAGTGATTTCTCGGTGCTCTATTTCTTGAATTATCAAGAACTACTGTTCTTGTGAAAATACTGCCACTGTTTGAGTAATGATTTAATAATACTGACATGAGTATTATTGAAACATTGGGCACTGGTGTGAGAAATTCAAAACAATTAACATCAACAACTGAATCCATCTCCCACAAACTTTTACACCTTATTCTGCATGAAGTACCCCTGAACTTCAGTCTTTGTTGAGAACAGCAAGACAGCTTCCCCTTTTGCACAACAGCAAGAATTAGTACAGTTATTTCTCAAAGTTTTGCAACAGTAAGGTATACAGGGCACACTGCTACCTTAGAACTGTTTAGAATAATCTGAACTATTGATCGTGTTCAGCACACGAAGTATACATGAATAACCTGCACATTTTTCCTGAATTCAAAGACAAAAACTGAGGTGTGTGGAGACATTTTTAATAAGATTGGTACTGCTCCACCAACAACAGATCCTGTTATCCTGTAGCATTACAGCATGAGTCTGACATGTCAGGTGCTCATTAAATGTGACAACAAGAACATTGGAAATTGTGGGAATAAAGTAAAATGTGAGTGAGGATTGTATTTGTGACCGTTGAAAAGAAAAGCAAATCCAGATGCTTGGGGGAGAAGGGGGGGAGGAGAGAGAGAGAGAGGGAGGGAGGGGGAGGGAGAGAGAGAGAGAGAGAGAGAGAGAGAGAGAGAACTAGGCATTACTGGTGTCAAAACTAGCCAGGGTGGGCTACCAAGATTTTTCAATTGAAATTGATGATAGAAGCTGATGGAACGAATTGATTCGTGCCACAGCTGAGACTAACCTGGGTCTCCTGGTTACTATGCATATGTGCTAACCGTTACTTCAATGTACCAGTATGTTGAACATAGCTCCATAGACTACACTAGTCCAGTACCCTTCCTAACACAAAGTTATATTTACAGCTTCAGTCCAGGAGACCAGGGTTCGAGTCCCAGTCATGGCACAAATCTTAATTCATTTCTTCAGCTTCCACAATTATTGAAGATAAAGTTGAAATTCATGCAAGAAATCTTAATACCATTAGATAAACGAAATGATTGGTTGGATGGTTGATTTGGGGGAGGGTGCCAAACACCGAGGTCATCAGTCCCATCGGATTAGGAAAGGAAGTCAGCTGTGCCCTTTCAAAGGAACCATCCCAGCATTTGCCTGAAGGAGTGTAGGCAAATCACAGAAAACTAAATCAGGATGGCTGGACGTGGGTTTGAACTGTCGTCCTCTCGAATGCGAGCCAGCGTGCTAACCACTGCCCCACCTTGCTTGATCAATGAAATAGATTAGATTTCTGGAGGGAAACTGTCACTTTATGGCTTTCCAATGATGAGTAAAAGTGACTTTTCATCATGACATGATAAATTAGCACTGTGAACATTCCTATACATTATTGCAAATTGGTAAAAGGTCAAATGCGAATGTATTCTGAGTTGCCACTCTACAACACTGAACAGGAAAGTGAAATCCAGCATAATGATATGAAAAGGTTGCAATGAGAAGCAAAGATGTACACTGATGTGTGTTCACGATAAAGGATGACAGCCAAAAACAGTTGCAGGATAAAAATTTATTAAAATTTCTTGACCAAGGTTTTGGTGCATATAAATATACCTTCATCAGAAGTAAAAAATCCTGAACAGGAAGACACTTTCATTAGAAAAGCCATAGTATCGGAAGTGAGAACAAAAGCTTATGTAACAGTGAAATTACCAAAGTAATACAGGCACAAAATCTTTAGTTACTTACTGAAATTACATCATGTAATGGAGATTAATAAAACAATTGTGCCAAAGGCATCGTCAATAATTTCACCGCCTACGTTACATGAGATTCTCGCGCATTACACTAGTGCCCTCTCTCGTTAGATGTTCCATAGCGCAAGTTTTATCTGTTTGACACTAGGACACAGGTAAATTGGTTCTATATTTTCTATTTTACATAAATGTTTTTAAATGGCCTGATACGTTTTATTTATTATGACAGAAAGTTTGAATTAACACAACTTTTAATAATTTTTGATGTGCTTATGTATGTATTCATGGATTTTAATATGCGCGAGTGTCTGGCACATACAAGTGCCCTCTCTCGGCGAAACCATCTGCCCTAGTGCTTTCACACTCTTGTCTCGATAGTTTATAGGCGAGGTAATGGTGCTAAACTGTTCGCTTTGGTGCTGTGCCCATAGTCATGTTGTACTAATAGAGAAGATGCCTCAATTATTGACGACGCCGTTGGCACAATTGTTTTATTAATCTCCATTACATGATGTAATTTCAGTAAGTAACTAAAGATTTTGTGCCTGTATTACTTTGGTAATTTCACAGTTACATAAGCTTTTGTTTCTCACTTCCGATGCTATGGCTTTTCTAATGAAAGTGTCTTCCTGTTCAGGATTTTTTACTTCTGATGAAGGTATATTTATATGTACCGAAACCTTGGTCAAGAAATTTTAATAAATTTTTATCCTGCAACTGTTTTTGGCTGTCATCCTTTATCGTGAAGAATTTCAACAGTTGCTGTTGCAGCCATGTTTAAAATTTTGACTGATGTATGTAACTGGTTATGGATCTAACCTACCACCTTCCATGATATTTTAAAGAAAAACGACTCTCAAAATTTCAGTGAAAGGCATATTGATGAGAGCAAATCTGAAAGAGTGGATGGACAATGACTGTTTGACAGTGTAACCCACATTTGGCAGCATCAGCCAGGTGTTCCTCAATTTATGGAACACGTTGGTCCTGGACAGTTTCCACAGACTTTGAACCGAGAAAGTCCGAGATAAATTATGGAAAGTGAAAACTGACTCAATATTCCCAGATGGCTAACATCTGTCTGGCAACCACTACAGGTGCATAGTAATCTGTCAAAGCTGCAGTTAAAAAGCAATGTGCATAATGTATGGCAGATGAAAACATCTAGTTCACAGTGAGTGGAAAATCAAACTCCTGGATCTGTGAGTGGATGAAATGTGCCTGGGACTCCATATTCCATGAGCACTGGTGGGAAAATTCTTAAAATTTATCACACATTAACTAGATGGTACTGAGAACTATGCTCTATGGGAAGATGTTGACTATGATTATTCCACTAGTTATTATGAATAGAATCATGTTAGAATGATTTTCTTTAAATAAAACAAATTAAAGCTAATATCTCTTTGCTCCCTTAAAATTAGGGGTCAGATTTGATGGCATATTACGTGAATAAACACTACTTCTAATTTCATATAGTGCTGGCCCACATAAGCTGCACTTTCACCCCAAAATTTGTCCAAAAAGAGTTTCTTGTCTTTGTGTTTCTGGTATGCAAACTGGTCCTCATTTCTTAGAAATGGAGTAACAATGCTAACAGTACCTGGAAACTGTAGATGATGTAGAGATGGAATCATCTTTGACATTTCATTTCAATACTGACTAATGTTATCATTTCACATGACACCTTTTCTGCAACTAGGTGGTTAAATTTTGCTTTAAACAGTAGGTGGCAAGACCAGAAGAAATTGAATGAACCTTTAAATTCAACATAGTTATGCAAATTTCAAAGTTGTAGTTATTTGTTATGTGAAAATTACATCTAATACAGAAGTTGACAGTATGATTTTGACAAATTCAGTGTGTTCAGTGTTGGATATTACTGAACTGTGGACAGCAGTTTCATCACTGAAATACAACAAGAGGGAGAAAAATTTGGAAAGTTCTTTAACTTCAAGCTATGATTTTGTTTGCATATGCTAGGAGACAAGATACTTATTTCATGACAAACTAATCAAGCCTTCACAATTGTCTGGGCATATCACAGACATAATGCTATGGAAGTATTGGTTGGCACTCAAGACTTTGCATAACTGATTAATTAACTCTCAATATTTGGGGCTGTCAAATTTTAATAACAGACTGTTCACTTAACCCAAATTCAACATGAAGTCACCATAAACCAGATTAATGACAAATCAACTTTCAGTCTTTTGGGAGATTCTGAGCAATACCACAATGGACTGTGAAGAGACAAGTATCTGATGAAGTTTATGTGGAAAGCCAGTGACTACTGTAATGATAGTTACTTTAGGGGAAGGAAAGCAATCCCTTATGTTATAAGGGAGCATATAACAATTCTTTAAGATAATTTTGCTAAGAGGGAGAAAAACGAAGCAAAAGACAGGGTGACAACATAGCAATAGTCTGGCTAGCAACTGTTTGCTACAGTGCTCAGTAAGAGTGTGATGTCTGTCCAAGTATAAATACCTTGGCCTAAGACTTCAGTCCTGCAGATATTCAGATTTATTGTAGCCAAGTTAGTTTAACATCTCCATAAACACTCCAAGTGACTTTTAGAAATGAATCAAGCATATGCTTCATCTCACAAGGCTAAAAACTATCAGCCAGCTTATGTACGAAGTGTGGAGGTATTTAACCTTTCCTGCATAAAACTATGAAGTGCAGGGTTCTATTGAGCGAAGATGTGGGGAACACTTCCTTGATGGGACAGTGACTATTAAATTGTACATGAAAGTTTTGGAACATGATTTCATCCACATTATCCAAAGTGACCCTGATTTGAACAAGATGGGGTTCATGCATGGTGGAGCTTGACCTCACTGAAGCAGGAGAGAGTTTGATGTCCTGGAGGAGCACTTTTAGGATCGCATTCTGGCTCTGTGGTACCCAGAGGTCACTGGCATGGATCTCAGTTGGTTGCCATCTTCTCCAGATCAGAACATCTTTGACTCTTTTTTTTTTTTTTTTTTTTTTTTTGTGGGGCTGTATTAAAGGCAAGGTGTACAGCAGTAACCCCAAAACCATAGCTAAGCTGAAAACAGCCATTCAGGATGTCATTGACAGCATCAGTGTTCTGACACTTCAGTGGGTCATGCAGAGTTTCACTGTTTGTTTGCACACTATCATTACCAATGATGGCAGGCATGTCAAACATATTATAACATAAATATGAATATCTGTAGTGATGTGCATGCCATAGTTTGTAACTAATTTATGTTACTTTTCCATGTAGTTCAATAATTGTCACCCTTTACATTCAGTTCCTACCAACACCAAAAACTTTGTGTCTTCACAATAATGTGAGGATGTGCTGAAGCTATATTTTTTCTATGAGTGTTCATTTACACAAGTTATGTAACAGCAAATTTTTTGTTTTGTATATTCACATGGTACTTGTCTTTCAGATGTGGTAGGAATGAATTTGTTAGAAGTCTAAGGTAGGTCAAACTGGTAATCTGATGTACTCGGCAAAGTTACTGGGTGATTATAAAGTATAGGTCCAGTGTGGGGTGTAACTACCATATGCTACAAAAGTTGGTAGATGCACTAATGTGTTCATGTGGAACTAGTTTTCATTTGAGAAAGTTTCAATTTTGACCACCAGTGTGGCACTACAGCATCTTGGCATCTCTTGTGCTCCTACAGAACAAATAGTGCAAGTGGTGGTTCTCTCCTATTTGACTTTCTACTTACATTACATCCCTAATCCACTAATTGTGAAAATCTTGCTGTGATCTTTCATACATTCACTCTACCAGATTTGCACCTGCTGGTCAAAAATTTAATGTTCTTCCAGCATAAATCTGTTCCACATGAACATTAAATTATCTACCAACTTCACTGCCATAAGACAATTGCAGCTCACACTGAACCTCTGTGTAGCTGAAAATTAATTATAAGCACCAAATATATTAAATGTCTTTTCTAAAATTTGATCCTAAAGATGTCAACAATGGCCA
This sequence comes from Schistocerca serialis cubense, assembly GCF_023864345.2. NCBI lineage: Eukaryota > Metazoa > Arthropoda > Insecta > Orthoptera > Acrididae > Schistocerca > Schistocerca serialis. Next base: position 106,964,813 of record NC_064649.1, read on the forward strand.
CTCACTGTCCAAACTTTGAACCTGCAAATTTGAGACTCACCCCTTTTGTTTCAGTAAATAATCAGGCTGTTATACCATATATTTTTGTTTGGCAAGCATAATATCAAGAACTGTACATTACCATAACAGACATCAAAATTACATTTTTGGTGACAAAGATGTAGATAAAATTTGGAAGTAGTTTACAATACATTTCATTCATTTGCATTCAAAAGACAGAGGTCTCAAGTTTATGTCTCACTCCAGAGCACAGTTAATCTGCTAGAAAGTTTCAGTGCCCTTGTCTGATTAACAGGACATTTGTAGCTGGACAATAAACACTAGAAGGAATAGAATTGATGTAGATGAGTACAGAGAACTAACAGTCTTTACACTATCAGACCAACAGTTTGTGATGGAGAGGACCAGAAGTGGAAAACAAGAACATACAGAATGAATTTCAAAAGTAAGGAGGGAATAAAATCAAACCGGAAGGTTTTGATTAGACTATCACTGCAAGGTAAATTGTTTGAACAAGTAAAAATCTCAGATACTTAACAAGTTAGGTGGGAAAAAAATCAGCTTTTTGTAACATCTAAGGTTCATTGACTGTGAAGTACATAACTTTTTCAAATGTGGTTATGAAAACTTCTGGAAGTGAAATGAACTGAATTATGAACAAGAAAATACCTTCAATAATAAGAGGAAATTGTGTGAAGAATGACAGATAATTTCAGGTTGGATATGCACAAAATCACTCACAGCAAAATCTCACCGAAGAAATCAAAATGCGTACTTTATAGAAGCAAGAGAGGTTATCAGTTTGCAAGATGTAGCCCTGGTCACATAGCTGCCGTGTGTGTTCCTCCATCTCTGGGATCATATGTTGTACCTCTTGCACCCGTCAATTTCTGAAAAATTTCAGAACATCTGCATCATTTTGGTGATCATACATACCAAGAAATGTTTTATAATCTGGTTTCCTCTTGAGAGGCTTCACAAAACTTTGTTAGACAAAATTTTTCTGTTACTTTGGCTTTCGAGGATACTAAACTTTGGCTGTTAAGCCATGAACTAGTTTTAGACTTGGGAGAGGGTGGCGAACAGCATTTATGAACTAGTGTAACCCGCATTTTATGAATGGTAAATTCATGATTAGCATCTAATAAGGTTTCACACATTGACAGTAGGGGTTGTGATTAGTTTTAGATTAGAATGTCTTTGCCAGTAATACATAGGTTTAAATCAATTTTTTAAGTTAAGACCAAGCTGTTTCAGAGCTATGACTATTTCTAATGATTACATGGAGGTCATTATATTTGCCTCACTCCCAACACCTAGCAGTCAATGAATGGCAGTTTTGTGAAATGAGTTGCACATGAGACTAATAAACAAATTAACTATTACCAATGTATGATGATCTTACAATAATTAAGATTCATTAGTTAAATATCAAGAATGGAAGTTAAACATGCATATAACTTCACACCGAGGAACAGGAGGACAAGTAGTTAGCCGTTACCTTTAAGACACTGTTCCAGAATTTGCCTGGAGTGATTCTTTGGAGGCCATAAGGATGAATAAGCAGGGTGAGTCATACTTTGAATTCTGAGGCAATTTTCTTAAATCTGTTTTTTGGTTTACATTTCAGCATTATATAATTTGGAAAGTGATGAATAATGTATGATTGTTTCCAATTGTATCAAAAATTGCTCTGACACTTTATACAAGACAAACCTCATTCTGGCTGAAGAGTTCAGGAACATGCTGCCACATTTACTTAGTATCTTAATTGAACCATATAATTAGTCTTCTGCATGTTTCTACTTATGAATTTATCATTTGAGGAAGCATTAAGCGTCTTTCTGTTTCCATTAAGTGAAATTACTCAGTGGCATATTTGTTGTTTTTACTTTTTAGCATACACTGCACTAAGGATACCATAGTATTTTCACTAATCGTTTCAAATATCTTGTATGATTAAAACCTGAAGCAGAAGTCACCCAAAAAGTATATTTCTCAAAGATGGAGGTGTATCTCAAATGGCGAAGAAAAAAATAAAATGTAGTCACAAAATAATATTCCAAGCATAAAAATATCCCTAACACATAAGTTAGACACTTTGAAATGAAAAACACACATTACCTGTGCAGTACTTTTCATTTACCAAGTTGAAGCACATCCGGCAGACACAGACAGATCCACTGGATGTTTGGAGGGCATCTGAAGCTGTAGTCCTGGTAGGGGTATAGGGCTTTGCCTGAAACATTTTACACTGCTGCTGAACTGTTAAACGAGAGCAGCACAGTCAATATTTTCACTATGTGTCAGTTTACTTTTCAGGCACATGGGACCTCCATCCAAACCATTCAAACAGTGGGGGGTTCTGTAACATAATTTGGCAACTTGACATATTTCAACTTGTCATGGCAACTGAATCAGTTGTATGATGTGCAGCCTTCAGTAACTTCTTTCGGCTTACCTGGAGATTAACATTTGTCAGTTTTATCAGATGTCATTTCACTGCAGGAAATGAATCTTAGTAGTCACTACAATCGAAACAGTACCATTAGCTATTTGACTGCCAAGCTTGAGCATAATTCTGTCCACAATATAGTGTTCTGAAGATTGCCTATTTTATCAGGCCACAATGTGTCATGAAGTCAAACCCATCCATCATTAAAATAGGACTGGTTTCATATGAGAACAGTCTGTGACATCAGAAGTCTCTTGGCAGGTCTTGCCTCCTGGTATGAGTACAGACTTACATAGAAGTAGTAGCAAACATAAAAGCTGCTATCATGACCAACTGAGCCAGTGTCCTTTAGAGATTTGTGCATGTAACTGGTTTTTATATTTTTATAGTAGTGCCAAAATTTTGTCACATTTGTTAATAAAGGAATTTTGGAAACTTCGGTGATTGTTAAACGGAATGAGAAATATTCTAATTGGAATAGAAATTTCTGAAGGACTTTTCTAGAAAAGTACAACACTGGCTCAAGGAATTGTTACTTCTTCAACTATCAGCAATATGCTTGAGGGACATTGCTCTTGATAAAATTTTTGCAACTGAGATGATGCTGCATGTAACACATGTGAAAAATTATTATGAGAAACAAGCAGGAAAAACAGTCTGGTGTCTTCTTTATTGTAATATTTTTGTTCTTGACAATGTTTGAGAATTTTCCATACAAAAGACAATTATGTGGGAAACAAGGAATGTACCTCACTTTCCGATGTACAAGTACACTGTTATAGTAATATTTATAATCAGGGCTAAAAGATGACAACTAAGTTGCTTTACTTCATGTATACCACTCTAAAATCTCAAAGATGTTCCTGTAACATTTTAAATAATGGTATAAATGGCTGTTTTTCTGAACCCAGACTGTTTCTATGTGATTGGCTTCACAGTTTTAAGTCTCCAGCATTCCTTGTAAAAGTAACCATAAGGATCTTGAATGCAGTCTTAAGTACGAAAGGAAAATTATAATGAACCAAAATTCTTTGTCGGGACTTGCCTATAGGAGATAACATTTCAAGTATTGGAAATGAACATGTTTAGTGGCACAAACTATCTCAGCTTTCAGAATTGTTTCCTCCCTCAGGAAGGAAAGGGTGACAGGCTGATATGAGGGAACACTGACAACAACCTTCAAATTTTGACTGTCCCTTTGTGAAAAGCAAACAGCTGAATTTCTAAAGCTCAGCAATATTTTCCACTTTTAAATGTGTACTTGCAGAGCCTGGAATTTATACTATCTAATGGCCAGTCATTCTCTCTGCCCCAATTTTGAAACAATTTGTCGATACTAAAGTAATATGAAATTTTAATTTTTTAAAGATAAACATGTTTGAAGTTTTATGTTATTATCACTTCACTTACTTCTCCGTGACTGCCTAAAACATTTTAAAAAAAGAATTCAGCACAGAGGTTACAAGTCAAGCCTGTGCCTACCATGTACCAGCATGAAGGAATTATTTCTGACTATTTTCAGATCTTTCTTACATGCAAGTTACAATGAAGTAGGGAATTATGGACTGTCATTAAATTTGTGCATTTAAAGACAATCACTCACATGAAGCACATTGGAAAGGTATGAATCATCTGTCTAGTTAATAACAAATAAGACAGAGAAGCTATCACCATGAATTCATCAATTTGTTCATAGTATTAACTGCTATAGCTCATATTACCGTAATGTCAACAGTACATTGTGCAGACAGCATAGAATGCTAAGTAGCAGGGAATGTTCACATGCTTCTGTCAGTAAACTGGGAGGGAGTGAGGAGTGTTAAATACCTATGAGCAATTCAAATAATCACTCTTTTACATTCTATTAATGAAGAGTACACATCACCAAGCTCTCTTAAACTGCCAGTCATTAGTGTTACTGAAAGAGTTAAAAATTGGAATTGTGTACATATGAACTAACAGCAAAGGACATGGAAGACCAGTTGAACGGAATGGACAGCGTCTTGAAAGGAGGATATAAGATGAACATCAACAAAAGCAAAACGAGGATCATGGAATGTAGTCGAATTAATTCAGGTGATGCTGCGGGAATTAGATTAGGAAATGAGACACTTAAAGTAGTAAAGGAGTTTTGCTATTTAGGGAGCAAACTAACTGATGATGGTCGAAGTAGAGAGGATACAAAATGTAGACCGGCAATGGCCATGAGAGTGTTTCTGAAGAACTGAAATTTGTTAACATGAGTATAGATTTAAGTGTCAAGAAGTCGTTTCTGAAAGTATTTGTATGGAGTGTAGCCATGTATGGAAGTTAAACGTGGCCGATAAATAGTTTGGACAAGAAGAGAACGGAAGCTTTCGAAATGTGGTGCTACAGAAGAATGCTGAAAATTGGATGGGTGAATCACATAACTAATGACGAGGTATTGAATAGAATAGGGGAGAAGAGGAGTTTATGGCACAACTTGACTAGAAGAAGGGACTGGTTGGTAGGGCATGTTCTGAGGCATCGAGGGATCACAAATTTAGCATTGGAGGACAGCATGGGTGGTAAAAATTGTAGAGGGAGACCAAGAGATGAATACACTAAGCAGATTCAGAAGGTTGTAGGTTGCAGTAAGTACTGGGAGATGAAGAAGCTTGCACAGGATAAAGTAGCACGGAGAGCTGCATCAAAGCAGTCTCAGGACTGAAGACCACAACAACAACAACACAAATTAACATTACATACACAAATATTGATGGAGTGCCAGCATCTGAAAGAAGTGACTAGGATAGACATACTTGAGAAGGACAAATTAGCATGTTCCACCCTTATGGTTCTTTTTTGTTTTATGGACTAGACAACATTTGTCAGTTTGTAGTTTTATAGGTGAAGAAGTAGTCTAAACAGAAAATAGTAAATAATGATATCATGATAATGTACTATTTTACATCATATACTGACAAAAATACTGTGGAAGAATCAACTATGTGGTGCAGATTACATGGCTACAATATTTCTATACAGAAGGGTTTTCAGGCAGGTGGGTTCTGAAGAAGAGTGTCTGGAGCCCTTACCACATATCAATTGTTTTTAATGTTAAGGCATTTAATAAATTTAAGTTCAGAATGCACAATTTACTTCATCGCTGTTGTATCCACAGTTATTTGTGCCATCACACTCCCAGGTCTTGGGAATGCAGTGGTGGTGGTTGGAGCACAGGTAATCTTTGCCACAATCCAAGTGTAAATGAAATTGGAAAACAAAATGAAAACAAACTTAGCAGCATTATATTTTCAGATTAGTCACAGGCTAATAGAAAGCCAACTTCTTTGTCTACAACTTGTGCAGTTTGTAAGCAAGGAGAATACAAGATACTGAATACAATTAACATGCTCCTCCCCCCCCCCTTTTCCTCTCTGTGATTACCTCTGCACAAACTGGTACAACACTTATAGGTGTCCCATCTCTTCTTGCCCTGACACCTTCCTCTCCATCTTTGCCTCCCCTTCACTTATTACAGGTCAGTCTGAAGAGCCCTTTTTTTGATCTACTCAACTTATTGCTCTCCCCCATGACTGACTAAGGAAATATTTGTTCTGAATACCAGCCAGTGTGTGTACCCACAGCACTAGACTTGCCTCCTGAAATTAAACACTGGAATCTTCCTCTGGTATAATTACTAGAGGTGATGGTCAGCCAATTATCTCCACCTCTATTACTTACTGTATTTGTAACACTTCTTTATAGAAGTACATGAAAATTTTGAGAATAACTTGAGTTATTGGATATGTTAATATCGTAAACAGAAGACACACAATATAGAAAATACTCAGGGGGCTGGGGTCTATGAGTAAGAATATCAATATTTTAAGAGGCTTATGCCATGGCTGATATAATTGCCAGTACACACTATTTCTCGCTTTGGAGTAAGTTTACCAATTAAGTAATATTAAGTACACAGAATCAACACATTTTTGTCTTCAGTGCAAAAGTGAGTCTTTAGCAGAAATAATTTTGGAAAGTTTAAGAAAACTAAGACCAAGTTTTTACTATCACCATTCTGACAGCATTACATGAGCCACAAAATTATATGATAGTGACAAGGCACATACTGAAGACAATTCAAGTACTTTTCACATACATGTTACAAATCTTAGAGCATTAGACAACTTCAGTTTCATGTCATTTGGGTAAGATAGTGACACGCTCCAATACTAAATCCTATTATAGTTCTTAGCACAGTTTAGACTGCGTGAATCTTACATATTTTAAACCCTTATGTACCCATACTGGTAAAATACTGGGTGCTTTACACAAATGTGCATATAACCTTTGTGATTTCAGTTACATAGGAATTAGGCTGTGGCCTACGGCATGTTTATATGCTTAGTGCTGCATCTTTTAATGCTGGAGAAGTCCCCATAGGCTATTAAGACATTTTTGAAAAATTGTTCAAACTTGTTTGAGTTTGAAGATCTAACAATGCCTTCACAACCTCTGAGGATGTCTAGCATTAAGGGACTAAATATTAGGCACAGAAGCACTCCCATGTAATTTGTAGAACCAATTTCCTCAGATCAAAATTTAGACATTACAAAATAATAGACTAGACTGAGGGTCACTCAGAATTAGCTCCTATGTGCTTTGTAATTGGAAGTACAATAGTGCTAAGAGGTACACACATCCAAAGAAAATTAAAAATGAGGTGGGTTTTCTAGTTTCCCAAGAACATTGTCTCCAGAGGCCCACATTCAAGCCTCAATCTTAATTTTTTGTAAACATTAGAAGAACACAAGTGTGAATGCTTTAAGCTTTTTCATAGCATTATGTTCCATTCAATATTAGGGAAGTCTACTATAAGTCAATGGATGACCGGCTTCTCTGTTACTATGAAATCTTAGGCTTCTAGCTGAATGAATATAACATACGAAAAGTGAGCTGTGCATCAACACACAACTTTGAACACTGGATTCTAATGTTACTGAACAGTATAATCTGGATGTAATTTCTTGAGCTTTGTGTAATTTAACCACTTTGCAACCACTTTTGCTTTTTAAAATAAATCAATCATTTAGTTAAATGATGTTGCTAAGTTGCTAACAACAGTTTCATTTTTTGAATTAAATAACCACATCTGAAAATACTGTTTCCAAATCACATTCTTAACAGTAAAAACTGTCCATTCTTTTTACCATCCACCCAAAGAATCCACACAGCCAGGAACGTCAACCAAAGACTATCGATTCCTTCACACTACGTAGTACTTGGCTGAGCTTTACTATCTGAAAGTTCACAGCTTCGAAAACTATAAAGGAGAAAATTGCTGTCAGCACTGTAGCAAGCCTTACAATACAAGAAGTGAGTCAACTGAACCTACTAATAGCAGATGTTTACTCCATCCTGTGAATACTGAAAATTTTTATGTGTGTATTGTGTGGAATGTAGGCTGCGGTCTGTGGTTGTAGCCTAGTCTGCAGTGTAGCATGAGCTTAGGTTAAGTAGAAATGCATCAGTTTGGTTGAACAGGTAAAGGAGTATTCAAGGATTCATTAAATCCCAAACTTTAGTCAGTGACTTCCTAGATACCAAAACCTAATTCTGTATCAACTTCCTCAATTGGGCACTTACAGCTAATGCCAAAAATTCTCACCTTGCATGAAAATTGTGTAGTGACATTAGACTAAGTTGATTCATAGCCAAGTACAGTGTATAATGTATATTCCCAAGGAATTCACTGCTCTTTAAAAAATTTGTTAAAAGCTATGCCTATTGATTAGGGTGCACTAAGTAAAATGCATTTTTATTGTAATTTTGTAAAGACCTATTTTTACTTCTATACTTCCCAACAAAAGTGAGAAAGACTTGCAGGCTCTGTTGGATGGAATGAGCAGCAATGAGTGTACAATATGGACTAAGAGTACACAGAAAACAACAAAGTAATGAAGAGCAGCAGAAATGAAAATAGCAAGAAAAGTGCCAAAACTGGTGAAGTGGAGGAATTCTATGACCTTGAAAGCATAATAATCCATGCTGGACAAAGCAAGGATGATAAACAAACTATCACATGGAAAGAATCCTTGGCCAATGTCTATTTGCATTACACATTGGCCCTACCTTGAGGAAGATATCTTTATATGGATGAAACACAGCATTGTACAGAGGGAAATCCTGGGCTGTGGGAAAACCTGAAAAGTGAATCTATGTGTGAGACATGGTGCTATATAAAATTGCTGAAAATTATGTTGTCTGAAAAGACAGGTTCTCCAAGAATTGATGCACAACTGAATATGGAAAATACTGAGAAGTGACAGAATATTAAGAAATTGGTGAATAATTTCCATGGTACTTGAGGGAGCTATAGTGGGTGAAATATGTAGGGGAAGATGGCCAAATATATCCAGGTAATGAGGACTGAGTTCAAACCTTATTCTGACATATCACATGAAATGACATTTTATCAGGTTTCATCAAATCACAAAAGAGATGGAAAAATTAGTAATGTAGCTTTATATAAACTACCTGACAAACCTGTCATTGCCCTGGCATTAATTTTGCCAATTTTCTGTAAGCAAAACAAAAATGAGCTAGTGTAATATCCCAGACAGTCTGTAGTCTGGGTGCAGCTGTTTGCATGTTTACAATGTGTTTGTTTAATCATCTGTCACAATGCCTCTTCATAGTTCTATAACCAGCAACTTCTTTTGCCTACAACCATTTGTACTTCATTTGAAAGCTGTCAAAAGTTCTGCCAGGTGTCAGATTTCCTTAATTCTACTACTGCACAGGGGTCTTAGCAGTAAAGAATAAATGCATTGAAATTCTGCATGTTTCAGTGTTTCTTCATGCAGTTCATTTTATGATGCCTCTATGATATGTAGGTGGCTCTTACCTCCCACAGTGACTGTTGCCCAACAATAAGGGATATGCTTATCAAGTTTCACTGAAATTTGTCTTGTGATTTAGGTTGACATGTTTCAAAGGGGGCTGGAATTTCATGTAAGGACCAAGAAAATTGAATAATTAAATAAATAGAATTTAGATGAAGATGTCACTACTAGCATGCCTGTGCATCCAACCTGCTTTGTGCAAACATCTAGTTTTGTTCTAGCACCAGTGCAGTATGTTTAAAAATTAACGCTCAATGACAGGTAAAAGTGCTAATTGAGGTTTCTTTGCAGAGGCTTTTGTCTGGTTTTTTTAATTTTTTTTTTTATTTATTTATAATATACATATGTATCCACAGATTGCTAGTCTTGTAAGTTACACAGCAGAACCACTCAAGTAGCAGATGAGGTACTGATGGAAGTGAAGCTGTGAGTACAAGTGTTGAGTCACACTCGGGTAGCTCAAGTTCTCAAATGACACCTGGTCTCTCACATAGTTAATCTGCTAGGAAGTTTCAGCTAATTAGATGTTAGTTAACACAAGTGTAGTGGATATTGCTGCTTATTAAGATTTGTGAGCAGAGGGAACTACAACTGGTCTCTTTACTAATGCCCTAGAACAGGGCTTCACAACATACGTGCTCGCGGAGCAAGCTGTGAGCAGCAAGGCGCGAGCACGGAGCAGCGTGAGCACGCTACCCCCACTACCGGACCAGAGCGGAGAGTGCGGAAAGTCACGTGGGGCACACAACAGCTGCCGCCAGTCAATGTAAATCCGCGGCCACCTGCAGGGATATCACTCACGAATTATTACTGCGACAAATGAAACAAATAAAGGAGAATGTACACGTGCCACATAATTTTATTAGCTTAGTGTATGCCTCTACATTCGCATTAATTTGTGAAATGTTGCACAATAAAAGGTGTCACTGAAGTGTGGGATTCTCGGGTACCTTGTACTTTTTGCCCTTTACAATTGCGTCTATGTTCGGAGTAATTGTTCTTGTGCATTTTAGGCGCAGCGTGCAGTTTAAATTTCGATCAGACAATGCGTTTCTCAGGCGCGTCTTGTTACATTTCATTGCAGAGAACAGTTGTTCACAAACATACGTGGAACCGATCATTGATATTATTGTAGCCGCCAGTTTGTGCAAACGAGGAAATCTATCCTGAGAGAAGTGTCTGTAGAATTCCAAAATGTTTTTTTCTTGTTCTGAAATTTGTCTCTGTATTCTCTGTCACACTGCAGGTCAATAATTTCTTGCTGCAGCTCAGGACGAATCTCGTAAATATTCGCTGAATATGGAGAGAACAGATCAAAATCACTGCCTAGTGCTGTCAGATCTTGAAAGCGCTGATCAACTAAACTATGTGAATAACGTTCACAGTCTTTGTGAACATCTTGCATGGATGATAATTTAGGAAAATGAGCTAGGTTTCCTGTTTCCAGCTGACTCACCCAAAGTGTCAATTTCATTTAAAAGCTCGTATACGATCTATGAAATGAGTAATTAGCAGATCTTTACCTTGTAGTAAAATGTTCAAAGCATTCAGATGGCTAGTTAAATCTGCTAAGAACGCGAGATCACATTCAAACGTGTGCGCGCATTTCCCCTCCCTCCCCTCCCTCCCTACTCCGCGACCTTGCACCTGCTCGCGAGCACGTGCCTGAGCAGACGCGAGTACTCGTGCTCAAAACCGGCCAGTTGTTAAGCCCTGCCCTAGAAGCTACTGACATGTTTAAAAATTAAATTTGTTACCTTTTTAAAGCAGCCCAAAACATCATTGCTATTCTGGCAGTCCTATAGGCCATCACATACCCAGCTATCTGGAATGCAGGTTTCATCACCACACGCAAAATCCTCATCTTTGCAGACCCTTTACACCTCAGGTACCTGGATGTAAAATGTTAATTACTAAATTCTGTAGACTGCATTTAAATTCCTCAACATGTAGAATTACAGATATCCATCCCTTCCTAAAACTGAAGTAGCATGTTTTTCATTCTTCAAAATTGCCAAGTGACAACAGTTAATTACTTCAGTATTTCCTTATTACACATTGTAACCCACTTGCCTTTCTAAATACAGATCAGATCACTCTTTTTTGATTTAACATCTAAGCAGTGGTCACTATGTTTATATGAACAATGAAATCTTAAAAATTTTCAAATGTTTGCATACAAGCATACATAACCACAAAACTGTACTTTCAAACTGTAGGCCTGGAGCTTAACTAATAACAGACTGGTGGAGTGAAAAATCTGAGCACAAGGTACTAAAATTAAAAGCAGCAAAATAAAAATCCCAGAACACAAATTACTGTATGAGTAAGAATTATGGAAACATCCTCAAGTTACCTTTGGTACTGAGAAGGAAATTGTCTAAGTCAATCGTAAGCAGGAAAAATTAAAAAATGGCTTTGAACACTGTGTGACTTAACATTTGAGGTCATCAGTCCTCCAGACTTAGAACTACTTAAACCTAACTAACCTAAGGACATAACACACACCCATGCCAAAGGCAGGATTTGAGCCTGCGACCGTAGCGGCAGTGCGGTTTCAGACTTAAGTGCCTAGAACCACTTGGCCACAGCAGCCGGCAGAAAAATTAACATTCATTCCCTAAAGGAGCAGTATCAGGGCAAGTCATTTCTCTATGTCCAGTTTCTACCATTTCAGAACTAAGCAGCAAAGTGATCATGTGAAGTTGACCTTCTGATTACACACTGGCTTCCAAGAAGGGACTGCAGGACTACTGTTTGTACTCTTCAGCCTTTTAGAGCCTTAAAGTCACTGTGAAGTTCATTAGCTTATCTGATAGGAAAGAATTTACCTTAGGTGCATTAAAGTCCTTTTCATCTGGCCAGCCTCCACAATCTTTGTTCCCCATCACATTTGAATTTGGTATGAATACTTCTATCATGTCGACACTTCCAGTACAATGGAGCCTCACAATTTGTGTTACATGGAAAGTAACTATCAAATTATTGCAATCTTAGAAACATTAAAAAATTTATTGAGCAGTTCTTTACGCTTACCTCTGTTTAACTAAAAACGGGTTTTGACATTCAAAAAGTACAACATGACAAAGTTTACCTGAACTATTTATAACAATTTTACATGACTGACTTTTTAAACTATGAATTTATGTCTATAGCAATCACAGGTCAGTCTGTAAAATCAAACAGTGGTTTGGACTTTCTAGTGTATTGTATGTACATGCAGTACTACATTTTATACTTTCAGTGCACATATCTTTTTCAGATTTGAAAATTTGTTATTTGTGATACCGCCAAGAAAAATCTAAATTCGAAACTACTGATGTCATGAACCTGAAATTTAAGTTATTGGAAAGAGCTTGGTTTAAGCATTTGTTTGTTAACAATATTACACTTGCTTTATTTATTGAAGCCCACAGTCATTTCTGAAAGTCTAACCACTGCTTTTGCTAAAGTTTTCAAATCTTTTCAGACACTGGTTTAAATTTCAAACTGAGGAAGGGGTCTTGACAAAATTAAGTACATTACAAAAGATTTTAGCACAACTGAAATCAGTATTTCTCTTCAGAAACGAAGTTGAGCTATTGTGCTTACTACAGACTGAATTAGCTCAAAGGATTTATTCCAAAAGCTAATGACTTTTTCTTGTGTGCCTGTTGACAAGTATGCTTCTGTTACTCAGTACTCTCTTTTACTCCTATACTATTGATAAACCTGATAAGATATTTAAGTAACAAAAATTACCTGAAACTGGAGGAATTTCTTTAATGATCACTATACAAAAATAAAGTGTGCAGAAATAGGGACTACAGGAACAAATGTGCAAAAGTTACCAGACAAAAATTTCTGCTCCCTGATGCCAAGTATGAATGGGTAAATGTACTGGGCTGTAGCATGGCTCTTTGTAATTAGTGTTACGAACCTTGTTTTTTTAAATATTTAACATGACATCTGTCATGTGCACTTTCTGTTTGAAGTACTCATCACACTACAGGTGGCGTTGGGGAGCAGCAACCAGTTACACCAGAGCAAGTGTACCACAGACACTTCATCGCCAATCACAGCTCCAAGAAATGTCACAGGAAAGATTCTGTGAATCCAAAATAAAAATAAAAAATTGACAAGAATACCAAGTGTGGATGTATATTTTAGGCAGTCCTTGACAGATCTGATGACAGAATCTCATGATGTGAAATCAAGTCAGAGGATGAAGTAGATGCAGTAGTTTACTGAGTTAAGTGGATTGTGTAAACTCGGGTGGTGTATTACTGCATGATCAGTTGGCTGACAATACAATATAATGCAGTAACAACAATACAAATTTATGTGACACACCTGCCATTTTACAGTTTCTGATAAGTGATAAAAAATACAATCTGCACAAAGCAATCGCTTTCTACTTGAAATTTTATGACATTCCTTCAGATTTTTGGAGGAGATCATGATTATTATGTTCATGTTCTAAGTAGAGACCTTTTCAATAGACGGCCTGGGCTTAATATTTCTTGGGACTCAAGGAGCTCACCTATGGCTTCAGGGAATACTCAAGAAAAAATAAATCGAGACAATTGGACTTTAATTCTGACTTTTGAGACAATTTTTTTCAAAAAGCTAGGCTGCTCCCACAAACCAAATTGGCACTGTTGGTTAAGGCTATTTTACTTTATCTAGCTTTAGTGACGTTTCAGTCAGTCAGGACGTATGGTGGTATGAAATGGTCTGCATACTTCATTTACCATTCAAGGAGTATGCTTACCCGCAGCCTGACAAAACAATGCAGTGAATTCAGTACAAGAGCATAAGATGAGTTACTAAATCTGAACAAGAAATTTTTTCTGATCTACATAGTTCAAAAAGCACGCCAATAACAGTTAAATTTTTGTAGCTTGTTAGGTCCTATGATTGTTTATTACTGGCTATAGTTTCAACCGTGACTTTTAGTCAAATTTGAAAAACTTTTTGAAGATGTTGGCATTTTTTTATATTTTGAACTAGTATGGTCAAAAGCTGTTAGAAGTTGCAGACTTAACTGCATTGGCATTGTCAAATATTACAACAAATATTTATTATTACTTTCCAAAATAACTGAAGTTTATGTACACCAACCCTTACTTACTAACTACACTAACTACAGACATCAGAAAAAGTTTTGCATCACCTTGGATGCAAGAGTTCTGGAACCTGTACAGAAAATTGGAATAGAGATCAACATAAACATCATTTCCGCCCTTTTTATTGCTCATGAAAACCACACATTGCATGTTGCACCACCATACAGCAAGATCTTCAGAGGTGGTGGTCCAAATTGCAGTACACACCGGTATCTCTAATACCCAGTAGCACGTCCTCTTACATTAATGCATGCCTATACTCGTCATGGCATACTATCCACAAGTTCAACAAGGCGCAGTTGGTACAGATTGTTCCACTCCTCAATGGTGATTTGGCACAGATCGCTCAGAGTGGTTGGTGGTTCATGTTGTCCATAAACAGCCCTTTTCAATCTATCTGAGGCATGTTCGATAGGGTTCATGTCTCGAGAATGTGACAACTCTAGGCAAGAAATGTCATTATCCTGAAGAAAGTCATTCACAAGATGAGCATCATGGGGGCACGAATTGTTGTCCTTGAAGACAAATGCCTTGCCAATATGCTGCCAATATGGTTGACCTATTGGATGAGATCCAAGTATAGTACAACCATTAAAGCACCTTCCATGACTACCAGAGGTGTATGTCTGACCCACATAATGCCACCCCGGAACAGCAGGGAACCTCCACGTCACTGCACTCACTGGACAATGTGTCTATGGTGTTCAGCCTGGCCAGGTTGCCTCCAAACACGTCTCCAACGATTGTCTGGTTGAAGGCATATGCAATACTCATTGGTGAAGAGAACATGATGCCAATCCTGAGAGATCCATTCGGCATACTGTTGAGATCATCAATACTGTGTTGCATGGTGTCATGGTTGCAAAGATGGACCTCACCATTGACGTCGGGAGTGAAGTTGCGCATCATGCAGCCTATTGTGCACAGTTTGAGTTGTATCACGTCACCCTGTGGCTGCACAAAAAGCATTATTCAACATGGTGGCATTGCTATCAGGGTTCCTCTGAGTCATAATTCATAGGTAGCTGTCACCCACAACAGTAGTAGCCCTTGGGTGGCCTGAGCGAGGAATGTCATCAACAGTTCCTGTCTCTCTGTATCTCATTCATGTCTGAGCAACATCACTTTGGTTTTCTTCGAGACACCTGGACACTTCCCTTATTGAGAGCCCTTGCTGGCACTAAGTAACAATGTGGATGCGATCGAACCATGGTATTGACCGGCTAGGCATGGCTGAACTACGAACAACACGAGCCGTGTACCTCCTTCCTGGTGGAATGACTGGAACTGATTGGCTGTTGGACACCCTTTGTTTAATAGCTGCTGCTCATGCATGGTTGTTTACATTTTTCGGCAGGTTTTAATGACATCTCGGAACAATCAATATCTACAGTCAGTGTCTATCTTCAGGAGTTCAGGGAACTGGGGTGATGCAAAACTTTTTTGGTGTGTGTAATATGACTCACTTTATGAAGACACATTTCTTTCCCAAATGGGGCATATTCCTGTTGAGTGAATGCAAAACTGAACATACAGAAACTGCACGTGAAACTGCTGCTGATGAACAAAGGCTCTGCACTGCTGCTACAGTCGCAGGTTCGAATCCTGCCTCGGGCATGGATGTGTGTGATGTCCTTAGGTTAGTTAGGGGACTGATGACCTCAGATTTTAAGTCTCATAATGCTTACAGCCTTTTGAACCAATTTTGATGTACAAAGCAGCTGCTAGATGCTAAGTAAAATTATGAAATGAATAGCCTCATGAAGTGCACCAAATAATAATAGCTAACATGAGTGCAATTTTGAACTATTTGGCATTAGTGTTCACAAAAATGTATTACTGTAAACCTAATATCCAGTTGAGCTCATAGTGTACTGGTACTTCCTCATTATCAGAAAGCAGATTAGTTATGATTACACATTTGCTGTGTGTTACACATTTTAAATGATGGTTGTTGGTCATGTTCACAGGGATGAAACTGAGGTTGTTCAATTTAGTGACATTCTTACAAATTTTATGGCACATGCAACGCTATCTTACAGGTTTCCAACCACAATGTAATAGACATCTGTCACTTAAGTAACAGATCATTTGAATGGGGCAGTCTTCCTGAATTGTTGGAAACACAGCAATTTCTATTTTCAAAGGTGCGTGAGAAGAATAATGACTATCAGTTCACGGCAAAAAAACTTATATTTTTAGATGTATTGGAAAAATGATACTGAAAAACGAAACAGCATGTATATTTAATCCTAACTGCAGTTACTGATATAATACACCAAAGAACGTTCCTAAAGAAGCTTTAATTTGATGGTATTACTGTGTCAAATGAGTAGACTCCCTAATTGTCTCAGTATTTTTTAAGAACAATCCATCTGCTGCACGTTATAACAGAGTTCAGTAGTGCTACCTTCGATTCATGTCTTTCTTGTTGCTGTGCATATTTATACACAAACCAACTTCCTAGTATGGTTAATTAACTGCACTTTCAACAAGCAAATAGTGTCCGTCATGTCAATTAACGATTAAGTTATAAACTTAGTCTTCAGCGACGAAAATGCTGTACTGCAGATGCAAAAACTATATCCCACTCGTCCTCACTGTATTGCAGTTCAACATACCTAATTTTTTAAACAGTCTCCTCTATAAGAGTGTTTTATCCCTGCTTCAATGCTCTAGGTGACAATAGAGCCCTAGGAGTTTTGTGGAAGACTAAGAACTGGCATTAATTTTTAAAATTAAAACTGCCATTTAATACAATTGTTAGTGTTGTGTACATAGTTCCACGTAGTCGGCACATACACAACTTTCCCAGTAGATGGTTCAAATGGCTCTGAGCACTATGGGACTTAACATCTATGGTCATCAGTCCCCTAGAACTTAGAACTACTTAAACCTAACTAACCTAAGGACAGCACACAACACCCAGCCATCACGAGGCAGAGAAAATCCCTGACCCCGCCGGGAATCGAACCCGGGAACCCGGGCGTGGGAAGCGAGAACGCTACCGCACGACCACGAGATGCGGGCTTTCCCAGTAGAGCGCGCCCCGCTAAGCACAACAGCGCAGGCGCAGCGCTCGTCCGTCTCCGCACTACGAGATGGCGCTGTCTTAGAGACGGACCAAATTCTGCTTCCACCGATCCACGTATTAATATGTCACGCAGCCAATGAGATTACTGCTAACGTAGAACCTTTTCTCCTCGCGGATCACACTCGCACAGTGATACCTGAACGCGCAAGGTATTATAACGAGTGTACAGACCTCCGATTAGTCAGTCTGCATTTGTCTGCACCAGTCTGCGTTTGTCTGCACCAGTCTGTATCAGTCTGCATTTGCCTGCACCAGTTTGCATTAGTCTGTACCAGTCTATAGTTAAGTTTCAGTCTGCACCTAATAATATTATCATATTCCTGTACATAGCCATGAAGCGAAATGTATAGACACTTTGTCCAGTATCCGAGATATGTGAGAATAAGATTAATGTACCAAGACCAAAGGAACTTCAGATTGTCCATTGTAAACAGCATCCAGAATCAAGTTACGTAATTTCTATGCTTTTTATTATTTTAATAAATGTGTGTGAAGATTAATCAAGTTCTGTTTAAAGTTGGTCACCGTCAATCTGCTACTCTAAGCCGTCAGGTGGCATTTCTATCGTCTGACCTAACGGCAGAAGATAAACACGCCACGATAAGACCACGAGACATATTGCTGACACTCGCCTACTTCGTGTGTGTACCGAAGGTCTTACAGTACGCACACCACAGTTAGTATCGCTATCCATGTAGAAGAGCATTGTCATCTGTATCGAACCAGCATGTTCATAATTACATTTTAGAAATTTAAATCTCAAATATCTTTCGTTGCATTTTTATAAAAATAGAAGACAGAAGAAAACTGACAAACGGGAACTGCCATGTGATTAACCTTTGGGTTCGTAAATGGCAACTCCGCTATTTTATAAAGTAGTCATATAAACAGTGGCCCCTTCCTTTTGACTTTTTGTAAAAATTGACCAGTTTCTTTACATAGCTAACATATCGTCACATTTTTATTAAATTAACAGTAACAAATGCTGTGGCGATATCAGCCAGCCAATCGCAGCAGTGTCATCCGATTGCGCATTTGAACGCATGTAGTGCTAACTTACAAACTTCATTGCGCGTGTACTTTTCACTACTGCACCAGACAAAATCTTGACTTCTTACGTAAGCAGAGGTGGGAGGCTGACCGTGAAAGGGAGTGTGGAGGGAGGGGGAGAGGCATGGAATATTTCCTTTGATTTTGGAAGATGAAAGGTGACCTGTTAGGTAGTTAGTTGCAACAGGCAGAAGACATGCTCTGTTGGTGTCACATTTTAGCAATTTTGATTGAGATAAATTCACGCTGCAGTGCTGTTCTTCGGCACACCGGTCTAGAAGTGTGCACAGAATCACCTAAGTGAAAAATCGGTGCAGTATACACGTTTATGTATACATAAAAGCTGACTTCGGAATTTTCGTTTGTGTGAGACCGAGTGTACGACTTAACCCTGATACAGCTTTTGTCCTGGAAGGATTTTTACAGTGGCGCTTAAAACTGCTTATAGCACTTTGTTATTCTGATTGGCAACAGATGGGATTAGTATACATTTCATCCAATAGATCCTCTCCATTGTTTAAGACATAATTTAGCTTCCATTTCGAGTCATGCTTATTCTGTGTGCATGTGAAAACTTGGTGTGCTGAAAATGGATTATCTGCCCGAACTTCTCGTCAACAGGTAAGTGTAGCGTCTATGTGTGTACACACATCAAAAAAAAGTTGTGAATCACCTCATTTCCCAGAACTTCTGAAGATATACGTTGACTGTGGATATTGTATCACAGACACAGTCCCTTTGACTGCTCAGAGATGTCACTAAACCCGCCCAAAGATGTAAACAACCATTCATGAGCAGCATCTATTAAACGGAGGGGGTCCGACAGCCAATCAGTTCTAGTCATTCCACCAGGAAGGAGGTACACGGCTCGTGTTGTCTGTAGTTCAACCATGCCTAGACAGTCAATACCGCGGTTGTTACCTTGTGCCAGGAAGGGCTCTCGGCAAAGGAAGTGTCCAGGCGTCTCTGAGTGAACCAAAGCGATGTTGTTTGGACATGGAGCAGATACAGAGAGACAGGAACTGCCGATGACATGCCTCGCTCAGGCTGATCAAGGGCTGCTACTGCAGTGTATGCCCGCTACCAACGGGTTATGTCTCGGAGGAACCCTGACAGCATCATTGGCATGTTGAATAATGCTTTTCATGCAGCCACAAGACGCCATATTATGACTCAAACTGTGTGCAACAGATTGCATGATGCGCAACTTCACGCCTGACGTCCATGGCGAGGACCATCTTTGCAATCACGACACCGTGCAGCGCGGTACAGACGGGCCAAACAACATGCCGATTGGCATCACGAGAAACCGATGAGTGTCGCATGTGCCACCAAGCAGACAATCGTCGGAGGTGTGTTTGGAGACAGCCCGGTCAGGTTGAACCCCTTAGACACACTGTCCAGCGAGTGCAGCAAGGTGGAGGATCCATGCTCTTTTGAGATGGCTTTATGTCGGGCTGGCATATGCTGCTGGTGGTCATGGAAGGCACCATGACGGTTGTATAATATGTAATGCCATCCTCTGTCTGATATGGTTACCGGCAGCATATTGGCGAGGCATTCGTCTTCATGCACGACAATTCGTGCATCCATCGTGCACGTCTTGTGAATGACTAGAGTGGCCAGCATGTTCTCCAGACATTAACCCTATCGAACATGCATGGGATAGACTGGAAAGGGCTGTTTATGGACGTCGTTATCCACCAACCACTCTCAAGGATCTACGCCGAACCGCCATTGAGGAGTGGGACAATCTGGATCAACAGTGCCTTGGTGAACTTGTGGATAGTATGCCATGAGGAATACAGGCATGCGTCAATGCAAGAGGACGTGCTACTGGGTATTAGAGGTACCGGTGTGTACGGCAATCAGAACTACCACCTCTGAAGGTCTCGCTGTATGGTGGTACAACATGCAACGTGTGGTTTTCATGAACGATAAAAAGGGCGGAAATGATGTTTATGTTGATCTCTATTCCCATTTTCTGTACAGTTTCCGGAACTTCCGGGACCGAGGTGAAGAAAAATGTTTTTTGATGTGTGTATTTATTAGAGATTTAACTATTCACATTTTATCTCAGAATGTCATATTAGCATACTAAAGGGTAATATAGATATTTCTTTGCCAAATATTACCACCATGACCGTCTATTTAAGCACATCCTTCTAGAAGGAAATTAGCTTATTGCACACAAAAATCAGGCACAATGTTTTCTGAGATTCTCATTTTGCTGCAACGTAATTACATGTGCTTATACAAAATTTTAGCAACAAAGGTTGTGGTTTTAATCACTGAAATGTATAAAATATGCTCTTAAACATGTTTAACATCACAATGGGTTTTTAAATTTTCGTTGTTTCTTATATCAGAAATGAGAACGCAGGTTTATATTACTGTTTCATACATTCTCATATAAAAATCTTATTTACAAAATTTTTTTTTTATAACCTACAGCTTTGAATAGGATTGCTCTTATTTAGTTATATGAAAATAAAATCCAGCAGTTAGAGTAAATACTAATGAAAGTATCGGCAATGTAAGAAAAAAATTACATTTCCCGAACAGTTATTTGCAGAGAACAAGTGAGATTATATGAACTTCCAGAGAGTACTGATGATGGCATTCCTGAAAATGGTTTGGATGGTTTAGAAGATTATGGTGATGGAGAAGCACCAAATATTGATAATGTTGCAGCAAGTCTGTTGAAAGCTCCAGCTGCAATTTGCAGTAAGGCTATGTCTAAAAACATAGAAATTCCAATTCCATCTATCTTTACCTATGATGCAGATACTGCCCTTCCAACAAGTAGAGATTCTCTGCTTTCCACATCCACTACTTCAGTATCCGATGAAACACCAAAAAAATCCACTTCACTAAAGCGAAAAAATTCAACTAACCAGTCTCGTACGTACAACTGGGTAAAACAGACACTTTCACCTACAACCAAAGTCTGGCCACAAATGAGTACTGCAAATATTCCTTGAAGTTGAACTATTTTTTGAGAATGATGTTATTTATATGCATGATGGTGAAATACACCAACCAACATGCAGCGAAGAGGAACCAACTTGGAGATTGCTCTGATGAGGAAATGAAATGTTTTTCAGCTATTTTGCTTGCTAGTGGTTACGTCGTTCTGACAAGGAAAGACATGTCAACAGATGTACACAAGATTTTAGTTTCTAATGCAATATCCAGGGACCATTTTCTAAGGTTCGCCCCCTTATAAGAATGATAACTGTAAAATGCAGAGAGCATACGCCTCATATGCAAAATCATTCAGTCGACGAAAACATGGTGCCTTATTTTGGGCGACATGGGGCAAAACAGTTTATTCGAGGCAAACCTATAAAATATGGGTTTAAGTTCTGGTTTGGGGGGGGTCCAGTAATGGATATCTGACATGGCTTGAACCATACCAAGCAACTGGCACACTGCCAATAAAATGTGTCCACAACGATTTTGGTTACAGAGTAGTCATAGCTTATGTCGACTAGCTGGAAGAAATTCCATATAGACTGTATTTTGAGAATTTATTTACTGCATTTCACTTTCTGTTTGAATTTCATCTACGAAATACCAAAACCACAGGTAGCTAATATAAGAACCAACAAAATTGGCAAAGATTGTCAGTTATAAAAGGGAGACGATTTGAAAAAGAATCCTAGAAGGACATTTGACTTCAGATCAGACAGTTCAGCTAATATATTAGTGGCTTCATGGAATGACAACAGTGTGGTGGCAATAGCGACGTACTTTAACACTATATATCCAACTCATTCAGTAATGCAATATTAACGTCCGGAGGAGAGAGATAGTAATTCAACAATGAAGAGTCATTTATCACTAAAATATTTCACTCTACAGAGTATCTATCAGGGACAAGAAATGGTACTTCCCCATAATTGCATATTTTGTTGATGGAGCTGAGGACACTGCATGGCGGCTCTACAGGGAGGATGGTGGTAAATTAGATGACATGGCGTTTTGGCGAAGAATCGTCACTGCAATTCTGGAATCAAACTGCCGTGTTGCTACGCCGAGAGGAAGACCATGTAAAACGGCAAAAACTGTTTCTACGAGGGTATTTCGGAAAGTAAAGATACACTGTACGCCAGAGGAACAGAAGAGTTTTGGCGAGCAAGTTGGCAACACTGGTGTTAACCTTGAACCGTTAGCTTTCTCCTCGCGGTCGTTCGGAAGTTGAACGTTGCTTCTGGTTGGAGGAGGTCGTGTTTAAAATGGCTGCGCCGATTCAGAATCCCGCCAAATGCGAAGTGCGCTCCATCAAACGTTTTCTTCATGAAAAAGGTCAGCGACCAGCGGATATTCACAAAGAAATTGTTTATGTTTATGGGAACATTATGAATCGACAAAATGTAACGAAATGGTGTCGTCATTTCTCTGAAGGTAGGATCGATGTTCATGACGAACAAAGAACAGGTCGGCCATCTGTGATCTCTGATGCCCTTCTTCGGAGAATGGAGGAAGGAATTCGTGAGAATAGACGTCTCAGATTGAAAGAATTGCTTCACATCATACCGGACATGTCAATGACAACTCTTTATTGTGACCGTCGAGTTAGGGTACAGGAAATTGTGTGTGCACTGGGTTCCAAAACTGTTAACGGAAGAACACAAAAAGAAAAGGATGGGGTTTGCACTCGACTTCCTCACACACTATGCTGAAGCAGGCGATGATTTCCTTGATCACATTGTGACAGGTGACGAGTCCTGGGTTTATCATCATACACCTGAATCCAAGCAACAATCAATGCAATGGCGCCATTCGAATTCACCAAAAGGCAAGAAATGCAAAACGTCGATTTCAGCGAAGAAAATCGTGGCTTCTGTTTTTTGGGACAGACAAGGCATTCTTCTGTTGGAATTTATGCCTCCTGGAACGACAATTAATGCTGCTGCTTATTGCCAGACTCTGAAACGCCTTTGAAGGGCAATTCAAAACAAACGCAGGGGAATGCTGACAAGTGGAGTCCGCTTGCTGCATGACAACGCTCGGCCTCACACAGCGCTCGTAACCAAAGCACTACTCAAACAATTCAAATGGGATGTACTGGACCATCCGCCATACTGCCCGGACTTTGCGCCCACCGACTTCCATGTCTTCCGCTACCTGGTCTCATCTTGGTGGAAAATCATTCCACGATGATGAAGAGATCAAAGATGACGTTGAAATGTGGTTCCGACAACAGATGGCAACCTTCTATGACTGTGGGATACAAAAGCTGTGCACTGACGTAACAAATGTTTGGAAAACGGGGGTGATTATGTCGAAAAATAACAAATAATCCAGTTAATAAGATGTAACTGACGTTTTCTAAATAAATTTTCTATTTAAGGACTGCGAGCCATTTTATCTTTACTTTTCGAAATGCCCTCGTAGATATGACAAGCTGGAACATGCAGGAAAGGAGAAAACTTCACTGTCGCAGTGTCAAAAAAAATCTACAACAGAGTGCATTAAATGTAGTGCACCACTTCATGTATCACGTTTCATACTGCTCCACACAAAATAGTAAGGCAGTTTCGTTTGAATGCTTACATAGCGACATTGTACTAAGTGAATGTATATTCAGCTAAAGTCCTTCAAGAAGGATGGGCCATTTTTCAAAATCCATGCAAATAAAAATTGTTAAAGTGTTATGTCCGTGTAAGTTTCATTATAGTTAGGCGATTAAAGTTTTTATTAAAGTGCAAGCAAAAAATAATTCAGCCTCATCTGGGTCAAAGTGATAGATTCACATATTTTTTGTTTCCGTCGCTTCTGCGTAATTCATTGATTGTATCAATACCTGTTTGTATTGTGATAATTTGCGAAATTTGGAACAGTTGCGAGTGCCGCGATAACCTCTACTGTTATCTTTAATTGTAGACTTGAACTGCAAAACGATTTAGAAAAGATATATGAATGGTGCGAGAATTGGCTGTTGACCCTAAATAGCGAAAACTGTGACGTCATCCACATGAGTGCTAAAAGGAACTCGTTAAACTTCGGTTACACGATAAATCAGTGTAATCTAAAAGCCATAAATTCAACTAAGTACCTAGGTATTACAATTACGAAAAACTTAAATTGGAAGGAACACGTAGAATATCTTGTGGGGAAGGTTAACCAAAGACTGCGTTTTATTGGCAGGACACTCAGAAAATGTAACAGATCTGCTAAGGAGACTGCTTACACTACGCTTGTCCGTCCTCTTTTAGAATACTGCTGCATCGTGTGGGATCCTTACCATACAGGACTGACGGAATACATCGAAAAAGTAGAAAGGCAGCACGTTTTGTATGGGAGAGAGTGTCACAGAAATGATACAGGCTTTGGGCTGGAAATCATTAAAAGAAAGGCGTTTTTCGTTGTGACGGAATCTTCTCAGAAAATTCCAATCACCAACTTTCTCCTCCGAATGCGAAAATATTTTGTTGACGCCGAACTACGTAGGGAGGAACGATCACCACGATAAAATAATGGAAATCAGAGCTCGTACGGAAAGATATAGGTGTTCATTCATTCCGCGCGCTATACGAGATTGGAATAATAGAGAATTGTGAAGATGGTTCGATGAACCCTCTGCCAGGCACCTGAATGTGATTTGCAGAGTATCCATGTAGATGTAGATGTAGATGTAAACTTAATTGCGCTCTTTTAAAATGTTTGGAGCAGTAGACCAATCCTCTATCAAAACAGTTGTTCACTAATTTCATTGTACAATTACATGAAAGTGGTTGTTTTGAGAATTTTAGAACACTTACAAAACTATATTTTTATAAGTGACCATTACGAGTGTTTTTGATACGTAATTTACTTCGTAGCAAATCAGTTTGTCGATCATGGTATAGCAAAAGAAAACAACCTCTGAATTTCAGTGTATATCAACGCAAATGTGCGTTTTTGAGAATTTTCGGAAGCTACTATTGTCCTTTCCATAATCTACAAGAAAATTCTAGTAAATCGGCGTTTGTGATTGAATTTCTGTTGCAAATTTTCTAACGAACATATTGTTTCACATTTAATTTTCCAATAAAGAAGGGAAAATTAACTCGAAAACAGTTTGCTAACAACTACACTCCTGGAAATTGAAATAAGAACACCGTTAATTCATTGTCCCAGGAAGGGGAAACTTTATTGACACATTCCTGGGGTCAGATACATCACATGATCACACTGACAGAACCACAGGCACATAGACACAGGCAACAGAGCATGCACAATGTCGGCACTAGTACAGTGTATATCCACCTTTCGCAGCAATGCAGGCTGCTATTCTCCCATGGAGACGATCGTAGAGATGCTGGATGTAGTCCTGTGGAACGGCTTGCCATGCCATTTCCACCTGGCGCCTCAGTTGGACCAGCGTTCGTGCTGGACGTGCAGACCGCGTGAGACGACGCTTCATCCAGTCCCAAACATGCTCAATGGGGGACAGATCCGGAGATGTTGCTGGCCAGGGTAGTTGACTTACACCTTCTAGGGCACGTTGGGTGGCACGGGATACATGCAGACGTGCATTGTCCTGTTGGAACAGCAAGTTCCCTTGCCAGTCTAGGAATGGTAGAACGATGGGTTCGATGACGGTTTGGATGTACCGTGCACTATTCAGTGTCCCCTCGACGATCACCAGTGGTGTACGGCCTGTGTAGGAGATCGCTCCCCACACCATGATGCCGGTTGTTGGCCCTGTGTGCCTCGGTCGTATGCAGTCCTGATTGTGGCGCTCACCTGCACGGCGCCAAACACGCATACGACCATCATTGGTACCAAGGCAGAAGCGACTCTCATCGCTGAAGACGACACGTCTCCATTCGTCCCTCCATTCACGGCTGTCGCGACACCACTGGAGGCGGGCTGCACGATGTTGGGGCGTGAGCGGAAGACGGCCTAACAGTGTGCGGGACCGTAGCCCAGCTTCATGGAGACGGTTGCGAATGGTCCTCGCCGATACCCCAGGAGCAACAGTGTCCCTAATTTGCTGGGAAGTGGCGGTGCGGTCCCCTACGGCACTGCGTAGGATCCTACGGTCTTGGCGTGCATCCGTGCGTCGCTGCGGTCCGGTCCCAGGTCGACGGGCACGTGCACCTTCCGCCGACCACTGGCGACAACATCGATGTACTGTGGAGACCTCACGCCCCACGTGTTGAGCAATTCGGCGGTACGTCCACCCGGCCTCCCGCATGCCCACTATACGCCCTCGCTCAAAGTCCGTCAACTGCACATACGGTTCACGTCCACGCTGTCGCGGCATGCTACCAGTGTTAAAGACTGCGATGGAGCTCCGTATGCCACGGCAAACTGGCTGACACTGACGGCGGCGGTGCACAAATGCTGCGCAGCTAGCGCCATTCGACGGCCAACACTGCGGTTCCTGGTGTGTCCACTGTGCCGTGCGTGCGATCATTGCTTGTACAGCCCTCTCGCAGTGTCCGGAGCAAGTATGGTGGGTCTGACACACTGGTGTCAATGTGTTCTTTTTTCCATTTCCAGGAGTGTAACTTGTTCACTGACTTGTAAGGCACGGCACCAGCCAAAGTGCAATCCCACTGTGAATGCTGTTCTCAAACACAGGGCGAGTTGGTTGACTTTCGTGAGCATCTGGCAATCGCCAAAGCATTGGCAGCTGCTGCGAATCCGTGTGTGGGAAGAGCTCCCGAGAGTCGTGTACCCGTGGTACCCGTACCTGTGGCACCTGTACCTGTGGTACTTCAAGTACTGTCCTTTCCTGTAGATCCTGACTCCTCTGCAGAAAGTACTGGCTCTGTTGTTATCCGTACCCTCGACTGCGAGTGGCATGTCAATGGCAGATCTATGCATCCTGCATTGGGTGGACAGGGACCAGGGATAGCTGTTGTACAGATCCCCCTGACCAACAAGTTTGAGGTGCTGTCTTTCACTGAAACAAACTTATCCTGTATCCTATGTGACTCACTTCACCTGTTTTGGGGAAACAGGTTTCCTCCAGTGTCAGGAGGCAGTATACACAGAGGGGCAGGGATCTATAAAACGTCTGCAGTTTAATGGAATATTATACTACCCCTTACGGAAATGGGAGCATTGGACACCATATGCACTCAGAGTATATGCCTGGAGATCTCGTTCAGAATGGTGAAGAGGCTAATCCGGCAGCTGTTGAGGGAGCAGGGTGCAACCAACTGCAGATCGTGGAGCACATTGGAGCAAATCATGCCTGTCGGCTGGTCTCTGAGGTCATACTCAGGGCATTCCAACGACTGGCAGAAGGTTGGGAAGATCAGCCATGCGCATGGAGTTTCAATGACGTCCACGATTTTCTGCATTGTCCCCAGAGCCCATAATGTCCCTTTGGTTCCGAACAAGTGGAAGGACTGAACCAGATACTTCCAGGGTTCCGTAATATGCTAGACTGTGACTTTCTGGACTTGCACCATAGGGTTGAGAACTGTAGGATCCCCTAAATGGGTCTGGTATGCACTGCACCTCAGAGGTTGCTACTCAAGTATCCCACCGTGTGGGGTGCACACAAGGGCTTTTTTTGCGTCAGGCGTCTCACTATTGAATTCAGATAACAATAGCTGTAGGAAACACAGAAATATCGAAAGAGATGCCTCCCACAGGTAAGAGTATAGAATTCTCAATGGTAAACTGTCGAAGGATTCGCAACCAAGTTGGTTGGTTGTTGGATGTTTAAGGGGGACTAAACAGCGAAGGTCATCAGTCCCCCACGCAACCAAGTGCCAGAGTTTGAAGAGCCTATGAGAAGCTGGTTAAAACCTGAAATTGGTCTTTGGGGAAAATCTAAGTATATCAAAAGGACAGGCAAATGGGAAATGGATGTCGTGTATTTGTCACAATAGACAAACTTAAATCCACTGAAGCTGGTGGGCATGAGCGACTGGATGAGACTCAGTATCAGGGCTGGGAATAAAATGATTGACTCCTTCTATAGTCCAGCAGACTTTTTCCTGATGTAACCGAAAACTTCAGAAAATATCCCAGTTCACTTGTATGTAAGTTCCCCAATCACATTGGGATCACTTGTGCATACTTTAATCATCCAACAATTAACTGGGAAAATTACAGTTCTGTTAGTGTTGGGCTTGATAAGACATCCTGTGAAACTGTAGAAAATGCCTTCTCTGAAAACTACATACGACAGTTAGGAACGCCACTCATGATTGGAATATATTGGATATAATGGCAACAGATAGACGTGACCTCTGAGGAAGTCCACATAGAAACTGGTATCAGTGACCATGACGCACTTGTGGCGACGAAGATAACAATTACAACATGCAGAAACATATATATGTTCAGAACACTAGATTAGTGTCATATCTCAGTGAGAAACTTGAAACTTTCAGCACAGGGCAGGAGCATGTAAAGAAACTCAGGCTCAAGTTTAAAAGAACAGTCGACCATGCACTGGATACACATGTATCCAGTAGAGCAGTGCATAATGGTTTGGAACCTCCATGGTATACTGTCAGTGTAAAGAAACTAAAGAAAGAGATTACTGCATAACTGCTGTAAAACAAATTGTAGGGCTATAGATAGAGATATTCTGAATGAAATGCGTTCGGGTGTCAAGAGAGCCATGAATGATACCTTCAGTGACTACTGTAGCAGAATATTGTCAAGTGATTTTTCACAGAACCCAAAGAAATCCTGGTCATGTGTAAAGGCTGTTAGTGGTTACAAAGTTAGTGTCCAGTCCCTAGTGAATGAGACGGGAACTGACATTGAGGGTAGCAAAGCAAACGCTGAAATGTTCAACTTTGTTTTCCAATGTTACTTTAGGAAGGATAACCCAGTGGAATAGTGTTGTGTACACAGTTCCGCATAGTCAGCGCGTACACAACTTTCCTACTAGAGTGCGCCCCGCTAAGCACAACAGCGCAGGTGCAGCGCTCGTCCATCTCCGCACTACGAGATGGCGCTGCCATAGAGACGGACCAAATTCTGCTTCCGCCGGTCCGCGTAATAAAATGTAACGCAGCCAATGAGATTGCTGCTAACCTAGAACCTTTTCTCCTCGCGGATCACACTCGCGCAGTGATACCTGAACACGCGAGGTATTATAACGAGTGTACAGACCTCCGATTAGTCAGTCTTTACAAGTCTGCATTTGTCTGTACCAGTCTATAGTCAAGTTTCAGTCTGCGCCTAATAAGATTACCATATTCCTGTACATAGCCATGAAGATAAATGTATAGACACTTTGTCAAGTATCAGAGATATGTGAGAATAAGATTAACAACATACCAAGACCAAAGGATCTTCTGATTGGCAATTTTAAATAGTATCCAGAACCAAGTTAAGTTATTTTTCTGCTTGTTATTATTTTAATAAATCTGTGTGAAAATTAATCAAGTTCTGTTTAAAGTTGGTCACCGTCAATCTGCTACTCTAAGTGTGCAAATGGCATTTCTATCGTCTGACCTAACGGCAGAAGATAAACACGCCATGATAAGACCATGAGACATATTGCTGACACTCGCCTACTTCGTTAGAGCGATCAAGTCAAATAATCTGATGGTGTGTGTACGGAAGGTCTTACAGTATGCACACCACAAATAGCTTCAATTTAATCCTCGTACTATTGAAAAGATTAATGAAGTATGTATTAGCGTCAGCTGGAATCTTTGAAAATGATCAAATCTTCAGGGCCTGATGAAATCCCTGTGAGATTCTACACTAAACTGTGGCCGAGTTAACCCTGCTTCTAAGTATAATCTATTGTACATCCCTCCAACAAAAAAAAAAAAAAAACCCTGTGCCCAGTTCTTGGAAAAAGGCACAGGTCACACCGTCACACCCATCTACAAGAAGGGTAGTAGAAGTGATTCCCAAAACTACTGTCCAGTATCATTGATATCCATTTTTTGTATAATCTTACAATCTATTCTGACCTCAAACATAATCAGGTATTTTTTACAGAATGATCTAAGCGCCAACCAGAATGCATTCCGAATACATCGATCATGTGAAATCCAGTTCTCACTTTTCTCACATTACATACTGAAAGCTGTGGACCAAGGCCCACGAGGAGATGCCGCATTTCTTTATTTCTGAAAATATTTCAGTCACTATTGCGCCTACGCTTATTGTCAAAAATACGATCATATCAAGTGAAATTTGTGACTGGATTGATGACTTTTTGGTAGGTTCAAATGCCTCTGAGCACTATGGGACTTAACATCTATGGTTATCAGTCCCCTAGAACTTAGAACTACTTAAACCTAACTAACCTGAGGACAGCACACAACACCCAGTCAGCACGAGGCAGAGAAAATCCCTGACCCCGCCGGGAATCGAACCCGGGAACCCGGGCGTGGGAAGCGAGAACGCTACCACTGTAACAACACAGCCGTTTAATGCTAAGGCTACCCGCCAACTGGAGCTGTAGAGAAGAGACTACGGAATAAGCCAGTACCTGCTGCATACCAATGCTGCCAACTGTTGAAGAGTTACAAAGGTCGAGGCATTACTTTTCAGTCAACCCTCGTAGCAGTAACTTCAAGTGTGCCCAGGGAGGTGTCTTGGGACCCTTGCTGTTGATATATATTAATGATCTTTGAGATAATATGAAGAGTAAAATCAGGCTTTTTGCAGATGATGCAGTTACCTATAATCAGAGACGCAACATAAATATTCAGTCATATCTTGATAATAGTGCTGCAAAAAATTGGCTACTTGCTTCAAATGCTCAGAACACTAAAATTGTACACTCCACAAAACCAAAAAGCAGTATCCTACGACTAACTATTTTGTCTCCTTGTTCGTCGTCATATAAGCGGTCTAAGAATCCTTCGTATTCGGTTCGGTAGACAAACAATTCAATCAAATGGTATTAATGAGTTTTATTACAAAACGAAAAGACACAATACTTAACTTCGCAGCGTGTGTGCAGCTCCTCAACGAACTGCTAGGAATAGATCATAGGACTCTGAAGAAACAAATGGAAGAAACAACCCCTATTCTAGTTGCTTTTGGCGTCCATGAAATTTCCAAATTTGTCGAGTTGGAGAATGTTAACGTTTTTCGTTATTAAATTTGTGTGAATAACTTTATGAAATGAAACTGATGCGTTGAAAGTTAATCTTCACGTAATGACTAACAAACTCCCTGAATTATTTTTCAGTTTCAGGAATAATAAACGGTATGTTTTTAACTGCGAAATAAATACTAGTTTGTAAGTTGCTGGTTACTAGCTAACTTATTTCCACCCTTATTGTTGCATTTTTCCAAGCAGGAAATTAAGATTTCTGCTGTGACGTCGAATCTGCAAACAAAACGCCACAATTGCTAACACCTATTATTGTATTTAGATAATTTACCTACAGCCGCTTTTGCATTTACTTTTTCTGTCGACTTTACGTGACAATTGGAGCAGATGCACCCAAGTGAAGAAGGGAATGCACAGCACAGCTTGTGATATGAGGCAAAGAGTGGACACGAGGAAATCCACTAATTTTTGTGCGTGCTTTTATTCCCGTGCGTCTTGGAATTGCGCACAACGGAAGTCGCATTGTGTGGACAAATATTGCGTTTCCTATCAATATTGTGCCGTGTGTGGGTGGTGAACATGTTTGCAACTTGCGTTAAAAGTTCAGAAATATAAAACTGTGCACTTCACAAAGTGAAAAGAAAAGGTATCTTATGACTACAGTATCAGGTTGTCACAGTTGTAACCTGAAGTCATACAAATACCTGGGTATAACAATTTGTAGGGATGTGAAACAGAATAAGCAAATACGTTCAACTGTGGGTAAAACAGGTGCAAGACTTCGGTTTATTGTTAGAAGATTGGGGAAATGGAGTTTGCAAAGCAGATTGCTCACAAATCACTTGTGCAAACAATCCTAGAATATTGCTTTTGTTCAGAATATGGTTGAACTTTTCGGCCATTTATACTAGTAGGTGAAATACGATTTAACCTCATATTTTGCTGTAAGCTATGCAGTCTCTAATGGAGATTTATTCTTTCTAGGCTAAACTTGATAATGGTCTTTGACCGAAATTAATAGCGATTTGCGAAAAATAAATAATAGCTGAAGGTTTCACCATGAATTTTAACAAAAAGTCGAATGAACCTCTCAGTATCCAGGAGAGAGAAGCAAGAAGAGATGTAAAGAGAGGGGAGAAAGGGGTGGAGCTGCGAGAGTTGCCACAGGCAGCAAGCAAGTGGAGGCATTTGAGACACATTATGCGATGATGGACGCAGCCTCTCTGCATGTGACCATGGCATCCATAGTCTTCATTACCACAAAAAAACTAACCACACGGACGATTTGGTAAAATATTAGGAGTGATAACAACGACAGATGTAAAAGAATACAAAATTGATAACTCCGTCCGAACAGGCGTTGGGAGGCCCAACGCCACCGACCGACCGCCGTGCCATCCTATCAGCTCAGGGGCGTCACTGGATACAGATACGGGAGGGGGGGGGGCATGTGGTCAGCACACCGTTCTCCTGGCCGTATGTCAGTTTCCGAGACCGGAGCCGCTGCTTCTCAATCAAGTAGCTCCTCAGTTTGCCTCACAAGGGCTGAGTGCACCCCAGTAGAAGAATGAGAAGAATTAAAAATTTTGAAAGGGCATCAGCTCGGCCAAAACTCTGAGTAAGCAGCAGTTCTTGGTGTCTGATCTCTAGGGGACGAATGGTAGCCTCCGCGAGTAGGCTGTTCGCAGGGTTGTTCCGAAAAACACCTGTCACAAATCAAATTCCACAAGATTATACTGAGTCCACCATCCGAACCGCTGAAAGCGATGCTGAGCCACATGCCAGGCTACAGTAATGAATAGAGGTCATAATCAGAGCTTTGAAGAGCGGTCTGCACGGTAGCTGATGTTACTGAGGCAGCGAGGAGTAGTAAGGTCTCACCAGAATGTCCGCTAATGTTGTCGAAAATGGGGAAGCCACATCAATTGGAGTTCGGGAACGAATGCCAAAAAGAGATAAGAACCCACCACATTGCGCACTTGACTTCGATGTAGAATTCTGGTTGGTGATGGGCAGTACAACTGCAACTTAAATGTACGAGACATGTCTCGTCTGCGTAAAACTGGAAGCCGTGGCTGAGAGCCCAGGACTGTGCCTTTAGTACGTCATTTTCCAGTCAGCGTTCAGAAAAACTTCCAGATGAGGAAAAACACGAGATTCTGAAGTCGTCAGCATACAAGGAGGGTGACACTGTAGACCCCCACAACTGCAGCTAGACCATAGATAGCCAACAGAAAAAGGGGCACACTCAATATAGAGCTCTGAGGGACACTCTTTGCATGTAGGTGGGAACCAGGGTGCTGGGGAGTAGGTACTGTGGGAATCAGCAAGTTCAACCCAGAAAATACGGTGAGACAAGAAGTTCCCAACAAAAATCTGGAATGACCCCAGAGACTCGACCCCTGTAGGGCACCAAGATGTGATGCCATGTGGTGTCTTAAGCCATTTGCAAGTGGAAGAAGACACTGATAAGATGTTGACGACAGGCAAAAGGAAGGGTTTGAGATGTGCTGCTGTAGAAAGATGTTGAAGACCAGGTGGACAGGTACAGAATAAGGATGTTCTCCACACTGTCAATGAGGACACTAATAGGTGAAGAACAGTGACAGAATTAAGACATCTGGAAATAACGTCCCTGGTACCAGAGGGAGCTGTAGAGAGTGAAAACTGTAGTGGAAGACAGAGATTGTGGATGCTGTCATTTGCCATCCAGTAAAGTCATCAGAAGAACAAAGACAATGCTAAACTGCTTCATACAAGGTATGTGCATGGTGTGAAAAGTGGTAATTGACCCTAAATAAGGACACTGTGGGGCCATCCACACGAGTACTAAAAGGAATCCGTTGGATTTCGGTTGTGTGAGAAAGCCTGTTCATTCCACTAAATAACAGAGATTACGATTACGAACAACTTTAATTGTAACCATCACATAGATAATGTTGTAGGGAAGGTAAACCAAAGACTGAGTCTTACTAACAGAACACTTAGAAGACGCAACAGGTCTGCTAAAGTGACTGCCCCTATAACGCTTGCTCGTCCTCTTCAAGAATACTGCTGTGCAGTATGGGATCCTTAATAGACTGGATTGACGGAGGAATTCGAAGAAGTTCAGAGAAGTCCAGCTTGTTTTGTATCATCGCGAAATAGGGGAGAGAGAGTGTCACGCGTATCATACACGGGTTGGGGCGGCAATCATAAAAACAGAGACATTCTTCGTAGCAGCGAAATCTCTTCATGAAACTTCAAACGCCAACGTTTTCCTCCGACTTTGAAAATATTTTGATGGCACCCACCTATATTGGAAGAAATGGCCGTTTCCATAGCATAAGAGGAAAGTCCCAAGCGCAGAAGACACCTGTGTATAAGAGGGCTTAAACAAAGGACCCACAAAATTACCGACCAAGACTTTGGTTTGCTGCAGAATCCTTGAACGTATTCCCGGATCGAACATAATACATTTTCTGGAGACCGAGAAGCTTCTATCCACGAATCAGGATGGTTTTAGAAAGCACGGTTCGTGCGAAACTCAGCTTGCCCTATATTCTGCGAATTATGGATGAAGGGCAACAGTGAGATTTCATGTTCCTAGATTTCCGGAAAGCAATTGACACGGTGCCCCACTGCAGGCTGCTAACGAAGGTACGACCATATGGAGAAGTTTCCCGATGTGCAATAAGGCTTCTTAAGTAATAAAACGCAATATGTTGTCCTCGACAACGAGTGTTCACCAGAGACAAGGATATGGTCAGGAGTGCCCCAGGAAAGTGTGGTAGGACCGATGTTGTTCTCTGTATGCATAAATCATTTGACGCACAGGGTGGGCAGCAATCTCATATTGTTTGTTGATGACGCTGTGGTGTACAGTAAGGAAGTTGAGTGACTGAAGGAAGATACAAGACGACTTAAGTAAAATTACCAGTAGGGTGTGATGAATTGGAGCTAGCCCTAAATGTGGAAAAATGTCAATTAGTGCAGATGAGTAGGAAGATCAAACCTGTAATGTTTAGACACAGCAAGTAGTTTAAATATTTGGTCGTAACGTTGCAAAGAGATAAGAAATGGAATGAGCATGTGAGAACTGTGGTAGGATAGGCGAACGGTCGACTTTGGTGTATTGGGAGAGTTTTAAGAAAGAATGATTCATCTGTAAAGAAAACTGCATGTAGGACGAAGGTGTGACCTACTCTTGAGTACTGCTCGAGTGTTTGGGATCCATATCAGATCGTATTAGAGTAAGACATTGAAGGAGTTCAGAGGCGGGCTGCTAGATTTGTTGCTGGAAAGCTCGAGTGGCACGTAGGTGTTACGGAGACGCTTTGGGGACTGAAATAGGGCAACGGCCTTTCCGCAGTGCATACACCGGTTCCCGTCAGATCACCGAAGTTAAGCGCTGTCGGGCGTTGCCGGCACTTGGACGGGTGACCACCCCCACCCGACCCCCGCCGCCATGCGCTGTTGTCATTTTTCGGGGTGCACTCAGCCTCGTGATGTCAATTGAGGAGCTACTCGACCGAATAGTAGCGGCTCCGGTCAAAGAAAACCATCATAACGACTGGGAGAGCGGTGTGCTGACCACACGCCCCTCCTATTTGCATCCTCAACTGAGGATGACACGGCGGTCGGATAGTCCCGATGGGCCACATGTGTCCTGAAAAGGGAGTGCTTGCGTTTTTTGGGGACTGAAATAGTAATCCCTGGAGAGAAGCCGACATCCTCGCCAGGGACAACACTGAGAAAATTTAAAGGACCGGCATTTTAAGTTGGCCGACGAACGATTCTACTGTAACCAACATACATTGCGCGTAAGGACCAAGAAGGCAACATACGAGAAATTATGGCAAATATACAGGTGTAGAGAGTTGTTCTCGCCTCACTCTGTTTGCGAGTGGAAGAGTGGTACATGGTACACTCAGCCACGCAGCATATGGTGTCTTGCGGAATATCTATGTGGGTATAAATGAAGATATAAAGCTCGCTGTTACACAATGGTGCAGTACAGAAATAGTGTAAAAGCGGTTCCATGATCCCTCTGCCAGGCACTTAAGTATGAATTGGAGAATAGTCACATACATTACTGGCCACTAAAATTGCTACACCAAAAAGAAATGCAGATGATAAACGGATATTCTTTGGACAAATACATTATACTAGAACTGACATGTGATTACATTTTCACGCAATTTGGATGCATAGATCCTGAGAAATCCGTACCGAGAACAACCACCTCTGGCCGTAATAACGGCCTTGATACGCCTGCGCATTGATTCAAACAGAGCTTGGATGTCGCGTACTGGTACAGTTGCTCATGCAGCTTCAACACGATACCACAGTTCATCAAGAGTAGTGACTGGCGTATTGTGACGAGCCAGTTGCTCGGCCACCATTGACCAGACGTTTTCGATTGGTGAGATATCTGGAGAATGTACTGGCCCGGGCAGCACTCGAACATTTTCTGTATCCAGAAAGGCCCGTACAGGACCTGCAACATGCGGTCGTGCATTATCCTGCTGAAATGTAGGATTTCGCAGGGATCGAATGAAGGGTAGAGCCATGGGTCGTAACACATCTGAAATGTAACGTCCACTTTTCAAAGTACCGTGGTGACCGAGACGTGTAACCAATGGCACCCCATACCATCACGCTGGGTGATACGCCAGTATGACGACGACGAATACACGCTTCCAATGTGCGTTCACCGCGATGTCGCCAAACACGGATGCGACCATCATGATGCTGTAAACAGATCCTGGATTCATCCGAGAAAATGATGTTTTGCCTTTCGTGCACCCAGGTTCGTCGTTGAGTACACCATCGCAGGTGCTCCTGT
This sequence comes from Schistocerca serialis cubense, assembly GCF_023864345.2. Taxonomy (NCBI): domain Eukaryota; kingdom Metazoa; phylum Arthropoda; class Insecta; order Orthoptera; family Acrididae; genus Schistocerca; species Schistocerca serialis. The sequence continues at coordinate 107,002,216 of NC_064649.1, forward strand.
CTGTGATGCAGCGTCAAGGGTAACCGCAGCCATGGTCTCCCAGCTGATAGTCCGTGCTGCTGTAAACGTCGTTGAACTGTTCGCGCAGATGGTTGTTGTCTGGCAAACGTCTCCATCTGTTGACTCAGGGGTCGAGACGTGGCTGCACGATTCGTTACAGCTATGCGGATCAGATGCCTGTCATCTCGACTGCTAGTGATACGAGGCCGTTGGGATCCAGCACGGCGTTCCGTATTACCCTCCTGAACCCACCGATTCCATATTCTGCTAACAGTCATTGGATCTCGACCAATGCGAGCAGCAATGTCGCGATACGATAAACCGCAATTGCGATAGGCTAAAAACCGACCTTTATCAAAGTCGGAAACATGATGGTACGCATTTCTCCTCCTTACACGTGGCATCACAACAACATTTCACCAGGCAACGCCGGTCAACTGCTGTTTGTGTATGAGAAATCGGTTGGAACCTTTCCTCATGTCAGCACGTTGTAGGTGTCGCCACTGGCGCCAACCTGGTGTGAATGCCCTGAAAAGGTAATCATTTGCATATCGCAGCATCTTCTTCCTGTTGGTTAAATTTCGTGTCTGTAGCAACGTCATCTTCGTGGTGTAGCAATTTTAATGGCCAGTAGTGTAGATGCAGATGGAGATCTGACAAATAATTGGGTTTAAGTGCTACTCTGAGATGAAGACGTTGGCAAGGGGCATCATGGCGGACCACATCCAAACCAGTCAGACGAGTAATGAAATTAAAAAATTATATATATAAACCATGTCGACTGCTGTGACGAAACGACTTCTAAACGTCGTCTTGTCGTGATTATATGCACGAAAGAGCGAAAACACTTGTGCAGACTTTATGGCGTATGCAACAAAGTTGCGCAATAGTTGCGTGTGCGTATGAGACTGCATTCTTTTATCTCAGGATCTAACTGTCATCGGCCTCGACAGATAAGGCCCACCTGGTGACGGCAGGACAAAGGGGCTCCCGTTTGTCCTCTGCCCCGGCGGCACTGTACGACGGCGGCGGGCAAGCATGGATGCGGGTGAGTAGCAGAGCACGAAAACTTTTCGCGTCCCCGTGTTGTCACGGCGCTCCTGCGACAACCCGCAGCTATGGCCAGTGTTCTTGTTGTGGTCTTCCGTCCGTAGACTGGTTTCGTAGAGCTCTCCACGCTACTTCCGCACAACCACTGCAACATCCACATCTACGCCTTCATGACTTATCTCCAATTCACAGTGAAGTGCATGACAGAGAGTTCATCGAAACACCTTCAGATTATTTCTCTACCGATCTCCTGTCTAACGGCGCGCGGGAAAACGGATACTTATGTCTTTCAGTGCCAGCAATGATTTTTTTGTCCGTCTAGCTGTCTGTTCGGCTGCTTAGCCCCTTTCTTCTCGTTTACCTAGAATCGATATACACTGACAGAAAAAAATTACAACACCAAAAAATAAGTAATGTAGAGCAATGAAATTTTAGGAATAAATTTGGCTAGGTAACGCATTTAAGTGATTAACATTGCAAGATCACAGTTAAATGTAAGGACATGATGTTGTTGTTGTGGTCTTCAGTCCAGAGACTGGTTTGATGCATCTCTCCATGCTACTCTATTCTGTGCAAGTATGTTCATCTCCGAATAACTACTGCAACCTTCATCCTTCTGAATCTGTTTACTATATTCATCTCTTGGTCTCCCTGTACGATTTTTACCCTCCACGCTGCCCTCCAATACTAAATTGGTAATCCCTTGATGCATCGAGACATGTCCTACCAACCGATCCCTTCTTCTAGTCACGTTATGCCACAAATTTCTCTTCTCCTCAATTCTGTTCAATACCTCCTCATTACTTATGTGGTCTACCCATCTAATCTTCAGCATTCTTCTGTAGCACCGCATTTCGAAAGCTTCTATTCTCTTCTTGTCTAAACTATTTATCGTCCATGTTCCGCTTCCATACATGGCTACACTCCACACAAATACTTTCAGAAACGACTTCCTGACACTTAAATCTATACTCGATGTTAACAAATTTCTCTTCTTCAGAAACACTTTTTTGCTATTGCCAGTCTACATTTTATATCGTCTCTACTTCGACCATCATCAGTTATTTTGCTGCCCAATAGCAAAACGCATATACTACTTTAAGTGTATCATTTCTTAATCTAATTCCCTCAGCATCACCTGCTTGAATTCGACTACATTCCATTACGCCCGTTTTGTTTTTGTTGATGTTCATTTTATATCCTCCTTTCAAGACACGGTCCATTGTATTGAACTGCTATTCCAGGTCCTTAAGCACATGATATGCCTTGGGAAATGCGAAATGTTGGTACATTAACAACGAGTGTAACCGCCAGAATCTTGAATGTGCATTCAGATGTGCATGCATTGTGGTGTACATGTGTCAAATGTCCGTGAAACTGTTTCCCCTATTTCGCGATGATACAAAACGAGCTGCCCATCTCTGTACTTTTTCAGTGTCCTCACCAATCCTATCTGTTAAGTATTCCACACCGCACAGCAGCACTCCATAAGAGGGCGGACAAGCGTAGTGCAGGCAGTCTGCTTAGTAGATCTGTTGAATCTTCTGAGTCTTCTGTCACTGAAACGCAGTCTTTGTTTCACCTTCCCCACAACGTTATTTATGTGTTAGTTCCAATTTAAGTTATTCGTTGTTGTAATGTCTAAGTATTTACTGAAACTGACAGCCTTCAAATTTCTGCGATTTATCTAGCCGAGATTTAACGTAGTTGAACCTAGTTACTCTATTCGATCCTTCGTCATAGAATAACATGTAGTTTCGTTTCGTGAAATGCACGATTTTACATTTCCGATCATCGAAAGCAATTTCCTACGAAATCTTCCCGTATTGTGTACTGTGTATTAAAATGGGGACGTAGAAACCATGGAGAGGCATCGCCCCACCGTAGCCCTCAGTGGTTCACTACCCCACAAGAGGCCTCAGCGGTCCACCCCCAGTGGACCCCCCTCCCCCTACCCCTCCCCCCCACCACCCACCTCCCCGGAGCGTCATACAATATGAGTGTAACCCCAAATGTTTGTGTGGTAGAGTAATTACGGTGTACGCATACGTAGAGACAGTGTTTGTGCAGCAATCGCCGACATACGAGGTGTGGCTAGAAAAAAACCGGACTAGTACTGGTGAAACAATAAAACGAATGCAATAAGGCTGAAAGTCGCGTGGCCTGTCACGTGACTCTCGCCCCGCCTACTGCTCGAGTTTCATCTGCCTCCTGCACTCAGTCTGCCCGTGGCGTCTGTTTTAAGTAGTTGACGTTTTGTCCGTGCGTCGGAAAATGTTGAGTGTACAGAAAGAACAGCGTGTTAACATCAAATTTTGTTTCAAACTAGGAAAATCTGCAAGTGAAACTTTTGTAATGTTACAACAAGTGTACGGCGATGATTGTTTATTGCGAACACAAGTGTTTGAGTGGTTTAAACGATTTAAAGATGGCCGCGAAGACACCAGTGATGACACTCGCACTGGCAGACCGTTGTCAGCAAAAACTGATGCAAACATTGAAAAAATCGGTAAACTTGTTCGACAAGATCGCCGTTTAACAATCAGAGCAGTGTCTGAGTTAACAGGAGTTGACAAGGAAAGTGTTAGGCAGATTCTTCATGAAAGTTTCAACATGAACAAAGTGTGTTCAAAAATGGTTCCAAAGTGTCTCACAATTGAACAGAAGGAACGCCGAAGAATGATTTGTTCTGACATCCTGGAAAACATTGAAAGTGATCCCACCTTCTTACAAAATGTTATTACTTGCGATGAATCGTGGTTTTTTACTTACGATCCCGAAACTAAACGCCAATCGATGCATTGGAAAACTCCTGGTTCTCCACGACAAAAAAAAGCACGAATGTCAAAATCGAAATTCAAGGCAATGATGATTGTTTTTTTTTGACATCAAAGGGATTGTGCACATTGATTGGGTACCAGAGGGACAAACAGTGAATCAGCATTACTACATTAGCGTCCTGGCTACCCTACGTGAGCGAGTACGGAGAAAACGGAACGATTTGTGGAGAAAAAAGTCACGGATCCTTCACCAAGACAATGCCCCAGCTCACAGTGCGTTGTCAGTGAAGACGTTTCTGGCAAAACACAACATTCCCATCTTAGATCATCCACCCTACTCACCTGATTTGGCCCCCTGTGACTTTTTTCTTTTCCCTAAAGTCAAGTCAGCTTTGAAAGGAACTAGATTTGAGACTGTTGAAACAGTAAAAGAAAAAGCGACGGAAGTAATGTATGGACTTACCGAAAATGATCTGCAGCATTGCTATGAACAGTGGAAAATTCGTATGGAGCGGTGTAGAGACCGAGGAGGAGAGTACATTGAAGGAGATAACATGAAATTGTAAATAATTGTAAATAAATGTTTTTTCCAGCATCAGTCCGGTTTTTTTCTAGCAGCACCTCGTAGTGTTCAAAAATGGTTCAAATGGCTTTAAGCACTACGGGAGTTTACATCTAAGGTCATCACTCCCCTAGAACTTAGAACTACTTAAGCCTAACTAACCAAAGGACAGCACATACATCCATGCCCGAGGCAGGATTCGAACCTGCGACCGTAGCAGCGGCGCAGTTCCAGACTGAAGCGCCTAGAGCCGCTCGTCCACAGCGGCCGGCTCGACATAGTGTAACTGGGGAGGAATAAGGGGAACCAGCCCGCATTCGCCGAGGCAGATGGAAAACCGTCTTAAAAACCATCCACAGGCTGGCCGGCACACTGAACGTTGACACTAATCCGGCGGGCGGATTCGTGCCGGGGACCGGCACGCCTTCCCGCTCGGGAAGCAGCACGTTAGAAAGCGTGGCTAGCTGGGCGGGCTAAGTCTTCCCATGTCCAACTGAATATCTGTGCAGCTTCTTTTGGACAGTATTTCATTATAGATAATTGTATCATCTGCGAAACGCGTGACGCTGCTAATAACATCATCTGTCAAGTAATTAGTTGATTAGTTGTCGAAGTTAAAGGGACCAAACTGCAACGTCATCAGTCCCTTTATCCTCTATATGTCGAACCAGGAATACTTATCAGAAGAGGGATGCAAATCGCAAATCCGGGGAAGACCAGCTGTGAGCAAGACACAATACAGGGTGATTCAAAAAGAATACCACAACTTTAAAAATGTGTATTTAATGAAAGAAACATAATATAACCTTCTGTTGTACATCATTACAAAGAGTATTTAAAAAGGTTTTTTTTCACTCAAAAACAAGTTCAGAGATGTTCAATATGGCCCCCTCCAGACACACGAGCAATATCAACCCGATACTCCAACTCGTTCCACACTCTCTGTAGCATATCAGGCGTAACAGTTTGGATAGCTGCTGTTATTTCTCGTTTCAAATCATCAATGGTGGCTGGGAGAGGTGGCCAAAACACCATATCCTTATCATACCCCCATAAGAAAAAATCGCGGGGGGTAAGATCAGGGCTTCTTGGAGGCCAGCAATGAAGTGCTCTGTCACGGGCTGCCTGGCGGCCGATCCATCGCCTCGGGTAGTTGACATTCAGGTAGTTACGGACAGATAATTCCAATGTGGTGGCACTCTCCATACAGTTGATTGTGGAATTTGCAGCTCTCTGCTAGCTCTGCGAGTCGATTTTCCTGGGCTGCGAACAAATGCTTGCTGGATGCGTGCTACATTTTCATCACTCGTTCTCGGCCGTCCAGAACTTTTCCCTTTGCACAAACACCCATTCTCTGTAAACTGTTTATACCAACGTTTAATACACCACCTATCAGGAGGTTTAACACCATACTTCGTTCGAAATGCACGCTGAACAACTGTCGTCGATTCACTTCTGCAGTACTCAATAACACAAAAAGCTTTCTGTTGAGCGGTCGCCATCTTAGCATCACGCTGACGCCTAGTCAACAGCGCCTCAAGCGAACAAATGTACAACTAAATGAAACTTTATAGCTCCCTTAATTCGCCGACAGATAGTGCTTAGCTCTGCCTTTTGTCGCTGCAGAGTTTTAAATTCCTAAAGTTGTGGTATTCTTTTTCAATCACCCTGTATGACAAAGATAAAATCAAAGAGAAGTAAGAGGGGAGTAAGAGGGGGTATGGTGGGTGAGCCACTCTGCGTTTGTGGTAAGTTCCTATGGGACCAAACTACTGAGGTCATCGGTCCCTAGGCTTACACACTACATAATCGAACTTAAACTAACTTACAATGCTGCACAGAGTGGCTGCACAGTCTAAAGCGCCATGTCACAGATGGCACAGCCCCTCCCACAGGAGGTTCGAATCCTCCCTCATGCATGGGAATGTGTGTGTTGTTCTTACCATAAGTTAGTTTAAGTAGTGTGTAAGTCTAGGGACCAATGACCTTAGCAGTTCGGTCCCTTAGGAATTTACACACATTTGAACATTTAACTTTAGACAACACACAGACCCATGCCAGAGGGAGAACTTGAACCTCCGACAGGGGGAACTGCGTGAACCATGGCAAGGCACCTCAGACGATGCGGCTATTCCACGCAAAGTACTCTGCTCAGAATGCAGACTGCTCTAGGGCTAGTTCGAAAGGCTACTGTTGCAATTTGCACTCCACAATGGTGTATGGCGTCCTGTGATTGTAATGCTGAGGGCCGTGCTGAACCATATACCAGACTCCCATAATCATGACTGGGGAGGATCTGGGCTTTGAAAAGCTGCAGAAGGATAGAGCAGTATGCACCCCAGCAGGTGTACTAGGGCAGCGAAGCGTATTAATGTATAGCCAGCACCCTTGCTTAAGTTAGCGAAAATGGGGCAGCCACCTCAGCCAGGCATCGAAGACCAATCCCAAAAACGCTAGAAGTCTCAATAACATTAATTGGTCGTTGAGGTAAAGTCTGGTTGTGGACGTGTATGACTTGAATGTTGCTCGTGGCAGACTGAAAGCTGTGGGTCAGGATCCATGAGTTCGTCTTTCTAATGGCGCCCTGTGTTCGGCGTTCATCAACATCCACACTAGAGGAACAACAGTAAAAGCAAAAACTGTCAGAGTAAAAGAAGGGTGATACTGAAGATCCCACAGCTCCTGCAAGACTGTTGATGGCCACTGGAAAGAGAGGGACACCTAATACAGAACTCTGAAGGGTTCCATTCTAGGCACTTCAGTCCAGAACCACACGACTGCTATGGTCGTAGGTTCGAATCCTGTCTTGGGCATGGATGTGTGTGATGTCCTTAGGTTAGTTACGTTTAAGTAGTTCTAAGTCTAGGGGACTGATGACCTCAGATGTTAAGTTCCATAGTGCTTAGAGCCATTTGAACCATTTGATTCCATTCTACTGGATATGGAGGATACTGTAGGAAACACAATTTTGAACCCAAAAAATATGATGCGACAAGAAGTTCTGGGTAAAAATCGGAGTTGGGCACCAGAGACAACACTCAAGTAAGGTAGCGAGGATGGGGTGTCCCCATGTGATGTCATAAGCCTTTTGTTGGTCGAAGAAGGCAGCAATAAGGTATTGACATCGGTTGAAAACTGTCCAAACGGCAAACTGCAGGAAAACCAAATTATCAGCACTGGAATGGCCTCGGCGAAAACCGCACTGGGATGGAGCCAGAAGGCCCTGAGACTCAAGGAGCCAACACAGCCACCATGCATTTGATCAACTTACACAGAGCACTGGTGAGAGTAATTGGGCAGTAGCTGTCCGTCTGTAGGACATACTTATCTAGTTTCAGAATTATGATGCTTTACCGCCATTGAGATGGGAACTCACCCTCACTCCATATACGTTTGGAGATGGTAAGGAGATGGCGCTGACAATTGATTGATAGGTGTGTGAGCATTTGGTTGTGGATGAGGTCTGGTCCTGTGGCAAGGTATCAAGGCACTTAAGAATTCCCACTCACTGAATGGTGAATTATAGGGCTCCACGTTAAATACAATCACTCACTCACCTGTTTAAGGACATGTTGATAGTTCTGAGATGCACAGGGTCGAGCATAATCCAAAGCAAAATGTTTGGCTACAGTATCCAGGTCAATGAAAACAGTTTCACTCGAGGCAATACCTGCAGAGGACTGGTATCCATAGAGGCATCCGATCATCGCCCAAAGGAGACACATGTGGTCCAGTATTGAAATATACCATTCGCAGCATCCTTGCTTCTCTCATGTTATTAAGTGGTGGACCCATGTATGGAGCTGCTTAAAGCCACTGAGGTACTCCATTGATGGATGTCACTTATGGTGTTGGAGAGCCTGTCTCTGATCTCTAATGGCATCGGTGATTTGCAGAGTCCACCAAGGCACTACCTTCCAATGGGGGGATCCCAAAGAATAGGGGAGCACTACGTCAGCATCCACTAGAATGGCTGCTGTTGCTTCATGGACAGCCTCATCAATGCCTCCAATTATCAAGAAGCTCAGAACGACAGTGGAGGTGAAAGCATCCCAGACAGCATTGCGGAGAGCCCATCTAGGTGGGTGCTCAGTGAAGTGACGCTGAGGGAGTGACAGGAAGATTGGGTAGTGGTCGCTACCATATATGTCATCTTGGACCCTCCAGTGGATGGATGGGAGAAGACCAGAGCTGAGAATAGAAATATCAGTGGGTGAGTAAGTTACATGTGGCACACTGAAGTGTGTGGAAGCACCAGAAACAGAGGTCGACATCTGTCAGTAAGTTTTCAGTGTCTCTACCATGCCCAATGATCATTGTTCTATCCCACACAGGGTTATGGGCATTCAAGTCGCCTAAAATTAGGACAAGCTAGTGGAGCTGGGAAATCAATGTAGACAATACGTCCTGTGTCACTCCACCATCAGGAGGGAGTTAAAGATTACAGATAGTAAAATCCTGAAATGACCTTACCCAGACAGCCAAAGCATCCTGAGTTCTATCAAAAGATACAAGTTCACTATACACAGAGTCCAGAGCATATGTAGAAACCACCCTATTGCCAAGATTTTCAAAGTATCCATTGAAAGCATGAAGGTCAGGAGTGTGCTCTGCTGGTAACCAGGTTTATGGAAGGGCAATGCAGAAAACGTCATAGCTCAGCCACTACAGTTCCACTGGAGAATCATGCTGTCGATATGATGTGAGGCCATGAAGGGACCAAAGAGGCAGGTTATGTCCCAGGGTCACCTGCTATGTCTGGTTGGTAGAGTATGGTATCAAGACACATAGGTTCTGAGACATGTTGTGTGGTGTGATATGGAGCCTCGACGTCCACTGGGGTCGTTGCCATGGACACAGAAGCAGAACGTGTGAGATATAGTGGCGAGAGGGCCACTTCTTTTTGTCTTTAGTTTCGTTAGGAGGATTGGACGACTGGTAGTGTTTCCCTGAACCAGTTTCAAAGACTGAAGAAGATCGTGAAGCCCTACAACCAGCGGTCTGGAGCTGCTACAGACATTGGCTGACATCTGGCTGCAGACTGGCAGAAACTTTGGAGGAGAGTGTTTTGAGGGAGCCCTTCCTGTTGTGAGAAGCTAGATGACGGCCATGTATCTCTGGCTGGGGGAAGGGGATCACACACATCCATGCCCGAGGCAGGATTCGAACATGCGACCGTAGCAGCAGCACGGTTACGGACTGAAGCGCCTAGAACTGCTTTCATTCTTCCAGAAGGGGATTGTTTACGCTTATCCGACCACTTTGGTCTGTACTGATGTTCTTTTGACTGCTCTGATATAACTTCCCATTCGTCTACTTTGTGTCTGAAGGTGTCTCTTCCTACAATGCCGGCTGGTGTTATGTTTGCATTATTTAGGACCTTTTCAATTTCATCTAGCCAAGGTGTGGAATTCTTAAGTGTGGCTACATAATCTATTATTCTCTTTGTCAATCGATTTTCTGGTAGTCGGCTGAGATGACCAAAGGATTTCATTCGCCGTTTTCCCAATATCAGTTTCGGTGTTTGAAAACTTTTCTGTTGTTTTAATTGATTGTAGACTATAACCGCCGTGGTGACTACAGTCTCTGCTACGTGTACGTGAGGTGTTTATTAAACTTATGGGAAAACGCAACGAACTTAAGCACCAACATTTTAGAATTTTCCTGATGATGTTTCTCTCTCCTTTTTTGCTGTCTTGAAGTTGTGTTCTGTTAAGGGTTAGTGTTTCACTTGTGAAGAGGATTGTTAGTTTTATGGCAGTACTGTACTGTCGAATTTTTGCCCTTCTTGACATTGATTTTTTGTTGTAGAGGTTTTGCGTTCACTCTAATCCTTTTTTTAATTTTTTTGAAGCCTATGTTGCTGTGAGATTTTTTCAATACCTGTCGGTTCGATAAATCCTCCAAGGTATTTAAAATATGGGACCTTGTTAATTTTACCATACTTTGTTTTCATGCTTGCAATTTCTGTTTTTGAACAAAAGAATTCAGCTTTCTCAAATGAAATTTGTAAACCTACTTTTTCTGCACATTCTTTGAGTATTTACAGCTGTTTGCTTATAGTTTGCTCATCCTCTGTTAATATCGCCGGGTCGTCTGCAAATGCAAGATATGATTTGTTTTTGGCAACGCGCAGTCGGATTATTATTATTATTGTTATATTAGGTTAGTGAATAAGTTCGTAGCGTTTTCCCATAAGTTTAATAAACACCTCACGTACACGTAACAGAGACTGTAGTCACCAACTGAAACATCCCCTTAGAAAAATTTATCAATTACCGTGCTGGAAAACCTCTTACGTTATTTGTTTTTCAAACAGCTGAGCAAATCTGAACGTACTCAGACATTTCTCTCTTTACTTATTCTGATCAAAACTAAACTGACACACAATATTTTTAGCGCAACGCAATCTGACTTCCAATAATCCCTATAAAACAATGGCCCTGACTAACAATAACCTATACCTTTCATGAATCACTTACCTCACAAAAATCTTCGTTAGTCGAACTACTGCAATACAGCGAGTGCCAATACTGCCAGCTAAGTAATAGATTCTTACTACTGAAGGCACTAGCTACTGATAGGCATAGTTAGCAAATGCAGAACAAACAATGTATTTACCTTAATAGTGCTCAAAAGATATATATATATCGCGACATATAGTCTTACAAGTCTCGCGGTTCTAGGCGCTCAGTCCGGAGCCGCGCAACTGCTTCGGTCGCAGGTTCAAATCCTGCCTCGGGCATGGATGTGTGTGATGTCCTAAGGTTAGTTAGGTTTAAGTAGTTCTAAGTTCTAGGGGACTGATGACCACAGATGTTAAGTCCCATAGTGCTCAGAGCCATTTGAACCATTTAGTCTTACAAATTTCCTTTTTCTGACGGACACACGTGCAGATCGTCCGCTCTCAAAACTTCGCCATGTCTCTCAACACATCAACCACTGCTGGCGGCTCACTTCCAACTGCACAATGCTACCTGCTGTTCACATACGACTGTCCAACACTACAATAGCGAATATTCCAACAATGCAAACCAGCCACAGACTGCACACAGCACAGTCAGTGATTTTCATACAGAGTGCTACGTAGCGTTACCAATATAAAAACTTAAACAGCCTACTTACACAATATGTTCTCCTTGACTATTTACAACAGTCTGCCAACGTTGGGGTAACTTTTCAATTCAGGGACTATAGAAATTACCTAGTTTTGAGGCGAAGAACTCTTCGAGGCATGTTCTGAGCGCATTTTCATCCAGAAAAGAAGTTCCTTGAAGATTGTCTTCTAGAGAGAGGGAAAGGTGAAAACCTGAAGGGCGCAGGATCTGGCGGATAAGGTGGGTGCGAAATGACTTCCAAACCCACCTCCTGTACAGTGTTTTTTGTCAGTCTCACAGTCAGTTACCATGGAGTAGCATCACTTCATGCAGTCTTCCTGGTCGTTGTAAGGTACGAGCATATGGGATTGGTTCCCAAATATGTAAGTAATAGAACCCAGTACGTTGTCCTCGATGGTGAGTGTTCATCGGAGGTGAGGGTATCATCTGGAGTGCCCCAGGGAAGTGTGGTAGCTCCGCTGTTGTTTTCTATCTACATAAATGATCTTTTGGATAGCGTGGATAGCAATGTGCGGCTCTTTGCTGATCATGCTGTGGTGTACGGTAAGGTGTCGTCGTTGAGTGACTGTAGGAGGATACAAGATGACTTGGACAGGATTTGTGATTGGTGTAAAGAATAGCAGCTAACTCTAAATATAGATAAATTAATGCAAATGAATAGGAAAAAGAATCCCGTAATGTTTGAATACTCCATTAGTAGTGTAGCGCTTGACACAGTCACGTCGATTAAACATTTGGGCGTAAGACTGCAGAGCAATATGAAGTGGGACGAGCATGTAATGGCAGTTGTGGAGAAGGCGCATAGTCGTCTTCGGTTCATTGGTAGAATTTTGGGAAGATGTGGTTCATCTGTAAAGGAGACCGCTTATAAAACACTAATACGACCTATTCTTGAGTACTGCTCGAGCGTTTGGGATCCCTATCAGGTCGGATTGAGGGAGGACATAGAAGCAATTCAGAAGTGGGCTGGTAGATTTGTTACTGGTAGGTTTGATCATCACGCGAGTGTTACGGAAATGCTTCAGGAACTCGGGTGGGAGTCTCTGGAGGAAAGGAGGCGTTCTTTTCGTGAATCGCTACTGAGGAAATTTAGAGAACCAGCATTTGAGGTTGACTGCAGTACAATCTTAGTGCCGCCAACTTACAAAAAAAAAATGGCTCTGAGCACTATGGGACTTAACATCTATGGTCAACACTCCCCTAGAACTTAGAACTACTTAAACCTAACTAACCTAAGGACAGCACACAACACCCAACCATCAGGAGGCAGAGAAAATCCCCGACCCCGCCGGGAATCGAACCCGGGAACCCGGGCGTGGGAAGCGAGAACGCTACCGCACGACCACGAGATGCGGGCGCCAACTTACGTTTCGTGGAAAGACCACAAAGATAAGAGAGATTAGGGCTCGTACAGAGGCATACACGCAGTCATTTTTCCCTCGTTCTGTTTGGGAGTGGAACAGGGAGAGAAGATGCTAGTTGTGGTACGAGGTACCCTCCGCCACGCACCGTATGGTGGATTGCGGATTATGTATGTAGATGTAGATGTTGTTCTTGGACTGTGTCTACAACACGTCTCATTTGTTGACAAATTTCAGCAGTGAAGGTTATACCTGGCGGAAGCAACTCGTAGTACACCACTGCATCGCTGTTCCATCAGATGGATGTGCGCAGATCTTTGTACGGGCAGTTGCTGCTTTATTTTTTAGGGCTCCACCATTCCTTTCTTTTACTCACGTTAGCATAAAGAGACCATTTCTCGTCAGCAGGAGCGATGCAGGATAGGAATGGTCCCTGATGTTCACGAGCTAATTAATGGCGAGCAAACAGAGATGCACATGATGCCACCCACCTGTTTTTGTGATTTTGGGTTAGAGCATGCTGTACCCACGAGACGTGGTACTCAGGGAAAGACAGGACTCAGCCTGGACGGGGATGTACTCAGTTACCGTTGGTTGCTCAGTTTCATTTTTAAATCTCACGCACTTTATTTGAAAACAATTGCAAATAAGGTTGACAATAAGGAGCAATTTTCAAATTTGACTATTAAGATACAATGTCTAATAACAATTTTCTTAAGCAATTTGCACTCACAGCTGAAGGCCTTACTGACCAGAAATTCAACTTATTTGTCGGCTGAAGGCCCCAGTAGTAATAACTCAAAAAACAATTTGACAGCTGAAGGCCTGAATAGCAATTTCTTAAGAACGAATTAAACTTCTCCAAGAGATACTAAAATATTACAAAAAAGGACTATCATCAAATTTTCACTATTAAGAGACAATATCTAATTAAAAATTAGTAAGACAAATTGCTTTCACGGCTGAAGGCCTTATTGACAATTATCACAATCTGACCAAATCAAGAGAGAAGTGAGCCTCAGACACTACTCCAAGGACTGACCTGGAAAAGTCGCTCAACTTTGTAAACAATGAGACAGGCAGCCAGGAGTTGTATTCACTTAACCGTATGGCAATTCAAACTAGTGACAGTTTAAACGCAGACCAACACTCTTGCAACATCTGCCTAACGTCTGGTAACCAACACAACAATGGAATAACCCAGGCAAGGCGGAACCGGCGGACAGCACTAAGTCTTCAGAGTCCGGTGTTTAGAACATCCAGAAGCACAAGGACCCACTGTGACCAAAGTAGTCCGAAAGAAATAAATATCCGCCTTATTGGACAGCAGCGGCAAGGCGAGAAAAGGTACGCTGAGGCGAAAATACGCTAACCTCCAAGCCAGGTAACTGGGGCGTTAGCGGCCACTAGGCAGAAAAATACCGCTGGTTGAACTTTATCAATGAACAGAAGGAATTAAATGATTAATAATAAAAGATGAAGGACAGCTAATTAATTTCGCCAACTGCAAACACTCCACTCGTTGCTCTTCATCTCAGTGACCCTCCGAGCAGCAACGCGCGAACAAACGGCGTGATCTCAAAATAGTGGAGGTTTCACTACTGGGTTAATGTTCACTCAACTCAAACGTCCTGGGTCCAGTGGAGAACGAGGTTGTGGCCCTCGCAGCTACAGCCCCTCGATACGGCAGTGCCTGCGTGCCGCCAGCCGTCCAGGCATGTCCTCACACTGCCGGACTGCACTGCCCGAGGCAGGATTCGAACCTGCGACCGAGCATAGCCTTGGTGTTTTGTCACAGAGAAGGCATCATTTTGGTCGAATGTTTACCTCAGGCGGTGACTAACAGTGCACTACGATATTGCGAGACCCTAAAAACACTAAGAAGGAGCTTTCAGGACAGAGTGTGAGGAATGCTAACGATAAGAGTGTGGTCACTCCACAACAACACCCGTCCTCACACAACCTTAGTCACCGAGACGCTCCTGGTCTCATTTGGTTGTGATGTTTTGAGCCAGTCTCGGTATTCCACTGACTTGGAGCCTAAAGCTTGTCATCTTTTCACCTCCCTGAAGGCACACTTGTTGTATTAAATTTTCGACCGCCGAGCAAGTGGGGGAAAGATGTTCTGAAACGTGGGAAGGCGCTGGTGGGGGCCGTTGTTCGAGGAGGGCATAAAGAAACTTGTCGAAAAGTACTCAACAACTGTATCATCAATATCCTGCATTTTTTCAAATACGCTTTTTCTAAAATAATTAAAATATAGTACACTTACTTTCCGAGCATGCGATGTACGTGGGTCGTTCAATAAGTAATCCTCCACATTTTTTTAAAGCCATTAATATACATAGACAAACGTCCTTGTTGGTGCTTCACATCTGATGTTTCATCTGTGCGCCGGTGAAGTTTCGAACCGTTCTGGCAGATGGCAGAGCCGTAGTACAGCGTCAAAATGGCGTCTACATTCAGGGTGTTTCAAAAATGACCGGTATATTTGAAACGGCAAGAAAAACTAAACGAGCAGCGATAGAAATACACCGTTTGTTGCAATATGCTTGGGACAACAGTACATTTTCAGGCAGACAAACTGTCGAAATTACAGTAGTTACAATTTTCAACAACAGATGGCGCTGCAAGTGATGTGAAAGATATAGAAGACAACGCAGTCTGTGGGTGCGCCATTCTGTACGTCGTCTTTCTGCTGTAAGCGTGTGCTGTTCACAACGTGCAAGTGTGCTTTAGACAACATGGTTTATTCCTTAGAACAGAGGATTTTTCTGGTATTGGAATTCCACCGCCTAGAACACAGTGTTGTTGCAACAAGACGAAGTTTTCAACTGAGGTTTAATGTAACCAAAGGACCGAAAAGCGATACAATAAAGGATCTGTTTGAAAAATTTCAACGGACTGGGAACGTGACGGATGAACGTGCTGGAAAGGTAGGGCGACCGCGTACGGCAACCACAGAGGGCAACGCGCAGCTAGTGCAGCAGGTGATCCAACAGCGGCCTCGGGTTTCCGTTCGCCGTGTTGCAGCTGCGGTCCAAGTGACGCCAACGTCCACGTATCGTCTCATGCGGCAGAGTTTACACCTCTATCCATACAAAATTCAAACGCGGCAACCCCTCAGCGCCGCTACCATTGCTGCACGAGAGACATTCGCTAACGATATAGTGCACAGGATTGATGAGGGTGATATGCATGTGGGCAGCATTTGGTTTACTGACGAAGCTTATTTTTACCTGGACGGCTTCGTCAGTAAACAGAACTGGCGCATATGGGGAACCGAAAAGCCCCATGTTGCAGTCCCATCGTCCCTGCATCCTCAAAAAGTACTGGTCTGGGCCGCCATTTCTTCCAAAGGAATCATTGGCCCATTTTTCAGATCCAAAACGATTACTGCATCACGCTATCTGGACATTCTTCGCGAATTTGTGGCGGTACAAACTGCCTCAGACGACACTGCGAACACCTCGTGGTTTATGCAAGATGGTGCCCGGCCACATCGCACGGCCGACGTCTTTAATTTCCTGAATGAATATTTCGATGATCGTGTGATTGCTTTGGGCTATCCGAAACATACAGGAGGCGGCGTGGATTGGCCTCCCTATTCGCCAGACATGAACCCCTGTGACGTCTTTCTGTGGGGACACTTGAAAGACCAGGTGTACCGCCAGAATCCAGAAACAATTGAACAGCTTAAGCAGTACATCTCATCTGCATGTGAAGCCATTCCGCCAGACACGTTGTCAAAGGTTTCGGGTAATTTCATTCAGAGACTACGCCATATTATTGCTACGCATGGTGGATATGTGGAAAATATCGTACTATAGAGTTTCCCAGACCGCAGCGCCATCTGTTGTTGAAAATTGTAACTACTGTAATTTCGAAAGTTTGTCCGCCTGAAAATGTACTGTTGTCCCAAGCATATTGCAACAAACGGTGTATTTCTATCGCTGCTCGTTTAGTTTTTATTGCCGTTTCAAATATACCGGTCATTTTTGAAACACCCTGTACGACTCACGTTACGAGCAGAGGGCTGTTATTGAATTCTTGTGTGCACAAAAAAAAAAAACCGTTGTGAACATCCGTAACCGTTTGTGTGCAGTGTATGGCGATGCTGCGGATGATAGGAGTACAGTTGGGCGATGGGTAAAGAAAGTCACAGTCTCAAGAAATGCAGAAACAGAGTTCAATGATCAGCCACTCTCGGGACGTCCTGTCACAGCCACTGCTCCAGACAGGCTGAATTGTGCGGATGCCATTATTCGTGGCGACTTGCCAATCACAAATCGACAGTTGGTTCTACAGTTGTCGGTCAGCATTGGAGGTGCGTCTGCAATGATCGAGACTCTCGCAAATTCAAAGAGGTGTTCACGATGGGTTCCACAAATGCTCACAGGGGATCACAAGATTCAAAGGAAGGCATTTCATGTGAATTGTTGGAGGTTTTTGAGACTGTTGGAGAGGCCTTTCCGCCACGGATCGTTACGGGGCACGAAAGCTGGGTGCACCACTTTGTGTCTGAAACAAAAAGGCAGTCCACAGAGTCGCATCATCCTCGTTCAGCAGAAAAGAGGAAATTCGAGACAAACAACTCTGCCAGAAAAGTCGTGATGACAGTCTTCTGGGACTGCCATGGCGTCATTCTCGTGGACGTGATGTCAAGAGGGTCAACCATCAATTCAGAGGCGTACGTGAAGACTCAATAAACTCAAGAACCATTTTCGACGTGTTCGATCGGACAAGAATCCAGCAGAAATCTTGCTCCAACACGATAATGCACGCCCACACACGTCTGAGAAACCCGGGAACACATCGCCAAATTGAGTTGGACATCATTGCCGCATCCACCCTCTAGTCCAGACCTGACACGCTCGGACTTCCATCTCTTTGAGCCGCTTAAAGATTCTCTACGGGGAACACACTTTGAAGATGACGAGAGTGTCAGTCGTGCAGTGAAAACATGGCTACGCCTACAGGACAAGAGCTTTTACCAGCAGGGACTACATGCTCTTCAACGACGTTGGCGTACGGCCATAGAACGTGATGGAGACTACGTAGAGAAATAGGACGTAGACAAGACATGTTGATGTATATTGTCACCAAATTCTGACTTTTAACAATAAATACGAGGGCAGTTCAATAAGTAATGCAACACATTTTTTTCTGAAACAGGGGTTGTTTTATTCAGCACTGAAATACACCAGGTTATTCCCCAATCTTTTAGCTACACAACACTATTTTTCAACATAATCTCCATTCAATGCTACAGCCTTACGCCACCTTGAAATGAGGGCCTGTATGCCTGCACGGTACCATTCCACTGGTCGATCTCGGAGCCAACGTCATACTGCATCAATAACTTCTTCATCATCCGCGTAGTGTCTCCCACGGATTGCGTCCTTCATTGGGCCAAACATATGGAAATCCGACGGTGCGAGATCGGGGCTGTAGGGTGCACGAGGAAGAACAGTCCACTGAAGTTTTGTGAGCTCCTCTCGGGTGCGAAGACTTGTGTGAGGTCTTGCGTTGTCATGAAGAAGGAGAAGTTCGTTCAGATTTTTGTGCCTACGAACACGCTGAAGTCGTTACTTCAATTTCTGAAGAGTAGCACAATACACTTCAGAGTTGATCGTTTGACCATGGGGAAGGACATCGAACAGAATAGCCCCTTCAGCGTCCCAGAAGACTGTAACCATGACTTTACCGGCTGAGGGTATGGCTTTAAACTTTCTCTTGGGAGGGGAGTGGGTGTGGCGCCACTCCATTGATTGCCGTTTTGTTTCAGGTTCGAAGTGATGAACCCATGTTTCATCGCCTGTAACAATCTTTGACAAGAAATTGTCACCCTCAGCCACATGACGAGCAAGCAATTCCGCACAGATGGTTCTCCTTTGCTCTTTATGTTGTTCGGTTAGACAACGAGGGACCCAGGGGGAACAAACCTTTGAATATCCCAACTGGTGAACAATTGTGACAGCACTACCAACAGAGATGTCAAGTTGAACACTGAGTTGTTTGATGGTGATCCGTCGATCATCTCGAACGAGTGTGTTCGCACGCTCCGCCATTGCAGGAGTCACAGCTGTGCACGGCCGGCCCGCACGCGGGAGATCAGTCAGTCTTGCTTGACCTTGCGGCGATGATGACACACGCTTTTCCCAACGACTCACCGTGCTTTTGTCCACTGCCAGATCACCGTAGACATTTTGCAAGCGCCTATGAATATCAGAGATGCCCTGGTTTTCCGCCAAAAGAAACTCGATCACTGCCCATTGTTTGCAACGCACATCCGTTACAGACGCCATTTTAACAGCTCCGTACAGCGCTGCCACCTGTCGGAAGTCAATGAAACTATACGAGACGACGCGGGAATGTTTGAAAATATTCCACAAGAAATTTCCGGTTTTTTCAACCAAAATTGGCCGAGAAAAAAAAAGTGTTGCATTACTTATTGAACTGCCCTCGTATGTTCTGAGAAAAAAAATGCGGAGCATTACTTATTGAACGACCCTGGTATTTTCATCTGAGGCCTTTCCAGTGACGAGTGTGTAATTTTGCATTTTCGCTGTCACCAGCAATCGAACCCAATTCCACCACGGCTGAGAGTCGTCAGCTACGTAAGGAGATTATTTTACGTATGCAACAAATAGTGCCATTAACTTAAGCTTCATTTAGAATTCACGGCTTGTTATTTTCTTTCATTTCTAGTTAGTCTGACTTTCAAAATTACCATTCATCGTCTTATGCGTTTAGTGAGCCATTGTGTCAGTTCCATTTTTATCTCTCGTGTCAATACTTAGTTGCTTCTATTAAAAGAATGGCTCTGAGCGCCATGGTACTTAACATCTGAGGTCATCAGTCGCCTAGAACTTAGAACTACTTAAACCTAACTAACCTAAGGACATCACACACATCCATACCCGAGGCAGGATTCGAACCTGCGACCGTAGCGGTCACGCGGTTCCAGACTGAAGCGCCTAGAACCGCTCGGCCACACCCGCGGGCAGTTGCTTCTATTAGGCTTGGCGCATAAGTTACCAGCGTTTTTGTCGTGCATGTTGGTATTCCGGTTGCTATCGGCTTATTTATAGACTGTCATTTTTTATTTCTGGTTCACTGTTTGTATTTGAATTTACGTATTGTTATTTGGCCATTTCGAGATAGCTGTGGACGCTACAAAATGGATTGTCGAGTGGGGATATCGGAACATTTCCTACATACTCTACTGTCTGAGTTCAATAGAGCAGTAATAGCACCAGAGGCAACCAGAAACATTTGCCCCGTGTCTGGGGAAAACACTGCTGGTCAGTGCACACCAACAAAATGGGTTTCTTCGTTTTAAGGAGGATCGTTTTGACATCAGTGACTCTCTATGTTCAGGAAAAGTTACAGGTCTGATCATGATGGTTTAAACTCATCAGTCGACTATGTATCCGCGTCAGTGTACTAGATAACTGGCACATGTGATGATCGAGGTATGGGTTGAGCCATGTTGCGGCTCGCGTTGGTGACGTTGGTAGGTTGGCATCATGTAATAGGGATAGTGGCGTCTCGTTTATTCTCGTGTTTACTAGCGCCACCACATTTGTTATTGTTGTCTGTCTGTGAGTTGCAGCAGCAGCGGTTATCGATATCTAGTTCTCTAGTTCTATCTTTGGAAGGGCGTCAAGTGTTTTCCGGGTCAGAGTGTGTCGAGGAGTTCGGCTGGGACAGAGCAGTAGTAAGGTCCGGCAGCGTGAGGACGTGCCTGGACCGCTGGCGGTACGCAGGCACTGCCGTATCGAGGGGCTGTAGCTGCGAGGGCCACAAGGTTTAAGTAGTACTAACAAGGGGAGGCCGCCAATTGTGAAATTCAGATTCGACTCATACTGCGCATAATAAAAGCTCATGGCCAGAGGTGTAATGTGGCAAAGCACCAAGATGCACTTCTCAGCCGTTGTCGAGAAAATCGACAGTTAAAAGAAACCGTACCCGTGAAATACTCTCTACGATTAATAATTCTCTACAGCGTCGTGGCGCAGCGGTAAGCGCTCGGGTTCGTAATCCGAAGGTCGCCGGATCGAATCTCGCGCTTTGCAACCTTTTTTTTTTAGTATTTGTTTTTTATAATTCATATATATATATATATATATATATATATATATATAATTCGCGGCAATCAGTTGCAACAATTATGCATATAATAAGTTGTTGAAAGTCGTTTGTCGTGGAAAAACTGGCGACATCATTATGTTTTCCGCAAACAAAGTTGTATTTCACAAATGTTATTAATTGTCTTCATAATGTTAACCACGTATAGTTAACGGAAGACGTAGAAACGATATTCCGAAACGAATACGTATAGCGTAAGTCAAATTAGAATAGAGACCCCACGAACACAAATTTACTGTGGCAGGTATGAAATATAAACTCCGTTACTCGCTCGTTACACTTGAATGACAGATGTTGAATGGGCCGAAACGAGCCGCCGCATAACAGCGTAGTTGCCTGCTAACTTCGAAAGAAGGTAGATGCGGTCCCTAGCGCAACTTATAACATTGTCGAAAAATCGGTGCGGACGGGAGAGCTTTGGTACACCCTGTTAAAAAAAACGGAAAAATGGAGGCGGTACAATTGTAGAGCGATCCGCCTTCACCAACATGCATAAGCAATTCATTAATACTATATATATATATATATATATATATATATATATATATATATATATATATATATATATATATATTACAAAAAAGTAATAATAAAAAAAATTTGCATGGCGCGAGATTCGATCCGGCGACCTTCGGATTATGAACCCGAGCGCTTACCGCTGCGCCCCGACGCTGTAGAAAATTATTAATCGTCGAGAGTATTTCACCGCAACGGTTTCTTTTAACTGTCGATTTTCTCGACAACGGCTGAGAAGTGCATCTTGGTGCTTTGCCACATTACACCTCTGGCCATGAGCTTTTATTATGCGCAGTATGAATCGACTCTGAATTTCACAATTGGCGGCCTCCCCTTGTAAGTCTAGGGGACTGATGACCTCAGATGTTAAGTCCCAAAGTGCTCAGAGCCATTTGAACCAAGGCCATGGCTTTTGTGGTGCTGCTGGTAAGTTCCTGTGGGACCAAACTGCTGAGGTCGTCAGTCCTTAGGCTTACACACTACTTAATCTAACTTAAGCTAACTTACGCCAAGAACAAAACACACACACACACACACACACACACACACACCCGTGCCCGAGGGAGGACTCCAACCTCGGACGGACGGGGGGGGGGGGGGGGGGGCACATAAGACCACGCAGCTACTCCGCCCGGCTGTCTTTTGCATCCCCAGGTTCATTCACACGGTTAGTTTACACGGCAGATGTTTGGTTCTTCTGTTGCAGGGCAGGATACGGAGAGTGGGCAGAAGAAGGGCGGCCAAGTGAATGGCCTCACCAACGCAGACGTCGACGCCGCGACGCCCTTCGAGGTCGCCATCGGCCTCACAGGTCAGGGAAATATCCTTCGCTGGCGCCTTGTTTCCAGTTTGAAAGCCCACTGCCACCTGTTATAATTACACCTAAGAGTCCGTAGAAGTTGTGTGTGTGTGTGTGTGTGTGTGTGTGTGTGTGTGTGTGTATGTTTGTATGTGTGTGTGTGTGTGTGTGTGAGCCGGCACTAAAAACTTACAAATTCACTGACATACGCCAAACACTATTTTTCGTTGTAGTAGCCGCATTCGTTCTCAACGCCGGCCGGTGTGGCCGTGTGCTTCTAGGCGCTTCAGTCTGGAAACGCGTGACCGCTACGGTCGCAGGTTCGAATCCTGCCTCGGGCATGGATGTGTGTGATGTCCTTAGGCTAGTTTGGTGTAAGTAGTTTCTAAGTCTAGGGAACTGATGACCTCAGATGTTAAGTCCCATAGTGCTCAGAGCCATTTGAACCATTTTTGTGTGTGTAAAATCTTATGGGGCTTAACTGGTAAGGTCATCAGTCCCTAAGCTTACACACTACCTAGCCTAAATTATCCTAAGGACAAACACGCATACCCATGCCCGAGGGAGGACTCGAACCTCCGCCGGGACCAGCCGCACAATCCACGACTGCAGCGCCCCGGACCGCTCGGCTAATCCGCGCGGCATAGCAGTTACGACTCCGGTATTAATGTCCTGAAAACATTGCCCTGTCACAGTAAGACTCACAGTACACTCCACTGTTTGTTTTTATTCACTCATTGCACTTCTTTTTCGGTTCCTTCTTTCGTCACTGATAAGAAACTGACGTTCGGTTCCAAGACGGGCCTTGTTTTAAATGAGTAGCCCCACCACAGGGGAATTCCAGAGCATACCAAAAGGCTTCGAATGGTGCAAAATGTTCCAGAACATTTCACAACATTCGGGAGAGTTCTGTTGTGTGTGTGTGTGTGTGTGTGTGTGTGTTGGGGCTTATGGGCGCTCAACATCGAGGTCATCAGCGTCCTGACACACATTAAAAGGAACGAATGTCGACAGACCTAATAAAACTGAAGCACACACGCAAAAAGAAAGCAGGAAAAGAAGGAAAATGCTACGTAAGAAAGTAGAACGTAAGGAAAGGGAAAACGTAGCAACTGCGGGCACTGGAGCAGATGAGACATTCTTCCTGTCCTAAATTTCTTGTCTGTTCCGATTCACTAAGTGCCCTTCACTCATTGCAACATTCGTATCCAGCAGATAAAATAGTCCAGACCATCCAGGGTGCCCTCCTCCAACTACAGCGTGTAATGGTACTTGAATTACGTAACCATTACGGCACCTCACCTCAACCTCTCGATACCAGCAATATTCTACTGTGTTTCTGTAAAATAGTTAACATATTTCTGTGACAACATTCAGATTTGCTTTCATTAATGTAGAGGTACTTCGATACATCGATATGTATATATTGCGATGATATTATTCTTATGTGTATTCTTTCTTTTGTCATTATGATCATTGACGTACCTGTAACTCTGATTTTTGGGTGCGTAAGCGGTTATTAGAGAGTCAAGCTTTGGTCGTCATGTTAAAAAGACACAAATATTAGCCAGTTTATGAAATGCGAACTTTAACAGTGAGGAAGATATTTTCAAGTATGTTTTATATTGTGAAGTGATGTTTTGGAACGAGTTACGTGATATTGCAATAAAAGTAATAAAAAAGAAGTGTAACTTAAATTCGGAGTGCTGATTACTTTTTTACATCACCATTGTCCTAACTTGCAAAAGTTTAATCTTCAAGAATGGTTTATGAAACACATCTGTAAAACTTTTGAATATCGCAGAATAACACCTAGGCCTCTTTACATCCGAGCTTGGAATCATCACTGCCTAGATTTTCGACGATTGAGCCATGAGTTCACAACGAGACCAGCGTGGGAATCACGAAAAGATGAGTGCCTAGTTTATCCATTATTTCAAGAAATGACTTTATTAACTGTGCTCTAATGACAAAAAATGGTTCAAATGGCTCTGAACACTATGGGACTTAACTGCTGTGGTCATCAGTCCCCTAGAACTTAGAAGTACTTAAACCTAACTAACCTAAGGACATCACACACATCCATGCCCGAGGCAGGATTCGAACCTGCGACCGTAGCGGTCGCGCGGTTCCAGACTGTAGCGCCTAGAAACGCTCAGCCACTCAGGCCGGCGTCTAATGACACCTGCCACATAATACACTCCTGGAAATGGAAAAAAGAACACATTGACACCGGTGTGTCAGACCCACCATACTTGCTCCGGACACTGCGAGAGGGCTGTACAGGCAATGATCACACGCACGGCACAGCGGACACACCAGGAACCGCGATGTTGGCCGTCGAATGGCGCTAGCTGCGCAGCATTTGTGCACCGCCGCCGTCAGTGTCAGCCAGTTTGCCGTGGCATACGGAGCTCCATCGCAGTCTTTAACACTGGTAGCATGCCGCGACAGCGTGGACGTGAACCGTATGTACAGTTGACGGACTTTGAGCGAGGGCGTATAGTGGGCATGCGGGAGGCCGGGTGGACGTACCGCCGAATTGCTCAACACGTGGGGCGTGAGGTCTCCACAGTACATCGATGTTGTCGCCAGTGGTCGGCGGAAGGTGCACGTGCCCGTCGACCAGGGACCGGACCGCAGCGACGCACGGATGCACGCCAAGACCGTAGGATCCTACGCAGTGCCGTAGGGGACCGCACCGCCACTTCCCAGCAAATTAGGGACACTGTTGCTCCTGGGGTATCGGCGAGGACCATTCGCAACCGTCTCCATGAAGCTGGGCTGCGGTCCCGCACACCGTTAGGCCGTCTTCCGCTCACGCCCCAACATCGTGCAGCCCGCCTCCAGTGGTGTCGCGACAGGCGTGAATGGAGGGACGAATGGAGACGTGTCGTCTTCAGCGATGAGAGTCGCTTCTGCCTTGGTGCCAATGATGGTCGTATGCGTGTTTGGCGCCGTGCAGGTGAGCGCCACAATCAGGACTGCATACGACCGAGGCACACAGGGCCAACACCCGGCATCATGGTGTGGGGAGCGATCTCCTACACTGGCCGTACACCACTGGTGATCGTCGAGGGGACGCTGAATAGTGCACCGTACATCCAAACCGTCATCGAACCCATCGTTCTATCATTCCTAGACCGGCAAGGGAACTTGCTGTTCCAACAGGACAATGCACGTCCGCATGTATCCCGTGCCACCCAACGTGCTCTAGAAGGTGTAAGTCAACTACCCTGGCCAGCAAGATCTCCGGATCTGTCCCCCATTGAGCATGTTTGGGACTGGATGAAGCGTCGTCTCACGCGGTCTGCACGTTCAGCACGAACGCTGGTCCAACTGAGGCGCCAGGTGGAAATGGCATGGCAAGCCGTTCCACAGGACTACATCCAGCATCTCTACGATCGTCTCCATGGGAGAATAGCAGCCTGCATTGCTGCGAAAGGTGGATATACACTGTACTAGTGCCGACATTGTGCATGCTCTGTTGCCTGTGTCTATGTGCCTGTGGTTCTGTCAGTGTGATCATGTGATGTATCTGACCCCAGGAATGTGTCAATAAAGTTTCCCCTTCCTGGGACAATGAATTCACGGTGTTCTTATTTCAATTTCCAGGAGTGTATAACTTTGTTGTTGCCCGAAAATGCAATATTTAGCAGCGTGAGCAACACTACAATCATAATTAATTTTTGACCTTTGTTGTCGTAGGGTTGTTAGAAGCGACTGGGGAAGGTGGTGGCTTTCTGCTGGGTTCCGGGGCATGTCGGCATTGCTGGGAATGAAAGGGCAGATCTCGCAGCCAAGGAGGCGTGTCTCGATCCACAAGTATCTCAGTGTGCTATCCCCGTGCACGCACTCACCTCGCTGTTGAGCTCACGGGTCATGTGTCGGTGGGAGGATGAGTGGCTGGGAGTGACTGACAAGTGTGTGGTGTACTTCCTTTCAGCCCCGTCGACGGGACGATGTTCTCCTCACTCGGCTTCGGATGGGCCACAGCCCTATGACGCATGGCTTTCTGCTCCGGCGAGAGGTCCCTCCAGTGTGTGATGCTTGTGGCGTCCAGGTCACTGTGCGCCACGTTTTATTGGATTGCGTTTTATTTTCAAAAAATGGTTCAAATGGCTCTGAGCACTATGGGACTTAACTTCTAAGGTCATCAGTCCCCTAGAACGTACAAGGGGAAGGTCTCAGACACGGCCAACCGATTCGGCTCACATTTGACAGGTCGCTTGTGTACAACCTAAAACGAAGGACTCTAAGATATTTTGGGTCAACACCCCCGCAATTTTGGGAAAATCACCCCTAAAGGTTATGACGAGCAGTCGACTCAAAATTGGAGGGATCGATAGATAATTGTAAATAGAGCATTTTTCATCATCAGGTATGGGGTCCGCAAACGAAAAAGTTTTGAATAAATCGAGGAAAGAAACTTTTACAACTGCCGCTTCTGTACCCACACGGTTAACGCCTTTCGCCGACAGCGCCGACAGCGCCGATAGCGAAGTCCGCCTTTCGCCGCGGAGCAGCTCGGACTTGTTTACGTCTCGGCTGCGAACGGTCGCGGAAGAAGCGGTGTTTACACCGTCGTCACTCGCGTGTGTTACTGTTTAAATCGAACGCAATGGCACACAATTTCCGAAAAACCACGATACAGTTCACGTTCTGTAACGAGTATGCAAGACCGAAGGCTTTCGAAATCGAACGTTTCTTGAGGGACGAAGTGCATCTTAATTACACGGAGATTATTGGAATTCATTTATCAATCGTGAGCAGCACTCTTTACGTGAAGATGATTGACGACGCAGCATGTGATAGGATCATTGAAGCCGCCAAACGAGGATTCCAGTTCCGACACTCCGATGGTCATATTGGCGAAGTTTTAGTCGCTCATTCGGGCCTGGGCGTGCGTACGATTCGAATCTTCGAGGTGCCTTTCGAGGTACCCGAATCATTGGTCACTGAATCACTCCAGCCATATGGCAGAGTTATTAGTCATACGGCCGAACGCTGGGCAAGTTTTAGCACGTATCCAGTGCTCAATGGTGTCCGACAGGTGCGAATTGCCCTTACAAAACATGTGCCATCGTACATAAACATCGGCGGCTGTAGAGCTATTGTCATCTATGATGGACAGCCCAGGACATGCTCCGGGTGTGGTGGTGAAGGACATCTTCGATCAGCGTGTATGCAGAGGAGACTCGTGCAACTCCCCAGCGGAGACTTCCAGAATCCGACCACACCAACGTCACTGCCGATGACTTACGTGACGGCACTTCGCGGGGAGGTGACGCCGAGGTCGGAGCGCACCATCGAACCGACGCCACAGTTGATTGAGGCGCCTTCGGACGCCACTGAAGAAGGAATGGCTCAGACCAACCTCCAATCTGAGACACTACAGGTGGCGCAGAAAGAGGATGAGAGCATCACAATAGGCATGGAAGCTGAAGTGGAACGGCCCCAGGGGATTGTGGCGGCGGCGGGAACGCAGGAGATGCAAGATGCGCCAACACCAGAGGCCGAGGTTAGGGCCCGCAAACAACGCTCGCCAAAGCGCCGCAAGAAGCGCCGACTAAACTCTGCGGAGACGCTCCCTTCTCTTCTAGGGAGCCCAGACGAGTCTAACACTATGGACCTGTCTGACATGGAACCACAAGCTTCGGATGTCGCAGATCATATGAATTCGGACAGTGAAATGATGTCATATCGTTCAGACGACGCATCCGCTCAGGGGCCTGCTACCCCTTCGGCGGTGGAGTCTACAGCTGCGAAAGAACAACAGATGTCACACAACAATGCCGCACAGGAAAATTTGGAGCACACCAATAGTATCAGCTGGTATGAGCAGGACGACGGCATCACCGATGCGGACCATTCTATTGGTGGGGCCTTGCATCCGTCCGCATCTCAAGAAACCTAATGCCGCAGGGACACGTTCCTCGGGCAACCCTCGGCGGATGTGCAACGGGACTATCGACACGGTGAAACTTTGTCATTTTAACATCATGTGGAGATGACAGCTACTCGACCCCAGGCATACAGAATAGGGACAGTGAATGTAAATACCATTAGATCGCCCGTGAAACAGCAGTTGTTTAGGGACATGATATACGCGTCGGATGTGGATATACTGATGGTGCAGGAAATTTACATTTCTGAGTTCCAGGACGTACATGGATACATCTCCTACACCTCGCCGCACTCGAACAACGACAGTGGAACGGCGATATTGGTCCGGGACGGGATTCCGGTCCGAGACCTGGCTTATCTACCTTCGGCACGAGGACTGGCGATAACTGTTAATGGAATTCGCATTCTCAATGTTTATGCCCCTTCCGGCACGGACAACAGACGGGCGCGTGCGAGATATTATTCGGAAGAGATTGTGCCCTTATTTACCGGCAGATTCGATCATTTCATTATAGGTGGTGACTTCAATTGTGTTTTAGCCCAAAAAGACCAGACACCACATTACAATACTTGTCGTGAATTGCATGTGCTATGCCGGGATCTGGAGTTAAGCGACACCTGGGACATGATTCATAGTAACCGTGAGGGATATACTTTTTTTACCAGTCACTCGGCGAGCAGACTCGATCGAATATATGTTTCGGTTGGCCTACAGGATAAGGTGGTCGACGCGGAACGATGGCCTGCGGCATTTGCCCGCAGCTCGTGGTCGTGCGGTAGCGCTCTCGCTTCCCACGCCCGGGTTCCCGGGTTCGATTCCCGGCGGGGTCAGGGATTTTCTCTGCCTCGTGATGGCTGGGTGTTGTGTGATGTCCTTAGGTTAGTTAGGTTTAAGTAGTTCTAAGTTCTAGGGGACTGATGACCATAGATGTTAAGTCCCATAGTGCTCAGAGCCATCTGCGGCATTTACTGATCATCTGGCTTACATTTGTACCATGTCACTCCCTAGGCAAAGTGTGTGGAGAAGCCGCGGGACATGGAAGCTCAATTCGTCCCTTTTGGCGGACCCCGAATGTCGTCAGAGAGTCGAGGAGGTATGGACCACATGTCAACGCCGTCTACCAACGTATACCTACGTGCTTCAATGGTGGCTCGAGTGCACTAAGCCGGCAATAAGAAGAGCTCTAATAC
Organism: Schistocerca serialis cubense; assembly: GCF_023864345.2. Lineage (NCBI taxonomy): Eukaryota > Metazoa > Arthropoda > Insecta > Orthoptera > Acrididae > Schistocerca > Schistocerca serialis. The sequence continues at coordinate 107,031,654 of NC_064649.1, forward strand.
AGTATGGTCGGGATAAGGCGAGATGGCAGAGAGACACTCTTGATTATTATTACACCATGCTTCGTGAGCTGTCCTTCCAGGTGCCGTCTGCAGAACATCATGCGGAAGTTCATTGTGTCAAGGCACAAATCCTATCGATCACGCGACGACGACTGGGTGGCATCCCAATACGGGCAAGATGTCTTGACACCATCACTGGGGAACGTACCTCGATGCACCATGTGTCGCGGGAACATAAGCGTTACCGCCGGGCATTGGTAACAGTGCTCCACGGTTTAGATGGCCGTCAACTGACAACACAACAGGACATTGCAAATGAATTTTTAGAGCATTTCCGCCATCTCTATGCCGGTACACCGACGGACCGTCAGGTAGGGGAAGAGATACTGCAACACCTGCAAACGACACTGACAGAGACGGATAAGGCAGCGCTTATGGAGCCACTCACAGAAGACGATATAAAGGTGGCACTCACAAAAGGAGCGGCCCATAAATCACCGGGGCCAGATGGGATTACGCTAGAGTTTTATCGAGAATTCGTGGACATGATGATGCCACAGTTGGTGTCGATGTACAATGAGGCGATGCGTCCGGACATGCGCCTACCGTCGGATTTTGTGACGGGCTTTCTTCTTCCCATACCGAAGATGGAGAGGAGTCGTAGTGTTACTCAATATCGGCCTCTCACTATGCTAAACACCGATTATAAAATTTTTGCACGGCTACTAGCGTCTCGTCTCAAGCTGGCGATATCCAGGACAATATCCCCTGATCAGGCTTGCCTAGGGGTGCGAAGCAACATCTCCTCGGCGTTAAGTGAATACCGTGACGTTATCGCCCTTGCGGAAACTTGTAAAATGCGAGCAGCGATGATATCTGTGGACTTCGACCGTGCGTTCGACAGGATAAACCATGACTTCTTGGCGTCAGTCATGAGCCGAATGGAGATTCCACCTGTTTTCATCTCCATCATTATGAGGCTAATACGAGGGGCTACATCGAAGGTGATTGTAAACGGTCGGGAAGCGGGCTCGGTTCCTATTAACAGCTCCGTCCGACAAGGGTGCCCACTCTCCATGATGCTGTTTGCGATAGCGCTTGAGCCGCTGATGTGTGTTATGAGGCGCTCACTTACTGGGATAGCGCTTAATGAGAACTCTTTCGTTTGTCGTGCATATGCGGACGACCTGATCCTTCTTGTCAGATCAGGTCATGAAGTGCATCAGGCTGTTGAATATCTAGACTCTTACGGGACGGCAGCAGGCAGTGTCATTAACATGACGAAATCCAAAATTATGCACATTGGACGGGGTCTGGAAGACATACCGGGACCGTTTCAGACGGTGGAATCGCTGAGATGTCTGGGGATCACATTTACCCGCTCACTACGGCGGTCAGCGGCGGCGAGTTCTCGGCGGCTTCTGCAAAATGTTCGTCTGGCGATACGGAACAACTCACTGAGAGCCTTTGACATGATCCAGCGTGTGGCATACACTAACGTTCACATAGCGTCACGTCTGCCCCATTTAGCGCAGATCCTACCAATACCGAAGGGTATTGCAGACCGCCTCATGGCTGCCTTTGGTTACTATGTTAGTACTGGGATGTTGTTTAAGATCACATATGACACGTTAACGCTACGGTTCCGGAACGGTGGCCTCAACCTCACAAACGTGCGAAACAAAGCTCTGGCGCTTTACATGCGAGCGATGATACGAAATTGGCAACAACGAAAGCACACCATTACGTCAGCTCTGATAGAAGTACTTGTCCCGCCTTCGTACGAACCCCCTATTGCGGTGGGCAATATTTCGCCTGCTCTTGCACACATTGCCTCATTTCTGGTTGATTACAGTTATGTTCGTCTGAAAGTACCTTCGACGAGAATACCCACGACTCGGGAGATCTATAGGTGCTTGATGGATCACCATGCCCGCAACGTCATGGAATTCAAATACCCGTCGAGAACGTGGAACCACATTTGGTGTGCAGTGCATACTCCATTACTGTCAACAGCAGCGAGATCGATGTGGTATATTCTTATGAACCGTAAACTTGTGACCAGGAGTCGATTACATACAATTCAGATGGTCGATTCTCCTCTTGGCACAAACTGTGGACTGTTAGCCACGGAAGAACATGGTTTAGTGTGTGGCGCAGCGAGGGACGTCTGGATGCTGACGCGTCGAATACTGGCCTTCCTTCGGCGCACTAACTACACAGAAATCACATCGGATGTACTTTTTCTACCGGACAAGACCTTTTTTCCCAAACAAAAGACGTATGCGGTCAATTGGATCGCTGGACATGCGACGAAATATTTGTATTCGTACGATATTAAGTCCGTGATGGATTATTGGATGTATTTACAAGAACAACACGAGCTCATACGGAGTCATACGAAATACAGGACTTACTTTTCCAATTTTTTAGGAAGTGTTTTTCACAATCCGCCCGACAGCTGGGGTGTCCCAGAACTGAGAAGACTCCTGCAGCAGAACGACTAGAAACAATACTGCGCGGCTCAGTTATATTGGCATACGGCACACTGAGAAGACAACGGGCCCCTACATGGTCGACGCAGGAGAAATACATGAATATATGCCGCCCACAAAGGCAGAAATGGTCAAGATTATATGGCTGTCTGCCAGATTTATGATGCGACACCGCGTGCTGCAGGGATTGTGATGCAGATGATAACTTCATTTTCACTCCCGCCCGTGACTAGGATTGTCATTTACTTTCTTCATGTTACACAAACAAAAAAGGGCGGCCTTTACGTTGATTTTCTGGTTTCCAAATTGTTTTTGCTTTGTTTTTGCTGTCTCGATCCTTTTCTTATCCCTAAGATAGTACAATTGTACGAATAAAGATTGTTTGTTTACCCTGCCTTCCTGCTCCCAAAAAAAAAGATAAAACCATCCGCTTGAAATACGGATTTTTTTATATTTTTTTTTATTTTTTTTTTCACTTTCATTTAAGTTGTATGTAAATCTTATTTATGTATTTGTATAGATGTATGACATTTAAGTTAAAAAAAAAAAAAAACAAAGTCCGGAACCGCGCGACTGCAAAAAAAAAAAAAAAAAAAAAAAAGAGTCCGCCCTCGAGTTAAAATTGTAATTAAAAAAAAAAAAAAAAAGTGGTCAGCGTGACAGACTGTCAATCCTAAGGGCCCGGGTTCGATTCCCGGCTGGGTCGGAAATTTTCTCCGCTCAGGGACTGGGTGTTGTGTTGTCCTAATCATCATCATTTCATCCCCATCGACGCGCAGATCAATAAAATTTCAAAGAAAAAAAAAAAAAAAATTTTGCGCAATGGCCAAGGTAATTGGCTGGGAATCGGAAAACCCGGGTTCGATTCTCGAAGAAACGTAGCGGATGTTATTCTTTTCATTTGTATTTTTCCATATCTCAATTGATAGGGATAGGAGGGTTAATAAGTAAATCAATAAGGAATGATAATGATACTTACCTTATTGACTCTCCTATCCCTATTAATTGAGATATGGAAAAATACAAACGAAAAGAACAACATCCTCTAGGTTTCTTCGAGATTCGAATCCTTGTTCTCCAAGTCCCAGCCAGTTACCTTGGCCGTTGCGCTATCGGTACTGTCGGCGTAAAGCGTTTACCATGTGGATACAGAAACGGCAGTTGTAGAAGTTTCTTACCTCGATTTCTGGAAAAGTATGCATTTTCGGACCCCATACCTGATGATGAAAAATGCTCTATTTACAATTATCTATCGATCGCGCCAATTTTGAGTCGATTGCTCGTCATAACCTTTAGGGGCGATTTTCTCAAAATTGCGGTGGTGTTGACCCAAAATATATTAGATTCCTTCGTTTTAGGTTGTACACAAGCGACCTGCCCAATTTGAGCCGAATCGGTTGGTCGTGTCTGAGGCGTTCCCCTTGTTAGAACTGCTTAAACCTAACTAACCTAAGGACATCACACATATCCATGCCCGAGGCAGGATTCGAACCTGCGACCGTAGCGGTCACGCGGTTCCAGACAGTAGCGCCTAGAACCGCACGGCCACTCCGGCCAGCGCGTTTTACTTTCTGACCAGCTGGCCGTGGCTGACTTGCCAGCGGATGTGCCACCTCTTTTAGGAAATACCCAAACGAATGTGGTTAAAGTTTTAAAGTTCTGTAACATGTCCAATGTTTTTACCAAGATTTTAGTGAAAGGGTCTTAATTTGCTCACTGTGTGACAAGCTCGCCCACATTTTACGTAAGTGGCCACCTAATGACAATTTCCTGTGGTATTCTTGGGCGAGTTCTGGAATGTTCCACCATTACCTGGGATATTCTGGAACGTTCCCAAATGTGCCAGAACATGACGAATCATTGAGGAACATTCCGAAACATTCTGAAATGTTGTGGGATGCTCTTGAATTCTCTCAAAATTTTCGATGATCTCCATCAGTCCTATCTTATGCAGATCCCACACCGGACAACAGTAGTCCTGAAAAGAGGGAACAAGCGTAGTGTAAGCAGCTTCTGTAGTAGACCTGGTCCATTTTCTACGTGATCTGTCAATAAATCGCAGTCTATGGTTTTTTTCCCCACAACATTATCCATGTGATTGTTCCAATTTATGTTATTATTAATTGTAAATTCCTAAGTATTAAGTTGACTTTAAATCCTCTACATCCGTGTGATTTACGGCGTTGCCGCAGTGGATACGCCGGTTCCCGTGAGATCACCGAAGATAAGCGCTGTCGGGCGTGGTCGGCACTTAGATGGGTGACCATCCAGGCCGCCATGCGCTGTTGCCATTTTTCGGGGTGACTCAGCCTTGTGATGCCAATTGAGGAGCTACTCGACCGAATAGTAGCGGCTTCGGTCAAGAATACCATCATAACGACCGACGGAGCGGTGTGCTGACCCCACGGCCCTCCTATCCGCATCCATCCAATGAGGATGACACGGCGGTCGGATGGACCCGGTAGGTCACTGGTGGCCTGAAGACGGAGTGCTCAAATCCGTGTGATTTATAATGTAACTGAAAATATATCGTGTTCTTTTTAGTGCTGATGTGGATGCTTCAGACTTCTCATTATTTAGAATCAGTTACTACTTTTGGACAATACAGATATCTTGTGTAAATCATTTTGCAGTTCGCTTTGATCATCTGATGACTTTAGAAGACGGTAAATGACAACCTCATCCGCAAACAATCTCACAGGGCTGCTCAGATTGTGTCGTAAATCTTTTCTCAGAACTGCAGAGGGTCTGTTGGACTTTCTTGAGGAGCGACGGCGATCATTTCTGTTTTACACGATGATTTTGCGTCAATTACTAGGAACTGTGACCTTTCTGACAGAAAATAACGACTCCAGCCTCACAATTGGGACGATACTCCACAGGCACGCAACTTTATTAGAAGTCGCTGATGTGGAACGATGTCAAATAGCCTTCTGGAAATCTGAAAACATGGAATCAATATGAAGTCCGCCCAACTGGCTAGCCGCATGATCTAACGCTCTGCTTCCCGAGTGGGAAGCAGAAGAGGTACGTACACGTACACCATAATTACTCTACCACGCAAGCATTGGGGTTACACTCGTCTGGTATGAGACTTTCCGGGGGGGGGGGGGGGGGGGGGGGGCTCTATCGGCTGAACTGCACAATAACCCTGGGTTCGGTGTTGGGCAGCGGTGGGTGGGTGGACTGCTGTGGCCTGTTGTGGGGTTGTGAACCACTGAGGGCTATGGTGTGACGAAGCCTCCCCGTCGTTTCTAGGTCCTCAGTTCCAATATTCAATATAATATGACGTCCCGTGTCCATAGGAGTCATTACTTAGTGAGAATAAAGATCTAGTTGTGTTCCATAAGAACGACATTTTCGGAATTCGACTTGGATATTTGTCAATAAATCGTTTTCCTCAATGTGACTCATGATGTTTGAGCACAGTATATGTTCCAAAATCCTACTGCAGACAGATGTTAGCGATATGGGTCTGTAGTACAGTGTATTACTCCAGTTTCCTTTCTTGGGGATTGGTGTGACTTGTGCAGCTTTCCAGTCTTTGGATATGGATCTTCCTTTGAGCGGGCGTTTTTATGCGATTACTAGGTATGGAGTAATGGTATCAGCATACTCTGGAATATTTACTGGGTTTTCTTCAGTGAAGGAATTTCAAAAATGTTCAGATGTGTGTGAAATCTTATGGGACTTAACTGCTAAGGTCATCAGTCCCAAAGCTTATACACTACTTAACCTAAATTATCCTAAGGACAAACACACACACACCCATGCCCGAGGGAGGACTCGAACCTCCGCCAGGACCAGCCGCACAGACCATGACTGCAGCGCCCTAGACCGCTCGGCTAATCCCGCGAGGCGAAGGACTTTCGTAAAACCGTGCTTAGTAACTCTACTTTAGTGCCACTGTCGTCAACAACATCACCACCTTCACAGTGAGTGGGCTGTGCAGAATGTCATCTTCCAAGATGACAACACCCATGTTGACACTACTGCATTTTATGTTCCTCGTCCAATGGTCACTCAGACGCCATGTCACACACTGACTGGTCCTCTATATCATCTGATCTCGACCGCAAATGAAATGTCTGGGACTGTTTGTAATGGCATGTGGAATTCATCAGTCAACACCCCTGCAGTAAGGCAGTTCTGGCGGAGCTAACCACCAACCAGTGGCTTCATCATAACGTTACACGCATGAAAACAACTCATTGACTCTCTCCTCGCCAAATTGATTCCATTATCGATATTACAGGCGATTGGTTGCTTTCTGGAGGTTGAAGGGACCAGACTACAAAGGCCATCGGTCCCTTGGTCCACGGCCATCAAATCATGCAAGGAATTAAAAAAACAAGCAATTGAGATGACAAGGGACGACACGGAACCAGAAAGACACAGACAAAGACCAGACAAAAGGAATTAAAAGCACACAGGGTGTGACACTGGTTGGCCGACCATGGAAACAAAAAAAGAAAAAGCCAATGACCAAGAGACACACCAAAAAGCCCAATCTAAAACCTTAGGCCAAAGGCTAAACTCAACACAAGAGAGACCCTCAGATCGAGCGATAAAAGCCCCCTGCATGAATAAAACTCAAAACTAAGCATGCCATGGCGGCGTCATCCGTTAAAAGTGCAGGGAGCGTATCAGGCAGTGCAAACGTCTGCCTGAGCGCAGTTAAAAGTGGACAGGTCAACAAAATGTGGACCACTGTCAAAACTGACCCGCAGCAATATAAAGGTGGGTCCTTGCGGCGCAATAAATGACTGTGTGTCAGCCAGGTGTGGCCAATGCACAGCCGGCAGAGGACAACAGAGTCCTGGCGAGAGACCCGTAAGGAGGAGTGCCACTCACCGGTGGTCTCCTTGAGGGTCCAAAGTTTGTTGGGTGAAGGCAGGGTGCACCATTCATCATCCCAGGTACCAAGTACCTTCTGCCGCAATACCGACCTGAGGTCACTCTCCGAAAGGCCAATCTCCAAGACCGGTGCACCGACAGCCTGTTTCGCTAGCGTGTCAACACGTTCATTACCAAGGATGCCGACATGACCGGGGGTCCACAGAAAAATTATGGAGCAACCACAATGGGCAAGAGTATGTATGGACTCCTAGATAGCCATCACCAGAGCGAGGGAAACACTGGTCGATAGCTCGTAAACCGCTCAGGGAGTCACTACAGATAACAAAGGACTCACCTGAGCAGTAGCGGATATGATATAGGGAGCGAGAGATGGCGACCAGCTCTGCAGTGAAAACAGTGCAGCAAACCGGCAGTTCCGCAGAGTAAGAGCATAACAGATGCAACCAGCAACCATCTAACCGTCGGTATATATACCACGTCAGAGCCTTGTGTGGTGTGCGTACTGTAATACCTTCGGTACACACACCATCAGATTATTTGACTTGTCGCACTAACGAAGTAGGTGAGTGTCACCAATATGTCTCGTGGTCTTATCGTGACGTGTTTATCTTCTGCCGTTAGGTCAGACGATAGAAATGCCTCTTGCACGCTTAGATTAGCAGATTAATGGTGACCAACTTTAAATAGAACTTGATTAATTTTCACACACATTTTTTAAAATAGGAACGAGCATAAACCTTACGTAACTTGATTCTGGATGCTATTTACAATTGGCAATTTGAAGTTCCTTTGGTCTTGGTACATTAATCTTATTCTCACATATCTCTGATACTTGACAAAGTGTCTATGCATTTCTCTTCATGGCTATGTACAGGAATATGATAATCTTATTAGGTGCAGACTGAAACTTGACTATAGACTGGTACAGACAAATGCAGACTGTTACAGACTAATGCAGACTGACAAGTCAGAGGTCTGTACACACATTATAATACCTCGTGCGTTCATGTATCACTGCGCGAGTGTGATCCGCGAGGAGAAAAGATTCTACGTTAGCAGCGGTCTCATTGGCTGCGTTACATATTAATACGCGGATCGGCGGAAGCAGAATTTGGACCATCTCTAAGGCAGCGCCATCTCGTAGTGCAGAGACAGACGAGCGCTGCGCCTGCACTGTTGTACTTAGTGGGCGCGCTCTAGTGGGAATGTTGTGTACGCGCTGACTATGCGGAACTATGTACACAACACCTTGGAAAGCGGCAAGTATTGAAAGAAAGCGGCGGCGGAGGGCCTCAGGAGGGACTGAGTCCTTCGGGCCCTGTGCCAGATCGAGCCGAAGGCATGGGCGGGGCACACACCACTGGGGTATTACAGGCGGTGATGACTAATTTTTAGCCCAGCATTTTTATGCAGTGCTCTCGCTCCCAGTGAGAACACTGTCATTTTTACGGCATAGGCATCAAAGATTGAGCTGTTCACTCAGCAAGGCGTGAAGCCACGAGCTGGTGGACAGTGCACTATTTGGTGAGAGGTGAGGGTGTGCAGCGGGTTGTCTCAGATGGATGATGATGATGATGTTTGGTTTGTAGGGCGCTCAACTGCGCCGTCATCAGCGCACGTATGAAGTCCCAATCTTATACACAGTCCAATTTAGCCACTTTCACGAATGATGATGATGATGATAAAATGATGAGGACAACACAAACACCCAGTCCCTAGGCAGGGAAAATCCCCAACCCGGCCGGGATTCGAAATCAGAACCCCGTGATCCAGAGACAGCAATGCTAGCCACTATACCACGAGCTGCGAACTTCTCGGATGGAGAGTCATCGCCAGATGAAGAAGTAAAATCGGGTGTGCCGCAGGGAACTGTGTTGGGTCCCTCGCTGTTGTCTCACCTATTGATAACCTTGCTGACAATGTTAATACGCAGACGGGCAACAAATATTATTATGAAACAGTATTAGACGTATTTTGTCAATGACAACTGTAACATTTTGGCATGTTTGTTATTCTGAAACGATTGAAACCAAAAAAATAGTTAAGGGGGGACGTTGATGAAACTGACCAAAAATTTCAGTTTTCGATTTATTTTTTATTTCTTAGTACAACTCACGGACAATAAGTTCCCAAAGTTTCAATGTTTAAATCGCATCCGAAATGCCTGACAATTAATTAAAAGCGTGACGTGGTCTCCCTGCCACCTCTGTGTTTTGAATCAGTGAACAACAATTCTGCGTATTACTTTCAACCAAACGTGTGCAGGCTACATCTAGAAGGCCGTGAGAGTCTCTAAATTCACTCATATGGAAACAATGCCTAAAAATTGTCAGAATTGCAACTTGTGATGCAGTTATTGTATTTAATGATGGGAACGTCGGGAGGATGAAGGTATTAGAAAGAATGGGATTCAAGATAGGAAATGTTACTCAAGACATACTGAGAAAAATAGATTTACAGCGCGTCTCTGCAGCTGAAAAGTCAGTTGAAGACCTGGTAAAGGAAAGAAGACAGACAACAAGTAAGTCTTGAAGGGTAAGACGACCCATAGTACAAATGTGGTGCCTTCTGAAGAGATAAGGAAAAAAAGTTAGGTCGAAATTTAAATTGCGTTTCCTGAAAAGATTGTTTTTTTTTTTTTTTTGCAGTTTATGTACCTTTTCCTCAAATTTTAGGAATCCCAGAATTATGGTATTTTGTACACATATTTCTGTAAATCAAATGAACGTTGTCTGAAGTGCAAATTTTGGAATTCTGATTGCAAGCTGAGATGTGAGACAAAGTGCTTGGAATTTTGCATGAATTTAAAAATGTACTTGTGGAATTAAAAATTATAAAAATTCTCCTGTTTGACCTATTCCAAAAACCTCATCAGATAAGCTTAAAGAAATGAAACAGAGGAATTTTTGTAGAAACCTCTTGAATACTTTCTGAGAAAAAGGAACATATATTATTTTTTGAAAGTAAAACTTCAAATTTCATTCAAAAACAGTTGAATACATATAATAAAAGGATTTTACATGTAAATGTGTTACTTTCATGTAAAGCGTGGTACAAAATTGCATTGCCATATCTCCAAATCTGTGGATTTGGTACATTTTTGAAATAGAGTGTGTTTTTCCTCAACGTCGCCCCTTTATGTAGAGTAATGAAATTTCGAGAATATACCCGGTGATCAAAAAGTCAGTATAAATTTGAAAACTGAATAAATCACGGAATAATGTAGATAGAGAGATACAAATTGACACACATGCTTGGAATGACATGGGGTTTTATTAGAACCAAAAACTACAAACGTTCAAAAACGTCCGACAGATAGCGCTTCATGTGATCAGAATAGCAATAATTAGCATAACAAAGTATGACAAAGCAAAGATGATGTTCTTTACAGGAAATGCTCAACATAGCCACCATCATTCCTCAACAATAGCTGTAGTCGAGGAATAATGTTGTGAACAGCACTGCAAAGCATGTCCGGAGTTATGGTGAGGCATTGGCGTCGGATGTTGTCTTTCAGCATCCCTAGAGATGTCGGTCGATCACGATACACTTGCGACTTCAGGTAACCCTAAAGCCAATAATCGCACGGACTGAGGTCTGGGGACCTGGGAGGCCAAGCATGACGAATGTGGCGGCTGAGCACACGATCATCACCAAACGACGCGAGCAAGAGATCTTTCACGCGTCTACAATATGGGGTGGAGCGCCATCCTGCATAAACATCGTACGTTCCAGCAGGTGTTTATGAGCCAGGCTGGGGATGATGCGATTCTGTAACATATCGGCGTACCTCTCACCCGTCACGGTAGCAGTTACGTAACGGTAGACGTGGTAAATCCAACCCATACCGTGACTTTCTCGTCTTGCAATGGAGTTTCCACGACAGTTCTAGGATTTTCGGTAGCCCAAACTCAGCAGTTGTGGGCGTTGACAGACCCTCGGAGCGTGAAATGAGCTTCGTCGGTCCACAACACGTCACTCAACCCATCGTCATCTTCCGCCATCTTTTGAAGCGCCCACACCGCAAATGCCCTCCGGTTCACTAAATCGCCAGGTAACAGTTCACGATGGCGATGGATTTTGTACGGATAGCATCGGAGGGAACGCCTAAGTGCCAACCAAACAGTAGTGTATGGAATGCCGGTGCGACTTGCGACTGCAGGAACGCTGACTTCCCCGTGCACAGACGAACCCGCTACAGTCTCCATTTCTTCCTGAACTGTCTTAGCAGCATTACGCCTTATGCTCGGTCAGCCAGTACGGGGTCTATTGTCTAAACAACCCGTGGCTTCGAACTTCGAAATCATTCTCGTCACAGCTGCATTTGTCAACGGACCTTTACCCGTTCGAATCCCCTTCCTATGGCGATAGGATCGTAACGCTGAACTAGCACATTCCCCATTCTGATAAAACAGCCTCACTAAAAGCGCCTTTTCAGGTAACGTCAACATGCTGCGACTGCTGGCGCATCTGATTCTCTCTCATTACAGCTCCTTTTAGACACAATTGTCAGGCACAGTCACTGATGTTTTGCTGTCCAGCGCCATCTGTCGGACATTTTGTGAACTTTTTTTTTTTCTTTTTGGTTCTAATAAAATCCCATGTCATTCCAAGCATGTGTGTCAATTTTTACCTCTCTATCTACATTATTCGGTGGTTTACTAAGTTTTCAAATTTATACTGACTTTCTCATCACCCGGTATTTGTGTAGGTGACGTATCTTAACGATTAACACTGCAAGATCACAGGTTAATGTAAGCGCGAGGTAAGCCATTGGAAGTGTGAAATGCTGGTGCATTAATAACTGGTGAAACTGGCGGAATGTTGAATCCAAGCATGCAAACGCGCATGCATTGTGTTGCACCACACTGAAAACTTACCAAGATCTGAATGCATATTTATGCACCTTCCCACAGACAGTAATTCACTATATATAACTGATCCTTTGCAAAAGAAGCCAGGAAGGAGTGCAGCGATGCAAACGTAAGTTACTAACAACCTTCCACACGGAGCACGTCCGTATCTCAACACTGACTTCTAGTATCAAATGGTTCAAATGGCTCTTAGCACTATGGGACTTAACATCTGAGGTCATCAGTCCCCTATAACTTAGATCTACTTAAACCTAATTAACCTAAGGACATCACACACATCCATGTCCGAGGCAGGATTCGAACCTGCGACCGTAGCGGTCGCACGGTTCCAGACTGAAGCGCCTAGAACCGCTCGGCCACAACGGCCAGCTCTTCTAGTATCAGCCGCACGCAGTTGACATCAACAAGTGTATGGGTCTGAAGATGACGTTGTTACAACGTTGAAACTAGTTGCCAAAATAAAATCGACACCTTAAATACAGCTGGAGGAATTTCTTCATTTTTAATATAAACGAAAGTTGCTTGACGTGTTTATACTTCTGAAAGAGGTTGTCTGTTCATACTTCACACCAGTCCCATTATAGTGCTGCTAGTAGTGCCAGTATGTGTACATAAGGCTGATTTGCTTTAAACATGCGCTGTAATGGCCGTTACCGTTACTTACCTTTGAGATTGGACGTGGTGAGTAGATGTTAATCAAGAATGCGTTTAAGGGGCTCCGGAAAGGCTCAAAATCATGAAAAGTTCAATTTTTACTTTCTTGCGTTTTCTGAATCTGCAGACTATTACCTTTTAATAGATATATAATTTATTCAATTCCGAAGGCTACAACTATTTTTAAATTTTTTTTTTGAAATGTGTTCTACATGGGCGTGACCTACTGTGGCGCTGTTAAACTGCTGTCAAATGGTGTTATTATTAACGTCCGTGTTCATCAGGTACATTTTAGCGATGTCAGATAAAGTATGTGTTGTGGCTAACCTGTGATGGTTCAGTATATATCGCTGGTGTGATTGTCGATTGTTTCATGTTTATTTACTCTGTCGTTATCTCGAAAATATTCGTAATTAATTCTGTTTCTTGAGTCTCTGTTTTGTTGAAGTATAATAATGAGTAAAAGTAAAGTTATTAGAAATCCTCTGAAGGCTTTTAAGAAAAGGAGAAATGTTGGAAAGCCAAAGGTATGTGTAAACAATAAAGACGATAACCAAGTGAGTGAACCTAACCTCTCAAGTACACCTGCCCATAGCAGTCAAAGTGGGAAAGAAAATACTTCACAGAAGAAGCTTGGTTCAATGAGTGAAAACTATGATTGTTTTATGGGCGGATCGGATGTGAATGAAATATTTGATATGTCGGTTCTCAAAGGAATTTTTTCAAACTGTGTAAGATGTATTCATTGTAGTGAAGTTGGTCTGGAACTCTCCATAATAAAGCACGTAGGACTTGCTAGTGAAATACAACTGAAATGTGTTAAGTGTTCATACATGACCACCTTTTGGAACAGTGTTGCAGTAACTGCAACTGAAGAAAATGGTAGCAAAATCTACAAACACAACAACGAGCGATGCTTGCTTTAGACAAGGAACGCCTTCGGGCTGCAGACAGGACTATAAAGAGTCTAGAAATACAAGCAAGAGTAAACAGGAGGAGGAACAAGAGGAAGCCGGAGGAGGAGTTTGCAGAGGATGAAGATAATCCATCCTATGGACCTGGAATGCACTAAAAAGTTAATCCAATCTTTGTCGCTCGATTCCCAAAACTTTTATTTTCTCATACTAATTACATGTTTTCTAAGGATCTTCCACACATATTTGTTTCAAACTTTCAGTAAATGTTACACAGTACCTTCTGCATAATTTAACACAGCCTTTTTCCAAAAAACTGTATATTTTGAATATATAAACAAAAAATTGCAAAAAAATGTTGTGAATTCTCATTACAATTGAAAAAAAATCATCTTTAATAACTGAACTAAAATTTTGTAAAATCCCTGTGTTAACTTGTAGCCCATATTCCAATAAATAATCTGTAAAAAGTTGAACTTCCTACCTCAAATACTTTGTGAGGAAAGATGTAATTTATAAGCGTTATTTTAACATTGCAAGTATAGGGCGTTCCGGAGCCCCTTAAGCCACCACCGCCTAGACTACAGGCCTGCGCGCACACCTGTGACGTCAGATACTGATGGCCGGGTCTGTATGGGAACGCTCCTGTTAAGCACTCTGCAGCTTTACGAACTTTACGAGTTTCAGAGCTGATACCACATTGGGATTCTCCTGCTTTCCCCTTCTACATGGCCTTGTAACGAAAGTATGGAAATTTATATCATTGCGTAAAGTAACTGAACAAAACTGCCCTATGATATTTCAAGATGTAAAGTTATTTTGACGATTTCTCTTAAATACGCGTTTCTAGGCTGGAATACAAACTGTAATTTTAAATTCTGTCTTTTACCTCAGGAGCTATGTTTTCTTGCAGTAAAAAATCGGCAATATTCTATAAGACGTTTTCGGTTTTAAGGGGCTCCGGAACGCCCTATACTTGCAATGTTAAAATAACGCTAATAAATTATATCTTTCCTCACAAAGTATTTGAGGTAGGAAGTTCAACTTTTTACAGATTATTTATTGGAATATGGGCTACAACTTAACACAGGGATTTTACAAAATTTTAGTTCAGTTATTAAAGATGATTTTTTTTTCAATTGTAATGAAAATTCACAACATTTTTTGCAATTTTTTATTTATATATTCAAAAATATACAGTTTTTTGGAAAAAGGCTGTGTTAAATTATGCAGAAGGTACTGTGTAACATTTACTGAAAGTTTGAAACAAATATGTTTGGAAGATCCTTAGAAAACATGTAATTAGTATGAGAAAATAAAAGTTTTGGGAATCGAGCGACAAAGATTGGATTAACTTTTTAGTGCATTCCAGGTCCATATGATGGATTATATTCATCCTCTGCAAACTTCTCCTCCAGCTTCCTCTTGTTCCTCCTCCTGCTTACTCTTGCTTGTATTTCTAGACTCTTTACAGCCCTGTCTGCAGCCCGAAGGCGTTCCTTGTCTAAAGCAAGCATCGCTCGTTGTTGTGTTCGTAGATTTTGCTACCATTTTCTTCAGTTGCAGTTACTGCAACACTGTTCCAAAAGGTGGTCATGTATGAACACTTATCACATTTCAGTTGTATTTCACTAGCAAGTCCTACGTGCTTTATTATGGAGAGTTCCAGACCAACTTCGCTACAATGAATACATCTTACACAGTTTGGAAAAATTCCTTTGAGAACCGACATATCAAATATTTCATTCACATCCGATTCGCCCATAAAACATTCATAGTTTTCACTCATTGAACCAAGCTTCTTCTGTGAAGTATTTTCTTTCCCACTTTGACTGCTATGGGCAGGTGTACTTGAGAGGTTAGGTTCACTCACTTGGTTATCGTCTTTATTGTTTACACATACCTTTGGCTTTCCAACATTTCTCCTTTTCTTAAAAGCCTTCAGAGGATTTCTAATAACTTTACTTTTACTCATTATTATACTTCAACAAAACAGAGACTCAAGAAACAGAATTAATTACGAATATTTTCGAGATAACGACAGAGTAAATAAACCTGAAACAATCGACAATCACACCAGCGATATATATTGAACCATCACAGGTTAGCCACAACACATACTTTATCTCACATCACTAAAATGTACCTGATGAACACGGACGTTAATAATAACACCATTTGACAGCAGTTTAACAGCGCCACAGTGGGTCACGCCCATGTAGAACACATTTCAAAAAAAAATTAAAAATAGTTGTAGTCTTCGGAATTCAATAAATTATATATCTATTAAAAGGTAATAGTCTGCAGAATCAGAAAACGCAAAAAAGTAAAAATTGAACTTTTCATGATTTTGAGCCTTTCCGGAGCCCCTTAAATAAAGTAGCCGGAGCTACTACAGAATTTAAGAATTTGTTTCCCCGGTTATTTTCGTAAATTTTCCTCTCCACTTCAAAATTTGCTGACCTCACACGAAACTCGAATCATTCGACGAAATGGAGCACCTCCTGACGTAATGTTTAAAAAATGAAAAAAAAAACCGAAGAAATATTTTATTTCCCTGTGTCTCCGTAACTTTAGAACCTTAAACATGAAAAGATTGTTTCTCCTATATCCCTGACTAAAATTCGTGTCACAGGGTGCTGTTAATTTAACCACAATGCACTTACACCGAAATTCTGCTTTCTATACTGCTTAATCTGTCGAACACTGAATTCATTAAAGCAAATTTCTAAGGTAGTTTACTCAAATTGAAATTATTTCCGATTAGCTGTATATGTAAAACTGAACAAAATCATTCTGTAGCTCTTCCAAATAAAAGTACCGGAAACTCAATAATATGGTAGGAATGATAAGGAATACTAAACATTTTCGAGCCTCACTAATTAATGTAACTATTCTGTGTGACAAGAGTTGCTTCGTATTAACTTCGCAGCAATGGTCCAGAATTAAGAAACAAATTATATTGGTACATGACACATAACTGCTTTGAAAAACAATTGGCAAATGTGGTGCAATGGAAACAAATAACACGCTATAAATTTTTTGTTATTTACTTACCCTTGGTTGATGCGTAGACACAAATTCCTGTCTGAGAACAGCTGCAATCCAGCGATTTCACCTTCACACATTTGGGAAATCGAAACATTTGCACTTTCATGCGTTTTTGGGATTTATAATCTCCCTGGCAAAAGGGAACACAACACTTGTATCCCATACTTCGAAGAACTCAACAGAGGAAAGTCCACTGGACCTGACGGGATACCAATTCGATTGTACACAGAGTACGCGAAAGAACTAGCCCCCCTTCTAACAGCCGCGTACCGCAAGTCTCTAGAGGAACGGAAGGTTCCAAATGATTGGAAAAGAGCGAAGGTAGTCCCAGTCTTCAAGAAGGGTCGTCGAGTAGATGCGCAAATCTATAGACCTATATCTCTGACGTCGATCTGTTGTAGAATTTTAGAACATGTTTTTTGCTCGAGTATCATGTCGTTTTTGGAAACCCAGAATCTACTCTGTATGGAATCAACATGGATTCCGGAAACAGCGATCGTGTGAGATCCAACTCGCTTTATTTGTTCATGAGACCCAGAAAATATTAGATACAGACTCCCAGGTAGATGCCATTTTCCTTGACTGCCGGAAGGCGTTCGATACAGTTCCGCACTGTCGCCTGATAAACAAAGTAAGAGCCTACGGAGTATCAGACCAGCTGTGTGGATGGATTGAAGAGTTTTTAGCAAACAGAACACAGCACGTTGTTATCAATGGAGAGACGTCTACAGACGTTAAAATAACCTCAGCGTGCCACAGGGGAGTGTTATGGGACCATTGCTTTTCACAATATATATAAATGACCTAGTAGATAGTGTCGGAAGTTCCATGCGGCTTTTCACGGATGATGCTGTAGTAAACAGAGAAGTTGTGGCATTAGAAAATTGTAGCGAAATGCAGGAAGATCTGCAGCGGATAGGCACTTGGTGCAGGGAGTGTCAACTGACCCTTAACATAGACAAATGTAATGTATTGCGAATACATAGAAAGAAGGATCCTTTATTGTATGATTATATGATAGCGGAACAAACACTGGTAGCAGTTACTTCTGTAAAATATCTGGGAGTATGCGTGCGGAACGATTCGAAGTGGAATGATCGTATAAAATTAATTGTTGGTAAGGCGGGTACCAGGTTGAGATTTATTGGGACAGTCCTTAGAAAATGTAGTCCATCAACAAAGGAGGTGGCTTACAAAACACTCGTTCGACCTATACTTTAGTATAGCTCATCAGCGTGGGATCCGTACCAGATCGGGCTGACGGAGGAGATAGAGAAGATCCAAAGAAGAGCGGCGCGTTTTGTCACAGGGTTGTTTGGTAACCGTGATAGCGTCACGGAGATGTTTAGCAAACTCAAGTGGCAGACTCTGCAAGAGAGGCGCTCTGCATCGCGGTGTAGCTTGCTCGCCAGGTTTCGAGAAGGTGCGTTTCTGGATGAGGTATCGAATATATTGCTTCCCCCTACTTATACCTCCCGAGTAGATCACGAATGTAAATTTAGGGAGATTCGAGCGCGCACGGAGGCTTTTAGACAGTCGTTCTTCCTGCGAACCATTCGCGACTGGAACAGAAAAGGGAGGTAATGACAGTGGCACGTAAAGTGCCCTCCGCCACACACCGTTGGGTGGCTTGCGGAGTATAAATGTAGATGTAGAACTGTAGGCGAATACTTTATGAAATATATATCACTTTCACGTGGCACACTTTCAACACAACAGGACTGCCGACTACAGATAAGATGGCCAACAGTTTGTGACGTTACGTGCCAATATGGCCGCTGTGCGCAGGCCTTGTATCTAGAAGGCTTTGGTTTAAGGCGACAAAGGCGTCATTATCGACACCTCACTGGCCTTTGAACGAGGACGTGTAAGAGAGCTACAAGAAGATACACGTTCTTTCTGCGACATTTCAGAAACACTTGGCCGAAGTGTAGCCAATGTATATGACTGGTGGCAGCGGTGGTGAGGATAATGTACGGTCGCAAGAGTACCGGGCTCCGTACAGCTACGAGAGGGAAGACCATCGTGTTCTGAGAATGGCTTTGGCGCATCGTACTCCACTGCAGCAGCAATTTGATCAGTAGGTGGCACCACGGTAACACAACGAACTGTTACAAATCGATTACCTTAGGGGCAGCTCCGATGATAGTGATGATGATGATGATTGGTTTGTAGCGCGCTCAACTGCACGGTTATCAGCGCCTCTACAAATTCCGAACCTTAAGCCGATGACATTGTAATTCTGTCAGAGACAGCAAAGGACTTGGAAGAACAGTTGAATGGAATGGACAGTGTCTTGAAGGGAGGATATAAGATGAACATCAACAAAAGCAAAACAAGGATAATGGAATGTAGTCTAATTAAGTCGGGTGATGCTGAGGGAATTAGATTAGGAAATGAGACACTTAAAGTAGTAAAGGAGTTTTGCTATTTAGGGAGCAAAATAACTGATGATGGTCGAAGTAGAGAGGATATAAAATGTAGACTGGCAATGGCAAGGAAAGCGTTTCTGAAGAAGAGAAATTTGTTAACATCGAGTATAGATTTAAGTGTCAGGAAGTCATTTCTGAAAGTATTTGTATGGAGTGTAGCCATGTATGGAAGTGAAACATGGACGATAAATAGTTTGGACAAGAAGAGAATAGAAGCTTTCGAAATGTGGTGCTACAGAAGAATGCTGAAGATTAGATGGGTAGATCACATAACTAATGAGGAAGTATTGAATAGGATTGGGGAGAAGAGAAGTTTGTGGCACAATTTGAGCAGAAGAAGGGATCGGTTGGTAGGACATGTTCTGAGGCATCAAGGGATCACCAATTTAGTATTGGAGGGCAGCATGGAGGGTAAAAATCGTAGAGGGAGACCAAGAGATGAATACACTAAGCAGATTCAGAAGGATGTAGGTTGCAGTAGGTACTGGGAGATGAAAAAGCTTGCACAGGATAGAGTAGCATGGAGAGCTGCATCAAACCAGTCTCAGGACTGAAGACCACAACAACAACAGCAAGCCGTCCTCACACGGACCGTGCATCCGAACGTTGAGCGTTGAGCGTGCCGAGTTTCTGACGTCATAGCGTTGAACACCACGTTCGGGAGTCTTTCCGGACGTGCAGAGCAATATCTGGCTTGTCAGATATTCTGAGCGTTTGTCTGAGCGTTGACCAATGAGATGGCACAACACCACCTACGTCACACGCACACGCCATTTCCCTTCAGCACAGAGTTGTGAGGCGCCATATTGGCATTCATTTCAAGCCTATACGTATATGTGCCGTTTCTGAGCACCAGCAAATTGAGAATCACACGAAAACCCGTTGTTAACTGTGTTATTCGTTCCTATAAAACAATGAGAAGCATCATATTCGTGGCAAAGGAATTATTGTAACTTGCGTATTATGAGAGTAGGCTATTTGAAGGCAACGACACACTGAAGATCCACCCAAAACGCATTGTTCTTGGTACAATTTGTTATAATTAAATTTCAATCAGTAACATATCTACGATTAAAGTTTTCAGTAAGTAGTAACATGCTATGATTTAGCGTCAGCAGTGTGGTGTTGGTTTAACTTGCCTGCCCTCTCTAATAAAAAAAAAAAAAAAAAAAAAAAAAACTGAGTTAATGGTTCAACAACGAACTTAAACGGATGTCTTACGACGTCCGCCCCGACCAGATGCTACGAACAAAACCGTCCAAAATGAGATTAAAAAAAAAAAAAAAAAAAAAAAAAAAAAAAAAAAAAAAAAAAAAAAAAAAAAGGAAAGAGCGTAGCCGGCCGGTGTGGCCGTGCGGTTCTAAGCGCGTCAGTTTGGAACCGCGTGACTGCTACGGTCGCAGGTTCGAATCCTGCCTCGGGCATGGATGTGTGTGATGTCCTTAGGTTAGTTAGGTTTAAGTAGTTCTAAGTTCTAGGGGACTGATGACCTCAGTAGTTAAGTCCCATAGTGCTCAGAGCCATTTGAACCATTTTTGGAAAGAGCGTAGTGAGTAGCGTCACTGTTACAGACCGCGTGATCAAAAAGTCAGTATAAATTTGAAAACTGAATAAATCACGGGATAATGTAGATAGACAGATACAAAATTGACACGTATACTTGGAATGACATGCGGTTTTATTAGAACCAAAAAAATACAAGTGTCTGACAGATGGCGCTTCATCTGATCAGAATAGCAATAATTAGCATAACAAAGTAAGACAAAGCAAAGATAATGTTTTTTACAGGAAATGCTGAATATGTCCACCATCATTCCTCAACAATAGCTGTAGTCGAGGAATAATGTTGTGAACAGCACTGTAAAGCGTGTCCGGAGTTATGGTGAGGCATTCGCGTCGGATGTTGTCTTTCAGCATCCCTAGAAATGTCGGTCGATCACGATACACTTGCGACTTCAGGTAACCCCAAAGCCAATAATCGCACGGACTGAGGTCTGGGGACCTGGGAGCCAAGCATGACGAAAGTGGAGGCTGAGCACACGATCATCACCAAACGACGCGCGCAATAGATCTTTCGCACGTCTAGCATAATGGGGTGGTTCTAATAAAACCCCATGTCATTCCAAGCATGTGTGTCAATTTTTACCTCTCTATCTGCATTATTCTGTGGTTTATTAAGTTGTCAAATTTATACTTACTTTTTGATCAACCTGTACATAGATTGCAACCTAAGGCGGTGGTTCGCGTCCCTGAACATTCAAAAAAATTTTTCCCTAAAATTTGCGTTTTTATTAGGCTCTGATACTTTCTTATTAGTTTAATATAAGTATATACTAATAATATTTGATGTTATGTAAATACGAGTGTAAGTTCACCTTTTTTCGAGGGGTGAGTTTGTTCTATGGGCTTAGTCTATAGGACAGCTTGCGCTACTTGTATAAACATATTTTGCTCCTTTTTCTTTCGCACTGCTTAATTCACATGATGCACAGATTCTACAACTGGGTAGGAACAGTGATCAAGTAACACTGACCTTGGGGTTTTACTAAAATGTGTGAATGATGAAATAATGTGGAGAGGTATTGCAAATTTGTATAGCACTGTTTGTAATGGAACTTTTATAAGCCTGTGTCCTTATTGATTGGACACGGTACTTTCCTTTTCGTGGACGATGGAGGAAATGTGCGTTTTACTAGAGCTATCGTAGGAATTTTACGCGCGCCCGTTGAGTAAACAGTGTGATTTACGAACTAGAGACATAGCGCAGCTGCCGCTTGTAATGGTACTTGAATTACGTAACCATTATGTCACCTCACCTCAACCTCTCGATTCCAGCAATATTCTACTGTGTTTCTGTAAAATAGTTAACATATTTCTGTGACAACATTTCATTAATTTCGAGGTACTTCGATACATCGATATGTATATATTGCAATGATATTATTCTTATGTGTATTCTTTCTTTTGTCACTATGATCATTGACATACTTGTAACTCTGATTTTTGGGCGCGTAAGCGGTTATTAGAGAGTCAAACTTTGGTGGTCATGTTAAAAAGACGCAAATATTAGTCAGTGTATGAAATGTGAACTTTAACAGTGAGGAAGATATTTTCAAGTATGTTTTATATTGTGAAGTGATGTTTTGGAACGAGTTACGTGATATTGCAACAAAAGTAATAAAAAATAAGTGTAACTTAAATTCGGAGTGCTGATTACTTTTTTACATCACCATTGTCCTAACTTGCAAAAGTTTAATCTTCAAGAATGGTTTATGAAACACATCTTTAAAACTTTTGAACATCTCAGAATAACACCTAGGCCTCTTAGCATCCGAGCTTGGAATCATCACCACCTAGATTTTCGACGATTGAGCCATGAGTTCACAACGAGACCAGCCTGGGAATCACGAAAAGATGAGTGCCTAGTTTATCCAGTATTTCAAGAAATGACTTTATTAACTGTGCTCTAATGACACCTGCCACACAATATGACTTTGTTGTTGCCAGAAAGTGCAATATTTAGCAGCGTAAGCAACACTACAATCATAATTAATATTTGACCTTTGTTGTGGTAGGGTTGTTAGACGCTGGAGTGCGTTGTGATCGCGTATACCACGCTGGCGCCCACGTACCGTGTGCACACGTCGCATCGTTCCTGAGCGTTCAGCAGCACGTTGAACTTGGCACGCTCAACGTTGACGTTCGACAGCACGGTCCGTGTGCCGATGGATTTAGCTCAGTCCAATCTCGCCGCTTTCGTGAATGATGATGAAACGATGAGGACAACACAAACACCCAGTCATCTCGAGGCAGGTGAAAATCCCTGACCCCGCCGGTATTCGAACCCGGGACCCCGTGCTCGGGAAGCGAGAACGCGACCGCGAGACCACGACAGCTCTGAGCCAGACGCTCTGTAGCGTGCACTCCACTGACCTCAGACCAACACCTACTTCGACTTCTGTTGTGTCGAGCAAGAGGGCAGGGTGGAGGTCTGTTGTGTTTCCTGTTGTAAGCTGGTTCTGCCTTGGTACCAATGATGGCCGAGTGTTGGTTACAAGGAGACTAGCTGATTGCCTGCAAGCAATTTGTCTGCGTGCTAAGATGCAGTGGTTATCCCCACACCCTGACTGCAAATTTATTTAATTTATGAAAACGTGAATGAGCTGTTACAATTTAAACTTCATGTTTAGAAAAAACTCAAATTATATAGTTAATTAAACCAGTTTTTACCACCGTTTTTAACAGATTTGGAAAATTCTGGAGTCTTATACACCTGTAAGTATGGGGTGTATGCTGTGCAAAATTCATCGAAGAATCCCTCTTACTAATGAAGAAAAGTGTACCTATATTAACACATGCATCCAATAGTAAGTGAAAAAATGATGAAATTTCACATGTAAAAAAAAAGTTAGTTTGTTATATATTTGAACTGCCACTGCTATGAGTGTGAATCCTGAATCCTTCCTGGTCACGCTGATAAAGTTTTATGTACTCATTTGTAAAAGTACAGACACTGGAAATTAAAATGTCCTGTGGTGCCTCTCCTGCTCCAGGTCTGCCCGTTTGATGTCCTACACCCTTTAACAAAAGCAGTGAGCTTCTTCGATGGCAGTGAACATACCCGTACAGCCCATGCCACAAAGTAAATCTCTGATTCTTTTGGTTCGAACGTCAACAACTACTCTCGCTCACAGGCCTTGTAAGTAGGCTGGTTAGGTTTTTATGTTGGTAACGCCATGTAGCGCTCTGTACGAAAATCACTGACTGCGCTGTGTGCAGTCTGTGGCTGGTTTGCATTGTTGGAATTTACTATTGTAGTGTTGGGCAGCTGGATGTGAACAGCGCGTAGCGTTGCGCTGTTGGAGGTGAGCCGCCAGCAACGGTGGATGTGGGGAGAGAGATGGCACAGTTTTGAGAGCGGACCATCTGGACGCGCGTCCGTCAGAAAAACGAAATTTGTAAGACTGGATGTCATGAACTGATATACCGGGCGATCAAAAAGTCAGTATAAATTTGAAAACTCAATAAACCACGGAATAATGGAGATAGAGAGGTAAAAATTGACGCACATGCTTGGAATGACATGGCGTTTTATTAGAACAAAATTTCCGACAGATGGCGCTGTACAGCAAAACGTCAGTCACCGACGAAGCTCATTTCACGCTCCGAGGGTCTGTCAACGCCCACAACTGCAGTATGTGGGCTACCGAAAATCCTAGAACTGTCGTGGAAACTCCATTGCACGACGAGAAAGTCACGGTATGGGTCGGATTTACTACATCTACCGTTATCGGGCCTTTTTTATTCGAGGAAATGCGTGATTCTGGTTTTGTAACTTTTACCGTGATGGGTCAGAGGTACGCCGGTATGTTACAGAATCGCATCATCTCCAGCCTGGCTGATAAACACCTGCTGGAACGTACGATGTTTATGCAGGATGGCGCTCCACCCCATATTACTAGACGCGTGAAAGAACTCTTGCGCGCGTCGTTTGGTGATGATCGTGTGCTCAGCCGCCACTTTCGTCATGCTTGGACTCCCAGGTCCCCAGACCTCAGTCCGTGTGATTATTGGCTTTGGGGTTACCTGAAGTCGCAAGTGTATCGTGATCGACCGACATCTCTAGGGATGCTGAAAGACAACATCCGACGCGAATGCCTCACCATAACTCCGGACCTGCTTTACAGTGCTGTTCAAAACATTATTCCTCGACTACAGCTATTGTTGAGGAATGATGGTGGTGGACATATTGAGTATTTCCTGTAAAGAACATTATCTTTGCTTTGTCTTACTTTTTTATGCTAATTATTGCTATTCTGATCAGATGAAGCGCCATCCGTCGGACATTTTTTGAACTTCTGTATTTTCTTTCTTTTTTTTTTTTTTTTTTTTTTTTGTTCTAATAAAACTCCATGTCATTCCAAGCATGTGTGTCAATTTGTACCTCTCTATCTACATTATTGGGGTTTAGGTTGTTTGAGGAAGGAGACCAGACAGCGAGGTCATCGGTCTCATCGGATTAGGGAAGTCGGCCGTGCCCTTTGAAAGGAACCATCCCGTCATTTGCCTGGAGCGATTTAGGGAAATCACGGAAAACCTAAATCAGGATGGCCGGACGCGGGATTGATCCGTCGTCCTCCCGAATGCGAGTCCAGTGTCCAACCACTGCGCCACCTCGCTCGGTCTACATTATTTATGATTTATTCAGTTTTCAAATTTATACTGACATTTTGATCACCAAGTATATATTATGACTTTTCAACACTATTAAGGTAAATACATTGTTTGTTCTCTATCAAAACCTTCCATTTGCTAACTATGCCTATCAATAGTTAGTGCCTTCAGTAGTTAGAATCTTTTAATTAGCTGGCAGTATTGGCGCTCGCTGTATTGCAGTAGTTCGAGTAACGAAGATTTTTGTGAGCTAAGTGATTGATGAAAGGGAAAGGTTATTGTTAGTCAGGGCCATTCTTTTGTAGGGATTATTGGAAGTCAGATTGCGTTGCCATAAAATATTGTGTCAGTTTAGTGATGATCAGAATAAGTAAAGAGAAAAAACTGTCTGAGTACTGTGAGTTTTGCTCAGCTGTTTGTAACTCTAATAACGTAAGAGGTTTACCAGCACAGTATTTCATAATTTTTCTATGGGGACGTTTCAGCCTGAACTGGCATTTTCAGACTTTTCACCTGTCAAAAGTTGTTTCTGTGAGGAAGGAGGTTTTCCTATCGACGATGAGGTGATGAGGTCCAGCGTGCTGTCAAAAAGAGGTGGTGGGAGACTTGTCTGACGAAGGTGTCAGAGCAGCGCGGTGTGGCCGCGCGGTTTGAGGCGCCATGTAACGGACTGCGCGGCCCCTCCCACCAGAGGTTCGAGTCCTCCCTCGGGGATGGGTGTGTGTGTTGTTCTTAGCATAAGTTAGTTTAAGTAGTGGCTAAGTCTAGGGAACAACGAGCCCAGCAGTTTCGTCCCATAGGAATTCACACACATCTGAACATTTTGAAGGTATCAGAGAGCTAATCCCTCGGCTGCGACGGAAAATAGTGTTTGGCGTACGTGAGTGAATTTGTAAATTTGTCGTCTCTATATTACCTTTCAAAGTTTTTTTTTTTTATTTTTTTTATTTTTTTTTTATTTTTTTTTTACATGGCAGCACGTTGAGAGGCCGTGAATAGCTACAATTGAAAGAAAACACCCCGCGGTCACCATTTTTAACGAATTAACCGGGTTTCGACACTGCTAGGAGTGTCTTCCTCAGAATTTAGATCAAAGAATGGTCCACAACATGTTCACAGAATTATGACTAAAAACGTATGATACAGAGTACAAGTACGGAATCATCGAGAAAGACTGGCAGCACTTGGTTGGTTGGTTGGTTTAAAGATTAAAGGGACCAAACTGCAAAGGTCATCGGTCCCTTGTTTCACAAACACACAGAGCATATAGAAACCATCCACCAGTCAGGGTAAGCACTAAAATAAAAATTCCGGGGGAAGAAAAGCCCCAAGGTTATCGGTAAGGTAACATGGAAAATGGAGCACAGCGACAAAAACAACATATAGAAGAAAGGCAGAAAGAATTAAAACTGTACAGCAGAGGACCGTGGCTGGCTGATCACGAAAACAAAAGGATGAGCCAGCCACTCTGCAACACGTTAAAAAGATTAGGGTGGAGTCGAATTACAACACAAAACTAAGTAAAATATACAGCACAAAAGAGGGTGACGCAATAAAATTAGAGGGACCTATAAAAGCCGCTTGCGCGAATAAAACTTAAAACTCGATCTGCCATAGAGGCATTGTCACCTAATAGAGATGACAAATCACCTAAGAGATCAGAAGTTCGCCTGAGAGTGGTTAAAAGAGGACATTTCAACAACATATGGGCCACCGTCGTGTTTGTACCACAACGACAATGAGGGGAGTCCTCTCGACGCAGCAGATGACCATGCGTCAGCCAAGAGTGACCAATGCGGAGCCTACACAGAACAACAGAACCCTGCGAGAGGCCCGCATGGAGGACCCCCACACAGTCGTGGTCTCCTCAACTCGCCGCAGCTTGTTGGGTGCAGACAGAGTGCGCCATTCGTCTCCCCACATACCAAAGACCCGACGGCGCAACAGCTTTCGCAGATCAGTTGTCGGGAGGTTGATCTCCAACGTCAGTTTGCGGGTGGGTAGCGTCTTCTGGCAGTACTTATATGTTAGTTTAAGTAGTGTGTAAGTCTAATGAGTACACAGTATGGTTTGAGAGTAAATCGGAGAAAGACGAAGGTTATGAGAAGTAGTAGAAAAGAGAACAGCGAGAAACTTAACATCAGGATTGATGGTCACGAAGTCAATGAAGTTAAGGAATTCTGCTACCTAGGCAGTAAAATAACCAATGACGGACGGAGCAAGGAGGACATCAAAAGCAGACTCGCTATGGCAAAAAAGGCATTTCTGGCCAAGAGAAGTCTACTAATATCAAATACCGGCCTTAATTTGAGGAAGAAATTTCTGAGGATGTACGTCTGGAGTACAGCATTGTATGGTAGTGAAACATGGACTGTGGGAAAACCGGAACAGAAGAGAATCGAAGCATTTGAGATGTGGTGCTATAGACGAACGTTGAAAATTAGGTGGACTGATAAGGTAAGGAATGAGGACGTTCTACGCAGAATCGGAAAGGAATATGTGGAAAACACTGATAAGGAGAAGGGACAGGATGATAGGACATCTGCTAAGACATGAGGGAATGACTTCCTTGGTACTATAGGGAGCTGTAGATGGCAAAAACTGTAGAGGAAGACAGAGATTGGAATACGTCAAGCAAATAATTCAGGACGTAGGTTGCAAGTGCTACTCTGAGCTGAAGAGGTTAGCACAGGGAAGGAATTCGTGGCGGACCGCATCAAACCAGTCAGTAGACTGATAAAAAAAAAAAAAAAAAAAAAAAACCTTTTTGAAGGTATCAATGAGCTCATCCCTCGGCTACGACGGAAAATAGTGTTTTGCGTATGTGAGTGAATTTGTAAATTTTTCGTCTCTATATTACTTTTTAGATTTTTTTCTTTTTTTCTTTTTTACATGGCAGCACGTTCAGAGACCGTGAATAGTTACAATTGAAAGAAAACACCCTTAGGTCACTATTTTTAACGGATTAACCGGGTTTCAACACTGCTAGGAGTGTCTTCCTCAGAATTTAAATCAAAGAATGGTCTATAACATGTTCACAGAATTATGACTAAAAGCGTGTGATACAGAGTATAAGTACGGAATCATCGAGAAAGATTGGCAGTACTTATATGTCATTTATAAAAAAATAAATATGCCAAAAGGGCATTAGTCACAAAGATCGGAGGTGAGGGTATCATCTGGAGTGCCCCAGGGAAGTGTGGTAGGTCCGCTGTTGTTTTCTATCAACATAAATGATCTTTTGGATAGGGTGGATAGCAATGTGCGGCTATTTGGTGATGATGCTGTGGTGTACTGGAAGGTGTCGTCGTTGAGTGACTGTAGGAGGGTACAAGATGACTGCGACAGGATTTGTGATTGGTGTAAAGAATGGCAGCAAACTCTAAATACAGATAAATGTAAATTAATGCAGATGAATAGGAAAAAGAATCTCGTAATGTTTGAATACTCCATTAGTAGTGTAGCGCTTGACACAGTCAAGTCGATTAAATATTTGGGCGTAACACCGCAGAGCCATTTGAAGTGGGACAAGCATGTAATGGCAGTTGTGGGGAAGGCGGATAGTCGTCTTCGGTTCATTGGTAGAATTTTGGGAAGATGTGGTTCATTTGTAAAGGAGACCGCTTATAAAACACTAATACGAACTATTCTTGAGTACTGCTCGAGCGTTTGGGATTCCTAACAGGTCGGATTGAGGGAGGACATAGAAGCAATTCAGAGGCGGGCTGCTAGATTTGTGACTGGTAGGTTTGATCATCATGCGAGTGTTACGCAAATGCTTCAGGAACTTGGATGGGAGTCTCTAGAGGAAAAACGAGGCGTTCTTTTCGTGAATCGCTACTGAGGAAATTTAGAGAACCAGGATTTGAGGTTGACTGCAGTACAATCTTACTGCCGCCAACTTATATTTCGCGGGAAGACCACAAAGATAAGATAAGAGAGATTATGGCTCATACAGAGGCATATAGGCAGTCATTTTTCCCTCGTTTTGTTTGGGAGTGGAACAGGGAGAGAAGATGCTAGTTGTGGTACTAGGTACCCTCCGCCACGCACCGTATGGTGCATTGCGGAGTATGTATATAGATGTAGATGTACGTGTAGATATTTAAGATAAAAAAACCTGTGCTGGCGAGCCACTAAGGGATGCTCCTTATTTGCGCGGTTACAGGTTGCAAACGGACTAATGCCCTTTTGGCATATTTATTATTTTATAAATGGCATATAAGTACTGCCAATCTTTCTCGATGATTCCGTACTTGTACTCTGTATCATACTGAAAGGGTACAGTACCGCCCGACATTGAAAATAGGTACAACATTCTTCGTTATTCTTGTCAGTACAACATTTTTTTTCTAATAATAACTCAATTTCAATTAATACAGCGAAGCCGGATACCAGTGTGGGAAAGAATGACAATTTATTTATTTAATTGATCACATGTGCACTCCCACAAAATAAATCCCTGCATCCAGTTTGGTGAGATCTGTGAAATGAATGAATGTATGGTCGTCTGCTAACCGCAGATAGTGAATGTGAATATATGATCATCTTTGAGATGATCCTTTGGTCACCTTTGGTGGAACCAAAGAGATAAAATTTGCCGGAGCTTTGAGCGCCTGAAATGTGGCTGACCAATACGGTAGCAAGGTGCTCCCTCACTTCGGCAGAGGTGCGAGAGGACCTGAAGATCGGCCATGTTTCAGCACTCTGCCGCTGGATATAGTGTTGGTAAGACCTGCCTTAGGCGTGCTCCGTAAAGACAAAAGAGTGGAGAGAATGGCATGCATGTGAAATACTTAAGAGTAGTTTGGAATAATACTTTCTCTGTTTCAGGAACTTTTGTGGGGAGAACTAAATGTCAGGCAGGTAATATTAAGGGGATCATAGTAACCTTCGGAAGTGACCAACGGTCACAATGAAAGCACGTGTAGAAATAAGTTGAAATACTTCCGAGAGCTTAAGTTAAGCTGAATTACTGGCGTGTGTACTATAAGTTGGAAATATTTAAGAAATAGCGTGTGCAGGACTTGAAATTAGAGACGAGTACTTCCACGTGGTGAATACTGTGTGAGTCTCAATTCAATCTGTGTATGAGACAAAGGATAAACAGAAGTACTCGTCCATGGTATCAGTTGAGGACTTGCGTGTGTGACGAATATGTTCTTAATATTACTTTGCGTGTTATGTTTCCGTGTGACGCTTGATTCAAACTATAATACTCTGAGAGAGAAGCAAGGTGAGTCAGCCGTCTATCCAGCAACACCACTTGGCTTGCATTGCACAGGAAGACGTGCTTATATCCTCCGGAGTTCATAGTAGGAAAGAAAATTTACGAAGTGGGGCAGTGTCGTGTGAAACTGGGATGAATACTAATTGAAATGGGAAAGCTGAAAGTGATGTGGTTCTAACGTTGTGACTATTCCTTGTGTTGTATTCCATGTTGCCAGTGTGGTGTATTTCATGTAATTTAAGTATGTGTGGTTTGCATGGGAGAGTAGCAAGATAGGTTCAGAGGCAGTGGGTCATGCATGTTCCTTTTTGTACCGCTCGGTCTGGAGGAAATTTTCGTGATGATGGGTGTGAGAGTCGAAGTGTGAGATATAGCAAAAAGATCCACCATCCTATCCAGAAAGTACACTGTAGCGTTAAATAATTACGAGACCGTAAGGTAGAGAATCACCAATGTAAAGCCATGCCCACTGGGCGGAATTTCTCACGTGTTATTGTTTTAGGTTATAGAATTTGTGTGTTTAGGTTATAGAATTTATCGGAATAAATAAGACCGTGAAAAGAAAAAGATTTGTAGCCTTTTCCTTCGAATAGTATGTTGTCATGATACCCAGAATTTATAATGTGTGCGCCATTCATATTCAGTGCGATGGCCACGTGTTGATCAAAGCCGTTAAATAAGAAAGAAAATGTGGTATTGCCAGTGCGTAGTAAACATTCAGAGTTGTGTAAATTACTGATAGTCAGATGTACGTTTCCGTTTCCGTTGCGTAATATTCAAACATGAGAATAATTTGTAACTTAATTGTGAGAACTAGAGCTCATGTTACTTCATAAATAAGAATGAACCCACTCGCTTGGCAGATCATTCATCTTGCAGGCCTGACTGCTTGATGCCACAGTATGAGCAAGGCATGTGGGTGCCTCTCAATACGTTTTTAGTCATAATTCTGTAAACATGTTATAGACCATTTTCTGATTTAAATTCTGAGGAAGACATTCCTAGCAGTGTTGAACCCCGGTTAATTCGTTTAAAATTGTGACCGTGAGCTGTTTTCTTCCAATTGTACCTTTTAGAGTATTAAACAGTTGAGTTATGGATACGCTCGGCGTGTTTCAGGTCAGGGCCGCTTCCACTGGACGGCGCTGGTGGTGTGCGGCTTCTGCCTGATGACGCTCCTCTTCGAGTCGCTGGCGGCAGCCTACGTCACACCGGCCGCCCAGTGCGACTTCGAGATGTCGTCCTTCGAGAAGGGTTTCCTCAGCGGCTCCATCTACATAGGTCAGTCACAACAGAGACAGCTGAGTCCAGACTAAAAGTTGGGACAGTCTATCAGATACTACACCCCCTCCACCAGGAAAATCCCTCCAGTTCCGTGTCGACAACTACACCTTCTGGTGGAATCAGTGGTACCTATACGCCAAAATCGCACGGTAGAATCTAGCAGCACCGTAGACTGTGCAGTGGAAGGGGCTGGTGTTGTGAAGGAGCATCTACGCTGATCAGCCAGATCATTGTGACCACCTACCTCATAGCCGGTATGTCCACCTTTGGCACGGATAACACTAGCGACGCATCGTGACATGGAAGCAGTGAGGCCTTGGTAGTCTATGGGGAGAGTTGGCATCACATCTACACACACAAGTCGCCTAATTACCGTAAATTGCGGGAAGAGGGGCGGTGAGCTCTGGCGGCACGTTCAATCTAATCTCAGGTGTTTTTAATCCGGCTCAGACCTGGTGAGTTGAGGGGCCGGCTCATCACTTATAACTCGCCACTGTGTTCCTCGAACCACTCCATCACACTCGTGGGCTTCCGACACGGCGCATTGTCTTAGTGAAAAATGCCACTGCCACCGGGAAACAATCGTTACGAAGAGGTGTATGTGCTCTGAAACCAGTGTACGCACTCATTGGCCGTCATGGTTCCTCGCACGAGCTCCACTGGACCCATTGGTACCCACACGAATGCTTTTTTTATTCCAGTCTCTGATCACAAATGAATTCCTTAGACGATTACCGGTTTCAGTCTGTAATGACCATCTTCAGATCTAAAATATATAAATATATACATCTAGTGAGCAGTGTGTCTTTTAACATAAGACAGAAATATGTATCACAATATACTGTCATACACCATGGAAATGTACAGATAAAATACGGTAAACGTACCTTTCTTACACCATGTCCTAAAGTGATACAGCCATAATGGCATCGTCAAAACGTATAAATATAATCAGCACAGCATCGTCACACAGATTTAAAATAGGTTGTAGAATAGGCCACATCGTCCACATAGTGATTATTGCCAACTAGCTACTGAAGTACAGTAGCATCTAGAAAGCTGTTTGCCTACATCATCCCTAGATGTCGCTACTGTGCGCTTGCTTATATGTAGTCATCATTTACGCAAAAACATAATCTGCTAAAAGCAAATTAGATAAAATGCATATAGCAGACTTATTAAAATTGATGACTATCATAGAAACCAGTTATGATACATTAAAAGATGAATGCAGTTATCCATGTAAAATTATTAAAAGGAAATATATGGAGAGTTATTTGATAACATACTACGAATTTTTTTTCTTTATTGTTATTTTAAACCTGTTTACAGGCAGGCCAGCAGCAGCAGCATACTACGCTGCTCTTTGGCCTCAGAGAAACACAGAAGATACAAATGAAGACAATTAGAGAAAAAGACGGTGGACATATAAACGGAGACAAACACTTTTTAAAATACATGGAGCCGTTCACGGGCGTAGAGTCCAAGATAAAATTTGTGCAGACACTTGGACACACACATAGACGAAAATTGTCACACGCGAACGCAGGTGCACTAAACGAATAACACTGAACCACTTAAGCACAAACGACGGCACACACAGAAACACGAGGCATTGATATCCAGCGTGCGAATGTTCACTAAGCGTGTAAGAGTCCGGGGACCTGCCAAGAGAGGAGGAGGGGGGTGGGAGAGGGAGCGGTGAGAGCAGAGATGCCAAAGGCAGGTGAGATAGGGGGGAGGAAGGAAGGGGAGGAAGGAAGGAGGAGGGAAAGCCCAGGTGAAGAGTGGTGGAGGAAGGGGGATGGGGGGAAAAGGAGAGAGGAGGGAGGGTGCCCAAAAGAAATGACACAGGATGTGGGAGGGGAGGATCAAAGTTGATAGGAGGGGTAGATAGAGGGGAGGAGGACATCATCAGGGAGGGGGAGCTGGCGGAAGCCACCTTGGGAGAGGGAAAGGAGGGTGGAGAGATGGAGACCGGGCGGGATGTGGGAATACAGGCGCGGCAGTGGCCAGGGGTGGTAGAGCATGGGCGAGACAAGTGGGTGAGGAGGAGCGAGTTTATGGGAGGTGTACAGGATCCGTATCCTTTCAAGGAAAAGGAGGAGGTGGGGGAACGGAATGAGATCGTACAGGATCCACATGGGGGAGGGGAGACGGATGCGATAGGCGAGGCGGAGAGCATGGCGTTCAAGGATTTGAAGGGATTTATAAAAGGTAGGGGGGGGCGGAGATCCAGGCTGGATGGGCGTAACAGAGAATAGGGCGGATGAGGGATTTATAGGTGTGGAGAATGGTGGAGGGGTCCAGACCCCACGTACGGCCGGAAAGGAGCTTGAGGAGACGGAGTCGGGAATGTGCCTCGGCTTGGATTGTTTGGAGATGTGGGGTCCAGGAGAGGCGACGGTCGAGGGTGACGCCAAGGTACTCAAGGGTGGGGGTGAGGGCGATAGGACGACCATAGATGGTAAGATAGAAATCAAGGAGGCGGACGGAAGGGGTGGTTTTGCCTACAATGATCGCCTGGGTTTTGGAGGGATTGACCTCGAGCAACGACAGGTTGCACCAAGCGGTGAACCGGTCAAGATGGGATTGGAGAAGGTGTTGGGAGCACTGCAGGGTGGGGGCGAGGCTGAGGGAGGCGGTGTCATCGGCGTACTGGAGAAGGTGAATGGGAGGTGAAGGCGGCGGCATGTCCGCCGTATGCAAAAAGTACAGAAGGGGGGAAAGGACGGAGCCTTGGGGCACACCGGCGGAGGGAAAAAAGGTGTAGGAATCCGTGTTATGGATGGTGACGTAGGAAGGACGGCAGGAGAGAAAGGAGCCGATCAGACGGATGTAGTTAATGGGAAAGGCGAAGGTTTGGAGCTTGAAGAGGAGACCAGAATGCGATACGCGGTCATAAGCACGTTCGAGGTCCAGGGAGGGGAAGATGGCGGAGCGACGGGAATTGAGCCGTTCGGCAAGGAGATGAGTGAGGTGAAGCAGTAGGTAGTCGGCAGAGAAGGACGGCCGAAAGCCACACTGGATAACGGGAAGGAGGCGGTGCTGGCGGAGATGCTGGTGGATGCGTCGAGTGAGAAAAACCAAATAATGCCTCGCGTATTTATACCTAGCCTTACTTGATGAGTTATGACGAGAACAGAAGGCATTTCCCTTAATTCCGCGCAGTAGACGCTCTAATGTTGTAACTGATTATCTCCTACCTACTCATGGAATGTATAGCCAAACCATATAATTTTATTTGTTGAATGCTTATATGTTGTTTAAACGTTTTCTGTGGGAGACATGTCACGATGTATGTATAGCCATCTATTGGTTAAGTTCTTACGATCGGCGCGCGCCTACATAACATCCTAGCCACCGACCCAACAGGGGGTGCTGTTCATTGATGTCTCTCTTTTTCAGCTGTCATACGGACATTTTATCTTTCATAAGTAGTTTATAGGTTACCACAGGCAATGTATTACGTATGTTAACTGTTGACCGTAAATTCACCATAAAATATTTTCCTTTAATAATTTTACATGGATAACTGCATTCATCTTTTAATGTATCATAACTGGTTTCTATGATAGCCATCAATTTTAATAAGTCTGCTATATGCATTTTATCTAATTTGCTTTTAGCAGATTATGTTTTTGCGTAAATGATGACTACATATAATCAAGCCCACAGTAGCGACATCTAGGGATGATGTAGGCAAACAGCTTTCTAGATGCTACTGTACTTCAGTAGCTAGTTGGCAATAATCACTATGTGGACGATGTGGCCTATTCTACAACCTATTTTAAATCTGTGTGACGATGCTATGCTGATTATATTTATACGTTTTGACGATGCCATTATGGCTGTATCACTTTAGGACATGGTGTAAAAAAGGTACGTTTACCGTATTTTATCTGTACATTTCCATGGTGTATGACAGTATATTGTGATACATATTGCTATCTTATGTTAAAAGACACACTGCTCACTAGATGTATATATTTATATATTTTAGATCTGAAGATGGTCATTACAGACTGAAACCGGTAATCGTCTAAGGAATTCATTTGTGATCAGAGACTGGAATAAAAAAAGCATTTTACAGTATTGGATCACTGTTTGTACACGCGATTATGTCGCAGTTGGTGAAGCCCACATGAATGTTTCTGAGAGCATGAGCCGCCACCAGCTTGTCTACATCCCACGGTACAGGTGTCAAGGAGCTGTTCCCCTGAAAGACGACGGATTGCCGTCCCATAGGCACGATGAAGAAGGTACTGGGATCCATGAGACCGTGCAACGCTCTGCCACTGCGCCAACGTCCAGTGCCGATGGTCACGTGCTCATCTCAGCCACAGTTCCCTTGGTGTTAACATTGGCACGTACATGGGTTGTCTGCAGCAGAGGTCCATCGTTAGGAATGTTCGGTGCGCTGTTTGTTCAGACACACTTGTACTGCGCAAAGCATTAAAGTCTGTTGGTAGTTCCGCCACAGTTCGCTGCCTGCCCTGTTTTACCAGTCAATTCAGCCTACAACGTCCGACATCTGTAATAGGGGGCAGTCACCCAAACCCACGACGTCCGGATATGGCTTCACATTGGTTGAAGACACTCACCATAGCACTCCTCGAACACCCGAGGAGTCGCGCAGTTTCCGAAACGCTCGTGTCGGGCTGGTGGGCGATCGCAATCTGCCTTCAGTCAGACAGATAGATCGTGCACCTTCTCCATTCTACACACAGATAGCACGACCACTAATACTACAGGGACTGTGCGTGTCTGTGACTAACAGTCATTCCTTGAGAGGTGATGCTGCTGTCACTTGGACTGGTTTGTATCCATAGTACAGTAGCTCGTTGTTCATAATGTCCTCGTTGATCAGTGTATTATCGACTCTTGTCAACCAAAATCAGTTGAAATATTTTGGTCAGATTGCGACGAAAGAGCGAGAGGTCGACAGCCGAAGACGTAGAAGTCGCATATCAGCGCGGTGAATAGGCCAGATTACGAGCTTGCCCAGCATAGCCTTGCAGTAAGCAGGTCACCACTCCCAAGAGAGAACTTAGAGGAGGCGGGATGTCAAGGGTTACTATGTGATGCCACTACGTCTTTGCATAGGGTTAGACCAAGGACAGAGAAGACCACTGACCAGAGCTGCACTATGTGATCGAAAGTATCCGGACACCCCCAAAAACATACGTTTTTCATATTAGGTGCATTGTGCTGCCATCTACTGCCAGGCACTCCGTATCACCGACCTCAGTAGTCATTAGACATCGTGAGAGAGCAGAATGGGGCGCTCTGCGGAACTGACGCACTTCGAACGTGGTCAGGTGGTTGGGTGTCACTTCTGTCATACGTCTGTACGCGAGATTTCCACACTCCTAAACATCCCTAGGTCAACTGTTTCCGATGTGGTAGTGAAGTGGAAACGTGAAGGGACACGTACATCACAAAATCGTACAAGCCGACCTCGTCTGTTGACTGACAGAGACCGCCGACAGTTGAATAGGGTCGTAATATGTAATAGGCAGACATCTAACCAGACCATCACATAGGAATTCCAGACTGCATCAGGATTCACTGCAAGTGCTATGACTGGCGAGAGGTGAGAAAACTTGGATTTCATGGTCAAGTGGCTGTTCAAAAGCCACACATCACGCCAGTAAATGCCAAACGACGCTTCGCCTGGTGTAAGGAGCGTAAACACTGGACGATTGAACAGTGGAAAAACGTTGTGTTGAGGGACGAATTACGGTACACAATGCGGCGATCCGATGGTAGGGTGTGGGTATGGCGAATGCCTGGTGAACGTCATTTGCCAGCGTGTGTAGTGCCAACAGTAAAATTTGGAGGCAGTGGTGTTATGGTGTGGTCGTGTTTTTCATGAAGGGGGCTTGCACTCCTTGTTGTTTACCGTAACACTATCACAGCACAGACCTACATTGATGTTTTAAGCACCTTATTGCTTCCCACTATTGTAGAGCAATTTGGGGATGGCGATTGCCTCTCTCAACACGATCGGACATCTATTCATAGGGCACGGCCTGTGGGGGAGAGGTCGCAGGACAGTAACATCCCTGTACTGGACTGGACTGCACTGAGTCCTGACCTGAATCCTATGGAACACCTTTGGGATGTTTTAGAACACCGACATTGCGCCAGACCTCACCGACCGATATCGATACCTCAGTGCATCACTCTGTGAAGAATGGGCTGCCATTCCCCAAGAAACCTTCCAGCACCTGACTGAAAGTATGCCTGCGAGAGTGGAAGCTGTCATCAAGGCTAAGGGTGGGCCAACACTATATTGAATTCCAGCACTACCAGGGGTCCGGATACTTTTGGCCACATAGTGTACTTCGGCAACATCGACGTCCCTGAACTAAGAGTACCCAGAGTAGCCAGGTGCTCTCCCACCCTAGTAATGATGGTCATGACATTGTTTATGTTTGAGGATTGGGAGGAGGGGGAAGGGACCGGTGTTTCCAAGATGACAGTTATCTACGAAGGACATTTCATAAAGAATGCATATTAATTTTTTTACTTATGCATTCATTTTTTTCCAATCTCTCTTTTTACAGTCTTTCAGTAGCCTCCCTGCTTCTCTATGACAGAATCCCACTGCCATCCAGGACACCACTTCTAATCATCTTTCGAATGGCTTTGGTTACGGTGGTTCA
Source organism: Schistocerca serialis cubense (assembly GCF_023864345.2). Lineage (NCBI taxonomy): Eukaryota > Metazoa > Arthropoda > Insecta > Orthoptera > Acrididae > Schistocerca > Schistocerca serialis. The sequence goes on from NC_064649.1 coordinate 107,070,293, forward strand.
AAATGGTTCAAATGGCTCTGAGCACTATGGGACTTAACATCTGAGGTCATCAGTCCCCTAGAACTTGTTGTTGTTGTTGTGTTCTTCAGTCCTGAGACTGGTTTGATGCAGCTCTCCATGCTAATCTATCCTGTGCAAGCTTCTTCATCTCCCAGTACCTACTGCAACCTACATCCTTCTGGATCTGCTTAGTGTATTCATCTCTTGGTCTCCCTCTACGATTTTTACCCTCCACGCTGCAATCCAATACTAGATTGGTGATCCCTTGATGCCTCAAAACATGTCCTACCAACCGATCCCTTCTTCTAGTCAAGTTGTGCCACAAACTTCTCTTCTCCCCAATCCTATTCAATACCTCCTCATTAGTTACATGATCTACCCACCTTATCTTCAGCATTCTTCTGTAACACCACATTTCGAAAGCTTCTATTCTCTTCTTGTCCAAACTGGTTATCGTCCATGTTTCACTTCCATACATGGCTACACTCCATACAAATACTTTCAGAAACGACTTCCTGACACTTAAATCTATACTCGATGTTAACAAATTTCTCTTCTTCAGAAACGTTTTCCTTGCCATTGCCAGTCTACATTTTATATCCTCTCTACTTCGAGCATCATCAGTTATTTTACTGCCTAAATAGCAAAACTCCTTTACTACTTTAAGTGTCTCATTTTCTAATCTAATCCCCTCAGCATCACCCTATTTAATTTGACTACATTCCATTATCCTCGTTTTGCTTTTGTTGATGTTCATCTTATATCCTCCTTTCAAGACACTGTCCATTCCGTTCAACTGCTCTTCCAAGTCCTTTGCTGTCTCTGACAGAATTACAATGGCATCGGCGAACCTCAAAGTTTTTATTTCTTCTCCATGGATTTTAATACCTACTCCGAATTTTTGTTTCCTTTACTGCTTGCTCAATATACAGATTGAATAACATCGGGGAGAGGCTACAACCCTGTCTCACTCCTTTCCCAACCACTGCCTCCCTTTCATGCCCCTCGACTCTTATAACTGCCATCTGGTTTCTGTACAAATTGTAAATAGCCTTTCGCTCCCTGTATTTTACCCCTGCCACCTTCAGAATTTGAAAGAGAGTATTCCAGTTAACGTTGTCAAAAGCTTTCTCTAAGTCTACAAATGCTAGAAACGTAGGTTTGCCTTTTCTTAGTCTTTCTTCTAAGATAAGTCGTAAGGTTAGTATTGTCTCACGTGTTCCAACATTTCTACGGAATCCAAACTGATCTTCCCCGAGGTCCGCTTCTACAAGTTTTTCCATTCGTCTGTAAAGAATTCGCGTTAAGGACATCACACACATCCATGCCCGAGGCAGGATTCGAAACTGCGACTGTAGCAGTCGTGCGGTTCGGGACTTATGCGCCTAGACCCGCTCGGCCACCGCGGCCGGCGTGGTAACGGTGGTAGAAAGCTCTTCCAGAGAAAGATAACAATGTCCACGCAAACGGGTTTTTGGGAACGAGTCGAAGCCTGGTGGACGCACTTCCAAGGGTATTCGCGCAGTTTTTAGGCTACAGCTTTGCCGATTTGCGTTGTAGTTGAGAATGAGTGACCCAGCCTCGATCACCTCAGGTCGGTTTTTGTGCACTTTTCTGCACAAGTTTAGCATGAAGCTACGATATGACACACCACCGTGACAATTGCTTCACATGAGACTCTTTCATGTTTACTCCTTGGTGATGAGAACAAAAAAGTACGTTTTGCTTGAGCGTTGATCCAGCATGTCGAAATTTTTTTGGACATGGGGAATGTGAAGCTCTCCACACACTGGACTGTGAATTCAACTCCAAAGTCATTAATCCAAGTCTCATCAGCAGCGACAATTCGACACAAGAATCCTTGACCTTTACAACCAATTCGTTGTTTGAACAAGATTGCAATACCGAGGCGTTTCTGCTTCTCTTAAGCAGCCAGACAGTGTTGGACCCATCCCGCAGAAATTGTTGTCTTCAGTTATTTCTCAGAATACGGAATACTGATGCTGGGGAAATTGCCGTGGCTTCAGACAGTTTCTCACAACTCACACTGCGGTCTTCTTCGAGAGGGTCTGCCGCAAGGTTCACACTTTGCTCATCTTTTTACACTTTTGGCCTTCCGGGACTTGGGTTATCATCTATGCACCACGAAAACGTTTCACCCAGCAAAAAACTGTACTACGGTCCACTATAAATTCGCCACAAACTTCACTTGACACATTATGAATTTGCCAGCCGCTTTGGCCAAGAGGTTCTAGGCGCTTCAGTCTGGAACCGCGTGACTGCTACGGTCGCAGGTTCGAATCCTGCCTCAGGCATGGATGTGTGTGATGTCCTTAGGTTAGTTAGGTTTAAGTAGTTCTAACAAGGGGAGGCCGCCAATTGGGAAATTCAGATTCGATTCATACTGCGCATAATAAAAGCTCATGGCCAGAGGTGTAATGTGGCAAAGCACCAAGATGCACTTCTCAGCCGTTGTCGAGAAAATCGACAGTTAAAAGAAACCGTTGCTGTGAAATACTCTCGACGATTAGTAATTGTCTACAGCGTCGTGGCGCAGCGGTAAGCGCTCGGGTTCGTAATCCGAAGGTCGCCGGATCAAATCTCGCGCCATGCAATTTTTTTTTATTATTAGTTTTTTGTAATTCAAATATATATATATATATATATATATATATATAAATTGCTTATGCATGTTGGTGAAGGCGGATCGCTCTCCAATTGTACCGCCTCCATTTTCCCGTTTTTTTTTAACAGGGTGTACCAAAGCTCTCCCGTCCGCACTGACTTTCGACAATGTTATAAGTTGCGCTAGGGACCGCATCTACCTTCTTTCGAAGTTAGCGGGCAACTACGCCGTTATGCGGCGGCTCGTTTCGGCCCATTCAACATCTGTCATTCAAGTGTAACGAGCGAGTAACGGAGTTCATATTTCATACCCGCCACAGCAAATTTGTGTTCGTGGGGTCTCTATTCTAATTCGAACGTTTGACTTACGCTATACGTATTCGTTTCGGAATATCGCTTCTACGTCTTCCGTTAACTATGGGTGGTTAACATTATGAAGACAATCAATAACATTTGTGAAATACAACTTTGTTTGCGGAAAACATAATGATGTTCGAAGTCGCCAGTTTTTCCACGACAAACGACTTTCAACATCTTATTATATGCATAATTGTTGCAACTGATAGCCGGGAATTATATATATATATATATATATATATATATATATATTTGAATTATAAAAAACAAATACTAAAAAAAAAAAAAAGGTTGCATAGCGCGAGATTCGATCCGGCGACCTTCGGATTACGAACCAGAGAGCTTACCGCTGCGCCACGACGCTGTAGATAGTTGCTAATCGTCGAGAGTATTTCTTTTAACTGTCGATTTTCTCGACAACGCCTGAGAAGTGCATCTTGGTGTTTTGCCACATTACACCTCTGGCCATGAGCTTTTATTATGCGCAGTATGAATCGAATCTGAACTTCGCAATTGGCGGCCTCCCCTTGTAAGTTCTAGGGGACTGATGACCTGAGAAAGTTAAGTCCTATAGTGCTCATAGCCATTTGAACCATTTGAACACATTCACACAAATGCAACTCACAGACACATGACTGCAGTCTCAGGCAGCTGAGTCCACACTGTGAGCAGCAGCACTAGTGCATTATGGGAGTGGCGACTGGGTGGGGGTAAGGAAAAGGAGGAGTCTGGAGCAGGGAGGGTGAGGGATAGTAGGGTAGGTGTGGAACAAAGTGACCACGGTGACATGCTGTTGGGGAGCATGGAGGGACCAGGATAGGGCAGGTAAGTGCAGTCGGGAAGTTAGACAGGGAGTGGAGAGGTGGGGATAGGGGGGTTAGAGGAAAAGGAGAGAAGTAAGAAGACTGCATGTGATGGAGGAATGAAGGCACTGTAGTGCTGGAATGGGAACAGAGAAGGGGCTGGATGGGAGAGGACAATGACCAGCGTATTATAAGATCTTTATCTGTGATCTGAGTCTCACTCTCCTGCTTTCTAGGAAAGTCGACACAAACAAAATTCTATACAGCAGTCCTCTGACCTATTAGCTTTGGTTTGTGAAAACAGGCTGTATTCTGCACAGAGAAAATTTTCATAATGGCGCAGTATACTGACATTCTAAGATGGAACCATTGGACTCTCATGCTCTGCTGCCAACCATACTCAGGAAAAAAGTTTGCAACCTTTGATGGTTGGGTGCCAGCATTAACAAGGCAGATGGCGGCCTACCTGCGTTGCATACTCCCCTCTGACCCTTGACAGGATTTCTCTTAAGCTGTCCAGTCACAGTGCGACTGCTCAGCCAACCCCCTGCCAAGCTGATCTTGTCCAACACAGCCTGTGTGGTGTACAATTTTATAGCAGAACGAGATTTTCACTCTGCAGCGGAGTGTGCGCTGATATGAAACTTCCTGGCAGATTAAAACTGTGTGCCCGACCGAGACTCGAACTCGGGACCTTTGCCTTCCGCGGGCAAGTGCTCTACCATCTGAGCTCAGATGGTAGAGCACTTGCCCGCGGAAGGCAAAGGTCCCGAGTTCGAGTCTCGGTCGAGCACACAGTTTTAATCTGCCAGGAAGTTTCAATTTTATAGCAGTTGGCTTTGGGCTCTGGGTGTGTCAGCTCCACCAGTGCACAGCTATCTGCTAGCCCCAACCTCTACAATCCGCCCCACACTCAATCCTCTTCCCTTCTCATTTGGCACAGTGAAAGCTGCACTCTGGTGGGGTCCATCATGCAGTCACAGTTTGCCCACACATGGTCAGACAGGGCAGTGACCCACTAAGTGGGGGAGGTTGACTGACTGGTCAGACCACCCCAGGAATTAGCCTGGAGTCACTGGAACTCGCCTTCACTTCTTCTGCTCACCACACATTCCAGACATGCAGCTATAGAAAATTCAGGCTGCAATAGCTACCCTGTGTGGAGTGAACTTTGAAATGGGAACTGTTTTAATCACTGCAGTCCCTGAGGCTACTCATAATCAGAGCTCATATATTTCACCAAAACAGTAAGTCTCAGGTGCGAAATCTGAACTAAAGAACGGGCCAATCCAGAACGGACTGGCACGTTTCAACTTAGCAGTACCAAAACTTCTATTCAGTTGCTGTTAGCCAGAAACTGCCCACAGACACAAGCTCCAGTCTTCCCATTACCCACAGCGAGCCTCCAGACGATTCACGAGGCCAGACACCCTCGGAGTATTCGATGGCACTGTCCTTATGCTGTTGGCCAGCTGTTGCCTAGTGTTCTTCTATGGACAGGCTCCAATCCGTCTCCTACATGACACAGGACTACGTAATACTGTCGCACTCGCCCACTCGTTAACTCTGGTGGCACCATCGATCTCCGATGCTCCCTGTACTCTCTGTTGTGATACACACTACCAGTCTTGGATCCAACTGCCGAGCAGGATGGCGCTGGAATTGTGTCACGCCATCACTGAATCAATTCTTCAAAAGAAAAGAAAAACCTATAATTATAGAGAAAACTGTCTAATGCATTCTGCTCCGAAGCAGAAAGGACCGTCCAATGTGTTCTGCTCTGAAGTGTTCCAAGTTAAAATCCGCAACGATGAAACACTCAGGGCTAAACTCGACCAAAAACTTGTTAGATATGGTGATTAGTAACCACCCACAAGGAGGCCTGTAAGAAACTAAAACGACTAACCAGCTGAACAAGGAGTGTGATTATCATTTATATTTGCAAGATCTTCATCTGACACACTGTCGCCTGATAAACAAAGTAAGAGCCTACGGAATATCAGACCAGCTGTGTGCCTCGATTGAAGAGCTTTTAGCAAACAGCATGTTGTTATCAATGGAGAGACGTCTACAGACGTTAAAGTAACCTCTGGCGTGCCACAGGGGAGAGTTATAGGACCATTGCTTTTCACAATATATATAAATGACCTAGTAGATAGTGTCGGAAGTTCTGTGCGGCTTTTCGCGGATGATGCTGTAGTATACAGAGAAGTTGCAGCATTAGAAAATTGCAGCGAAATGCAGGAAGATGTGCAGCGGATAGGGACTTGGTGCAGGAAGTGGGAACTGACCCTCAACATAGACAAATGTAATTTATTGCGAATACATAGAAAGAAGGATCATTTATTGTATGATTATATGATAGCGGAACAAACACTGGTAGCAGTTACTTCTGTAAAATATCTGGGAGTATGCGTGCGGAACGATTTGAAGTGGAATGATCATATAAAATTAATTGTTGGTAAGGCGGGTACCAGGTTGAGATTCATTGGGAGAGTGCTTAGAAAATGCAGTCCATCAACAAAGGAGGTGGCTTACAAAACACTCGTTCGACCTATACTTGAGTATTGCTCATCAGTGTGCGATCCGTACCAGATCGGTCTGACGGAGGAGATAGAGAAGATCCAAAGAAGAGCGGCGCGTTTCGTCACAGGGTTATTTGGTAACCGTGATAGCGTTACGGAGATGTTTAATAAACTCAAGTGGCAGACTCTGCAAGAGAGGCGCTCTGCATCGCGGTGTAGCTTGCTCGCCAGGTTTCGAGAGGGTGCGTTTCTGGATGAGGTATCAAATATATTGCTTCCCTCTACTTATACCTCCCGAGGAGATCACGAATGTAAAATTAGAGAGATTCGAGCGCGCACGGCCAAGAACCATACGCGACTGGAACAGGAAAGGGAGGTAATGACAGTGGCACGTAGAGTGCCCTCCGCCACACACCGTTGGGTAGCTTGCGGAGTATAAATGTAGATGTAGGTGTAGATCATAAATGGTACATGAATGTTCAGTCCTCACAGGTTCTTCAACAACCTCCAATCCATGTACGATGCATGCACACCCTACCTCATTTTTCATATTCAGCGAGCTTCTCGGACCCTATCCTGCAACAGCTCCTAAAAATCGCACACCGCTTCAAACTACATTTGAACGTCGTGTATTTCACTCAAATTTGTGTTCCAACCCTGAACTATATCTCCCATCCTTGACAATCCTTGTCTGCTGCCACACCTCTATCGGTACATCCCGCTACCCCATCTCCAGACATGTCAGTCCTTCGCCTCTTTCATAAGCCACCCTAACACTCACACGGCACAAGGTGGTGCCATACATAATGTGTCATTGTTGCTAACAAAAACTGATACAGGTGCAAGCACACCATAAGAGAAGAAAAAATGTTAGTTCCAGCGAACATTGGTATGTTTACGAGTTAACTGTGAATGTCTGATTGCGAGTCAACACTGACTACAGTCCAGTAATGTGGGTAAAGTTCCATTCATGTCAAACCATTGCTTTATGGTACTCAGTTTTAACTTTCCACTGTGGTATTTGTGAGATTCCAATATACACTCCTGGAAATGGAAAAAAGAACACATTGACACCGGTGTGTCAGACCCACCATACTTGCTCCGGACACTGCGAGAGGGCTGTACAAGCAATGATCACACGCACGGCACAGCGGACACACCAGGAACCGCGGTGTTGGCCGTCGAATGGCGCTAGCTGCGCAGCATTTGTGCACCGCCGCCGTCAGTGTCAGCCAGTTTGCCGTGGCATACGGAGCTCCATCGCAGTCTTTAACACTGGTAGCATGCCGCGACAGCGTGGACGTGAACCGTATGTGCAGTTGACAGACTTTGAGCGAGGGCGTATAGTGGGCATGCGGGAGGCCGGGTGGACGTACCGCCGAATTGCTCAACACGTGGGGCGTGAGGTCTCCACAGTACATCGATGTTGTCGCCAGTGTCATACGACCGAGGCACACAGGGCCAACACCCGGCATCATGGTGTGGGGAGCGATCTCCTACACTGGCCGTACACCACTGGTGATCGTCGAGGGGACACTGAATAGTGCACGGTACATCCAAACCGTCATCGAACCCATCGTTCTACCATTCCTAGACCGGCAAGGGAACTTGCTGTTCCAACAGGACAATGCACGTCCGCATGTATCCCGTGCCACCCAACGTGCTCTAGAAGGTGTAAGTCAACTACCCTGGCCAGCAAGATCTCCGGATCTGTCCCCCATTGAGCATGTTTGGTACTGGATGAAGCGTCGTCTCACGCGGTCTGCACGTCCAGCACGAACGCTGGTCCAACTGAGGCGCCAGGTGGAAATGGCATGGCAAGCCGTTCCACAGGACTACATCCAGCATCTCTACGATCGTCTCCATGGGAGAATAGCAGCCTGCATTGCTGCGGAAGGTGGATATACACTGTACTAGTGCCGACATTGTGCATGCTCTGTTGCCTGTGTCTATGTGCCTGTGGTTCTGTCAGTGTGATCATGTGATGTATCTGACCCCAGGAATGTGTCAATAAAGTGTCCCCTTCCTGGGACAATGAATTCACGGTGTTATTATTTCAATTTCCAGGAGTGTAGATTTACAAATGAAAGGGGGCGAGTAGAGGGCAATGACACAGGCAAACAGTCCAAATAAACATGGGTCCAGAAACCAATGATTTCGCCAAGTGTGTGCAAGTGCAGTCATGCCAATGTCACCACAGAGTCAATGCCTAAGCGAATGTTTCTACAGCAACTTCACTGCTGACACATCGCTGTCGATTCGTTCAGATATTACTTTCACTGGGGTGAAGCAAAGGCTATTCTTGAAGTAACCAATCACAGCCAGTCTCTGACCATGTTGGTGATATGCAAGCAGTGAGGCTGCAACATGAACAAGGGCTTATGTTCCATATACCAGTTCCAACAGTGAACGGTATACACAGTGTGGACATGTAGCATTTAAAGCCACTGCCATGTCTTTGCACATGCTTTCAAATGAAGAAATGGCTGATATCCAGGTACCAGCTTGCTAATGGCAGTGCATGGGAGACAGCACAGTTACATTATGAAGCGTACCCCATAGAAGAAATCAGAGTGCTCACTAGGCACCACCAGCACCTGCACGAGACTGGTTCATTTAAATCCAATGCGCAACATCCAGGTAGACCAACAATAGTGTCATCACCGTGAGTGGACAAACAAACATCACAAAAAATAGACACAATGTTGGATGCACTTACTAGAAGGATTGCTGCTGCAGTACACATTTCGCCCTGCAGCATATGAAGGATTTTACCTGAGGGGCAGTTGTACCACATGTGCTAGCCCTGCTCACATCTGACTTTCCAGCCAGGGTGGCCTTCTGCATATGGATCCTTACACAATGTGGAATACATCAACAGTTTATTTTGCATGTTTTATTTAGACATACAGCATTTGGTACCCAACACACTGTTGTGTGCATCCACAACATAAACATTTGTGTTCACGAGAATCCACACACTGCCATTGAGACGGTACATCAGCAGATATTTTCCGTTAATGTTTGGGCAGATGTCGTTGGTAACCAGTTGGCAGGGCCTCATTTTCTAACTTGTCGACTTACTCGCTGTGTGAGACCATTTTCTGCAACACAAGCTGATTTATCAGTATTTCGATGATGTTTCTTATGGTGAAATGTTGCATGTGTGGTACATGTATGATTGTACTCAGCACACGTACATATGGCAGCTAGTGAATAAGTGGCACAAATCGTTGGCAACAAATATATTAGTTGTGGCTCATCAATACTCCACTGCCTCCATCTTGAACCGATAGATTTTTGAGGTATGGGAAATTTAATGAATGTGGAATAATCCAACCCTGTTGATAGTGTCGATGAAGTCCAGGACTGCATTGTGGATGGTTGGTCATGCGTTTGGAACATGGCTAGGATTTCTCATCGTGCATGTGTATCAATGAGGAAATGTCGTGAAGCCAGCCTTCACATGAACTGGTCATGTGGGACACATTTACAATGTGTTTGTCCTCAAGTGGACATCTGTAATTTGGATCGTCTGGGAATGTGTTATAAGGTATCAATGCACTCAGTGGTAATATGTCATATCATGTAAACTACTGATTTCCACACCTTTGTTTATAGGGATTATTTCCTCGTTTCCTTGTTCTCTACTTATCCCTTTTGTTTGTCCTTATGATAGTGAAACAACCTGTAGAGGCTGTCAGACTAATAATGAATGTGCCAGAAATCAGCTGCAGGGTTGCAGTCATTGTAGGTTCACCTGGTAACCTTGTCTTGGTCTTGGCACTCACCATTCTGATCACACACTCTGTAGCATTCTACTGTTGGCAGGCATGGTCGTGAGCTCCCATATGGTGTATCCACATGTGTGTACATATTGTTCAAGCCATCATATACTGCAGGTGGAGGACACATTGTACCACTGCTAACCATTTCCTTCCACTGGCAAACAGAGCAAGTGGAAAACGATTGTCCGTATGCCTTCATACAAGCCTAAATTTGTCTTATATTCATGGTCCTGGAAAGAAATGTACATTGGCGACAGCAGCCTCAAATGATGGTACTCAAAAGAAGCCCACATCTGAATTATTTCTATGTTTTCCTTTTTATCCGATCTGCTGTGGATCCCAAATATTTGAGCAGTACTCAAGAATTGGTTGCACTAGTGCTATGTGCACATTCTCCACACTTTGCTAAAATTCTCCGCATAAATCAAAGTCGCCTTCTCTTAGTACATCCTAGCATGCTCGTTGTATTTCATGTCTCTCTGCAATGTTACGTCTAGGTCTTTAATCTATGAGACAATGTCAAGCAAGACACTACTGATGCTGTACTCAAACATTGAGGAATTGTTTTTCCCACAAACCCACATTAAATTACAATTTCTGCTTTCAGAGCAAGCTGTCTCTGCTGTTGGCAGGCATGATGCTGAGGTCCCACCCAGTGGTTTTGTATTGTTGTTGGCAGGCATGATCCTGAGCTCGCACCTGTGGGGCTTCGTGGCGGACACACGGGGTCGCCGGTTGGTGCTGTCTCTGACGCTGGCTGGCAACTGCCTCTGCTCCGTCGCGGCCGCTTTCATGCCCAGTCTGCCCCTCCTCATCTTCGTGAGGCTCCTCAATGGCGTCTTGTGAGTCTACCTTCTAACACCACCAAATTTTACTGCGCTGATGCAAAGCTCTTACATTACTACATGTTCGACTACATTTGGAATGCATACAGACATATGTGTACATATAAACACTGTACCCTGTCATCGCCTCTGCACATAGATACCGTACACTCATCGTAGATTTCCAAAGGTATGTGGTGCCTGTCGTCTACCCACGGTATATGCTATTCCAATGAATTGCAGGGCGAAGATAGTGTTCCACATGTGTTCCATTGGGTTCATATCAGGCGAATTTGGTGGTCAAGGAATCACTGTGAGCGCAGTACCATGCTGCTCAAACCGCTGTAGCATGATTGTGGTTGTGTAACACAGAAGTACGTCTTTCTCTAAGACTCCACGACATCACAGAAAATATCAAGCATCAAAGGTGTAGATCGTCCGTAGATACAGATGATCATGTAGTACATAGCTGTAATGGTGCCCTTCGTTACATTTTTTTTTTTTTTTGTCATCAGTCTACTGAATGGTTTGATGCGGCCCGCCACGAATTCCTTTCCTGTGCTAACCTCTTCATCTCAGAGTAGCACTTGCAACCTACGTCCTCAATTATTTGCTTGACGTATTCCAATCTCTATCTTCCTCTACAGTTTTTGCCCTCTACAGCTCCCTCTAGTACCATGGAAGTCATTCCCTCATGTCTTAGCAGATGTCCTATCATCTTGTCCCTTCTCCTTATCAGTGTTTTCCACATATTCCTTTCCTCTCCGATTCTGCGTAGAGCCTCCTCGTTCCTTACCTTATCAGTCCACCTAATTTTCAACATTCGTCTATAGCACCACATCTCAAATGCTTCGATTCTCTTCTGTTCCGGTTTTCCCACAGTCCATGTTTTACTACCATACAATGCTGTACTCCAGGCGTACATCCTCAGAAATTTCTTCCTCAAATTAAGGCCGGTATTTGATATTAGTAGACTTCTCTTGGCCAGAAATCCCTTTTTTGCCATAGCGAGTCTGCTTTTGATGGCCTCCTTGCTCCGTCCGTCATTGGTTATTTTACTGCCTAGGTAGCAGAATTCCTTAACTTCATTGACTTCGTGACCATCAATCCTGATGTTAAGTTTTTCGCTGTTCTCATTTCTACTACTTCTCATTACCTTCGTCTTTCTCCGATTTACTCTCAAACCATACTGTGTACTCATTAGACTGTTCATTCCGTTCAGCAGATCATTTAATTCTTCTTCACTTTCACTCAGGATAGCAACGTCATCAGCGAATCGTATCATTGATATCCTTTCACCTTGTATTTTAATTCCATTCCTGAACCTTTCTTTTATTTCCATCATTGCTTCCTCGGTGTACAGATTGAAGAGTAGGGGCGAAAGGCTACAGCCTTGTCTTACACCCTTCTTAATACGAGCACTTCGTTCTTGATCGTCCACTCTTATTATTCCCTCTTGGTTGTTGTACATATTGTATATGACCCGTCTCTCCCTATAGCTTACCCCTACTTTTTTCAGAATCTCGAACAGCTTGCACCATTTTATATTGTCGAACGCTTTTTCCAGGTCGACAAATCCTATGAAAGTGTCTTGATTTTTCTTTAGCCTTGCTTCCATTATTAGCCGTAACGTCAGAATTGCCTCTCTCGTCCCTTTACTTTTCCTAAAGCCAAACTGATCGTCACCTAGCGCATTCTCAATTTTCTTTTCCATTCTTCTGTATATTATTGTTGTAAGCAGCTTCGATGCATGAGCTGTTAAGCTGATTGTGCGATAATTCTCGCACTTGTCAGCTCTTGCCGTCTTCGAAATTGTGTGGATGATGCTTTTCCGAAAGTCAGATGGTATGTCGCCAGACTCATGTATTCTACACACCAACGTGAATAGTCGTTTTGTTGCCACTTCCCCCAATGATTTTAGAAATTCTGATGGAATGTTATCTATCCCTTCTGCCTTATTTGACCGTAAGTCCTCCAAACCTCTTTGAAATTCCGATTCTAATACTGGATCCCCTATCTCTTCTAAATCGATGCCAGTTTCCTCTTCTATCACATCAGACAAATATTCACCCTCATAGAGGCTTTCAATGTATTCTTTCCACCTATCTGCTCTCTCCTCTGCATTTAGCAGTGGAATTCCCGTTGCACTCTTAATGTTACCACCGTTGCTTTTAATGTCACCAAGTTTGTTCTGACTTTCCTGTATGCTGAGTCTGCCCTTCCGACAATCATATCTTTTTCGATGTCTTCACAGTTTTCCTGCAGCCATTTCGTCTTGGCTTCCCTGCACTTCCTATTTATTTCATTCCTCAGCAACTTGTATTTCTGTATTCCTGATTTTCCCGGAACATCCTCCTTTCATCAATCAACTGAAGTATTTCTTCTGTTACCCATGGTTTCTTCGCAGCTACCTTCTTCGTACCTATGTTTTCCTTCCCAACTCCTGTAATGGCCCTTTTTAGAGATGTCCATTCCTCTTCAACTGTACTGCCTACTGCGCTATTCCTTATTGCTGTATCTATAGCGTTAGGGAACTTCAAACGTATCTCGTCATTCCTTAGTACTTCCGTATCCCACTTCTTTGCGTATTGATTCTTCCTGACTAATGTCTTGAACTTCAGCCTACTCTTCATCACTACTATATTGTGATCTGAGTCTATATCTGCTCCTGGGTACGCCTTACAATCCAGTATCTGATTTCGGAATCTCTGTCTGACCATGATGTAATCTAGTTGAAGTCTTCCCGTATCTCCCGGCCTTTTCCAAGTATACCTCCTCCTCTTGTGATTCTTGAACAGGGTATTCGCTATTACTAGCTGAAACTTGTTACAGACCTCAATTAGTCTTTCTCCTCTTTCATTCCTTGTCCCAAGCCCATATTCTCCTGTAACCTTTTCTTCTACTCCTTCCCCTACAACTGCATTCCAGTCGTCCATGGCTATTAGATTTTCGTCCTCCTTTACATACTGCATTACCCTTTCAATATCCTCATACACTTTCTCTATCTGTTCATCTTCAGCTTGCGACGTCGGCATGTATACCTGAAGTATCGTTGTCGGTGTTGGTCTGCTGTCGATTCTGATTAGAACAACCCGGTCACTGAACTGTTCACAGAAACACACCCTCTGCCCTACCTTCCTGTTCATAACGAATCCTACACCTGTTATACCATTTTCTGCTGCTGTTGATATTACCCGATACTCATCTGACCAGAAATCCTTGTCTTCCTTCCACTTCACTTCACTGACCCCTACTATATCTAGATTGAGCCTTTGCATTTCCCTTTTCAGATTTTCTAGTTTCCCTATCACGTTCAAGCTTCTGACATTCCACGCCCCGACTCGGAGAACGTTATCCTTTCGTTGATTATTCAATCTTTTTCTCATAGTAACCTCCCCCTTGGCAGTCCCCTCCCGGAGATCCGAATGGGGGACTATTCCGGAATCTTTTGCCAATGGAGAGATCATCATGACACTTCTTCAATTACAGGCCACATGTCCTGTGGATACACGTTACTACCATAGGTAAATTGTGTGGAAGATGGCATACTAGAAAACTACCTTGCACCTTGTATAATAAGGAACGTAATTCATCCAACCATATGACAGATCTCCATTGACGCACAGTCCAACGTCAATGGTCCCGTGCCCACTACAGTGGTAACTGACGACATCATTGGGTCAACATGGGAACATGTAGGGCTCATTGGCAGCAGAGCTCCATGTTCAGTGGTGTATGCTAAATGCTGCGCTCTGAAACACATGTGCCTGCACCATCACTGTACTCTATCATTGGGTCTGCCATGTAACTTTACAGAGTGGGCAAAACTCCAAACTGCATGTTCCATGACGAGCTGTAGATGTCCGCACCATTCCTCAACCAGTTTCCATGGACGTTGACAACAGCAGCCGCACCTTCAGCCGACCAGCTTCACCATTTCCGAGATGCTCGTTCCTAGATTTCATGGCATAACAATCTGTACTTTGTCAGAGTCGGTTGTGGCAGTGGGATTACATTCGATTAGATTCAGTTTTCGTCCATTAGACCCAAGTACTCATTTCTCTGGTAATTTGTCAGGAGACTGTCAAAATATGAGAACTGTTAATATTTACACCATTAATACATTGTCAGAATGAAACATTGTTATGCACTTTATTTATCATACAGGAAATACCTAATCCTCACTGTTGTGACCAAGTGCTGTCAAAACTGAAATCTAACAGACATTTTGCCGGCCAATGTGGCCGAACGGTTCTAGGCGCTTCAGTCCGGAACCGAGCTGTGCTACAGTCGCAGGTTCGAATCCTGCCTCGGGCATGGATGTGTGTGATGTCCTTAGGTTAGTTAGGTTTAAGTAGTTCTAAGTCTAGTGGACTGATGACCTCAGATGTTAAGTCCCATAGTGCTCAGACCCATTTGAACCATTTTGAACAGACATTTTCACTTAAGCTGGCCTAACAGTCCTGTTAGGATACTGATCTGTAGAGCAGAAGAATTCGCCTACGAAAAAATCTTTCAAACCCTGCTTAAACTGGGCTTTATCTGAAACCAAGATTTGTATAGTTGCTGGCAATTTACTGAAAATGTGTGTTACTGAATATTTGATCAATGTTTGGAACAAGATAAGTGCTATAGTACAGGGTGTTTCAAAAAGAATATATGAATTACAAATTATTATTTTGTCCAAATTATCGATCGCTGCGCCTCAGCTCTGCTTTTGGAGAAACGGATACATGGTCTGGTTTATGTTTATAGCCGCTAGATGTCAGTTGTCTTCTGTTTTGCTTGGAAACCGTCATATATTTAAAATGGCAACTCCACAGCAGAAATCATTTTGTGTTCTCGAGTTTGCGAAGTGCAATTCCGTGATTACAGTGCGAAGACGTTTCAGGTTGAGGTACCAAATTGATCCTCCGAATGGGTGGAACATTCACAGATGATTTTGACAGTTTCGAGATACAGGATGCGTATGTAAAAGAAAGAGTCCTGGGCGTCCTCGTGTTCCTGAAGAAACTGCTGCACGAATTCAAGCTGCTTTCCAAAGTAGTCCTTCAAAATCAGCTCGCCGTGCCAGTCGGGAGTTACAACTGCCTACAACAACAGTTTGGCGTGTTTTGAGACGTCGGTTGGTTATGAAGCCGTACAAGTTACAGCTGTTACAAGCTCTGCGTCCTGATGACAACGAGTGGCATGTTGTAACGAAATTCTTGATGCTATTGACAACGATACCACTTTTGCACAACGCATCGTGTTCAGTGGTAAAGCGACTTTCCATGTTAATGGTCAAGTAAACAAACAAGATGTTTGAATTTGGGGTAGCCAATGAATATGTACGAGATTCGCCCAAAGTCAGTGTGTTTTGCGCGATATCCCGATCATCTGTTTACGGCCCATTCTTCTTTGATAGAAATACGGTTAACGGCCAGCAGTATCTCGCTGTGTTACAAAACTGGTTGTTTCCGAGGCTGCACGAAGACAACTTCAGTTTTCAGCAAGACGGGGCACCGCCTCACTGGAGTCGCCAAGTGCGTGGATATCTGAACGGAACTCTACCGAACCGTTGGATTGGTCGCCAAGGAGATGGCGACTTAGCATGTCTCACAAGGGGAGGCCGCCAATTCTGAAATTCAGATTCGATTCATACTGCGCATAATAAAAGCTCATGGCCAGAGGTGTAATGTGGCAAAGCACCAAGATGCACTTCTCAGCCGTTGTCGAGAAAATCGACAGTTAAAAGAAACCGTTGCGGTGAAATACTCTCTACGATTAGTAATTTTCTACAGCGTCGTGGCGCAGCGGTAAGCGCTGGGGTTCGTAATCCGAATGTCGCCGGATCGGATCTCGCGCCATGCAATATTTTTTTATTATTAGTTTTTTGCAATTCAAATATATATATATATATATATATATATATATATATATATATATATATATATATATATATATATATAAAGTATTAATGAATTGCTTATGCATGTTGGTGAAGGCGGATCGCTCTCCAATTGTACCGCCTCCATTTTTCCGTTTGTTTAACAGGGTGTACCAAAGCTGTCCCGTCCGCACCGATTTTCGACGATGTTATAAGTTGCGCTAGGGACCGCATCTACCTTCTTTCGAAGTTAGCAGGCAACTACGCTGTTATGCGGCGGCTCGTTTCGGCCCATTCAACATCTGTCCTTCAAGTGTAAAGAGCCAGTAACGGAGTTTATATTTCATACCTGCCACAGCAAGTTTGTGTTCGTGGGGTCTCTATTCTAATTCGAACGTTTGACTTACGCTATACGTATTCGTTTCTACGACTTTCGTTGACTATACGTGGTTAAGATTATGAAGACAATTAATAACATTTGTGAAATACAACTTTGTTTGCGGAAAACATAATGATGTTCGAAGTCGCTAGTTTTTCCACGACAAACGACTTTCAACAACTTATTATATGCATAATTGTTGCAACTGATTGCCGGGGATTATATATATATAAGAATTACAAAAAACAAATACCAAAAAAAAAGTTGCATAGCGCGAGATTCGATCCGGCGACCTTCGGATTACGAACCGGAGCGCTTACCGCTGCACCTCCACGCTGTAGAAAATTACTAATAGTAGAGAGTATTTCACCGCAACGGTTTCTTTTAACTGTCGATTTTCTTGACAACGGCTGAGAAGTGCATCTTGGTGCTTTGCCACATTACACCTCTGGCCATGAGCTTTTATTATGCGCAGTATGAATCGAATCTGAATTTCACAATTGGCGGCCTCCCCTTGTCAGCTGGGCTACACGGTCACCGGATTTGACACCCTCTGACTTCTCCCTGTGGGATTTCGATAAAGACAACGTTTATCTACCACCACTCCCACAGAACCTGGAAGAGTTGAAGAACCGGATCTGTACTGCCTTGCCCGAGTATGGGAGGAATTTGAGTATCGATGTGATATTGTTCGTGTCGCTGATGGAGGACATATTGAACATCTGTAATCTGAACTTGAGAGGTTCGTAAATAGGCGTGTTAAGTTTCATATTGGTAAGTCTTACGGTTTAATTAATTTATGCATTCGAAATACGTATATTCCTTTTGAAACACCCTATATATTGAGCTATTGGTTGGAAACAGACATATTATTTGCCACAAATTTCATTAAGGAATAAATGTACTGAGAAGCAACGGTTAGAAGTGTGGTCAAAATGCTTTTTCGCACTTTTTATTAATTTTCTAGTTGTTGGAAGACTAATTCTATTAATTAAGTTATTCAAAAATACAAATAGTTCTTATTGCCACCATTAGTGTAAAAAATGGTTCAAATGGCTCTGAGCACTACGGGACTTAACTTCTGAGTTCGTCAGTCCCCTAGAACTTAGAACTACTTAAACCTAACTAACCTAAGGAGATCACACACATCCATGCCCGAGGAAGGATTCTAACCTGCGACCATAGCTGCCGCGCTGTCCCAGACTGTAGCGCCTAGAACCGCTCGACCACTCCGGCCGGCCCGTTAGTGTACTAAATATTTATTTACCCTTACATATTCCCACTTCCCAGCTTTATAAATTGCTTCAGATGTTTCTGGAATTAATTTGGTTAATGTGCACTGTGGTATTCGAGCGCTGTCTTGTAAACTAGAGTAGCTCTCTCCTGTAACAAGAAATTGCAGTGTTACGTTGAGCCTGCCTTCTGCAAATATAGCATCTGTCAAGTGAGTATTATACTTTGCAGCATGAGAAGCCACTTTATAGAGCAAATACTGAAATGCACTCTCATCCGTTAGTAAGTTATTTATAGTCGTATATTACGACTTGATGTCCTCCACTCGCAGCTCTCGTAACAAATTTTGCAGAATGCTTTTACTGTCTCGACCTAAGCCCCTTGTTTTTCGCCGCTTGTCTTCCAAACGCACACACAATGCAATTGTGGTACAAGCAACTGCAGCTCATAACAACAAGTTGTTGTTTCCGGTCCACCTTGAACTTTCACGAGAATAAGATGACATTGTAATAATACCTATTTTTAGCGCCACTTCAAATATCTTTGTCAAAGACGAATATTTGATCATATTTCTTTGTCAGTGAAGTATGATAGTGTAATAGCGGCCTTAGAAGTGGCAACAGCTACAAGTGTGAACCATTCACAACACCTCAGATAGCAAATAAACACGCTCCAGTTAATTGAAATCGCAAATATATTCCTGCTCTGTTCTAAACTTCCCGTTGCAACCGACATCCTGCTGTATCTCATTTCTTAACTAACATTAATTTTATGTCGATGTTAATATTACTTTACACCGAGATATCCCCTCAAACAAAAACTGGGTAGTAAATAAACAGTTACGGGCTGTAAATAAGTAGTTGTCACTATTAGAGTTCCAATCCTCGTATTTATGTAGTTACCACGGAATCTTGTTTTATTATTACATCTGAAACATCTGCAAATCTTTATGAAACTGCAGAAAACAGTTCGTTCTTTTTGTGAAACATTTATATGCTTTGCGTTTACTGTAATACATAAATGTCAGACCCTTATATCGAGGCAACGACGTTTTTGTATTTTATACACCATGTCAGTTAGGTACATGGCAAAGACTTCATTGCTGCTGATGGTGCCAAAGGCTTTGGTATCCTTGGGCTTTTCCTCATTCGATAGACATCATTTTTGTCATCACATCCCTCCCCTACTCTTCATTCTCTCTTCCTCTTCCATCCTGTAGGTTGTTACTGACAAAGCAAACTCCCCATCGCGACCTGCTCAGATTTAGTGGTAAGATCCCCGAGTGGGTAGCCCGTCAAAGACTGAATGCAGATCAAGCACGAAAATAGGAAGGTGAAAGAAAGCAAAATAGAAAGGAGTGAATGGTCCAAGAAAAAGAAGTGCCGTAAAGAGTAGCCTAAAACACCAACGGCGTCGCGGGTATGTGGTTATGGTGTTGGGCTGCCAAGTCATACTCAGAACTCCCTCATGCTATTTATTCTTTTTTTTTATCACAACATTATGAACTGTCCGTCCGGTCACTGAAGAGTTTGTTCTCTTTCTGTAGTCTTGGCAGTTGTCATACTACATTACCGCCGCAAGTAAAGGTGATGAATAGTGAGAGCAGGCAAGATACCACATAGACGTCTGACAGAAATGAAAACAACAAATAAGTACGTTACAGTAAACAAATTGCAGAGTCAAGACTTCCATAACGGAACGCAACTTCAGAAACGTGGTACTGAAACAGAGGATGACAGACTAAAGACCGAAATACTAAATGTCTTTTTCCAAAGCTGTTTCACAGAGGAAGACTGCACTGTAGTTCCTTCTCTAGAATATCGCACAGATGACAAAAGGGTAAATATCGAAATAGACGACAGAGGGAGAGAGAAGCAATTAAAATCGCTCAAAAGAGGAGAGGCCGCTGGACCTGATGGGATACCAGTTTGATTTTACACAGAGTACGTGAAGGAACTTGCCCCCCTTCTTGCAGCGGTGTACCGTAGGTCTCTAGAAGATCGTAGCGTTCAAAAGGATTGGAAAAGGGCACAGGTCATCCCCGTTTTCAAGAAGGGACGTCGAACAGATGTGCAGAACTATAGACCTATATCTCTAACGTTTATCAGTTGCAGAATTTTGGAACACGTATTATGCTCGAGTATGATGACTTTTCTGGAGACTAGAAATCTACTCTGTAGGAATCAGCATGGCTTTCGAAAAAGACGATCGTGTGAAACCCAGCTCGCGCTATTCGTCCACGAGACTCAGAGTGCCATAGACACGGGTTCACAGGTAGATGCCGTGTTTCTTGACTTCCGCAAGGCGTTCGATACAGTTCCCCACAATCGTTTAACGAACAAAGTAAGAGCATATGGACTATCAGACCAATTGTGTGATTGGACTGAAGAGTTCCTAGATTACAGAACGCAGCATGTCATTCTCAATGGAGAGAAGTTTTCCGAAGTAAAAGTGATGTCAGGTGTGCCGCAGGGGAGTGTCGTAGGACCGTTGCTATTCACAATATATATATAAATGACGTTGTGGATAACATCGGAAGTTCACTGAGGCTTTTTGCGGATGATTCTGTAGTATATCGTGAGGTTGTAACAATGGAAAATTGTACTGAAATGCAGAAGGATCTGCAACGAATTGACGCATGCTGTAGGGAATGACAACTGAATCTCAATGTAGACAAGTGTAATGTGCTGCGAATACATAGAAAGAAAGATCCCATATCATTTAGCTACAATATAGCAGGTCAGCAAGTGGAAGCAGTTAATTCCATAAATTATCTGGGAGTACGCATTAGGAGTGATTTAAAATGGAATTATCATATAAAGTTGATCGTCGGTAAAGCAGATGCCAGACTGAGATTCATTGGAAGAATCCTAAGGAAATGCAATCCGGAAACAAAGGAAGTAGGTTACAGTACGCTTGTTCGCCTACTGCTTGAATACTGCTCACCAGTGTGGGATCCGTACCAGATAGGGTTGATAGAAGAGATAGAGAAGATCCAACGGAGAGCAGCGCGCTTCGTTATAGGATCATTTAGTAATCGTGAAAGCGTTACGGAGATGATAGATAAACTCCAGTGGAAGACTCTGCAGGAGAGACCCCAGTAGCTCGGTACGGGCTTTTGTTAAAGTTTCGAGAACATACCTTCACCGAAGAGTGAAGCAGTATATTGCTCCTTCATACGTATATCTCGCGAAGAGACCATGAGGATAAAATCAGAGAGATTAGAGCCCACACAGAAGCATACCGACAATCCTCCTTTCCACGAACAATACGAGACTGGAATAGAAGGGAGAACCGATAGAGGTACTCAATGTACCCTCCGCCACACACCGTCAGGTGGCTTGCGGAGTATGGATGTAGATATAGATGTAGATTTTGGCCCCCTGTGACTTTTTCCTGTTCCCAAAACCGAAGAGACCTAAGAAAGCACGAAGATTTTCAACAATTAAGGAAATAAAAATTGCAACATTGAAAATACTCGAGGCTGTACCAAAAAGTTCTTATGAGAAGTGCTTCAAGGATTGGAAGAAGCGTTGGCACAAGTATATTGTATCTGAGGGGGATTTCATTGCAGGGGACAACATGAGCATTGATGAATAAATAAATATTTTTTTCATTAAAATTCAAAGTCACCTTACTTTTTGAATACACCTCGTACAACTCTAAACCGCAGGATATTTATAATGTGCAGCCAAAATTTTTACAAGCAGAAACGTCGATATATCGATATCCGTCTTTGTTGTATCGAGGCCTTGCAGCGATTTTCTTTTAAATAACGATACATCTATTTCCCGACATTTTTTAAAAATATCGACAGTCCTATCTCTAACCCACATTTGACCGCTCCTCTTGACGCCTCCGCAATGGAGGTCAGAACCGCGACAGCTAGGGTCGAAATCACGAAGTTTTCTTATGAGTGGCCGAGGAAAACATTTCAGACACACCTCCGCTCACAATCGATACGGAAAGTCCACAGAGTGAGGCATAGAGGACGCCACTGAACCCACCCCTTCCCTTGGGGGCGCTGATTCCCTCACATGTCGCGGTCGGGACTTCGCAGTGCGATGAGCAATAGAACGCCGCTCTTTACAACGTCTGTACATCACCTGTGTTTTCCAACAGTTTTTACGTCAATAACTTCAGCTTTGCATTGGCGAAGTCCTTCTCAGGAAACCATCGATTTTTTTTTCCAATTTGCAATCTATGGCTCTCACTCATTGGCGCTTACGCTCCACAGGCCACCTTCCAGTGTGTGGTAACGGGTGCTTCTGCACTCACGATGATTTACCCTTTTCGTAGGTCAGGGGAAGAGCCAATTTCGCTGAGTCTCTGTAGGCACCTGAATTCCTCTGACTTCATCACTACAGTCGTTTCGCGAGAAGTACAACGAAACAAGTATTGTCTTCGTACATCCATAGTTGAAATGGAGGACGTCAGCTGGTATAAATTTATATTAAAAATGAAGTAATTCCTCCATCTTTATATAAGGTGTCGATTTTATTTTGCCAACATAAACTAGACACCTTAAATACAGCTGGAGGAATTTCTTCATTTTTAATATAAACAAGTGTTGCTTCCGAGGTACTGCCGGATGCAATCGTCGCAGATCCACGTTGTTTCGGAGAACAACCGTTGCACCATCATCAGGTGGTCCTGACGGAATGAGGGAGCCTGTGGTGAAGCTCCCTGTATATGTACCTGCGGGTCCACATTTCTTACCTCAAGGGCTCCATACCTTGCTCGGCGGAAGTGGAAGTGGAAAGGGGGGAAGGGGGGGGGGGGGGAAGGAGACGCTTATGGCTCCAGGAGGGGAGGGGGAGACGGCTGGCAGGGGGGCAGAGCCTCAGTGGGCGGCGGTTTCCAGCTTTTCTGTCGTCACGGGCGGTGAAGTGAAGTGTTGAGTCAATCCAATGGCAAAAATGTAAACTTTCACGGCCGGAAATATCATGTCCATTATAATTATCCGGGCTGTTATGCCGTGGTCGGTTGATGAATTCTGAGGTGATTCCCAACGTTTCGTCTCCGACTGCGGGAGACATCTTCAAGGGGGTCCGTAGCTTGATGGAAGGTCCAACACACCCACTGGCTCGCTACTGACTGCCGCTAAATTCCGTGTCCGCGCGCCCCCGCGCCGCGGCGTGACGTCACGTGTTTTGAAAACGTCAGTGCAATTGGCCGCTGTCCGTCGCCGTCGATCGCCGTTGCCATCACCCAGTAGTGGACGAGTGGTACACATCTTCTTTAAAATCTAAGGTTTTCCTGCCGTTTGTTAAAAATGTAACGGAAAGAATAGGGAGGATCTTGACGAAGCGGAATATTACCGTAATTTACAAGCCCACCAGGAAGATACAGGAATACCTTAGGTCTGCCAAGGACGCTCGCAAACCATTGGAAAAATCTGGAGTGTATAGGATCCCATACAGCTGTGGTGATGTTTATGTGGGTACCACCAAAAGAACTGTTTCTAAACGTTTGGAAGAGCACAAGGGAAATTGTAGAAGAGGAGAAACGGAACGATCAGCTGTTGCGGAGCATGCTCTCCAGCCAGGGAACCACAATATTCGTTTCGAGGAGACGCAAGTACTAGCGGCCACGAGCGGATACTACGAAAGGCTCTACAGGGAGGCAATCGAAATCGCTAAACACCCAAATAATTTCAACCGAAAGGAGGAGGGCGTCAAATTAAACGGTATATGGATGCCGGTGTTAAAGAAGATGTGTACCACTCGTCCACTACTGGGTGATGGCAACGGCGATCGACGGCGACGGACAGCGGCCAATTGCACTGACGTTTTCAAAACACGTGACGTCACGCCGCGGCGCGGGGGCGCGCAGACACGGAATTTAGCGGCAGTCAGTAGCGAGCCAGTGTGTGTGTTGGACCTTCCATCAAGCTACGGACCCCCTTGAAGATGTCTCCCGCAGTCGGAGACGAAACGTTGGGAATCACCTCAGAATTCATCAACCGACCACGGCATAACAGCCCGGATAATTATAATGGACATAATCCAATGGCTAGTAATGCGGCGGATAGACTCTTCAAATAAAGTGAAGCTTTTCGCAGATCACAACTTTAAGTCGCCTCTGACATGAAAACTCTACCCCCCCAGGAATGTATAAAAAAACTGGTTCACTTGCCTAGCATCGAGCACGCAAAAGTGCCGCAACACGACGTGACACATACTCGACTAATGCCTGAAGTAGTGCTGGAAGGAACTGACACCATGAATCCTGCAGGACTGTCCTTAAATCAGTACTAGGAGCTGTAGATCTCTTCTGAGTAGCACTGTGCAAGACATACCATATGGGCTCAATAATGTTCATGTCTGGTGGCCAGCGGAAGTGTTTAAACTCAGCAGAGTGTTCATGGACCAGGTGATCATACAAGATGTTTACGTACATGTCACCTGTCAGAGTCGTATCTAGACGTATCAGGGGTCCCAAATCACTCCAACTGCACACTCCCCACATCATTACAGAGTCTCCACCAGTTTGAACAGTCCCCTGCTGACATACAGGGTCCACGCATTCCTGAGGTTGTCTCCATACCCGTACACGTCCATCTGCTCGATACAATTTGAAACGAGACTCGTCCGACCAGGCAAAAAGTTTCCAGTTACCTATAGTCCAATGCCGATGTTGACAGGCCCAGGTGAGGCGTAAAGCTTTGTGTCGTGCAGTCAGAAAGGGTACACCAGAGGGCCTTCTGCTCAGAAAGCCCGTATCGATGACGTTTCCTTGAATGGCTTGCACGCTGACACTTGTTGATGGCCCAGCACTGAAATCTGCACCAATTTACGGAAAGGGTTGCACTTCTGTCACGCTGAACGATTCTCTTCAGCCGTCGTTGGTGCCGTTCTTGCAGGATGTTTTTCCGGCCGCAGCTATGTCGGAGATTTGATGTTTTGCCGGGTTCTTAATACTCACGGTACACTCGTGAAATGGGCGTATGGGAAAATCCTCATTTCATCGCTACCTCGGAGATGCTGTGTCCCATTGCTCGTACGCCGACTGTATACGAGGGCAGTTCAATAAGTAATGCAACACATTTTTTTTCTCGGCCAATTTTGGTTGAAAAACCGGAAATTTCTTGTGGAATATTTTCAAACATTCCCGCTTCGTCTCGTATAGTTTCATTGACTTCCGACAGGTGGCAGCGCTGTACGGAGCTGTTAAAATGGCGTCTGTAACGGATGTGCATTGCAAACAACGGGCAGTGATCGAGTTTCTTTTGGCGGAAAACCAGGGCATCTCAGATATTCATAGGCGCTTGCAGAATGTCTACGGTGATCTGGCAGTGGACAAAAGCACGGTGAGTCGTTGGGCAAAGCGTGTGTCATCATCGCCGCAAGGTCAAGCAAGACTGTCTGATCTCCCGCGTGCGGGCCGGCCGTGCACAGCTGTGACTCCTGCAATGGCGGAGCGTGCGAACACACTGGTTCGAGATGATCGACGGATCACCATCAAACAACTCAGTGCTCAACTTGACATCTCTGTTGGTAGTGCTGTCACAATTGTTCACCAGTTGGGATATTCAAAGGTTTGTTCCCGCTGGGTCCCTCGTTGTCTAACCGGACACCATAAAGAGCAAAGGAGAACCATCTGTGAGGAATTGCTCGCTCGTCATGTGGCTGAGGGCGACAATTTCTTGTCAAAGATTGTTACAGGCGATGAAACATGGGTTCATCACTTCGAACCTGAAACAAAACGGCAATCAATGGAGTGGCGCCACACCCACTCCCCTACCAAGAAAAAGTTTAAAGCCATACCCTCAGCCGGTAAAGTCATGGTTACAGTCTTCTGGGACGCTGAAGGGGTTATTCTGTTCGATGTCCTTCCCCATGGTCAAACGATCAACTCTGAACTGTATTGTGCTACTCTTCAAAAATTGAAGAATCGACTTCAGCGTGTTCGTAGGCACAAAAATCTGAACGAACTTCTCCTTCTTCATGACAACGCAAGACCTCACACAAGTCTTCGCACCCGAGAGGAGCTCACAAAACTTCAGTGGACTATTCTTCCCCATGCACCCTACAGCCCCGATCTCGCACCGTCGGATTTCCATATGTTTGGCCCAATGAAGGACGCAATCCGTGGGAGGCACTACGCGGATGATGAAGAAGTTATTGATGCAGTACGACGTTGGCTCCGACATCGACCAGTGGAATGGTACCGTGCAGGCATACAGGCCCTCATTTCAAGGTGCCGTAAGGCCGTAGCATTGAATGGAGATTACGTTGAAAAATAGTGTTGTGTAGCTAAAAGATTGGGGAATAACCTGGTGTATTTCAATGCTGAATAAAACAACCCCTGTTTCAGAAAAAAAATGTGTTGCATTACTTATTGAACTGCCCTCGTACATTACGTTCAGATCTTGATAACCTGCCACTGCAGCAGCAGTAAGCAACCTGACAACTGCGCCAGACACTTCTTGTCTTATACAGGCGTTGTCGACCGCAGCAGTGAATTCTGCCTGTTTACGTATCTCTGTATTTGAATTCGCATGCCTGTACCAGTTTCTTCGGCGCTTCAGTGTATATATCGGGAGCGCACCGCAGATCCCTCATTCCATCAGTACCACCTGATGATGGCGGAACGGTTCTTCGCCGAAATATCATTGACCGTGACGATTACATCCGGCAGTACCCCCGAAAAACTTGGAACCATCATACACGGCGGGAAAGCTTCAGATCGCATAGGTATTGTGATGTCTGACGTGTCTTGAAGGTACGCCCCCAGTATGTTATCAGTCAACATTTCCAAGACACCCATTTTACTGCACGTGTCACTGAGGTTAGATACGTATCTCCGTAACGCCCTCGCGATTGGTAAATTAACCCGTCATGATACTCATCGCACGGCCTTCGATCCTCTCCATGTCCTTTATCAACACATACATTATTTCTCAATTTAACATCCCCTTTTCTCAACTCTTACAAATCGTACAGAGATGAATGGGGCATCGATAGAAACAGTTTTTAACAAGCTTCTGGCACTGCAAATCGATTTTGCGCTAAAACAGACTATATGTGGAACAGAATGAGATTTTCACTCTGCAGCGGAGTGTGCTCTGATAAGAAACTTCCTGGCAGATTAAAACTGTGTGCCCGACCGAGACTCGAACTCGGGACCGTTGCCTTTCGCGGGCAAGTGCTCTACCACTGAGCTACCGAAGCACAACTCACGCCCGGTACTCACAGCTTTACTTCTGCCAGTACCTCTTCTCCTACCTTCCAAACTTTACAGAAGCTCTCCTGTGAACCTGCGGAACTAGCACTCCTGACAGAAAGGATATTACGGAGACATGGCTTAGCCACAGCCTGGGGGATGTTTCCAGAATGTGATTTTCACTCTGCAGCGGAGTGTGCGCTGATACGAAACTTCCTGGCAGATTAAAACTGTGTGCCCGACCGAGACTCGAACTCGGGACCTTTGCCTTTCGCAGAGAGCAGGAGAGCTTCTGTAAAGTTTGGAAGGTAGGAGAAGAGGTACTGGCAGAAGTAAAGCTGTGAGTACCGGGCGTGAGTTGTGCTTCGATAGCTCAGTGGTAGAGCACTTGCCCGCGAAAGGCAAAGGTCCCGAGTTCGAGTCTCGGTCGGGCACACAGTTTTAATCTGCCAGGAAGTTTTATATGTGGAACAGTTTAAAGTAACTGATACCTTGAACAATCACAAGCAAAAGGGCGTCATGATTGCCAAACTTCTTACCTCCATTTTACGAAGCTAACAAACAATAAGAGACTCCATTTTCATATTATTTTACCACAAATACCATATTTTTTCGAGACGGCGTGAGTTCAAAGTACTTATTAATTGCATAATTTGTATACAGCAATGTCATAGATAACAACGGTGAACACTGCGACAGTGCATAATCTCTGCCCGTCGTACAACATGAGTTTTCTTTTCGTGACGAGAAACATATTTTTCATTGTCGCCTTGAATTGCTTTCTATGGTGCACTGATTGTTAGACTAGATTCAGTTTTCATCCTACAGACCCAGAAATGAATGTTTGTCGTGGACGTGGAACAAGTCAGAAAGTACAACATAAAACATTTGCATATAATACTCACCATCCTCATCATTTGTCAGGCGACTGTCAAAATATGTGAATTATTTACAGTAAACTGGAACTGCTAATATTTACAGAATTAATACAGTCAGAATGAGACATAGCTTCGGACTTTTAATAAATTTATCATACACAAAATACTTAATTTTGGCTGTTGTGTCTAAGTCCTGTTAAAACTGAAATCTAACAGACATTTTTACTTAAATTAGTCTAACAGTTCATGTTATTTATCTATACAGTAGCAGGAATTGCCTATCAATAAGGCTTTCAAACTCTGTTTAAACTGTGCTTTATCTGAAACCAAATTTTTAATGGTTTCTGGTAATTCATTAAATATGTATGTTCTTGAATATTGGACCTCTTTTCGGACCAAGGTAAGTGATTTTAGATCTTTATATGTGATGGTTATTATTCCTAGTACTGATAGTATGTACTGAACTGCTGGTTGGAAACAGACATATATTACTTGCAAAAAATTTCATTCAAGAATAAATATACTGAGAAGAATATAAAGTTTCCTGAGCAGTTTTCTACATGATGTTCTTCAATCTACACCACAAATGAGTCTTATTACGTGATGTTACGCTCTAAAAACTTTTGATCGGTTTCACAAGTTACCCAGAAAATGATCCCATATGGTATAATACAATGAAAGTAAGCAAAGTATGCAAGGTTTTTGTATTGATATCTCCTTCGTCTGACATTCTCACTGCAAATGTAGTCTTGTTCAGGCACTTTAGCAGTTCTGTGTAAGCCCATCTCAAGTGAATTTATTACTGACTTGTAATCCCAGAAATTTAACACTGTCAACCTCTTTGATCTGCATGCCTCAATATGTTTTACACATGCTCGAAGGAAATCTCTTACACGTTCTGCACTGCACAAGTGGGTCTTTTCAAAGTTTATTTACAGTGAATTAGCTTTAAACTATTTGTTAATGTCAGTAAAAATTTGATTATTGGCCATTTCTAAATCTGTACTTTACTTGGTACTTACTGCAATATTTGTATCATCTGGCAATGCAACAGACGAGATGTCATTAACGTACACAAGAAAAAGCGATGGATCCAAGATGGAACCTTAAGGAACACCATATATAATTAATTCCCAATTTGATGAAGCTGGTTGAATCGAGCAATATTTAGATTTTGTGGCGCAGTGCTCCGATGCTGACTGCACTGGGACATCGTCAAAGTTCTGGTCGACGATGCATGGTCGCTGCAAGGGAGGATCGACATACTATACACAGTGCATGGTAATCCCTTCACATATCTGCCTGTCATTCCAGAAGAAGTTATGGAGTCACTGCAACATTCTGTGTCATCCTGCACCATTGCTGCTAGATCAGCGTGAATGGTCAAGGGAATTACTGCCCCCACAGGTATGCTGCTATTAACTCCCCAACACGAATGGGTCTCTTTGAAATGGTGCTGTGCCCAGGAAACATAGAATGCTAATGAATCCAGTAGCATTGTGTCAAGGGCGAACTGCGGTTCTGCTCTACCTCAAATGACCATCGTCAGCGACTATTATGACGACGTGAAAAGAGATACACAGTGGCTGTGCTACTTCAAATGGTTCAAATGGCTCAAATGGCTCAAATGGCTCGAAGCACTATGGGACTTAACATCTGTGGTCATCAGTCCACTAGACTTAGAACTACTTAAACCTAACTAACCTAATGACATGTCCATTATAATTATCGGGGCTGTTATGCCGTGGTCGGTTGATGAGTTCTGAGGTGATTCCCAACGTTTCGTCTCCGACTGCGGGAGACATCTTCAAGGGGGTCCGTAGCTTGATGGAAGGTCCAACACACACACTGGCTCGCTACTGACTGCCGCTAAATTCCGTGTCTGCGCGCCCCCGCGCCGCGGCGTGACGTCACGTGTTTTGAAAACGTCAGTGCAATTGGCCACTGTCCGTCGCCGTCGATCGCCGTTGCCATCACCCAGTAGTGGACGAGTGGTACACATCTTCTTTAAAATCTAAGGTTTTCCTGGCGTTTGTTAAAAATGTAACGGAAAGAATAGGGAGGATCTTGACGAAGCGGAATATTACCGTAATTTACAAGCCCACCAGGAAGATACAGGAATACCTTAGGTCTGCCAAGGACGCTCGCAAACCATTGGAAAAATCTGGAGTGTATAGGATCCCATGCAGCTGTGGTGATGTTTATGTGGGTACCACCAAAAGAACTGTTTCTAAACGTTTGGAAGAGCACAAGGGAAATTGTAGAAGAGGAGAAACGGAACGATCAGCTGTTGCGGAGCATGCTTTCCAGCCAGGGAACCACAATATTCGTTTCGAGGAGACGCAAGTACTAGCGGCCACGAGCGGATACTACGAAAGGCTCTACAGGGAGGCAACTGAAATCGCTAAACACCCAAATAATTTCAACCGAAAGGAGGAGGGCGTCAAATTAAACGGTATAAGGATGCCGGAGTTAAAGAAGATGTGTACCACTCGTCCACTACTGGGTGATGGCAACGGCGATCGACGGCGACGGACAGCGGCCAATTGCACTGACGTTTCCATAACACGTGACGTCACGCCGCGGCGCGGGAGCGCGCGGACACGGAATTTAGCGGCAGTCAGTAGCGAGCCAGTGTGTGTGTTGGACCTTCCATCAAGCTACGGACCCCCTTGAAGATGTCTCCCGCAGTCGGAGACGAAACGTTGGGAATCACCTCAGAATTCATCAACCGACCACGGCATAACAGCCCGGATAATTATAATGGACATGATATTTCCGGCCGTGAAAGCTTACATTTTAGTATAACCTAATGACATCACACACATCCATTCCCGAGGCAGGATTCGAACCTGCGACTGTAGCAGCAGCGTGGTTCTAGGCTGAAGCGCCTAGAACCGCTCGGCCACAGCCGCCAGCACTGTGTGTGGAGACATCTGGTATGACTTGAGGTCACAGCTGTTTGTGATTGAGGGAACTCTGGTGGTACAATAATTACCTCATGGACACCATGCATCGTCGTCTGTCGCTGTTGTGGGGGGACTCTTCGACAGGCTTATTGCCATCCACACATGGCATGTGTCTCTATGACCTGTCTTGCACAGTGCCGAGATACACTCCTGTGGCCAGCAAGATTCCCAGATACGTCCCCAATACAACACGTGTGGGTCCAGCTCAGACATCGTCTTCATCCCATTGCCAGTAGCCTGGATATCAGAAACCAGTTACAGCAGCAGCAGGCGAGCTTCCCTCAGGAGGGAATACAACAATTTCGTGACAACCTTACCAACCTAATTAGTGCGTGGATCCATACCAGATGGGGTGCAGTACCAATATCATACTAATAAGTAGGTTCATACCAGAAAATTGACCTAAGTCGAAACAAGGCCCTCGGAGTAGACAACATTCCATTGGAACTACTGGCAGCCTTGGGAGAACCAGTCATGGGAAAACTCTTCCATCTGGTGAGCAAGGTGTATAAGACAGAAAGAATGCACGTATTGACAGGTGTGAAAATTACCGAACTATCAGTTTAATAAGTCGCGGCTGTAAAATACTAATACAGTTTCTTGACAGACGAGTGGAAAAACTGGTAGAAGACCTCGGGCAAGATCAGTCTGGATTCCGTAGAAGTGTTGGGACACGCGAGGCAATACTGACCCTACGACGTATCTTAGAAGATAGATTAAGAAAAGACAAACCTACGTTTCTAGCAATTGTACATTTAGAGAAGGCATTTGACAATGTTGACTGGAATACTCTCTTTCACCTTATGGAGCTGGCAGGGGTAAAATACAGGGAGCGAAAGGCTATTTACAGTTTCTACAGAAACCAGATGGCAGTTATAAGAAATGAGGGCCATGAAAAGGAAGAAGTGATTGGGAACTGAGTGAGACAGGGTTGTAGCCTATCCCCAATGTTATTCAATCTGTATATTGAGCAAGCAGTAAATAAAACAAAAGAAAAATTTTGAGTATGAACTGAAATCCATGGAGATGAAATAAAAACTTTGAGGTTTGATGATGACATTGTAATTCTGTTGGAGTCAGCAAAGGACCTGGAAGAGCAGTTGAGCGGAATGGACAGTGTCTTGAAAGGTGGATATAAGATGAACATCAACAAAAGCAAAACGAGGATAATGGAACGTAGCCGAATTAAATGAGGTGATGCTGAGTGTATTAAATTGGGAAATGAGACACTTACAGTAGTAAATGAGTTTTGTCATTCGGGATGCAAAATAACTGACGATGGGCTAAGCAGAGAGGATATAAAATGTAGGCTGGCAATGGCAAGGAAAGCGTTTCTGAAGAAGAGAAATCTGTTAACATCGAGTATTGATTTAAGTGTCAGGAAGTCGTTTCTGAAACTATTTGTATGGAGTATAGCCATGTATGGAAGTGAAACATGGACGATAAACAGTTTAGACAAGAAGAGAATAGAAGCTTTCGAAATGTGGTGCTACAGAAGAATGCTGAAGATAAGGTGGGTAGATCACATAACTAATGAGGAGGTATTGAATAGAATTGGTGAGAAGAGGAGTTTGTGGCACAACTTGACTAGAAGAAGGGATCGGTTGGTAGGTCATGTTCTGAGGCATCAAGGGATCACCAATTCAGTATTGGAGAGAAGCGTGGAGGGTAAAAGTCGTAGAGGGAGGCCAAGAGATGAATACACTAAGCAGATTCAGAAGGATGTAGGTTGCAGTAAGTACTGGGAGATGAAGAAGTTTGCACAGGGTAGAGTAGCATGGACAGCTGCATCAAAGCATAACAACAACAACCAGCAAATTCCTTGTTAAATTGACTCGGTTTTGTAATCACTGCATTCACATAGCCTCCCTATTGGGGAGGTTTCATTTCGTTTCCTCCTCCACTTCTGGGTGCTTCACATTTTTGGTCAGGAAGTATAGTTGGAGAAGTACTTCCGACTCTATGCTCGTCGTCAAATATGTGGAGTCTACGTACTCAGTTCGCTTGATGAACAATTCAAACAAATCGTATTAATGCGTTTTTTTACGAAAAAGTAAATGACAATGCTTAACTCTGGCAATCACACAGCTGTGTCGCAAGGAAAGTGTGACATACAAAATAATCGAGCTTCTTCCGTACAAACAATTCCAAGTAGCTGCTGCGCAAGTGCCCAATCTGAAAGCTGTTATTCAAGTGGGGCGTCGCCAGTCGTTCGCGGCGCTTAGGTCATCTCCACATAGAGGCCACTGCTGGTTGCGTTGTCGTCCTGGAGAGGGGTCGGTCAGCGTGCGATTGGTTGGCGTCTTCTCACAGCCACCTCTGCTCTGTAGTTCCCGACTAGCGGATCGGCGATTGACTTTACGCCGTAACAACAGTAACATGGCTCCAGAATGAGATTTTCACTCTGCAGCGGAGTGTGCGCTGATCTCCCTCGCAGATTAAAGCTGTGTGCTGGACCGAGACTCGAACTCGGGACCTTTGCCTTTCGCGGGCAAGTGCTCTACCAACTGAGCTACCCAAGCACGACTCACGCCCCATCCTCACAGCTTCACTTTGGCCAGTATCTCGTCTCGAGCACTTACTCGCGAAAGGCAAAGGTTCCGCGTTCGAGTCTCGATCTGGCACACAGTTTTAATCTGCCAGGAAGTATATCAGCGCACACTAAGCTGCAGAGTGAAAATCTCATTCTGGAAACATCCCCCAGGCTGTGGCTAAGCCATGTCTCCCCAGTATCCTTTCTTTCAGCAGTGCTAGTTCTGCAAGATTCGCAGGACAACTTCTGTAAAGTTTGGAAGGTAGGAGACGAGGTACTGGCAGAATATGTGAGTTCGGGACGTGAGTCGTGCTTGGGTGGCTCAGTTGGTAGAGCACTTGCCCGCGAAAGACAAAGGTCCCGAGTTCGAGTCTCGGTCCGGCACACAGTTTTAATCTGCCAGGAAGTTTCAGTAACATGGCTTCCCGTGCTTAGATGTAGGTCTACAGAACAAACTTCATTCATCCAACGCTTCTGTGTGTCAAGACGATTTTCTTCATTTTTTCTTGAAATTTATTTGCAACATACCTTTCGTGTAAATTGCCCCACTTTTTTCAACTTTTCTTTTATGCACTTTTAATGCATTTCTGTTTACTGTTGAATAGTGAACTCCCATATTGTTACGTTCATTAATCATTTAAAAATATAAGTAGCTTCTGTGAATTGTTTTGTAACTGGAGCTGTGTTGCCTTCTTGCCGAAACGTCCCGCAGCGTGGAGTAATGCTCTTGCGTCTGGTTTCCCGCAGCGTGTGTGGGCCCTCTGCCGTGACGTACGCCTACCTGGGGGAGTTCCACACGGACAGAACGCGCACGCAGCACATCGTCTACGTCTGCCTCTTCTTCGCCATCGCCAGCATCGCCCAGCCTGGTAAGCCACACACGCCCGCACGAGCAAACTCGGAAAATTACGAGCATTAACCTTTACGTGACCAGTGGGACATACACTGATCAACCAAAACATGACCACTGCGCACCGTGACTTTGGATGCCGCCTGGTGGCGTTGTGGCCACGTGACGCGGTATTGGTATTGGTTTGTGGGATTAAAGGGACCAGACTGCTATGGTCTTCGGTCCCTTGTTCCAAAACTTAAAAACACCCACACAGAGTAAAAACGGAGACAACAGACGACACAGGACAAGACAGACGCAGACAGAGAAATGACAAAACGAACTAAAATCACACCAAGTGTGACAGTGGTTGCCCGACCATAGAGACAAAAAAGGAAAAGCCAAGCAACGAAGGAAAAAACACTAAAAACTCAGACTAAAATCGTTGGCCAAAGGCCAGAATCAATACAAAAGGACAAACACTTAGATGGATAAAGGCTCCCTGCCGGAATAAAACGCAAAACTAAGCCTGCCATAGTATTGTCATCAGTTAAGGGGCTCCGGAAAGGCTAAATCATGAAAAGTTCAATTTTTACTTTTTTGCGTTTTCTGAATCTGCAGACTATTACCTTTTAATAGATATATAATTTATTGAATTCCGAACACTACAAGTATTTTTAATTTTTTTTTGAAATGTGTTCTACATGGGCGTGACCCACTGTGGCGCTGTTAAACTGCTGCCAAATAGTGTTATTATTAACGTCCGTGTTCATCAGGTACATTTTAGTGATGTGAGATAAAGTATGTGTTGTGGCTAACCTGTGATGGTTCAGTACATATCGCTGGTGTGATTGTCGATTTTTCATGTTTATTTACTCTGTGGTTATCTCGAAAATATTCGTAATTAATTCTGTTTCTTGAGTCTCTGTTTTGTTGAAGTATAATAATGAGTAAAAGTAAAGTTATTAGAAATCCTCTGAAGGCTTTTAAGAAAAGGAGAAATGTTGGAAAGCCAAAGGTATGTGTTATTACTGTAAACAATAAAGGCGATAACCGAGTGAGTGAACCTAACCTCTGAAGTACACCTGCCCATAGCAGTCAAAGTGGGAAACAAAATACTTCACAGAAGAAGCTTGGTTCAATGAGTGAAAACTATGATTGTTTTATGGGCGAATCGGATGTGAATGAAATATTTGATATGTCGGTTCTCAAAGGGATTTTTTCAAACTGTGTAAGATGTATTCATTGTAGTGAAGTTGGTCTGGAACTCTCCATAATAAAGCACGTAGGACTTGCTAGTGAAATACAACTGAAATGTGATAAGTGTTCATACATGACCACCTTTTGGAACAGTGTTGCAGTAACTGCAACTGAAGAAAATGGTAGCAAAATCTACAAACACAACAACGAGCGATGCTTGCTTTAGACAAGGAACGCCTTCGGGCTGCAGACAGGGCTATAAAGATTCTAGAAATACAAGCAAGAGTAAACAGGAGGAGGAACAAGAGGAAGCTGGAGGAGGAGTTTGCAGAGGATGAAGATAATCCAACCTATGGACCTGGAATGCACTAGAAAGTTAATCCAATCTTTGTCGCTCGATTCCCAAAACTTTTATTTTCGCATACTAATTACATGTTTTCTAAGTATCTTCCACACATATTTGTTTCAAACTTTCAGTAAATGTTACACAGTACCTTCTGCATAATTTAACACAGCCTTTTTCCAAAAAACTGTATATTTTTGAATATATAAATAAAAAATTGCAAAAAAATGTTGTGAATTTTCATTACAATTGAAAAAAAATCATCTTTAATAACTGAACTAAAATTTTGTAAAATCCCTGTGTTAAGTTGTAGCCCATATTCCAATAAATAATCTGTAAAAATTTCAACTTCCTACCTCAAATACTTTGTGAGGAAAGATGTAATTTATAAGCGTTATTTTAACATTGCAAGTATAGGGCGTTCCGGAGCCCCTTAAAAGGCCAGGGAGCGTATCAGGCAGCGCAAACGTCTGCCTGAGCACAGTTAAAAGTGGACAGGCCAACAAAATGTGGACCACTGTCAATGCCGACCCGCAGCGACATAGAGGGGGGTCCTCACGCCGCAGTAAGTGGTCGTGCGTCATCCGTGTGTGGCCAATGCGCAGTCGGCAGAGGACGACAGACTCCTTGCGAGAGACTCGCAAGGAGGAGTGCCACACAGTCGTCGTCTCCTTGAGAGCACGGAGTTTATTGGGCGTGGTCAGATCGCGCGATTCATCGTCCCATAGCCCTAAAACTTTGCGGCG
Organism: Schistocerca serialis cubense; assembly: GCF_023864345.2. Lineage (NCBI taxonomy): Eukaryota > Metazoa > Arthropoda > Insecta > Orthoptera > Acrididae > Schistocerca > Schistocerca serialis. Next base: position 107,107,362 of record NC_064649.1, read on the forward strand.
TAAGGCTGCCCTCAAATCAGTCTCTGGGAGGCCAACATCCAGAGATGGTTACTGGTGGCCTCTTTCGCCAGGCGGTCAACATTTTCATTGTCGGGTATGCCAACATGACCTGGGGCCACACAAAGACCACAAAGCGGCCGCAATGGGCAAGAGCATGGAGGGACTCCTGGACACGAGGGCGAGGGAATCACTGGTCGAGAGCTCGTAAACTGCTCAGGGAGTCGCTACAGATAACGAAGGACTCACCTGAGCAGGAGCGGACATACTCTAGGGCACGAAAGATGGCGACCAGCTCAGCAGTGAAAACGCTGCAGCCAGCCGGCAAGGATCATTGTTCGTAATGGTCCCCTAGAGTTGCAGCATAACCGACCCGACCAGCTACCATCGAACCGTCAGTGTATACAACGCCAGAGCCCTGATACGTGGCTAGGATGCAATAAAAGCTGCGGCGGAAGGCCTCCGGAGGGACTGAGTCCTTCGAACTCTGTGCCAATTCGAGCCGAAGGCAAGGGCGAGGCACACACCACAGGGGTGTACGTGATGCGATAACAAAAGTATATAAGCGGAGCAGACAAGGACGGCAGATCACCCTAGCCAAGATATGGGCTGCAAATGGGGAAATCCATTGAGATAAGCGACTTTGACAAAGGTAAGGTTATTATTTTGCAGAGCCTGTGAACGGCAATGGCCTTGCCGCAGTGGATACACCGGTTCCCGGGAGATCACCGAAGTTAAGAGCTGTCGGGCGTGGTCGGCACTTGGATGGGTGACCATCCGGGCCGCCATGTGCTGTTGCCATTTTTTCGAGGTGCACTCAGCCTCGTGATGCCAATTGAGGAGCTACTCGACCGAATAGTAGCGGCTTCGGTCAAGAATACCATCATAACGACCGGAAGAGCGGTGTGCTGACCTGATGCCCCTCCTATCTGCATCCTCCACTGAGGACGACACGGCGGTCGGATGGTCCCGGTAGGCCAGTCGTGGCCTGAAGAAGGAGTGAGTGAGTGAGAGCCTGTGAACAGCAAAGGTGGTCGAATGTTCACGTGCTACTGCCGTGAGTAACTAAGGAAAGAGGTAGATCGACAGTGAAAATACCACTAGGCACTAAATGGTTGTAAGTACACGACTATCCACACAATGTGGGGCTCAGAAGTCTCTCTGCTGTGTAAAGTAGGACAGATGTTGACTTGCAGAATCTCTGCCAAAAGAGCACAATGCTGGTGCACGCGCAAGTGTTTCGGAGCACACCGTTCATCGAACATGCAGATCTGCAGCAGACCACCCTTGCGTGTTCACTTGTTGACCCAACGACATCAGTTGTGAATGGAGTGGCCACGAAACCATCGAGATTCGAACGCCGATCAATGCGATGCGTGCCGCTTTATGTCGCTCCTGTCTAGAGCCTGTGTATCGGAAGAATGACTCATGCGTGCACAGTGACAGATGGTCTGAAGCTGGTTCAGTCCAGTACGTAGCTCTAATTTTCATCTGCTGGAGGACTAGCGGACAGTACTAAACATAAAGAACCATAATGTAGTTAAGAATTTTGACCACCAGAGTCCAGTAGTGCACACAGACATTCCAGAAACAGGTCAAGAGAATGTTTTTGTGAATTGTTCTGTTTCTTTCTTGAAGGCTTTTTTATTTATGTTTGTACAGTTTTGTATATGCTTTTATTAGTGTCAATGATGCGTGAATGTGGTCTAAAGTAAATGTGCAGATCATTTTTCTGCTGACAAACGCTGTACAAACTAGTGTGAGAAAGTTTCAAGGCCTTGCGAATGCAGACGATGGGGAATTTTCCATCATAATATGTTAAGTAATTTTACGGTAAAAGGAAACCTTCTAATGTTTCTAAGCACTATGGGACTTAACATCTGAGGTCATCAGTCCTCTAGACTTGGAACTACTTAAACCTAACTAATCTAAGAACATCACAGACATCCATGCCCGAGGCAGGATTCGAACCTGCGACCGCAGCGGTCACGCGGTTCCAGACTGAACCGCCTAGAACCGCTCCGCCACGGCGGTCGGCTTATACGTCCCACTTATGGGGCTCCGGAACGCCCTATACTTGCAATGTTAAAATAACGCTTATAAATTACATCTTTCCTCACAAAGTATTTGAGATAGGAAGTTGAACTTTTTACAGATTATTTATTGGAATATGGGCTACAACTTAACACAGGGACTTTACAAAACTTTAGTTCAGTTATTAAAAATGATTTTTTTTCAATTGTAATGAAAATTCACAACATTTTTTGCAATTTTTTATTTATATATTCAAAAATATACAGTTTTTTCGAAAAAGGCTGTGTTAAATTATGCAGAAGGTACTGTGTAACATTTACTGAAAGTTTGAAACAAATATATTTGGGAGATCCTTAGAAAACATGTAATTAGTATGAGAAAATAAAAGTATTGGGAATCGAGTGACAAAGATTGGATTAACTTTTTAGTGCATTCCAGGTCCATAGGATGGATTATCTTCATCCTCTGCAAACTCCTCCTCCAGCTTCCTCTTGTTCCTCCTCCTGTTTACTCTTGCTTGTATTTCTACACTCTTTACAGCCCTGTCTGCAGCCCGAAGGCGTTCCTTGTCTAAAGCAAGCATCGCTCGTTGTTGTGTTCGTAGATTTTGCTACCATTTTCTTCAGTTGCAGTTACTGCAACACTGTTCCAAAAGGTGGTCATGTATGAACACTTATCACATTTCAGTTGTATTTCACTAGCAAGTCCTACGTGCTTTATTATGGAGAGTTCCAGACCAACTTCGCTACAATGAATACATTTTACACAGTTTGAAAAAATTCGTTTGAGAACCGACATATCAAATATTTCATTCACATCCGATTCGCCCATAAAACATTCATAGTTTTCACTCATTGAACCAAGCTTCTGCTGTGAAGTATTTTCTTTCCCACTTTGACTGCTATGGGCAGGTGTACTTGAGAGGTTAGGTTCACTCACTTGGTTATCGTCTTTATTGTTTACAGTAATAACACATACCTTTGGCTTTCCAACATTTCTCCTTTTCTTAAAAGCCTTCAGAGGATTTCTAATAACTTTACTTTTACTCATTATTATACTTCAACAAAACAGAGACTCAAGAAACAGAATTAATTACGAATATTTTCGAGATAACGACAGAGTAAATAAACATGAAACAATCGACAATCACACCAGCGATATGTATTGAACCATCACAGGTTAGCCACAACACATACTTTATCTCACATCACTAAAATGTACCTGATGAACACGGACGTTAATAATAACACCATTTGACAGCAGTTTAACAGCGCCACAGGGAGTCACGCCCATGTAGAACACATTTCAAAAAAAATTTAAAAATAGTTGTAGTCTTCGGAATTGAATAAATTATATATCTACTAAAAGGTAATAGTCTGCAGATTCAGAAAACGCAAAAAAGTAAAAATTGAACTTTTCATGATTTTGAGCCTTTCTGGAGCCCCTTAAAGTAACTATTCGAAATTTAGAAACATGGCCTTATGTATTGTGTGTGTGTGTGTGTTGTGTATGGAACTGGGGACCTAGAAACGACGGAGTGGCTTCGTCCTGCCTTAAAGACCATCCACAGGCTGGGCGGCACACCGGATCTCGACACTAATCCGGCGGTCGGATTCGTGCCGGGGACCGGCACGCCTTCCCGCTCGGGAAGCAGCGCGTTAGAACGCGCGGCTAACCAGGCGGGCAACATGGCCTCACTCAGTATCCCTTCCGAAAGCACATAACCAGGTTTTACAATAGTAAGCGAAAATCCTATTCCCTAACGAGTTGTGCTCCTTACGTCCTAGAAAACTAATGAAACTAGTACAATCGGACAAGATCCCGACAGAATTTGTAGTGTTGGCAGAAGAGCCAACACTGTTTTTCTAGAGGAGGCCGAAATGCAAGCGTTTAATTATTTGTATAGAAACCAGATGGCAGTTATAAGAGTCGAGGGGCATGAAAGGGAAGCAGTGGTTGGGAAAGGAGTGAGACAGGGTTGTAGCCTCTCCCCGATGTTATTCAATCTGTATACTGAGCAAGCAGTAAAAGAAACAAAAGAGAAAATCGGAGTAGGTATTAAAATTCATGGAGAAGAAGTAAAAACTTTGAGGTTCGCCAATGACATTGTAATTCTGTCAGAGACAGCAAAGGACTTGGAAGAGCAGTTGAACGGAATGGACAGTGTCTTGAAAGGAGGATATAAGATGAACATCAACAAAAGCAAAACGAGGATAATGGAATGTAGTCAAATTAAATCGGGTGATGCTGAGGGGATTAGATTAGGAAATGAGACACTTAAAGTAGTAAAGGAGTTTTGCTATTTAGGGAGTAAAATAACGGATGATTGTCGAAGTAGAGAGGATATAAAATGTAGACTGGCAATGGCAACGAAATCGTTTCTGAAGAAGAGAAATTTGTTAACATCGAGTATAGATTTAAGTGTCAGGAAGTCGTTTCTGAAAGTATTTGTATGGAGTGTAGCCATGTATGGAAGTGAAACATGGACGATAACCAGTTTGGACAAGAAGAGAATAGAAGCTTTCGAAATGTGGTGCTACAGAAGAATGCTGAAGATAAGGTGGGTAGATCACGTAACTAATGAGGAGGTATTGAATAGGATTGGGGAGAAGAGAAGTTTGTGGCACAACTTGACTAGAAGAAGGGATCGGTTGGTAGGACATGTTTTGAGGCATCAAGGGATCACAAATTTAGCATTGGAGGGCAGCGTGGAGGGTAAAAATCGTAGAGGGAGACCAAGAGATCAATACACTAAGCAGATTCAGAAGGATGTAGGTTGCAGTAGGTACTGGGAGATGAAGAAGCTTGTACAGGATAGAGTAGCATGGAGAGCTGCATCAAACCAGTTTCAGGACTGAAGACCACAACAACAACAATTACACACTGACTGGCGTGAGGTCTGGAACAGGACAATATCTTGAGAATTGCAAATAAAGTACGTAGTTGATATAATACTTAACTTTAATCCACAATTGTAGAACATCTCTCGTTACGGTACATGCTTCATATTATTAATTATCAACTGCTATGGCGCCTTGCTAGGTCGTAGCAAATGTAGCTGAAGGCTATGTTAACTATCGTCTCGGCAAATGAGAGCGTATTTTGTCAGTGAACCATTGCTATGAACGTCGGCTGTACAACTGGGGCGAGTGCCAGTACGTCTCTCTAGACCTGCCGTGTGGTGGCGCTCGGTCTGCTATCACTGACAGTGGCGACACGCGGGTCCGACGTATACTAATGGACCGCGGCCGATTTAAAGGCTACCACCTAGCAAGTGTGGTGTCTGGCGGTGACACCACAGAATTCATATTGGGTTTATCCCTGAAATAGTAGCAAATTACCATTTTTTTCAGTTTAACATCCAGCTTTCTTTTAACGTGGGTATGACGTCAAACAGAGCGACTTGCAGCAGAGGACATTTTGATTTCCACTGTCTATACTTTCACAAATGAGTTCATAAAACTTTGTCAGCATGACCAGGAAGGATTCAGGATGCACGCTCATATCAGTGGAAATCCAAAAACAAAACAAAATAATTTTTTTGTATCCTAAATTTCATCATTTTTTCACTTCTATTGGCTGCATGTGTTGCTATATCTATACTTTTGTTCATATGTAAGAGAGATTCTTCGATGAATTTTGCACAGCGTACAAACCGTACTTACAGATGTATGAAACTCTAGAATTTACTTAGTTTATAAGGAAATAAATGAGCTGTTACATTTTAAACTTCATATTTAGAAAAAACTAAAATTCTATAGTTAATTGTCTCAATGTTTAACACAGTTTTTAATAGATTTGGTAAACTCTAGAGTTTCATACAGCTGTAAGTATGCTTTGTACACTGTGCAAAGTTCATCGAAGAATCTCTCTTAATTATGGAGAAAAGTGTACAGATAGCAACGAATACAGCCAATAGTAAGTGAAAAAAATGATGAAATTTCACATGTAAAAAAATATTTTGTTACCTTTTTGAATTTCCACTGCTGTGAGAGTGAATCCTGAATCCTTCCTGGTTATGCTGACAAAGTTTTATGAATTTATTTGTAAAAGTATAGACAGTAGAGATCAAAATGTGCTGTGGTGCCTCTCCTGCTCCAAGGTCCCGTTTGACACCCTACCCCTTTCAAGGAAAAAAGTCTTCCACATTAAACAGTCGGTTAGCTTCATACAGCGTGATTCAAACGTCACTTGACATTGTTTAGATGCAAATGTTTATTCTCAAAATGGAAGTTTCAGCTTCATTACACACTACGTGAATACATTTCGATGTGGTGACCCTGTAGATTTACGCCACAGCTCCCATCTCTCTTGTTTATACGAAACACGGCATCCAGCATCTCTTGTGTTCTTGCTCCTGCTGCATCGGTTATCAGCTGTATCGCCTGGTCTATGCTGATCATCTTTGCCTGGTACACCTGTGACCTTATAACACCCCAAACAAAGAAATCCGATAGCGTCATGTGAGGGGAGCAGACAACCCATTGTCTAGATGAAAATGTTTCCTCCAAGCAATCACGAACGATGCGCAATGTTGCTGGAAAACACCAGTGTCTTTTATCCCATCCTGTTCCATTGTGGTAGCAGATACTGTTAGAGCATGTCTAGGTAAAATTGTTCCTGTAATTGTCTTTTTGGCAAACATCAGATGTCAGTATATCTTTGTTTTGGTCACTCTCCTCCACACAGTCACCTTAGATGTGTCTCATTCCCAATCCTGAACTGCGTTTGGCCTCTCACCCGTACAAATGCGACTGTTGCGCCCATCCACCCTGCCACACGTGGAGATGTGGATTTAACACTGAACAGAAAGTTTTGAATTACAGTTTCGTCCTCGATTGCTTCTAGCAGGTCTGCACACACACGGCAAAACGAACAGCGATGTCTTCAGGGTGAAGGTGGTGCGTAGTTTGGATGTGGCATGCACATTTTTTCAGCGAGAATCTCTGTGTCTGCCAAAGCGCCGTTTGTGGGACATTTGGCACCCTATTGATCAGTCGTATTGAGGTGGTTGGGCTGCGGTTCATGGGATTCTGTATGGCGTCTACGGTCCATGGTGATGTTGCTGGCCTCCCCAAACATATTCCACCAACTCCAAAACATATCAAAATTTCTTGTTATTTTGAACTTATTCATTAAATCCGTCGTAGCTTGCCTAGATGGGCGTGGTTTTCTAAACTTCGCCAGTAAGTCCTGTTGGATCTCTTGGTAGGTCATCCCTCGCTCTCGAGTCAAAACAAAGGTCATTGTTTCTGCAGTAGTCAGTATTCTTCAGGAGTATCTGCAAGGAATAAGAGACACTGGTTAGCGCCTTACGGGAATTGGCAAGGGACTTCTGAATCACCCTGCACAATTGTATCACAAAAATACGAGGGCAGTTCAATAAGTAATGCAACACATTTTTTTTCTGAAACAGGGGTTGTTTTATTCAGCATTGAAATACACCAGGTTATTCCCCAATCTTTTAGTTACACAACGCTATTTTTCAACGTAATCTCCATTCAATGCTACGGCCTTACGCCACCTTGAAATGAGGGCCTGTATGCCTGCACGGTACCATTCCACTGGTCGATGTCGGACCCAACGTCGTACTGCATCAATAACTTCTTCATCATCCGCGTAGTGCCTCCCACGGATTGCGTCCTTCATTGGGCCAAACATGTGGAAATCCGACGGTGCGAGATCGGGGCTGTAGGGTGCATGAGGAAGAACAGTCCACTGAAGTTTTGTGAGCTCCTCTCGGGTGCGAAGACTTGTGTGAGGTCTTGCGTTGTCATGAAGAAGGAGAAGTTCGTTCAGATTTTTGTGCCTACGAACACGCTGAAGTCGTTTCTTCAATTTTTGAAGAGTAGCACAATACACTTCAGAGTTGATCGTTTGACCATGGGGAAGGACATCGAACGGAATCACCCCTTCAGCGTCCCAGAAGACTGTAACCATGACTTTACCGGCTGAGGGTATGGCTTTAAACTTTTTCTTGGTAGGGGAGTGGATGTGGTGCCACTCCATTGATTGCCGTTTTGTTTCAGGTTCGAAGTAGTGAACCCATGTTTCATCGCCTGTAACAATCTTTGACAAGAAATTGTCACCCTCAGCCACATGACGAGCAAGCAATTCCGCTCAGATGGTTCTCATTTGCTCTTTATGGTGTTCGGTTAGACAACGAGGGACCCAGTGGGAACAAACCTTTGAATATCCCAACTGGTGAACAATTGTGACAGCACTACCAACAGAGATGTCAAGTTGAGCACTGAGTTGTTTGATGGTGATCCGTCGATCATCTCGAACGAGTGTGTTCGCACGCTCCGCCATTGCAGGAGTCACAGCTGTGCACGGCCGGCCCGCACGCGGGAGATCAGACAGTCTTGCTTGACCTTGCGGCGATAATGACACACGCCGGCCGAAGTGGCGGTGCGGTTAAAGGCGCTGCAGTCCGGAACCGCAAGACCGCTACGGTCGCAGGTTCGAATCCTGCCTCGGGCATGGATGTTTGTGATGTCCTTAGGTTAGTTAGGTTTAACTAGTTCTAAGTTCTAGGGGACTAATGACCTCAGCAGTTGAGTCCCATAGTGCTCAGAGCCATTTGAACCATTTTTGATGATGACACACGCTTTGCCCAACGACTCACCGTGCTTTTGTCCACTGCCAGATCACCTTAGACATTCTGCAAGCGCCTATGAATATCTGAGATGCCCTGGTTTTCCACCAAAAGAAACTCGATCACTGCCCGTTGTTTGCAACGCACATCCGTTACAGACGCCATTTTAACAGCTCCGTACAGCGCTGCCACCTTTCGGAAGTCAATGAAACTATACGAGACGAAGCGGGAATGTTTGAAAATATTCCACAAGAAATTTCCGGTTTTTTCAACCAAAATTGGCCGAGAAAAAAAATGGGTTGCATTACTTATTGAACTGCCCTCGTACATGTGACAGTACAATTGTGTCTTCAGCTATATTTGTGAATACCCCTGTAGCTGAATGGTTAACATAGCTGCCTTTGGTTCAAAATGACCTGGGTTCGGTTCCCAGTACGTCCTCGGATTTTCTCTGAGATATGTACGTAGACACGAAAGGGTTCCACTCCGTGACTCTGAGAGAAGCAGCGCCCTCGTCAGGATTCATTTTCTAGCAATAACGACCGCCAGGAACTCATGCTGGTCACATGTCCCGCAATCTTAGATCGCTCCTTGTCGGAACAGGGCTGTATCTACTTCTACGTGATTACTGGGATAGCTAGAGGACAAATGTAAGGATGTAGAGGCTTATCTCACTAGGGGTAAGATAGATACTGCCTACAGGAAAATGAAAGAGACTTTTGGAGAAAAGAGAACTACTTGCATGAATATCAAGAGCTTTGATGGAAACCCACTTCTAAGCAAAGAGGGGAAAGCAGAAAGGTGGATGGAGTATATAGAGCGTCTATACAAGGGCCATGTACTTGAGGACAATATTATGGAAATGGAAGAGGATGTAGATGAATATGAAATGGGCGATGTGATACTGCGTGAAGAATTTCACAGAGCACTGAAAGACCTAAGTCGAAACAAGACCCCGGGAGTAGACAACATTCCATTAGAATTACTGACAGCCTTGGGAGAATCAGTCATGGGAAAAATCTACCGTCTGGTGAGCAAGATGTATGAGACAGGCGAAATACCCTCAGACTTCAAGAAGAATATAATAATCCCAATTCCAAAGAAAGCAGGTGTTGACAGATGTGAAAATTACCGAACTATCAGTTTAATAAGTCACAGACGAATGGAAAAACTGATAGAAGCCGACCTCGGGGAAGATCAGTTTGGATTCCGTAGAAATGTTGGAACACGTGAGGCAATACTGACCCTACGACTTATCTTAGAAGAAAGATTAAGGAAAGGCAAACCTACGTTTCTACCATTTGTAGACTTAGAGAAAGCTTTTGACTATGTTGATTGGAATAGTCTCTTTCAAATTCTGAAGGTGGCAGGGGTAAAATACAGAGAGCGAAAGGCTATTTACATTTTGTACAGAAACCAGATGACAGTTATAAGAGTAGAGGGGTATGAAAGGGAAGCAGTGGTTACGAAGGGAGTGAGAGAGGGTTGTAGCCTATCCCCGATGTTATTCCATCTGTATATTGAGCAAACAATAAAGGAAACAGAAGAAAAGTTCGGAGTAGGTACTAAAATCCATGGAGAAGAAATAAAAACTTTGAGGTTCGCCGATGACATTGTAATTCTGTCAGAGACAGCAAAGGACTTGGAAGAGCAGTTGAACGGAATGGACAGTGTCTTGAAAGGATGGTATAAGATGAACATCAACAAAAGCAAAACCTGGATGGTGGAATGTAGTCTAATTAAGTCGGGTGATGTTGATGGAATTAGATTAGGAAATGAGACACTTAAAGTAGTAAAGGAGTTTTGCTATTTGGGGAGCAAAATAACTGATGATGGTCGAAGTAGAGAGGATATAAAATGTAGACTGGCAATGGCAACGAAAGCGTTTCTGAAAAAGTAAAAATTTGTTAACATCGAGTATAGATTTAAATGTCGTTTCTGAAAGTATTTGTAATGGGTGTAGCCACGTATGGAAGTGAAACGTGGACGATAAATACCTTAGACGAGAAGAGAATAGAAGCTTTCGAAATGTGGTGCTACAGAAGAAAGTTGAAGATTAGATGAGTAGATCACATAACTAATGAGGAGGTATTGAATAGAATTGGGGAGAAGAGGAGCTTGTGGCACAACTTGACTAGAAGAAGGGATCGGTTGGTAGGACATGTTCTGAGACATGGAGGACAGCGTGGAGGCCAAAAATCGTAGAGGGAGACGAAGAGATGAATACACTAAGCTGATTCAGAAGGATGTAGGCTGCAGTAGGTACTGGGAGATGAAGAAGCTTGCACAGGATAGAGTAGCATGGAGAGCTGCATCAAACCAGTCTCAGGACTGAAGACCACAACAACAACAACAACAACAACAAGCTTGCTCTGCTTTTCACAATAAAGTGCCTGCCAGAGGGTTCAATAAACCACCTTCAAGCTGTCTCTCTCACTGTTGCACTCTCGAACGCCGTGCGGATAAGATAAGCCTTAAATTTTTCTGTGCGAGCCCTGATTCCTCTTGTTTTATCGTGATGATCATTTCTCCCTATGTTGGTCGACGCCAACGGAATATTCTCGCAATTGGAGGAGAAAATTGATAACTGAAATTTGATGACAAGATACTAAAAGAAATGCGTTTTTCATTGCGACGGTGATTCCCACTCCAATTCACGTATCATGTCTGTGGTACTATCTCCCCTTTTTCACGATAACACAAAACGAGCTGGCCTTCTTTGAAGTTTTTAGATGTCATCCGTCAGTCGCACCTGAAGCGGATCCCACACCGCGCAACAGTACTCCAGAATAGGGCGGACAAGCGTGGTGTAAGCAGTCTCTTTACTAGACCTGTTGCACCTTCTAAGTGTTCTGCCAATGAATCGCAGTCTTTGGTTTGCTCTATCGACAATATTCACTATGTGATCGTTCCAATTTAGGTTATTTGTCACTGTAATCCCTAAGTATTTAGTTGAATTTACAGCCTTCAGATTTGTGGGACTTATCGCTTAATCCAAATCTAGCGGATTTATTTTAGTACTCATGTGAATAACTTAACTCTTTTCCTTATTCAGGATAAACTGCCACTTTTCGCACCATACAGATGTCTTATGTAAATCATTTTGCAAGTCGTTTTGATCATCTGATGACTTTACAAGACGGTAAATGAGAGCATCATCTGCAAACAATCGAAGACGGCTACTTAGATTGTCTCCTATGTCGTTAATATAGATAAGGAACAATAGAGGGCCTTTAACACTTCCCTGGGGATCGCCGGATATTACTTCTGTTTTACTCGATGACTTTCCGTCTATTACTACGAACTGTGAGCTTTCTGACAGGAAATCACGAATCCAGTCACACAACTGAGCCGATACTCCGTAGGGACGCAGTTTTGTATGAAGACGCTTGTGAGGAACGGTGTCGAAAGCCTTCTGCAAATCTAAAAATATGGAATCAATTTGACATCCCCTGTCGATAGCACTTATTTCTTCGTGAGTATAAAGAGCTAGTTGTGTTTCACAAGCACGATATTTTCTCACTCCGTGCTATATGTCAATAAATCGTTTTCGTCGAGGTAGTTCATAATGTTCGAATACAGCATATGTTCCAAAACCCTACTGAAAATCGACGTTAGTGATATAGGCCTGTAATTTAGCCGATTACTGCTACTTCTCTGTTTGGGTATTGGTGTGACTTGAGCAACCTTCCAGTCTTTAGGTACGGATCTTTCTGTGAGCGAGTGGTTGTATATAATTGCTAAATATGGAGCTATTGTATCAGCATACTCTGAAAAGAACCTGACTGGTATACAGTCTGGACGGGAGGCGTTGCCTTTAGTAAGTGATTCAAGCTGCTTCGTTACTCAGAGGATATATGTTTCTCATCTTGGCTATTGTTCTTGATTGGAATTCAGGAAAATTTACTCCGTCGTCTTCTGTCAAGGAATTGCGGAAAACCGTGTTTAATAACTCTGCTTTAGTGGCACTGTCATCAGTGACTTCACCGTTGTTATCGCGCATTGAAGGTACTGATTGCGTCCTGCCACTGATGTGCTTCATGTATGACCAGAATCTCTTTGGGTTTCCTGCCAGGTTCCGAGACAGAGTTTCGTTGTGGAAATTATTAAAAGGATGTCGCATTGATATTTCAAACTTTTGCAAAACTTTGCCAATCTTGGGGATTTTGCGCTCTTTTAAATTTGGCGTGCTTTTTTTCGATGCTTCTGCAACAGCGACCTGACCTGTTTTGTGTACCATGGGCTATCAGTACCATCACTTATTAATTTATGTGGTATATATCTCTTTGAAAACATTCCACAACTTTTCTACATTTACATGATGAGATCGGAAGGAGTGAAGACCGTCTTTTGAAAAGGCGTTAATAGCATTTTCATCAGCTTTTTTAAATAGATGTACTTTGCCTTTCTCTTTCATGGTTGTGGGTGTTACGGTATTCAGCCTAGCAGCAACTGCCTGGTGGTCGCTAATCCCTGTATTCGTCACAACACTCACTATTTGTCCAGGATTATTTGTTGCTAAAATGTCAAGTACGCTTTCGTAACTACACTTCTGGAAATGGAAAAAAGAACACATTGACACCGGTGTGTCAGACCCACCATACTTGCTCCGGACACTGCGAGAGGGCTGTACAAGCAATGATCACACGCACGGCACAGCGGACACACCAGGAACCGCGGTGTTGGCCGTCGAATGGCGCTAGCTGCGCAGCATTTGTGCACCGCCGCCGTCAGTGTCAGCCAGTTTGCCGTGGCATACGGAGCTCCATCGCAGTCTTTAACACTGGTAGCATGCCGCGACAGCGTGGACGTGAACCGTATGTGCAGTTGACGGACTTTGAGCGAGGGCGTATAGTGGGCATGCGGGAGGCCGGGTGGACGTACCGCCGAATTGGTCAACACGTGGGGCGTGAGGTCTCCACAGTACATCGATGTTGTCGCCAGTGGTCGGCGGAAGGTGCACGTGCCCGTCGACCTGGGACCGGACCGCAGCGACGCACGGATGCACGCCAAGATCGTAGGATCCTACGCAGTGCAGTAGGGGACCGCACCGCCACTTCCCAGCAAATTAGGGACACTGTTGCTCCTGGGGTATCGGCGAGGACCATTCGCAACCGTCTCCATGAAGCCGGGCTACGGTCCCGCACACCGTTAGGCCGTCTTCCGCTCACGCCCCAACATCGTGCAGCCCGCCTCCAGTGGTGTCGCGACAGGCGTGAATGGAGGGACGAATGGAGACGTGTCGTCTTCAGCGATGAGAGTCGCTTCTGCCTTGGTGCCAATGATGGTCGTATGCGTGTTTGGCGCCGTGCAGGTGAGCGCCACAATCAGGACTGCATACGACCGAGGCACACAGGGCCAACACCCGGCATCATGGTGTGGGGAGCGATCTCCTACACTGGCCGTACACCACTGGTGATCGTCGAGGGGACACTGAATAGTGCACGGTACATCCAAACCGTCATCGAACCCATCGTTCTACCATTCCTAGACCGGCAAGGGAACTTGCTGTTCCAACAGGACAATGCACGTCCGCATGTATCCCGTGCCACCCAACGTGCTCTAGAAGGTGTAAGTCAACTACCCTGGCCAGCAAGATCTCCGGATCTGTCCCCCATTGAGCATGTTTGGGACTGGATGAAGCGTCGTCTCACGCGGTCTGCACGTCCAGCACGAACGCTGGTCCAACTGAGGCGCCAGGTGGAAATGGCATGGCAAGCCGTTCCACAGGACTACATCCAGCATCTCTACGATCGTCTCCATGGGAGAATAGCAGCCTGCATTGCTGCGAAAGGTGGATATACACTGTACTAGTGCCGACATTGTACATGCTCTGTTGCCTGTGTCTATGTGCCTGTGGTTCTGTCAGTGTGATCATGTGATGTATCTGACCCCAGGAATGTGTCAATAAAGTTTCCCCTTCCTGGGACAATGAATTCACGGTGTTCTTATTTCAATTTCCAGGAGTGTATTTACTCTTCGAATGGGCTCATGAACTAATTGTTCAAAACAATTTGCTGAGAAAGCATTCAGTACAATTTCGGATGACGTTTTACGCCTGAGGCCGGCTTTGTATGAGCAAAGTACTAATTTGAAATGAGACTCAAGTTTTCTTTGAACTGTTCAGCAATTATATCATCTGAGTCGGGGGTTCCGTAAAACGATCCAATTAATAGTTAAGTCCGATTGTCAGGTATAACCTCTACCCATGCTATTTCAGACGAACTATCTACTTCAATTTCACTACAAGGCAAACTGCCTCTGACAGCAATAAATACTCCACCACCAACTGTATTTAATCTATCCTTTCTGAACACTGTTAGATCGTTCGAAAAAAAATCGCCTGAATTTATTTCCGGCTTTAGCCAGCTCTCTGTACCTACAACTATTTGAACTTCAGTGCTTTCTATTAGGGCTTGGAGCTCTGATTCTTCCCCAACAAAGCTACGACATTTTACAAATGCAATGCCAATAGGTTCTATAACTACCTTACTGTGTTTTACCTACCCACTTTCTGACGGACGCCCCTTCTGTGGTTCCCCGAGAGCCTCTAACCCAAAAAACCGCCCAGTCCCTTCCACACAGCCCCCGCTATCCGTGTAGCCGCCTCCTGTGTGTAGTGGACTCCTGACCTATTAAGCGGAACCCGGAAACCCACCACCCGATGGCGCGAGTCAAGGAATTTGCAGCCTACACGGTCACAGAACCGCTTGAGTCTCTGATTCAGACACTCCACTCGGCTCTGCACCAAAGGACTGCAGTCGTTTCTATCGACAATGCTGCAGATGGTGAGCTCTACCTCAATCTCGGGAGCAAGACTGGCAGGCTTTACCATTTCCACTAGCTGCCCGAAACCAGACAGAATCTGCTCTGATCCAAAGCAACACATCTCATTGGTACCGACATGAGCCACCACCTGCAGTTGGCTGCACCCTACACTCTTCATGGCATCCAGACGCACCCTTTCCACATCCGGAATGACTCACCCCGGAATGCACACTGGCTTCCTTCCCCTCCTTGGCAGCCATGTTCCTAAGAGGCCCCATTACGCGCCTAACGTTGGAGCTCCCAACTACCAGCAAACGCACGCTCTGTGAATGCCCAGGCCTTGAGGGCAGAGAAGCTTCCTCTGGAATGGGGTGGACGACTGCATCCGGCTCAGAGACATCGTCAGCCACAGATAAAGCCCGAAACCTGTTTGTCAAACGAACCAGGGAGGTCCTACGATCGGCCCCTCGGAAAGTTTTTCGCTGCCTGCCAGACTTTGGAATGATCTGTCACTCGACCACAGGTGAGGGGTCAACCTCAGTGCACGCAGTACCCGGGGCAGCCACAGCAGTTGACCAATCGGGGGACACGTGGGACGTGCTCGATGTCCCTCGCATCCCCGCCTCCAATCCCCCACAGTGACGCCCCTTGGCAGCAGCCTCAAACTGTGTGATGGAAGCCAAAGCAGCCTGGAGCTGTGAGCGAAGAGTCGCCAAGTCAGCTCGCATCTCTACACAGCCATCACAGTTTCTATCCATTACTGCAGTCACTTCTGTTTGAAGCTCGTAAAAATATGTAACAAGCGAATGGTGTATTCGCCTTATTAGCAGCGGGAAATTGAAGTGATCTCTCACTGACGGTCTAACCAACACTGAGCTGTTCTAACGAAACAAACAAAAGCCTGTACAATATGAGGGTCGATAGCAACGGCGCTACTCTACACTACACTGTTATTGAAATAAAAGGTTGTGCCTAGTAAGCACTCGAACACGCAAGAAATTATGAAAATAAACTAGTAACTACACAGATAACTGAAAATAAGTCGCTCCTGTTTGAACCTCGTAAAAATACAGGGTGTTTCAAAAATGACCGGTATATTTGAAACGGCAATAAAAACTAAGCGAGCAGCGATAGAAATACACCGTTTGGTGCAATATGCTGGGGACAACAGTACATTTTCAGGCAGACAAACTTTCGAAATTACAGTAGTTACAATTTTCAACAAGATGTGGCGCAGTGGTCTGGGAAACTCTATAGTACGATATTTTCCACATAGCCACCATGCGTAGCAATAATATGGCGTAGTCTCTGTATGAAATTACCCGAAACCTTTGACAACGTGTCTGGCGGAATGGCTTCACATACAGATGAGATGTACTGCTTCAGCTGTTCAATTGTTTCTGGATTCTGGCGGTACACCTGGTCTTTCAAGTGTCCCCACAGAAAGAAGTCACAGGGGTTCATGTCTGGAGAATAGGGAGGCCAATCCACGCCGCCTCCTGTATGTTTCGGATAGCCCAAAGCAATCACACGATCATCGAAATATTCATTCAGGAAATTAAAGACGTCGGCCGTGCGATGTGGCCGGGCACCATCTTGCATAAACCACGAGGTGTTCGCAGTGTCGTCTAAGGCAGTTTGTACCGCCACAACTTCACAAAGAATGTCCAGATAGCGTGGTGCAGTAATCGTTTCAGATCTGAAAAATGGGCCAATGATTCCTTTGGAAGAAATGGCGGCCCAGACCAGTACTTTTTGAGGATGCAGGGACTATGGGACTGCAACATGGGGCTTTTCGGTTCCCCATATGCGCCAGTTCTGTTTATTGACGAAGCCGTCCAGGTAAAAATAAGCTTCGTCAGTAAACCAAATGCTGCCCACATGCATATCGCCGTCATCAATCCTGTGCACTATATCGTTAGCGAATGTCTCTCGTGCAGCAATGGTAGCGGCGCTGAGGGGTTGCCGCGTTTGAATCTTGTATGGATAGAGGTGTAAACTCTGGCGCATGAGACGATACGTGGACGTTGGCGTCATTTGGACCGCAGCTGCAACACGGCGAACGGAAACCCGAGGCCGCTGTTGGATCACCTGCTGCACTAGCTGCGCGTTGCCCTCTATGGTTGCCGTACGCGGTCGCCCTACCTTTCCAGCACGTTCATCCGTCACGTTCCCAGGCCGTTGAAATTTTTCAAACAGATCCTTTATTGTATCGCTTTTCGGTCCTTTGGTTACATTAAACCTCCGTTGAAAACTTTGTCTTGTTGCAACAACACTGTGTTCTAGGCGGTGGAATTCCAACACCGGAAAAATCCTCTGTTCTAAGGAATAAACCATGTTGTCTACAGCACACTTGCACGTTGTGAACAGCACACGCTTACAGCAGAAAGATGACGTACAGAATGGCGCACCCACAGACGGCGTTGTCTTCTATATCTTTCACATCACTTGCAGCGCCATCTATTGTTGAAAATTGTAACTACTGTAATTTCGAAAGTTTGTCCGCCTGAAAATGAACTGTTGTCCCAAGCATATTGCAACAAATGGTGTATTTCTATCGCTGCTCGTTTAGGTTTTACTGCCGCTTCAAATATACCGGTCATTTTTGAAACACGCTGTATGTAACAGGCGAACGTTGTACTCGCCTTACTAGTAGAAGGAAATCGCGGTGTGCTCTCACTGACGGTCTAACTGACACTATACACACTTAACAGAGCTGTTTGTTCCTCTGCAAGAGACATACCTGCAAACAAAGACGCATGAAGCTACAACCACTTTAAATGTAAACAATTAAATAAATTTGTAAGAAACTTGCTGGTGGCAAACGCCTATAATTTTTCAGGCATGCGATGTTCATGATGGTATATCGAAACCCGAAGTCCCAGTCAAATAGTTCTTCGTCACTTACGGTAAACTAGTAAATACATTACAATGTATTATACCTTTTGTACGCGGTACTACAGCCATCTGTACACGTATGTATCGATACCCAATGACTTTTGTCACCTCGGAATACATTCGTCCCTAAGAACAGGTGAAACAGTACAATCACAAGAGTGTGATCCGTATCACGAGGCCGAAGTAATTGGTCTCGGAAATATTTCTCCTTATTTTGGACGGAACACTTCTGTGCTGACGCGGGAAAAACAATTTAAGGATGCCACTGCTCAGTGCATTACCGTTGTTTGTCGCCGAGCGAGTAAGTCAAACAAGTAGCAGGTTTACGACGCGTTCGCAGCTGACAGGCCTTTGTTCCGGGGTTTAACTTGCGACGTGTGACCTCGCCCTGCTGTGACGTCATCTCCGAGGCGTCACTGCAGTCCTGAAGCTGTTATCTGTCGCCGTGTATTAAGGGGGAAGTCTTGCTCTGGCAAACAGCACTCGCTCTCTGCCCCACAGTGCAGCTGTTGGGGTGCAGGGCGGTACTTCGTAATATTTAAGTACCCCGAAACATAAATATGCTGAGACAAGTAATTAACTATAGGACACATGAGGCGGCGAAAGTAAAAAAGGTCAACAAATGTTGGGCACGTGACACCACCAGATGACGTACCTCGCCGTACGTGCAGCGGTTGGGTTTATCGTTAGTATATATGACTGTTGATATTTCTAAAAACATCGTGAATCCGAAATATCGATATTAGAAAACAGGTAACCGACACATGTCGATATATCGAGAAGGATATCGATATATAGGCATTTCGATGAAAAAGATACCAACGTAGCGGCTTATAAGAATATTGGCGGCACATTGTGTTGTGTACATAGTTCCGCGTAGTCAGCGTGTACACAACTTTCCCACTAGAGCGCGCCCCGCTAAGCACAACAGCGCAGGCGCAGCACTCGTCCGTATCCGCACTATGAGATGGCGCTGCCTTAGAGATGGACCAAATTCTGCTTCCGCTGATCCGTGTATTAATATGTAACGCAGCCAATGAGATTGCTGCTAACGTAGAACCTTTTCTCCTCGTGGATCACACTCGCGCAGTGATACATCAAAGCGCAAGGTATTATAACGAGTGTACAGACCTCTGATTAGTCAGTCCATACGAATCTGCATTAGTCTGCATTAGTCTGTACCAGTCTGCATTTGTCTGTACCAGCCTATAGTCAAGTTTCAGTCTGCGCCTAATAAGATTACCATATTGTTGTACACAGCCATGAAGATAAATGAACAGACACTTTGTCAAGTATCAGAGATATGTGAGAATAAGATTAACGTACCAAGACCAAAGGCACTTAAGATTGCCAATTGTAAATAGCATCCAGAATCAAGTTATGTAATGTCTATGCTTTTTATTATTTTAATAAATGTATGAGAAAATTAATGAAGTTTTGTTTAACGTAGGTCACCGTCAATGTGCTACTCTAAGCGTGCAAGTGGCATTTCTATCGTCTGACCTAACGACAGAAGATAAACACGCCACGATAAGACCACGAGACATATTGCTGACACTCGCCTACTTCGTTAGATGGACAAGTCAAATAATCTGATGGTGTGTGCACCGAAGGTCTTACAGTACGCACACCACACATTGTAAATATACTGCCGCTTTTAGATCTGTTAAGTATTGATTTATTATTAGATATTCTGTGCATCAACAAGCTAGCAGCCCGTTTATCCCCCTTAGAGCAAGCACTGGAAGAAAAACGATGCACCTTCACGAGCGATAACCGCTTTGCTAAAGAGCAGACGCTTATCCGTCATCTATCAGAGATCATTGGAACGGCGGGAAGTTCCACGGGACTGGAAGAAGGCCCAGGTCATAGCAATCTATACGAGGGGTAGAAAATCGGATCCAGATAATTACCGGCCAATTTCACTGACATCGATTTGTTGTAGAATCATGGGACATATTTTGTGTTCAGACATAATGACCTTTCTAGACTCTGAGAAGCTCATCTGCAGAAACCAGCACGCTTTTAGGAAATAGCGGTTATGCGAGACACAGCTGGCACTCTTTTTGCACGATATTCAACAGGCTCTATATACCGGCTCGCAGGTTGATGGCATATTTCTCGACTTTCGAAAGCCGTTCGACTCAGTTCCGCACTGTCGCTTGCTACAAAAGTGCGCGCTTCCGGTCTATCCAGTGTTATTTGCTGTTGGGTAGAAAGTTTTCTAACAGACAGAGAGCAGTATGTCGTCCTGAACGGGGTAACTTCAACAGAAACAAAATTCAGGTGTGCCCCAAGGCAGCGTAATAGGTCCTCTGCTTTTTACGATTTACATAAACGATCTGGTTGACAGTATTGACAGCGGCATTAGACGGTTTGCTGATGATGCTGTAGTCTACAGAAAAGTAGTATCACACGAAAGTTGTGAAAGAATCAATAAGAATTTGCAGGAAATAAATGTGTTGTGCAATGACTGGCAGCTATCTCTCAATATCAGTAAGTGTAACCTCCAAGGTAGTGCCGGCCAGGGTGGCCGAGCGGTTCTAGGCGCTTCAGTCTGGGACCGCGCGGCCGCTACGGTCGCAGGTTCGAATCCTGCCTCGGGCATGGATGTGTGTGATGTCGTTAGGTTAGTTAGGTTTAAGTAGTTCTAACTTCTAGGGGACTGATGACCTTAGATGTTAAGTCCCATAGTGCTCAGAGCCATATGAACCTTTTTTTTTTAACCTACAAGGCGAAAATCCCCATTAATGCATGAGTACAAAATAAATGATCAGTCTTTGGAAGCGGTAACATCAGTCAAGTATCTGGGTGTGACTATTCGAAATGATCTCAAATGGAATGATCAGATTACACAACTAACGGGTAAGGCGAATTCTAGATTGCGGTTTATTGGTAGAATCCTGAAACGATGCAGTCCTTCAACAAAGGAAATAGCTTACAATACGTTAGTTCGTCCAGTCTTAGATTATTGTTCGTCTGTAAGGGACCCTTACCAGTTGGGTCTGATTCAAGAGATTGAGAAGGTCCAAAGAAGAGCGGCAAGATTCGTGACTGGTACATTTAGCCACCGCGAGAGCGTTACAAATCTCAGAAAGTTTGAAGTGCGACACACTTGCAGATAGACGACGCGCTTAACAGAGGGGGCTGCTCACTAAATCCCGAAATCCAATCTTCACCGAGGATGTAGAGCACATATTATTACCACCAACTTTCAAATCGCGTAATGATCACCATTCAAAGATAATGGAAATTAGAGCTCGTACTGAGGCGTTCAGACAGTCGTTTTTCCCTCGTGCGATCTTGTCCTTTGTTCCCTTCATTTCTTTCTTTTTTGTTTACATATTTCATTTAGTAAAGAACACGTAAATTATTTACTGGTAGTGGTGCAATTCGGAAGCTTATACATAATCACTTGTGACGCGCTACAGTAGGTTTTTGTTACGCTGTACTTCGCAACTGACCAGCAACAGACCACGAGACCATAAATCTTACAATAGGGGTGCCCGACGGTGGGATCGCAGATTTACCTCAAACTTCATACGCCTTTAGTAGGACATTAAAAACAAGATAACGTGCAAATAGTAACGTGCACTGCTCTGGAAATTCCGGGAAAATCGCAAGAGACGTTTTACGCATGTGTTATGTATCTGACGTATGTGTGCGTAGGTCTGAGATGTAAAAGGCCATGGCGTCGAGAGTTCGAATCTGGTGATGTACGAATAATTTTTTGCCGGTACGGTAGCTTAGCTTATTCGGTCAGAGAGTTAGCTGCCGTCTGTAATACGAGGGCCGTTTGAAAAGTCCGTGCAAAAATAAAAACTACTTACATGTTCGGCGTAAACCTTTTTTATTTTTTGACACAGTTTCCTTTTAGATTTATACACTTCTTCCAACGCTGTTCTAATTTGTTGATCCCTTCCGAATAATAGGAACTGTCCAACTCTGCAAAATACCTGTTAGTTGCTGCAATCACCTCCTCGTGTGAATAAATTCTTTGTCCCGCGAGCCATTTCTTCAAATTGGGGAACAAATGGTAGTCCAAAGGAGCCAAGGTTGGAGAACAGGGGAGGAAGTGCAACGAGTTGGAATCCTATTTCCATTAATTTTGCGACCACAACTGCTGAGGTGTGTGCTGGTGCATTGTGGAGATGGAAAAGGACATTTTTCCGATCCAATCGCCGGCGTTTTTCTTGCAATTCGGTTTTCAAACGGTCCAAAAACGATGAATAATATGCGCCTCTAATAGTTTTACCCTTTTCCAGATGGTCGATGACGATTATCCCTTGCGAATCCCAGAAGACAGTCGCCATAACCTTCCCGGCCGAAGGAATGGTCTTCGCCTTTTTTGGTGCAGATTCTCCCTTGGTAACCCATTTTTTAGATTGCTATTTGATCCCAGGAGTATAGTGTCCATGTTTCATCCACAGTGACGAAACGACGCGTAAAGTTCTGCGAATTCTTCCTGAACAGCTGCGAACCATCCTTGCAACACTTCATACGATTCCGTTTTTGGTCAAGCGTGAGCAATCGAGGAACCCATCTTGTGGATAGCTTTCTCGTGTCCAAATGTTTATGCAAAATATTATGCACCCGTTAATTCGAGATGCCCACAGCACTAGCAATCTCACGCACCTTAACTCTTCTGTCATCCATCACCATATCATGGGTTTTATCAATGATTTCTGGAGTCGCAACCTCCACAGGGCGTCCAGAACGTTCAGCATCACTTGTGCCCATATGGCCACTCCAAAAATTTTGAAACCACTTACAAACTGTTCTAATCGAAGATGCAGAGTCACCGTAATGTTTGTGAAGCTTCTCTTTAGTCTCCTGAATCGTTTTGCCTTTTATAAACCATTGTTTAATCACCACATGAAATTTTTTTTTCGTTCATATTTTGACAATCACTCGACTTCCTTGATTCATACGAATTCCAAACACAAAGAAATAGACCAATATGGCTGGAACTTGGTGTGCGTTCTTTACAAAGATGCTACTAACTAAACATGACCTCGATACGCGCCGGTGGTGCCATCTCTCGGACTTTGCACAGATTTTTTAAACTCCCCTCGTAATAATAATAATAATAATAATAATAATAATAATAAACAAAAAGGCTGAGTGACTGGATCAAAGTTAAACTTGATCGAGAGTCATGGGACGTCGATCCCAAACAAATGCAACGAACAAAATGAAATAGAAGAAAACGTGGTTAGCGGTCGTGCTACGTGAGATGAGCGTGTATGAAGCGACAGTTCGACTCCTGCTCACAATTTTTAATTTATATTTTTTTCATCGCTGGTCATATTATTTAATTTATATAACATTTTAGAGGTGATATTATATAAAAAAAGTGCACATGTATTGGCATGAGTTTTTAGTGAATTTCGTGTTACTTGACTACTTACTATTTTCAGTAAAATTTTGTTATTAAAACAAACATATTTATAACTATCGACAGTTAAATAAAGAAACGCATAGACCTTTCCTGAAAATGTATGCCTGATTTGCGAAGTCCCTAATAGGAGTACATGTGATCTGGTAAGGTACCCGGAACTACTTAGCACCTCATCTCTATGTCTACAGCTGGAAGAGATGACCCGCCCAGTTTGGCAGTTAACCTGCGTAGCGCTGAGGCGTTGCTTATGTAGCGAGAACGGATTGTGCAGGTGCAAATTTTTTGAATATCATAAACTTGCATTTGTAGTACCAGAATAAAGGTTTGAGCGGGACTCGAAATGTCGTGTCATACACATTCGCCTTACGAAGCTCGAACGCTACACACATGACCACCATGAACTCCACATGTACACCAGTTACATAATAGACACGTAAAACTTGTCTTGAAATTTTCTCGGAATTGGCAGACTAGTATACCTTTGTACTTTATGATGATTATGTTTGATTTGTGGCGTGCTCAACTGCGCGGTCATCAGCCCCATACGAAGTCCCAATTTTTCAGTATTTTTTACGCTGTCCAATCTAACCACTGTCACGAATGATGAGGAAAACAAGCACACAGTCCCCGGGCAGAAAAACTCCCCAAGCCGGCCGGGAATCGAACCCGGGACCCCGTGATCCAGCGGCAGCAACGCTAGCTACTAGACCACGAGCTGCTCTTGCTCATTATGTTGCTTTAATGGCCTACTAAAGGTGTACGATGTTTGAAGCAAATCCACGATGTCATCGTCGTGGCTTCCCCTTGTTGGCTAAGTATAAACATATAAGTCTAACGCAGTGAAAAAAATACTGCCTGCCAGACGCAAGAGTCGAACCCCGATCCCCACGCCCTACAGCCGCGCACTTGGGGCCAATAGCCCCACCGATGGGTGTACTGCTCTCGTATTGGGATGAGCAGGTGCGACTGGCCCATAGGTTCAACCACTGCACGTATGCCGAGGTACGTCATCTGCTGACGTGACATGTTCAACATCTGTCATCCACTTCTGGTGTATATCCCGACGTTTGGGCCCGAAAGTGTCTCAAATTACTTATCTCGGTGTCATCTATGTCGCTTCGGGGGTTTGCAAACGTTAGTAAGATTCACACTGTATTTTACTCAGTGTGGTTTGAGGACGAAGGTGACTGGAGCAGTAATTGGTTCAAACGGCTCTGAGCACTATGGGACTTAACATCTGAGGTCATCAGTCCCCTAGAACTTAGAACTAAATACACCTAACTAACCTAAGGACATCACACACATCCATGCCCGAGGCAGGATTCGAACCTGCTACGTCTTTCTAAAGGTCTGTACGTGGGGTGATTTCGCCCTGTACACGTGGGTCTATTTCCGCTCGGTCAAGTTATTAGTTTAATTGACATTTTACTACGAAATTCTAGACCACGTTTTCTTGGTTTCTTTTGAGACGGCCCGTACACACGAAAGGAGAAGTTCAAGTGCTTCATGGTCCGAGGAAGATATGAAACAAGCAGTACGGTAACAAATGTTATAGCCAGCTCCTCTGGATAAAGTGCCAGCAAGGTGCTACCTGTTTTCGGGAATTGTGTGTGTGGTATCAAAACGGCGAAAAGTGTTTCCTTTTGGTAAATGGCCCTGATTTTGACACTGAAATACACTGTGCGGAATAGACTCTTGACTGCGTGGAATAGCCCCACCATTTTATATACTGTGATTTCTGCCTTCTTCACATGTTTGTTTAATACTCTGTCCCTGTACAGGAATTTCGACCTTTTATATCCTGGAATGTATTCACACTTAAAATACGATAATTTTGACACAATGACAGATTTTTAAAAAGTTTCATGACATTCGAGGCGTGTTTTTTTAAGTAAGTACCGTATTGAAATTAAAAAAAGACGTGCTAATACATCTCAATAATTTTATACAGTCTGATTCTTCCTTGTTAACGTTGTGTACTGAGTGTTTAAGGTGCCTCCGTTAATCGTGAGTCCCACTGACTGTGAAGTACGGGCTGTTATAAGATTTCTTAGTGCTAAAGGCCTAAAAGCGATCGATATTCATCGTGAGATCTGTGCCGCTTACGGAGAAAACATTATTAGTGATGGAATGGTAGGAAAGTGGGTGAGAGCATTTAAAGATGGCCGCACATATGTGCATGATGAACAACGGAGTGGGCGTCCTTCGGTCGTTAATGAAAGTTTGGTGCATGAAGTGAACAATAAGGTGAGAGAAAACAGACGCTTTACGATTTCCTCCTTGCGGGATGACTTTCCTAATGTTTCTCGTAGTGTTTTGTATGGAATTGCGACCTAGCACTCGAATTACCGAAAATTGTGCGCACGTTGGGTACGGAAAATGTTGACGGATGTGCACAAAATCAAACTTTCCTCGAGCGGTACCACAACGACGGTGATTATTTCTTAAGCCAAATTGTTACGGGCGATGAAACATGGGTGGCCTACGTCACACCAGAATCAAAGCAAACAGTCCATGGAAGTCGAACAAGGGCATCGTTTTGCTGCAAGACAATGCCCGTCCGCATGTGGCGAATCGGACCAAAGATCTCATCACGTCTTTTCGATGGGAAACCCTAGATCATCCTCCGTACAGTCCCGATCTTGCGCCCAGTGACTACCATCTGTTCCTGCACTTGAAGAAACACCTGGGCGGTCCGCGTCTTCAAGACGATGACGAAGTCAAAACAGTGGTGGTGCAGTGGTTAACAAGTCAGGCGGCAGACTTCTATGAGGAGGGTATTCAAAAACTGGTACAAATTTATGACAAGTGCCTCAATATTGACGGAAATTATGTAGAAAAGTAGATTAAGGTACAGGCTTTCATGTAAACATAAAATTATTGAGATATCTTAGCACGCCTTTTTTTAAATTTCAAAACAGTACTTAAAAAACACGCCTCATATATGGCTTACAATTGAAATGAGCAGAATAGTGCCGCTGCAGCCTATTATGTCTTTTCCGAAAAACTTAGGAAATGATCTCCTACACGTCCCAGACAGGATCTATGGCCCGTGGTACACCATAGTTTCCCTCGGCGCCGGCTTTGAATAGCGCCGTTTTGCCATGTACAGTATAGTGTAACAACAGCGGCATGCGAACCGTCATTGAAGTGCCTGTTCTGCTTCTGTGGTCTTAGGCAACTGTCATACTATACACTGGTTGTACAATATGAGTCATCGCAAATAAATGTGACGAACAGTGGGAGCAGGCAGGATACCGCATAAACCAGTCACAGAAATTTTCAAACAACATATAAACGGGTGTGACCTTTGTTACAACAAAGGAATTCAATAGCCAAAACTTTCAAAACGGAACGGAAAAGTCAAAACTTGCAGTACTTTTGTAGAACAAACAGGAGATACGTACATCTACATGGTTACTCCGTAAATCACATTCAAGTGCCTGGCAGAGGGTTCATCAAACCACCTTCACAATTCTCTATTATTCCAATCTCGTATTGTTGTTGTGGTCTTCAGTCCTGAGACTGGTTTGATGCAGCTCTCCATGCTACTCTATCCTGTGCAAGCTTCTTCATCTCCCAGTACCTACTGCAACCTACATCCTTCTGAATCTGCTTAGTGTATTCATCTCTTGGTCTCCCTCTACGATTTTTACCCTCCACGCTGCCCTCCAATACTAAATTGGTGATCCCTTGATGCCTCAGAACATGTCCTACCAACCGATCCCTTCTTCCGGTCAAGTTGTGCCACAAACTTCTCTTCTCCCCAATCCTATTCAATACTTCCTCATTAGTTATGTGATCTACCCATCTAATCTTCAGAATTCTTCTGTAGCACCACATTTCGAAAGCTTCTATTCTCTTCTTGTCCAAACTATTTACCGTCCATGTTTCACTTCCATACATGGCTACACTCCATACAAATACTTTCAGAAATGACTTCCTGACACTTAAATCTATACTCGATGTTAACAAATTTCTCTTCTTCAGAAACGCTTTCCTTGCCATTGCCAGTTTACATTTTATATCCTCTCTACTTCGACCATCATAAGTTATTTTGCTCCCCAAATAGCAAAACTACTTTACTACTTTAAGTGTCTCATTTCCTAATCTAATACCCTCAACACCACCCGACTTAATTCGACTACATTCCATTATCCTCGTTTTGCTTTTGTTGATGTTGATGGATTTTAATACCTACTCCGAATTTTTCTTTTGTTTCCTTTACTGCTTGCTCAATATACAGATTGAATAACATCGAGGAGAGGCTACAACCCTGTCTTGCTCCCTTCCCAACAACTGCTTCTCTTTCGTGTCCCTCTACTCTTATAACTGCCATCTGGTTTCTGTACAAATTGTAAATAGCCTTTCGCTCCCTGTATTTTACCCCTGACACCTTTAGAATTTGAAAGAGAGTATTCCAGTCAACATTGTCAAAAGCTTTCTCTAAGTCTACAAATGCTAGAAATGTAGGTTTGCCTTTCCTTAATCTTTCTTCTAAGATAAGTCGTAAGGTCAGTATTGCCTCACGTGTTCCAGTATTTCTACGGAATCCAAACTGATCTTCCCCGAGGTCGGCTTCTACTAGTTTCTCCATTCGTCTGTGAAGATTTCGTGTTAGTATTTTGCAGCTGTGGCTTATTAAACTGATTGTTCGGTAATTTTCACATCTGCCAACACCTGCTTTCTTTGGGATTGGAATTATTATATTCTTCTTGAAGTCTGAGGGTATTTCGCCTGTTTCATACATCTTCCTCACCAGATGGTAGAGTTTTGTCAGGACTGGCTCTCCCAAGGCCGTCAGTAGTTCCAATGGAATGTTGTCTACTCCAGGGGCCTTGTTGCGACTCAGGTCTTTCAGTGCTCTGTCAAACTCTTCACGCAGTATCGTATCTCCCATTTCATCTTCATCTACATCATTTCCATAATATTGTCCTCAAGTACATCGCCCATGTATAGACCCTCTATATGATCCTTCCACTTTTCTGCTTTCCCTTCTTTGCTTAGAACTGGGTTTCCATCTGAGCTCTTGATGTTCATACAAGTGGTTCTCCTATCTCCAAAGGTCTCTTTAATTTTCCTGTAGGCAGTATCTATCTTACCCCTAGTGAGATAAGCCTCTACATCCTTACATTTGTCCTCTTGCCATCCCTGCTTAGCCATTTTGCAGTTCCTGTCGATCTCATTTTTGAGACGTTTGTATTCCTCTTTGCCTGCTTCATTTACTGCATTTTTATATTTTCTCCTGTCATCAATTAAATTCAATATTTCTTCTGTTACTCAAAGATTTCTGCTAGCCCTCGTCTTTTTACCTACTTGATCCTCTGCTGCCTTCACTACTTCATCCCTCAAAGCTACCCATTCTTCTTCTACTGTATTTCTTTGCCCCATTCCTGTCAGTTGTTCCCTTATGCTCTCCCTGAAACTCTGTGCAACCTCTGGTTCTTTCAGTTTATCCAGGTCCCATCTCCTTAAATTCCCACCTTTTTGCACTCTGGTACAGCGCGCGAAAAGAATGAACACCTATATGTTTCCGTACGAGCTCTGATTTCCCTTATTTAATCGAGGTGACCGTTCCTCCCTATGTAAGTCGGTGTCAACAAAATATTTTCGCATTCGGAACAGAAAGTTGGTGATTGGAATTTCGTGAGAATATTCCGTCGCAACGAAAAACGCCTTCTTTTAATGATTTCCTGCCCAAATCCTGTACAATTTCTGTGACACTGTCTCGCACATTTCGCGATAATACAAAACGTGCTGCCTTTCTTTGAACGTTTTCGATGTACTCCGTCCGTCCTATCTGGTAAGGATCCCACACCGCGCAGCAGTATTCTAAAAGTGAACGGAGAAGCCTAGTGTAGGCAGTCTCCTAAGTAGATCTGTTACATTTTCTAAGTGTCCTGCCAATAAAACGCGGTCTTTGGTTAGCCTTCCCCCCACAACGTTTTCTTTGTGTTCCTTCAAATTTAAGTTGTTCGTAATTGTAGTACCTAGGCATTTAGTTGAATTTGCGGCTTTTAGACTATACTGATTTATCGTATAACCAAAGTTAAGCGAGTTCCTTTTAGCACTCATGTGGATGACCTTACACTTTTCGTTATTTATAGTCAGCTGCCACTTTTCGCACCATTTAGATATCTTTTCCAAATCTTTCTGCAGGTTGTTTTGACCTTATTAGTCGATAAACGACAGCGTCATCTGCAAACAACCGAAAACGGCTGCTCGGATTGTCTCCAAAATCGTTTATATAGATAAGGAACAGCAAAGGACCTATAACACTACCTTCGGGAACGCCAGAAATCACTTCTGTTTAACTCGATGACTTTCCGTCAGTTACTACGAACTGTGACCCCTCTGACAGGAAATCACAAATCCTGTCATACAACTGAGACGATGTTCCATAGGCACACAATTTTACTACGAGCCACTTGTGTGGTGCTGTGTCAAACGCCTTCCGGAAATCCAGAAATACGTAATCGATTTGAAATCCCTTGTCAATAGCACGTCTGGAGGTTACACGTCGCTGTTACAAACGGATGTTGCACCACGTGCAGATTTGAGTGCCGGCCGTTGTGGCCGAGCGGCTCTAGGCGCTTCAGTCCGGAACCGCGCTGCTGCTACGGTCGCAGGTTCGAATCCAGCCTTGGGAATGGATGTGTGTAGCGTCCTTAGGTTAGTTAGGTTTAAGTAGTTCTAAGTATAGGGGACTGATGACCTCAGGTGTTAAGTCCGATAGTGTTCAGAGCCATTTGAACCATTTTACAGATTTGAGTACAGCGAACAGTCACGTATATGACCAGATAGACGGTTTATAATTTTGTGAAAAAAAAATAGGCCAGTAGAGAAAATTGAGCATGGATCTCCCCCTTCGTACTCCAGACTGTGACCACATAACTACACTGAGGTTACTTAAATTCCGTCGATGCTGCGCGTCTTGAGCTTGGACCATTCACTGTTTCTATGTTTCTTTTTTTTTCGCAGTTCAGTACACCTTGTTGTTTTCATACTTGATCTGTGTTCACTTTGTGATTGGCTATCCGCTGGTCCATCTTACTACTAAATATGGGGGGGGGGGGGAGTTTCCCTTGTCAGTACACCGGTTCTCCACAGTCCTGCTAATGTGACCAATATATGACGCAGCTGCAAGTCATACGATAGACACGGCACCGAATCTGAGGTCCTCTTAACTTCTGCTACTAACCTAGCACCAGAAAGTAGTTAACAGCCTCTCCCTGCAGCTTACTGCCAAATTCATAACCGTGTTCTTTTTCGTTAAGAATGATTTAATGTTGTTCAGCAGCTCCGAAATTCGTGATTCGTCCAATCTTAGATATCTATTAAAATCATAGGTGAGCCGTGCTCACTCCCAACCATGCGTTTTCGTGAACTTCGCTGTTTATCTGTCTTTGGTTTCCGGCTCTTGTTGCGGTTACGTCGTGGTTCTTGTTCCTTCTGCGTGTGGCAGCAGCGATGTGTATCGATATCTGCACCGTGTACCATCTTTGGTAGTGCGTATAGTTTCCGGCTAGGGGATCTGCAGTTAGTCGGTCGGTTGTTGCTGACGAGGGAAGTTATCTCCGTGTGGTGCATTCGGCTGGGTCTGCTGGCGGTCCGTGAGCAGTGTCGGAGTGTGTGTGGAGCTGTCCGATCGCTACGAGCTTCGTGGTTCACCGACCCAGGACGTCAGAGTAGTGGCTTCAACTACCCAAGCCACGTCCATTCATGTTGTGGTGCTTCATTTCGGTGGTTCGCTGTTGGGGAGGTTTTCCTGTGAGCAACACCAGCTGTTTCTACTGCTGAAATTTAGCCGCCATGCGGTGTAAATAACTATATTAGTTGACTGCAATTCGAGTGTAACTGCGGAATATTCTGCCTTGTGGCCGTCAATGTTCTGGTTACCTGCCCTGGCCACTGACGTAAATTTAGGCAGTGTTCCTTTTGGGTGAAGGTAACTATATTACAGTATTTCAATTACAAGTGTACCAGCGCAATTTTCTGTCTTGCGGCCATTAGTGTTATAGTTACCTGCCCTGGCGACTAAAGTAATTTCAGGCAGCGTCCTTTCCTCACCTGTTGTCGTTGTCCAACATTGTGTGTAGTTTTGACAGCCAACACATACTCCATTGTGGGATAATCATGTTCGTAACCTTTGGTGTTTGGATAAAAATATGGCATCTCAGTCTCCGATCGCTATTTTTATTTTCAATGATGGGTGAAAAAATGGCTCTGAGCACTATGGGACTTAACTTCTGAGGTTATCAGTCCCCTAGAACTTAGAACTACTTAAACCTAATTAAGGACATCGCACACATCCATTCCCGAGGCAGGATTCGAACCTGCGACCATAGCGGTCGCACGGTTCAAGAACTGTAGCGCCTAGAACCGCTCGGCCACTCCGGCCGGCCAGTGATGAGTGAGTTATGACAGCAGACCAATGGTTCTGTACTGACAGGTTACTCTGTAACTGCAATGTATGATCTGAAGGTGGGCAGCTAGCCTGAAACCGGTCATTGAAAATAAAAATAGCGATCGAAGACTGAAATGCCATATTTTTATTCAAAGAACATTCGCGGCCATCCCAATAAGACAATCATGTCTAGATTTGAAAAATTTGGTGTTTGAGTTCTCATGAACTGATTGACGGGATGCAAGTCGTTGTGTCGGTCGGTCCGTGGCTGTCCCCTGGTTGGATTCCGGCGGATCAAGTGCCAGGACATGCTGCGGGACATCACCATCCGGTGGAAGATAGAGACTGCAGATAGCCTGTGACGTTCACACCCGGGACAGACTCGCTGTGAAGAGAGTGAAGGACATAGATGCAGACGCCACCAGATACCCTTTCATAAGCTGCCCGGTTCTTATAATAACCCCGATAGCCACGGAGGGCGGGGGTTCGCATCGCTGGAAACCAAGTTTCCTGAAGAGCAATCCAGAAGAAAGGGTGAAGGCTGATAAGTTGGCGGATCTCAGCTAGAAGGTGGAAGAAACCGCCGCACTTCCACTGGAGGGTGACATTGTCCATGGCTGAGAAAGGCGTGAAGAGATGGGGGAGGCAGATTACGCCGCTGGGTCACTTGCTGCCACCGGTTCAGTACCTGCACAAGTGACATCCATTGCGTCCGAGAGTCCGGTGAGATCCAGGTCTTCAGCAGACGCCAGAATATCGACCTCATCCTCAGACACTGAGCTTGTAGGAAGCGGTGGGACGGGTGCCACTGCAATGTCGGGATTCTTGGGAACCTTTTTCTTCTGCTGCTTTTCGTGTTGTGCCTTCGGTGGTTCAAGCTGGGAGGGCCTCACTGGATCAGTCTCAGGGATGGACCGTGAGGTCTTACGACCAGCGACCGGTGGTTGTTTCAGCCACTTGCGGGTGTCTGCTTTGGCGCTGGTAGGAAATTGCGAAGGGACCCCCTCCTGGCGAGAGGAGCTGAAGAAGCCTTATGCTTCTCGGACTGGGAAGTGGGAACTGATGTCCCCGATGGTTGGGGGGGGGGGGGGGGTTGCTCCTGAAGTAGATGGAGCAGGAGCAACAGGGAGTGAAGTGCCCCCACAATCAAGGGGGCAGGTGGAATTTGACAGATCATAGAGCGAACCGCACGTGATGACATGGGAGATGATATAACCGTTGTTGCAGCAGCGGCATAGGTTGACGTCATTGGCACTGGATGTAGCCTCTCATATTTCTGCTTAGCCTCAGTGTAGGTCAGGCGGTCCAGGGTCTTATATTCCATTATCTTCCATTCTTTCTGGAATATCCTACAGTCTAGCGAGCAGGGGGAATGATTTTCTCCAGTTAACACAGACGGGAGGCAGGGCACATGGAGTATTGGGATGCGAAGGACGTCCACAATCTCCTCACGTGATGCCGGAAGTACATCGGGATGACATATGCCCAAACTTCCAGCATTTAAAACACCACATCAGAGGAGGGATATATGACTTCACATCACAGTGGTAAGACATCATCCACAAAGGCCAAGATGAAGGCACCGGTGGCTACCTGTTTATCCCTCCGACCCTGATGGACGCGCCGGACGTAGTGAACACGTCATCGTTCTAGGCTGGCGCGTAGTTCATCGTCGGACTGCAGAAGGAGATCCCTGTGGAAGATAATACCCTGGACCATGTTTAGACTCTTATGGGGCGTGATGCTAACTGAAACATTCCCCAACTTGTCACAAGCGGACAATCTCCATGACTGGGCAGAGGATGCTGTTTTGATGAGAACTGTACCGGAGCGCATTTTGGACAAGCCCTCCACCTCCCAGAACGTGTCCTCTATATGCTCCATAAAATACTGAGGTTTTGTCGACATAAATGATTCACCATCTACTTGTGTACAGACGAGGTACCAGGATGAATAATCTCCACTGCCTTCTTTAGCCATATGTTCCTCCAATGCAGTGGCCAGGGTGGGAAACGATCTTCGATCGTATTTCTTGCCGTTGAGGTTAGACCGCGATTGCTTAGAGACTGCTGGTGGGGGCCCACCAGCGAGAGATGATGTACCACGCTTCATTGCGGGTCATCCACCCTGATGGCACCCACTCCGTGCAGGGGCTCTCCCCACAGGCGCCACCCAGCCGCAGCAAAGACCACCTGGCAGGATGGCTTTTGCTGGGAATCTCGATGCCCCAGAGGGATAGGCATCTACTCCTCGGCATACGTGGGGAGGTAGCAGCTCAGGCATCAGCAGTGCGATCCCTGTGTAGTCAGGGGGCTACCACCAAGAGGGTACATGACGACCCCACCACAACGGACTGACTGCCGTGCTGGATGTCGGGTGTCGAATATCCATATATATCACGAGGGCACAGATGTGCCCGGAAGCTCGGTGGGAGTCAAACTCCATGACAACAACGAATGTGCCAGATCTTAGCGCAAGATGGATATATAATGCATCCTGTAAGGCGTCCTTCCCCAAATGGTACGCACTAACAGAAAATTTTGAAATGTAGTGGTCAAATCCCTCAGGAGACCATTACATATAGGCCGAAACGTTTGAGACTCCTTTTAGTCGCCTCTTACGACAGGCAGGAATACCGTGGGCCTATTCTTACCGCCAAATGCGCAGGGGGGTGCGGAGGAGAAAGAACGTGTCTGGAGAGACCCAAGACAAAAACATCGACCGCTGCAAGGAGTCGTCTGTGTCTTGGAAAGCCGTGAAATGTTGTTTCAGCCGATGTAAGTAGGTTTCCCAGTCCTCTTTAGCGTCATTAAAGGGTGGAAACGACGGCGGACGCGGGAAAGCATCGGACACCCGAGGACCCTGAAGCTGGTGAGGTAACGCATCCCAGCCATCGACTTTGTCCGTTAGCAACTGCACCCGATAGCTGAGTGGTCAGCGCGACAAACTGTCAATCATAAGGGCCCGGGTTCGATTCCCGGTTGGGTCGGAGATTTTCTCCGCTCAGGGACTGGGTGTTGCGATGTCCTAATCGTCATCTTTTCATCCCCATTGACGCGCAAGTCGCCGAAGTGGCGTCAAATCGAAAGACTTGCACCAGGCGAGCGGTCCACCCGACGGGAGGCCCTCGTCACACGCTTATCTATATAGCAACTGCAGCGACTTTTGTAAAGATGTCTAACTGGAGCTGCTGATGCTGCATGAGCTGCTGCTGTTGCTCCAGCAGACAAACCAACTTCGCCTCCATACCAACAACGACCGCCGTAAACCTCGTCGCCAAAATGTTGCAACGGAAACCGGAACGGTCGCGGCGTAGTAGTGACAGAAACGTGGCCGTACCCGCGGAGCGGCCCGCGAACAACAACACAACGGGAGAGGACGGACACGACCAACGGAGGACCTTACGACACAACAAGAACAGACAACAGAGTAACGAACCAAATAAGGCAACTACGTCCACTGGAATAGAAACACGAAAGTCAATACGCAGTCTGAGGCGATATGTCCTGAGACGCACGCGATGTTAGACTGCTGCCTGAGCTTTTTTTTTCCTTTATTGATTTTCAATTCCCCCCGAAGGGGGGGGGGGCGGGCTGGCAGCAGCTTAGTACGCTGCTCTACAGCCTACAGAGTTTTATTTTAAAGAACGGAAGAGAAAAGAAACAAGAAAAACAGGCGATAAAACGGAGACGTCAAGTGAAAAATGGCGGAAAAATGCGGAAAGTTAAAACAGAAAGCAAAAGGGGTTGGCAACGTTAATAAAAGACACAGGAATCAGACAAGTAACATAGTACACACACAATTATGAAAACACGGCGACAGTCTGGTTTCTGTTCACAAGAGATAAAAGGCACACCCAGCGACAGTATCATGGCCGTTCGCAACACTTCCCAAAAATCACAATCACTGTAAAACACGCACTGTAGAACACTCACTGTAGAACACTGCACGAAAGTGGCGGCAAAAAGATGACACTCCCGAGCCAAAGGCAGATGGGGGAGGGGGATCTGGAGGAGGGGGAAGAACAAGGAGGCGAGGAAGGAAAAAAACGAAAAAAGAGGGGGGGAACCAAGGAGGGACTAATAAAGGGGGAGAAGGGCAGACACGAGAGGGAATGAGGCAGAAGAGGGAAATGTAAAAGGACTCGGGGGAGAGAAGGGGGCAAAGAGAGGGGAGGTGGGGAAGAAAGAGGATGGAAGGGGGGCAGAGGGAGCCCAGGAAAAGGACAGAGGGGGAGTGAGGATCAGAGTTGATAGGAGGGATAAATGGAGGGAGAGAGGGCATCATCCGGGAGGGGGAGTTGATGGAAGCCACCTTGGGAAAGGAGATGAAGGGTGTAGAGATGGAGGGTAGGGGGGACACAACAGTGAAGGCAAGGCAGGGGGCAGGGCTGGGAGAGGAGAGGAGCAACCAGGGGGTTCAAGGCGGCGGGAGGTGTAGAGGATGCGGATATGTTTGAGGAATAGGAGCAGATGGGGGAAAGGAATGAGATC
The DNA here is from genome assembly GCF_023864345.2 of Schistocerca serialis cubense. Classification (NCBI taxonomy): domain Eukaryota; kingdom Metazoa; phylum Arthropoda; class Insecta; order Orthoptera; family Acrididae; genus Schistocerca; species Schistocerca serialis. The sequence goes on from NC_064649.1 coordinate 107,143,958, forward strand.
ATAGAGGATCCGCGTGGGGGACAGGAGGCACATACAGAAGGCGAGGCGGAGTGCATGACGCTCAGGGATCTGGAGGGACTTATAGAATTTGGGGGGAGGAGGGACAGATATCCAGGCAGGACTGGCATAACAGAGGATGGGGCGGATTAAAGATTTGTAGGTGTTGAGGATGGTAGAGGGGTGCAATCCCCATGTCCGGCCAGAGAGGAGTTTGAGGAGTCAGAGGCAGTTGTGGGCTTTGGATTGTATGGAGCAGAGATGAGGGATCCAGGTGAGGTGACGGTCAATGGTGAGGCCAAGGTAGGTGAGGGTGGGGGTGAGGCGGACAGGACGGGCACAGACAGTAAGGGAGAAACCCAGGAGCCGGAAGGAGCGAGTGGTATGACCTACAATGATTGCATGGGTCTTTGAAGGATTGATTTTCAGGAGCCACTGGTTATACCATGCAGCAAAAAGGTCAAGGTGATTCTGGAGAAAGCGTTGGGACCGTTGGAGGGTAGGAGCAAGGGGGAGGAATGCGGTGTAATCAGCATATTGCAAGAGGTGCACTGGAGGGGGGAGGGGGTTGGGGCATATCTGCCATGTACAGGAGGTAGAGGAGAGGGGATAGGACAGAGCCCTGGGGCACACCTGCAGAGGGGTAGAAGGTGTGGGAATTGGCATTATGGATGGTAACATAGGAGGGGCGGTGGGAGAGGAAGGAGGCCATCAGACGGATGTAGTTGATAGGAAGGGGGTAGGTTTGGAGTTTAAACAGGAGACCATGATGCCAGACAAGGTCGTAGGCCTTTTCAAGGTCAAGGGAGACAAAAATGGCAGAGCGACGGGAGGGAGAGGAGATGAGTGAGGTGGAGGAGTTGGTCATCGGCAGAGAAGGAAGGTCGAAAGCCACGGTGGGTGTTGGGGAGGAGGTGGTCTTGGTGGAGGTGGTGATGGATGTGCCGGGAAAGGATGAATTCCAAGAGCTTGATGAACACTGATGTGAGACAGATAGGACAATAGGAAGAGGCATCAGATGGAGGCTTGTTGGGTTTGGAGAACATCAGGATACGGGAGGTTTTCCACAGGTCAGGATAGAAGCCAGTGGCAAGCATGACATTGTAGAGGGTGGCAAGGATTGAAAGGAAGGAGGGAGGGCAGTGTTTGAGGTGGCGGTAGGTAATGCGGTCGTGGCCGGGAGCAGTGTTGCGTTTAGTGCGGAGTGTGAGGGTGATGTCCTGTGTAGTGAGGGAGTGTTAAGTTCAGATGGTGGTGTGTGGCCCAAGTACTGGAAGCTAGGAGCAAGGGGAGGAACAGAGGTATTCGTACGGTCCATGACATCAGGTAAGAGGGAATAATCAAAGTGGGGATCATCTGGGATGGAAAAAACATCGGAGAGGTGAGAGGCAAAGTGGTTGGCCTTACTGAGGTTGTCAGGAAAGGGACGGTCATTAAGGAGGATAGGGTACTGGGGGGTGGGGCGGTTCCCAGTAAGGCGGTGGAAAGCAGGCTAATACTTGGAAGTGTTTATTGGGAGTGTGGTGTTGAGTTATGTACATGTCTGGTGCCAGGCACGGCGTTTCTTCGCAGTAAGCAGGTTGCGGATGTGTCACTGTGATTGCCAGTGGCGGGTAAGTGTGTCCCGGTCACGAGTGCGGAGAAAGGAGCGGTAGAGGTGGCGGGACTCTCGAAGGAGAAGGACGGCCTGTGGAGGCAGGGCGGGGCGGTGAGGGTGGATGACTTTGGTGGGGATATGGGTGGCGACGGCGTCAGACAAGGTCTGGTGCAGGAAGGCAGCAGCGCGAGAGATGTCAGCTGGGTGAGCGAGAGGCCGGCTCTCAAGTACTCTATCGAGGGCGCCGTTATTGGCCGCTGCAGCCACGTGTTCCACTGTAGCGCCCTCACTCTAAATGCGGGCCAGGAGGCGCGCGCCGCCACAGCTTAGGGCGCGATGGTGCAGAGACCTTTAGGGGTCTTCGACGTCCAAGACGTCTGGCGCGGATTCAAATTCCGCGGCGCGCGGTACCAGACTATGTGATGTCCATTGGGATTCGTTACATCACATACAAAGGAAATTACATATATATTTTATATATTTTTTATTTTTAATTTATCAGCATCCTTCTTTCTCTCTGGGATATTGTCTTTTTTTTATCACTTTTACTTACGTGCATAAGTAAATATGAAACGGGTTCTTAAAGGGCCTCAGTTATTCATGTACCAACTTTAGATTTTGAACATGATGACTAAAATATAGTTGCCGTTAACTGAATTGAATGTAATTTTGTTAATTTCTATTTATTGATTGCAAAGCAAGACTTGAGGGAATTTCGAATGTTGCTGTGGAGCTGCCAAGATAAAACTTACTGAACTCATAGAATCTGTATAATTTAAAAACATGAACTTTAACGTAAATTAATTATCTGTTGCAATTTTAAAAGGTTCGTACAACGAAATCTCTCGCATTTACATTTACTGTTAACACTTTGATAAATAAATTAATAGTTCGGCGCGTAATGGTCGCCCAGAGCCTGCATCGGAAGATGAGCTTCCCGCAGCGCAATTACAGAAAAAAATGCTTATTAAAAATTATTAGCCACTGCGAGCATTTGAGGTGACAACTATTACAAAGAAATTCATTTTGTAATAATAAGACAATTTATTTTAGCAGAAATACGAATAACTTACATAAAATATGTGTAGCTACTCAATGGCTGCCTTCCGTATAGCGAAACAAAACAGTGTGTGTACCACAAAATACGTCCTTCCTCCTCGGCCGTACAATCGCGTCTCTTTCGATCCCTTTTTATTTTCATAGACATTGAATAAAGATGCTAGTGCTGCATATCAGTTGTTTCAAGAACATTAGCTATATTTTTACACTAATTATATTCATAAAATACGTAAACTACGATTTACAACCGCTAAAAACGTCAATATTTATGTGACGTACCGTCACAACTAACAAAATCTTGCGCGGGTTCCGTCGGAGAAAATATACAACTTCCTCCTTATAAATCCGCGCGCGATCGGATGAACGACAGTATCCAGACGGAGCGTAAAGAAACTGCAGCCTATACTGCGACCATCATCTAGCTTTTCGAAGTCCGTCAGCGGGATTCCATCTCGATAAAGCAAAGACATACCGGTAGAATTTTCAGGCGCGACATTGAAAAACATAGAATATCCTGGAAGACAAAGCACATCAAATAATACCTCTTGTAAACAGACGATATCAGCTTGGGAATCGTAAATAAACTGGTGTAACACAGAAAGCCGTAATTGGGAACGTATCCTATTAACATTGACGGTTACAAATGTATACGCCTGCATCTGTTAACACATTTAAGGCCAATAAAACAACATTTAGGAAAAAGCACTATCACGTCCGTCTATCCCCAACGTCCGGAGGCGGGGAGTGTGTGTGTGTGTGTGTGTGTGTGTGTGTGTGTGTGTGTGTGTGTTGGGACTTATGGGCGCTCAACGTTGAGGTCATCAGCGCCCTGACACACATTAAAAGGAATGAAAGTGGACAGACCTAAAAAAAATGAAGCACACACACAAAGAAAGCAGGAAAAGAAGGTAAATGCTACATAAGAAAGTAAAACGTAAGGAAACGGAAAACGTAGCAACAAGAATGCCACAGGAAATCGTCATTGGCTGGCCACTTACATAAAATATGGGCGAGCTTGTCACACAGCGGAGGCGGGGAAAAGAAGGTATAATGCTAGTCCTCCCTACCTGGCGCCGAGGAATCCTCTCTTTCTTTTTACGATGCGCCGTGGCACGGACAGGTTGAAAATGCTGTTTCACACCACTCCGTGTGTTGTGTACATAGTTCCGCGTAGTCGGTGCGTACACAACTTTCCCACTAGAGCGCGCCCCGCTAAGCACAACAGCGCAGGCGCAGCACTCGTTTGTCTCCGCACTACGAGATGGCGCTGCCTTAGAGACGGACCAAATTCTGCTTCTGCCGATCCGCGTATTAATATGTAACGCAGACAATGAGATTGCTGCTTACGTAGAACCTTTTCTCCTCGCAGATCACACTTGCGCAGTGATGCAAGAATGCGCGAGGTATTAGAACTAGTGTGTACCAGTCCGCATTCGTCTGTACGTCCGTACGAGTTCGACATTTGTCTATACCCGTCTATAGTCAAGTTTCAGTCTGCACCTAATAAGATTACCATATTCCTGTACATAGCCATGAATATAAACGTATAGACACTTTTGTCAAGTATCTGAGATATATGTGAGAATAAGATTAACGTACCAAGACCAAAGGAACTTCAGATTGTCAATTGTAAATAGCATGCAGAACCAAGTTAGCTAATTTTAATGCTTGTTCTTATTTTAAAAAATGTGTGGGAAAATTAATCAAGTTCTGTTTAAAGTTGGTCACCGTCAATCTGCTACTCTAAGCGTGCAAGTGGCATTTCTATCGTCTGACCTAACGGCAGAAGATGAACACGCCATGATAAGACCACGAGACATATTGCTGACACTCGCCTACTTCGTTAGAGCGAAAAGTCAAATAATCTGATGGTGTGTGTACTGAAGGTCTTACAGTACGCACATCACAAAATGTTAGTCGGTCAGTCGTTCGGCCGGTCAAAAAGCCTACACATGACCAATTCGTCCGTTAGTCAGTCTGTCGCTTGCATTGTTGTGTAGAGCCCTTAACCTGCAATGTTCCTGAAGTCTTACAGTACGCACACCACACTGTGAAAACATACACTCTTGATGTGGAGGGGTTGGGGGCACGTCAAGCTCCGATTTGACAGAGGAGCCATCGTCATCGCACTTATCGGAAATCGGGCAACACAACTCAGAATGACCAACAGCAAGATCGGGTACAGAAGACACAGGTAATGCAGTACGGGTGTCGGGTGGCAACTCCTGAACATCAGGAAGAGAACCCGTAGAATCCTGTTGCTCGACCGTCTCAGCGTGGAGGAGGGGTGGTCCTGCACTGGAACACTGTAAAGGCTGGCCAGCAGGCGACGTCTCTGCGGGAACAACGGAACCCACGGGAACCGTCACGTCGACGGGTGAAGTGGGGGACGCAGATTGAACGCACATTTCAACATCAACAGAAGCAGCTACATCCTCTCTGGTAATACTGGAATCATAATTAACATCAGTAGACAACGCATTACCGCCAGAAGGTGCACCCTCTGTCAGAAGAAAGTGACTGGAGTCGAGCGTCCTCGAAATCTGTACCGCTCTCAGTCCGCCGGCGTTTGACGTGCGCTGCAGGAGCCGTCGTCCCCTCGCGGACAGAGGCCGCACTGGTACGCGTCGGTAACGGAGGAAATTCTCGAGGAGTAGGGGGTAATGTTACCCCTACGTCGCTTAAAGCTGGAGACTGACTGACAGCTGACTGCGAAGTTACTATGTCTGCTATCGTTAAAGGAAGACACTTTTGATAAGATGACGTCAGAACAGTAGTACGGCGCGTGCAGTCAGATCTGAAATGACCGCTTTCGTTAGAGAGAAAACAGTTCCTTCTTGCCCTGTATACGTGACATGCATCCGGTAACAAATGGCTCAAATGGCTCTGAACACTACGGGACTCAACTTCTGAGGTCATCAGTCCCCTAAAACTTAGAATTACTTAAACCTAACTAATCTATGGACATCACACACATCCATGCCCGAGGCAGGATTCGAACCTGCGACCGTAGCGGTCACGCGGTTCCAGACTGTAGCGCCTAGAACCGCTTGGCCACACCGGCCGGCGGTATCTACCTGATCAGGTGTAACACGGATAACATCAGCCAACCAATCGTGAATATCTAAGGAGCCAGACTCGACAGACACCATAGCGCGGGCAGAAAACACCTCCGCCAAGACGAAAACGAGAACAAACTCCGCTACGCAACTACGATGTGACTCCGGCCGATACACCAATAAGACTGAGGAGCTTCGACACAAGCTGCGCTGCGGCACAGGCGGAAGTTAACAACGACCTGCTCGCTCGACGCACAAGGCGACAGTGTGTTTGTGAATAGCAGAGTAATGACGTAGCTGTAGATGTAGGCGTGTACAGTGACGAGAAATTGGTCGGTCGGGAGGTGTTTAGGCTGACAAGAATTGGTTGGTCGGTCGGTCGGGAGGTGCATAGGCTGACAAGAAATTGATCCGTCGGTCGGTTGGTGGGCCGGCCGACCGATAAATTGGTGCGTCCGTAGAGGCTTAAGGGGCTCCGGAAAGGCTCAAAATCATGAAAAGTTCAATTTTTACTTTTTTGCGTTTTCTGAATCTGCAGACTATTACCTTTTAATAGATATATAATTTATTCAATTCCGAAGACTACAACTATTTTTAAATTTTTTTTTGAAATGTGTTCTACATGGGCGTGACCCACCGTGGCGCTGTTAAACTGCTGTCAAATGGTGTTATTATTAACGTCCGTGTGCATCAGGTACATTTTAGTGATGTGAGATAAAGTATGTGTTGTGGCTAACCTGTGATGGTTCAATATATATCGCTGGTGTGATTGTCGATTGTTTCATGTTTATTTACTCTGTCGTTATCTCGAAAATATTCGTAATTAATTCTGTTTCTTGAGTCTCTGTTTTGTTGAAGTATAATAATGAGTAAAAGTAAAGTTATTAGAAATCCTCTGAAGGCTTTTAAGAAAAGGAGAAATGTTGGAAAGCCAAAGGTATGTGTTATTACTGTAAACAATAAAGACGATAACCAAGTGAGTGAACCTAACCTCTCAAGTACACCTGCCCATAGCAGTCAAAGTGGGAAAGAAAATACTTCACAGAAGAAGCTTGGTTCAATGAGTGAAAACTATGATTGTTTTATGGGCGAATCGGATGTGAATGAAATATTTGATATGTCGGTTCTCAAAGGAATTTTTTCAAACTGTGTAAGATGTATTCATTGTAGCGAAGTTGGTCTGGAACTCTCCATAATAAAGCACGTAGGACTTGCTAATGAAATACAACTGAAATGTGATAAGTGTTCATACACGACCACCTTTTGGAACAGTGTTGCAGTAACTGCAACTGAAGAAAATGGTAGCAAAATCTACGAACACAACAACGAGCGATGCTTGCTTTAGACAAGGAACGCCTTCGGGCTACAGACAGGGCTGTAAAGAGTCTAGAAATACAAGCAAGAGTAAACAGGAGGAGGAACAAGAGAAAGCTGGAGGAGGAGTTTGCAGAGGATGAAGATAATCCATCCTATGGACCTGGAATGCACTAAAAAGTTAATCCAACCTTTGTCGCTCGATTCCCAAAACTTTTATTTTCTCATACTAATTACATGTTTTCTAAGGATCTTCCAAACATATTTGTTTCAAACTTTCAGTAAATGTTACACAGTACCTTCTGCATAATTTAACACAGCCTTTTTCCAAAAAACTGTATATTTTTGAATATATAAATAAAAAATTGCAAAAAAATGTTGTGAATTTTCATTACAATTGAAAGAAAATCGTCTTTAATAACTGAACTAAAATTTTGTAAAATTCCTGTGTTAAGTTGTAGCTCATATTCCAATAAATAATCTGTAAAAAGTTCAACTTCCTACCTCAAATACTTTGTGAGGAAAGATGTAATTTATAAGCGTTATTTTAACATTGCAAGTATAGGGCGTTCCGGAGCCCCTTAAACTGACTAGGAAAACACACACACACACACACACACACACACACAAGCGCGCTCTCCCTCTCTAAACCCGCTGCGAAACCACGCAGGCGTCAGCATGCCGGGCACTACCACACGAAACAGTTACAACAGCTCGCAGAATATAGCAAGTCTAACCGACGCTCGATCAATCCGTCGCTTAGTTACCAAGCACGCAAAGCGCTGAGGATGAGATTTGATGTTTTACCGGATTCCTGATATTCATGGTATACTCGCGAAATGGTCGTACAGGAAAATCCCCTCTTCTTCGCTACCTCTGACAAGGGAACCTCCCCATCGCACCCCCCTCAGATTTAGTTATAAGTTGGCACAGTGGATAGGCCTTGAAAAAGTGAACACAGATCAATCGAGAAAACAGGAAGAAGTTGTGTGGAACTATGAAAGAAATTAGTAAAATATACAAACTGAGTAGTCCATGCGCAACATAGGCAACATCAAGGACACTCGGACTCAAGGAGCGCCGTGGTCTCGTGGTTAGCGTGCGTAGCTGCGGAATGAGAGGCCATTGGTTCAAATCTTACCCCCGACTGAAAATTTTACTTTCTTTATTTTCTCAAAGCTATGATCTGTCCGTTCGTTCATTGAAGTCTCTGTTCACTGCAGTAAGTTTAGTGTCGGTGTTTTGCGACCGCACCGCAAAACCGTGCGATTAGTAGACGAAAGGACGTGCCTCTCCAATGGGAATCGAAAACATTTGATCGCAAGGTCATAGGTCTACCGATTCCTCCACAGGAAAACACGTCTGATATATTCTATACGACAGTGGTGACGGCATGTGCGGCACATGACAGGAATATGTTGTCGACCCACCTAACTTGTACATGGGTAAAAAGATTCTTCTACCTTGCCCGATTTAGATTTTCTTGTGGATGTGATAATCACTCGCAAAAAAGTGATGAAAACATAAGAGTTTGTCACATAAACTGAAAATAAAAAATTAAACTCTTCACTCGAGGGAAGACTTGAACCTAGGACCTTTCGTGCCGTAGCTGCTCTCGCTAACCACAGGACCACGGCGCTCCTAGACTCCCATTTTCCTTGATGTTGCCTATCTTCGCATGGACTACTCAGTTTGTATATTTTACTTTTAATTTTTTTCATAGTTCCACACAACTTCTTCCTGTTTTCTCGATTGACCTGTGTTCAGTTTTTCAAGGCCTATCCACTGTGCCAACTTATAACTAAATCTGAGGGGGGTGCGATGGGGAGGTTCCCTTGTGAGATGCTGTGTCCCATCGCTGGTGCGCCGACTTTAACACCACGTTCAAACTCACTTAACCAGCCACTGTAGCAGCAGCAACCGATCTAACAACAGCGCCAGACACTTGTTGTCTTACATAGGAGTTGCTGACAGCAGCGCCGTGTTCCGCCTGCTTACATATGTCTATTTGAATACACATACCTATACCTTTTTTTGGCGCTTTAGTGTATGTGCACAGATATTTGTGAAATATGGTAAATATACAGGGTCCCCATAAATTATCTTTGCAACTTAAGACTTTAATACGTTTAAAACTATATTAGATTTTAAAAAAATCGTTTTCAACATGTGCTAAGATAACTCATAAACTTTTGTTTCCTCATTCATACACTTCAGTGTGGGCGCCGTAAGTGCCACGGATATGTAGCGGGCGTTCCGTTTCTCTTCACGTGCGATTCAAGACCTCCAAGGTTACATGATCAAATACATTGCGAATTCGTGCCTTCAAAACCTGGAAGTCTCTAAACCTCTGTTCGGTAGGCCAGATATTTTACAAAATCCCACAGGAAGAAGTGTAGTGGTGTGAGGTCAGCGGATCGTGGCCGTCATGGAACTGGACCACTTCGTCCACTCCACCTGTCCGGAAACTTTTCATCTAGAAACTTATGGACATTTAGCGACCAGTGGGATGGTGTTCCGTCCTGCTGGAATACCACACAAGCTTGCAGGTGTTCCAGTTGTGGCACAGAAAACTCCTGTAACAAATCCATGTAAACACCTCCGTGCATGGCATACTCGATGAAAAAGAATGGACCAATTGTGTATCAGTCCGCACTAAACATTGATTCTGGGACTGTCTCTTTCCATTTCAAGCGTAACATGAGGAAGCTGTGAACGCCATATACTAACGTTATGACGATTCTTTTTGCCTCATACATGAAACGTTGCTTCATCGGAAAAATAAATTTCCGTCAGTCTTCTCTAGCACACCCACGGCAAACTGCTAGTGCTCAGGTTTGTCCGTAGGATTTACTGTCCCAGCCAGCCAAACCTTGTAAAGATACAGCCACAGCCTGTTACTCAAGACGTTGAGACACTGTCTCATTTTCAACTGTCTGGTCACCGTACACACCGATTTTGCCGGACTCGTTGTAAACGTCTGCCATACATCGTTCACGTTGGTGTCTGAAACACCATTAAAACGCTACCTATTTCCATGAATAACACATCCCGAGCCGGAATAATTGGTAGGTACTGTGGCTGTATTCCGTACCATGTTCGAAAGTTTCGTTGCGCTTGTGTATCAGACGTCACACGCTGACCTTTCTCCTATGGCTGCCACATTTTATGTGTTTTTCAAGTTAAGTTTTGCAATAAGATTGCGTCACATGGAAGGGAAAAAAACTTTATGAGTTATCTTATCACATGATGGAAACCATGTCTTCAGTTCTAGTTTAGTTTTAATGTTTTTAAAATACCAAGATATCAATATAATTTACGGACACCCTGGATGTGAAATATGTGTGACATGTCTGTACGTGGATGAGCCATGGTAAAGACCTCCTCCTAAACCTCTGAATCGATTCAATCAAATATGGAACTCACTATAAGGAAACTAATACGGTGGTGGTAAGAACCACCAACTTCCTGCTCAGATGGGGTTGATGGATAGGGAAAGATGGTGGAAGAGAATATGGAGAAAGAGCGAGGGGTTAGGAGGAGATGGAAATACGAGGCGTGTTTTTTAAGTAAGTACTGTTTTGAAATTAAAAAAAGACGTGCTAAGATATCTCAGTAATTTTATTTTTACCTTAATCTACGCACTGACGCCATTACAGTCTGGTTCTTCCTTGTTTACATTGTGTACTGAGTGTTTAAGGTGCCTCCGATAATAGTGAGACCCGCCGACTGTGAAGTACGGGCTGTTATAAGATTTCTTAGTGCTAAAGGCCTAAAAGCTATCGATATTCATCGTGAGATCTGCGCAGTTTACGGAGAAAACATTATGAGTGACGGAATGGTAAGAAAGTGGGTGAGAGCATTTAAAGATGGCCGCTCAAATGTGCACGATGAACAACGGTCGTTAATGAAAGTTTGGTGCAGGAAGTGGACAATAAGGTGACACAAAACAGGCGCTTTACGATTTCCCCCTTGCGGGATGACTTTCCTAATGTTTCTCGTTGTGTTTTGTATGGCATTCTGACCGATCACTTGAATTAACGTAAATTGTGCGCACGCTGGGTACCGAAAATGTTGACGGATGTGCACAAAACCAAACGTTTAGACAGTGCACTGACTTTCCTTGAGCGGTGCCACAACGACGGTGATGATTTCTTAAGCCAAATTACAACGGACGATGAAACATGGGTGGCCTACGTCACACCAGAATCAAAGTAACTGTCCACGGAAGTTGATCAAGGGCATCATTTTCCTGCAAGACAATGCCCGTCCGCATGTGGCGAATCAGACCAAAGATCTCGTCACATCTTTTCGATGGGAAACTCTAGATCATCCTCCATACAACCCCGATCTTGCGCCCAGTGACTACCGTCTGTTCTTGCACTAGAAGAAACACCTGGGCGGTCAGCGTCTTCAAGGCGATGACAAAACAGTGGTGATGCAGTGGTTAACAAGTCAGGCGGCAGACTTCTGTGAGGAGGGTATTCAAAAACTGGTACAACGTTATGACAAGTCCCTCAATATTGACGGAAATTATGTACAAAGGTACACTGCTGGCCAATAAAATTGCAACACCAAGAAGAAATGGAGATGATAAACGGGTATTCATTGGACAAATATATTATACTAGAACTGACATGTGATTACATTTTCACGCAATTTCGGTGCATAGATCCTGAGAAATCAGTACCTAGAACAACCACCTATGGCCGTAATAACGGCCTTGATACGCCTGGGCATTGAGTCAAACAGAGCTTGAATGGCGTGTACAGGTACAACTGTCCATGCAGCTTCAACACGATACCACAGTTCATCAAGAGTAGTGACTGGCGTATTGTGACGAGCCAGTTGCTCGGCCACCATTCACCAGACGTCTTCAATTGGTGAGAGATGTGGAGACTGTGCTGGCCAGGGCAGCAGACGAACGTTTTCTGTATTCAGAAAGGCCCGTACAGGACCTGCAACATGCGGTCGTGCATTATCCTGCTGAACGTGTAACCGATGGAACCCCATACCGTCACGCCAAGTGTGCGTCAGTATGCCAATGACTAACACATGCTTCCAATGTGCGTTCACCGCGATGTCGCCAAACACGGATGCGACCATCATGATGCTGTAAAATGTAACCTGGATTCATCCGAAAAAACAACGTTTTGCTATTCGTGCACCCAGGTTCGTCGTTGAGTACACCATCGCAGGTATGGTCTCCGAGCTGATAGTCCGTGCTGCTGCAAACGTCGTCGAACTGTTCGTGCAGACGGTTGTTGTCTTGCAAACGTCCCCATCTGTTGACTCAGGGATCGAGACGTGGCTGCACGATCCGTTACAGCCATGCGGATAAGATGCCTGTCATCTCGACTGCTAGTGATACGAGGCCGTTGGGATCCAGCACGGCGTTCCGTATTACCCTCCTGAACCCACCGATTCCATATTCTGCTAACAGTCATTGGATCTCGACCAACGTGAGCAGCAATGTCGCGATACGATAAACCGCAATCGCGATAGGCTACAATCCGATCTTTATCAAAGTCGGAAACGTGATGGTACGCATTTCTTCTCCTTACACGAGGCATCACAACAACGTTTCACCAGGCAACGGTGGTCAACTGCTGTTTGTGTATGAGAAATGGGTTGTAAACTCTCCTCATGTCAGTACGTTGTAGATGTCAACCGGCGCCAACCTTGTGTGAATGCTCTGAAATGCTAATCATTTGCATATCACAGCATCTTCTTCCTGTCGGTTAAATTTCGCGTCTGTAGCACTTCATCTTCATGGTGTAGCTATTTTAATGGCCAGTACTATAGATTAAGATACAGGTTTTCATGTAAAAATTAAATTTTTGAGATACCTTAGCACGTCTTTTTTTCATTTCAAAACGATGTCTCTTATACAAGGGGAGGAGAGGATGGAAAGAGGCAGAGGGAGGAGGAAAGTAACACAGGGAGGAGCAGGAGATCGACAGATGACAGGATATGGACAGAGAAAAGGAGAAGGCGGAGATGGATAGAGAGAGGGTGAGGTGGAGGAGGCGATGGATAGAGAGATACAATCCTGTTGATTATCTCCTGTCAGATAGTAAAAATAATCAAAATGTTTCACCACACCCACAATGAAGTGGCGTGAAACTCCACACTGTATGTTCTTCTTCTTTTGCTTGTGGCCATGGCACACATTGACACAGGTTTGGCGTAGTTACAAACGGATTTGGCATGGTTAATTTAAGGCGTTGCCAGATGCCCTTCCTGTCACCACCCTGCGTATTACAGACGAAAGTTCGAATGGTAAGGAAGGTGATTAAATGATGAGGATAACCCAAAACCCAGTCCCCGGGTAGAGAAAAATTCCCAACCTGGCTTGGAATCGAACCCAGGACCCCATCAGCCAGAGGTAGCAATGCTAGCCACTAGACCACGACCTGCGGACAAACTCCACAATATATGTTGGCTTTCAATTTACCAGGTGCTCAAAAAGTCAGTATAAATTTGAAAACTTAATAAACCACAGAATAATGTAGATAGAGAGTTAAAAATTGACACACATGCTTGGAATGACATGGGGTTTCATTAGAACAAAAAAAAAAAAAAACAAAGTTCACAAAATGTCCGACAGATGGCCCTGGACAGCAAAACGTCAGTAACTGCTACCGTGACGGGTGAGAGATACGCCGATATGTTACAGAATCGCATCATCCCCAGCCTGGCTGATAAACACCTGCTGGAACGTATGATGTTTATGCAGGATGACGTTCCACCCCATAATGCTAGACACGTGAAAGATCTCTTGCGCGCGTCGCTTGGTGATGATAATGTGCTCAGTCGCCACTTTCGTCATGCTTGGCCTCCCAGGTCCCCAGACCTCAGTCTGTGCGATTATTGGCTTCGGGGTTACCTGAAGTCGCAATTGTATCGTGATCGACCGACATCTCTAGGGATGCCGAAAGACAACATCCGACGCCAATGCCTCACTGTAACTCCGGACATGCTTTACACTGCTGTTCACAACATTGTTCCTCGACTAGAGCTATTGTTGAGGAATGATGGTGGACATATTGAGCATAATGATGGTGGACATATTGAGCATTTCCTGTAAAGATGATCACCTTTGCTTTGTCTTACTTTGTTATGCTAATTATTGCTATTCTGATCAGATGAAGTGCCATTTGGTTCCAATAAAACCCCATGTCATTCCAAGCATGTGTGTCAATTTGTACCTCTCTATCTACATTATTCCGTGGTTTATTCAGTTTTCAAATTTATACTGACTCTTTTGATCACCTGGTATACGTCAGCACGTTTAAAGCGCCGTGTGTGATTTGCAGCGGTGGCGTGGGTGGTGATCCCCCAGCCGTGGGACGTGCCCCTGGGCGGCGGCCTGCGGCTGAGCTCGTGGCGGGCCTTCCTGCTGCTGGGCGCGGCGCTGAGTGCGCTCACCCTGGTGCTGCTGAGGACCCTGATGGTCGAGAGCCCCAAGTTCCTGCTGGTGGCCGGCCGCCACCAGGAGGCGCTGGCCGTGCTGCGGCACATGTTCTCCGCCAACAACTCCGTGCCCCCAGACACGTTCCCGGTGAGTCAGTACCACCATCAGTATATATATATATATATATATATATATATATATATATATATATATATACAGGGTGAGTCACATAACATTACCGCTGGATATATTTCGTAAACCACATCAAATACTGACGAACCGATTCCACGGACCGAACGTGAGGAGAGGGGCTAGTGTAATGGGTTAATACAAACCATAAAAAATGCACGGAAGTATGTTTTTTAACACAAACCTACGTTTTTTTAAATGGAACCCCGTTAGTTTTGTTAGCACATCTGAACATATAAACAAATACGTAATCAGTGCCGTTTGTTGCATTGTAAAATGTTAAATACATCCGGGGATATTGTAACCTAAAGTTGACGCTTGAGTGCCACTCCTCCGCTGTTCGATCGTGTGCATCGGAGAGCACCGAATTACGTAGGGATCCAAAGTGAACGGTGATGGACCTTAGGTACAGAAGAGACTGGATCAGCACATTACGTCCACATGCTAACACCTTTTTATTGGTCTTTTTCACTGACGCACATGTACATTACCATGAGGGGTGAGGTACACGTACACACGTGGTTTCCGTTTTCAATTACGGAGTGGAATAGAGCGTGCCCCGACATGTCAGGCCAATAGATGTTCAATGTGGTGGCCATCATTTGCTGCACACAATCGCAATCTCTGGCGTAATGAATGTCGTACACGCCGCAGTACACCTGGTGTAATGTCGCCGCAGGCTGCCACAATACGTTGTTTCATATCCCCTGGGGTTGTAGGCACATCACGGTACACATTCTCCTTTAACGTACCCCACAGAAAGAAGTCCAGAGGTGTAAGATCAGGAGAACGGGCTGGCCAATTTGTGCGTCCTCCACGTCCTATGAAACGCCCGTCGAACGTGTACCTCACCCCTCATGGTAATGTACATGTGCGTCAGTGAAAAAGACCAATAAAATGTGTTAGCATGTGGACGTAATGTGCTGTTCCAGTCTCTTCTGTACCTAAGGTCCAGCACCGTTCCCTTTGGATCCCTACGTAATTGGGTGCTCTCCGATACACACGATCGAACAGCGGAGGAGTGGTACTCAAGCGTCAACTTTAGGTTACAATATCTCCGGATGTAATTAACATTTTACAATGCAACAAACGGCACTGATTGCGTATTTGTTTATATGTTCAGATGTGCTAACAAAACTAACGGGGTTCCATTTAAAAAACGTAGGTTTGTGTTACAAAACATACTTCCGTGCATTTTTGTATGGTTTGTATTAAACAATTGCACTAGCCCCTCTCCTTACGTTCCGTCTGTGGAATCGGTTCGTCAGTATTTGATGTGGTTTACGAAATATGTCCAGCGGTAACGTTAGGTGACTCACCCTGTATATACTGGGGCGGAAGCACAGTGGGGCACAGGGTAAAGCTATGTGACACACTGTGTGGGTGGGCATTGAGAGACAGTTCCTTTTATTTATTTAGTTATTGCCTATTTAGTCTCACCAGATTGGATCTTAAGGCCAGGAGAACTCGAGACTATCCAATGAGGAGCAACCCGTTTCCTCAGTAGATCGTTTAATCAGCGCGAAACCATTACAGAGATGAAACTTCCTGGCAGATTAAAACTGTGTGCCCTACCGGTCGGGCACACAGTTTTAATCTGCCAGGAAGTTTCGTATCAGCGCACACTCCGCTGCAGAGTGAAAATCTCATTCTGGCATTACAGAGATGTTCAACAAACTCTAGTGGCCGATGTTATGGCAGAGGCGTTTCATGTCACAAAGAGATTACCATTAGAATTTCTGGAACAATACGTTTGCGGAAAGAGTCGATCAACACATTACTTCCTTGCACATACATATCACGAAATGACCACGACAAGAAAATGAGAGACATTAGAGATCATACAGAGGTATACAGAGAAACATTCTTCCCACGTGGTTGGAACAGCAAATGGGGGAACAGAAGTACCCTCTGACACACATCGTAATGTGGCTTGTGGAATATAGAAACAGATGCAGATGTGGGCATTCCAATTTAATGCACGAACGAAACTAGGACGCCCATTCACAGTGTGATCATGAGCACATCTAAACATAATCTCTTCAAAATTTATTCGTTGAGTGCAAACTTGACATCACCTATATTATCTGTCGAACTACATATGAAAATTCGAGCCATTCAGTGGCCACCTTAACCAGCTATCCGTGCACGCCGGCCGCCGTGGCCGAGCGGTTCTAGGTGCTTCAGTTCGGAACCGAGCGACTGCTATGGTCACAGGTTCGAATCCTGCTTCTGACATGGATGTGTGTGATGTCCTTAGCTTTATTAAGTTTAAGTAGTTCTAAGTTCTAGGAGACTGATGACCTTAGATGTTAAATCCCATAGCGCTCAGAGCCATTTGAACCTATCCGTGCACACTCAATCGACTGACCCAATCCTCCATATGTTACACGTTTTACATCCTTCTGTCGTAGTCCGCTATCTTCATGTTACTTTGATTCTTGCAACAGTGTAAATGAGACAACGAGGAACCGAAACCATGTTGCTATCTTCATATGCATGACTGGACTTATAGTACTTACATGCATAACTGCAAGGACAGACTACAATATAAGGATGTAGGCAGTGCCACATATAGAGGTCTGGGTCAGTGCGGGAAGCGTGCACGGATAGTCGAAGTGATTAAGTCGATCGCTCGCGATAAGCAGGAAATCTGGGCCAGCTGTCAAACTGGCACAAATTTCCATATGTAAGCAATTGGCTTGTAAGTCTCTACCTAACACAGCCAATGTCAACGAAATTAGTCAGTGGATAAGTATTTCATATACCTGTGGATCTTCAACAGTGTCTGTTCCTTCTGGCACACGTGTAAGTAAGAAAAAACATTACATCCTTCTGACATAGTGTCACATCTCCATCTCAATGCACATTACTGGACTTGTCCCATGCAACTGGCTGGTACATTCAAATCATTTCAGTGTGATAGCTTACATCAGTTGTGTACGGTCAGATGACTGCAAGGTTCCAGTTACACACCATGCATAGCGCTCAAAAGCAGTAAGTGTGCTCTCTTAAGAGGGAGAAATGTACAGGCCTACTCATAAATACATCAGGCGTTTCAGAAGACAACTGCACAAAAACAACATAAAGGACAAAGGAAAAGACACATATCAGTGGATTAGAATGAATGAATATATATATGTATATGTGCATAGCTGAGTGAATGTCTGAGATCTCCTCCCAAACATCTGATCGAGTTGGCCACATTTGGTACAAAAACTGCAGGCCTCTTGAGTATCAGCACCGCAAAGAGTACAACCTCCTATCTCCAGTGGGAGTGGAGACATTGGCGGAAAATATGTTTTTTCAAGCTCCTGGTATATAATGTAATCTGTATAACAGACATGTTGTATGGGAACAGTATTGGCTTAGCAAGGCAACCTACCTGTCAAGGGCAAAAAAGGTTTTATGAGACACAACATGTAGATTTACCTGCATGACAGGTGTCTTGTGTTGGAGTAGTATTGCCCTGCTTCATCGTCCTGCTTTACATGGCGGCCTGTACATTGGGGGCAAAAAAATGATTTTAAGCCCCTGACATGTAGGCTACCTTGCATGACAGGGATGTTGTGAGGGTAGTACCGACTTGTGTTATTGAACTGTATTGAAGGTACTACACATGACGGTGAGCATGGCTGGGGACAGGTTGAGATGGATAGAGGAGGTGTTGAACAGAGCGAGGGGAGGATGAAATGGACAGAGAAAGGGGAGGAAGGGAGGTGGAAAAGGAAGAGAGGAAGTTGGAAAGGGAGAGTGGGTGGAGGATACTGATGGATGGAGGGTGAGCGAAATATGGTCAGAGAGATGAAGGAAATGGACAAAGAAAGTGGGAGGAGGAGATTAAGAGAGAGAGTGGGTAGAGAATGGGGAGATTGACAGATGGAGGTAGGAGAGTAGGAGAGAGAAGATCAATAGGTAGACACAGAGAAAGGGAGGAGGAAATGCGTCAAACAGATGTGTGAGCGATATATATATATATATATATATATATATATATATATATATATATATATATATATATATATATATATATACTATCAAAAACGGTCTTCATCACAATTTATTTATTATGGTGACCGGTTTCGACCACTACTGTTGTCATCTTTAGATCAATGAGTAAGAACCTCCTTTTGGTGGCAAACCACTAGTAGTGAGGTTCTTACTCATTGGTCTGAAGATGACGACAGTAGTGATCGAAACCAGTCACTGTAATAAATAAATTGTGATCAAGACTGTTTTTGATAGTAAGTATTTGTAACACATTGATCACTGTTCACTCCCACGAGGTATTCAAAAGTAGTTTTCAGTGGTTTAATCGCTTGAAGTGAAATCTGTAATAGGTCCCTGGAGAAACTTACAGCTGATTTTGTTCTCCAATCTGTTCTGTTTCTAGTGCCCTCATTAACACAACATTAAATTCTAATACTTTTTATTCCCCATTTATTTTGGAATTTTTCAGAATTATTCCATATTTAGAAATTTCTTCCTGCATACTTTTTCAGTATTAGCCATTAAGGCAATCCTTCCTCTTTTTTCAGTGAGCCTGGCTATCAGATGTGGCAGATTTAAAAAATACATGTGAATGAATGTCCAGTATGCATGTAGTCCCTCTAGCTGTCCTGTTGTATCTTTCGCCAGGTGTTGGCCCTACAGAAGGACCTTCAGTCATCCACAACAGTGGCCGGGAACCCCAAGTCGCCACTGTACATCGCACGCCACATGTGGAGGCAGACATATCCGCTGTTCAAGACTCCCTTCTTGCCCTACACGCTGCTCGGCTGCCTCATCCAGTTTGGACTTTATGCCAGGTAGGTGTTCTACAGATGGAGGCGCTTGTAGCCAAAGTCAGTATATGGAAACATTTTTTTAGGCAGACCATTTAATACTGTAACAGAAACCAAGAGACCATTCACTGCAGGGCTGACTTTTACCAGGTTGTGCAAAACTTCAGTGGCTCCATGTAGCTACAGTAGCTAGCGTCCACCTGTGCGTTTCTGAGGTGTTTGGTTCACTCCCTGGTGTTAGAGGAATCTCCAGTATCAGTACTGGGACAGAGCCCAGAGGAAAGTTGGCGGTGGTGTACAGTTCCTGATCATCAGAGATTGTGCCAGTGACCTGGATGAAATTCCAAACCCTCTCCCCTCTCTCACCATCATGCGACACACATTTGACAAAAAAAAAGATGGTTCAAATGGCTCTGAGCACTATGGGACTCAACTTCTGAGGTCATCAGTCCCCTAGAACTTCGAACTACTTAAACCTAACTAACCTAAGGATATCACACACATCCATGCCCGAGGCAGGATTCGAACCTGCGACCGTAGCAGTCGCGCGGTTCCAGACTGAAACGCCTAGAACTGCTTGGCCACTCCGGCCGGCCACATTTGACATGATCCATCTATTGCAGTCACTTACCGTTTGCAGATAAACTACAGACACAACACCAGCATACCCTACGTAAATGGGAAATCCGTTTCTCACTTGGTAGGGTCTGACAGCCAAATGCTTGTCACTACAGGGAGACTGAACACATTCTTGTGATGCCAAGATGGCACAGCATTCTGGATATCCATGTGTGGATGAGCATTTTGCTGTTGAAATATGGCACCACGATACTGTCACGCGAGAGGTAACACAAGGACACAGGATGTCTGTGATGTATCATCATGCCATCACATTTCTCTCAATCACAATCAACGGTGACCTGAAGTTATATATTGTGGCTCCCCACACCACCACTTTAGGACTAACATCCGCCTTACCACCATACTCGCCGACGATGATCATCCAGGATAGTGCAGGACCACGAGTTATCGCCTAATTCAATGGGATGCCAGCCACCACCAGTCCATGTTTGCAGATCACAGCACCAAGGCCATTTGCATTGCGGCGTTAATAGCAGCCCAAGCATCCTTCCATTATCTGATCAATGATGCGGCATGACACAAAAATTTTCGGGGAGTGTTTGTTCTCTGGTCCCTTTCACAGAAGTGAAGGGCCTACAGTGTGCTTTGACCACAACCTTGAAGATGAGTGTGCCGACCCCAATCTTCTCACGCAGTGCAACATCATCCACATCTATATCTACATACATATTATGGAATCCTCTGTATGGTGCACAGCAGAGGGTACGTTGTACTAGTGATCTCCTTTCTGCTCCCACCAAATACAACACGAGAAAAACGATTGTTTATATTTATCCTTATGTGTCCTAATTTCTCTCATCCTGTCTTCGCAGTCCTTGGCCAAGATACACAATGGCAGCAGTACATGTCCTGTGATGGTCGCCTGATGTGGCGTCCAATGTCATTAAGACCTGCACCAAGGCGGCCGGTTTTGCCCCGTAAGGGGCCTTTCAACCAATGACGCCAAACGCTCATTTCCATTTCCACGTCCTGTGATGCCATAAGATGGATGGTGAGTAGGGGATCTGAATCTTTGCCCCTGTGCAGGACTCTATTGTGCTGCTGGAGTAGACTTGAGATGACTTGGTGTGCCATGGCTCTAAGTTTGTGATGTAATCCCCCTTTTCCTTTTTTTTTCTTTTAGTCATTGGTCTTCCGACTGGTTTGATGCTGCCCACCACGAATTCCTCTCCTGTGCAAGCCTCTTCATCCCGGAGTAGCATGTGAAACCTATGTCCTCAATTATTTGATGGATGTATTCCAGTCTCTCCACTACAGTTTTTATCCACTATAGCTCCCTCTAGTACTATCAGATTCATCCCATGATGTCTTAACAGCTGCCCTACCACCCTATCCCTTCTTCTTGTCAATGTCTCGCTTATATTCCATTCCTTGCTGATTCTCCGCAGAATCTCCTCATTCCTTACCTCATCACCACACTTAATTTTCAACTTTCATCTGTAGCACCACATCTCAGGTGCTTTGGGTCTCTTCTGTCCTGGTTTTACCACAGTCTGTGTTTCACCACCACACAGTGCTGTGCTCCAAACGTACATTCTCAGAAATTTCTTCCTCAGTTTGAGGCCTATGTTTGATACTAGTTGACTTCTCTTGGCCAGGAATGCGCCTTT
Source organism: Schistocerca serialis cubense (assembly GCF_023864345.2). Classification (NCBI taxonomy): domain Eukaryota; kingdom Metazoa; phylum Arthropoda; class Insecta; order Orthoptera; family Acrididae; genus Schistocerca; species Schistocerca serialis. Next base: position 107,165,626 of record NC_064649.1, read on the forward strand.
TGCCAAAGCTTGTTCCCGCGCGGGATTAGCCGAGCGGTCTAAGGCGCTGCAGTCATGGACTGTGCGGCTGGTCCCGGCGGAGGTTCGAGTCCTCTCTCGGGCATGGGTGCGTGTGTGTTTGTTCTTAGGATAATTTAGGTTAAGTAGTGTGTAAGCTTAGGGACTGGTGACCTCAGCAGTTAAGTCCCATAAGGTTTCATACACACTTGAACATTTTTTTTTTATTTTTTATTTTTTTGCCAAAGCTTGTCTACCGTTCACGTCTTCGTTGCTCCATCCATCATGGGTTATTTTGCTGGTATATAACAGAATTCCTTAACTTCGTCTACTTCAGGATCACCAATTACGATGTTAAGTTTCTCGCTCTTCTCATTTTCTCAATTTCTCATTACTTTCGTCTTTCTTTGGTTTGCTCTCAATCCACGTTCCCTACACATTAGACTCTTCATTCCATTCAGCAGATCTTGTAATTATTCTTCACTTTCACTGTAGATAGCAATGACATCATCGAATCTTATCATTGATATCCTTTCGCCTTCAATTTTAATTCCATTCTTTTATTCCAGACATTGCTTCTTCGATACAGAGATTGGGAAGTAGTGGTGAAAGACTACATTCCCGCCTTAAAACCTTCATAATCCGAGCACTTCCTTCTTTGTCTTCCATTCTTACTGTTCCCTCTTGGCTCTTTTATGTTACCCGTATTTCCTATTTTTCTTAGGATTTCGAAGGTCTTTGACCAATTTACATTGTCGAAAGGTTTTTGCAGGTAGACAAATCCTTTGAATGTGTCTTGATTTTCTTTAATCTTGCTTCCAGTATCAACCGCAACATCATAATTGCTTCTCTGGTGGCTTTACCGCTCCTAAAGCGGAACTGATCGTCCTCTAACAAATTCTCAATTTTCTTTTCCATTCTTCTGTAAATTATTCTTCTCAGCAACTTGGATGCATGAGCTGTTAAGCTGATTGTCCTATAATTCCCGCACTTGACGGCTCTTGCAACGTTTGGAGTTGTGTGGCTGACGTACTTAGCGTTTCGAATAGTTGCCCTGCATTTACCTAGAAACCGTAACTTCAGCTTGTAGGTCCATACGGCGCCCTTCAGCCAGCAGACCTCTCTCCCAACACTGCATCGGCCTCGTCGAATTTCTACAGTGGCAACATCACGCTCTCGACGACTGTCAGTACTGCTGAAATACATCGTTCGGGCTCCCGCTAAAATGCCCACATATGATCGATTGGGGGGAAGAGGCAACAAAGCGAGTATTCACGTTGGTGTGTAGAATGTATGGGTCTGGCGATATACCGTCCCACTTTCGGAAAAGTATCAACCACACAATTCCAAAGACTGCAAGAGCTGACAAGTGCGAGAGTTATCGCACGATCAGTTGAACAGCTGATGCATCCATGAGTGTGTCTTGATTTTTCTTCAGTCTTGCTCGTATTATCAACCGCAACGTCGGAACTGCCTCTCTGGTGCCTTTACTTTCCTAAAGCCAAACTTATCATCTGACACATCCTCAATTTTCTTTTCATTCTTCTGCATATTATTCTTGTGAATAATATACAGAACATCAACCGTGGGAAAACCGGGACGGAAGAGAATTGAAGCATTTCAGATGTGTTACAGAAGAATGTGTGAAAGTAGTTGTACTAATAAGGTAAAGAATGAGGAAGTTCCTTAGAGAATTGCTGCGGGTGGATATAAAGGGTAAATTTTAAGTTGACAAACCAGAATAACTCGAAAAATAAGCTTCACACAAAAAAATGTGTAGAATCCAAAGTTGATTATTTTCGAGGGGGACATCTTATAGTACTAAAATTAACCCGCCACCGCAGGCCCCTGCGGGTGGGGCGGGAGGCAACTTTAAAATTTCAAATGGGAACCCACATTTTTTATTTCAGAATCAGATTCTATATAAAAAAACTACGTACATCTTACATTAAATATTTGTTTTTATTGTTGGTAGTTGGTGCTGTAATTAAAAAAAAAATTCATGTTCTCATTTTTGGGTAAAAAATGGTTAAGGATAAATAAGAAATGAGTTCACTCGTTAGTAAGTAGGATGTTTGGTTAGTTAGTCAGCTAGTCAGATGATTTGTTTGATAATTAAAAGTTGTGTGGCCTCAAGACCACGAAACAAACAAAACTTATCCGAATGTGCGGAAAAAATTAATATTTGGGTCAACATTTGTAAAACTCTAATTCCTCTCTCTCAAACCTCACCCTATGGGGAGAGAGGGATAGTTTTAGTTTTAGCGAATCAAAATTTGTGGAGTAAATAAGTATTTTTATTTATATTGGAACAAATAAGCCCTCGGTCACAAATATTAAGTCGTCTTCAGTATTAGACTAACTGTTGTAAAACATATTAGGTATATAGTACATTAATAAAAAAGTTTGTACTGACTCGAAAAGACGCAGTACTTACAAGTCACATATTAAAAAAAGGATATAAGCCGGAAAGGCGACGTCATGAACAGTTGTGAGACGGCGAGCCGCTAAGGGCTGCTCGTACTGTGAACAAGGGTTGCAACCATTTTCGACGCAAAAATGAGAACATGGATTTTCTTGAATTACAGTGCGAACTACCAATAATCAAAACAAATGCTTAAGAGAAAATGTACGTAGTTTTTTATGTAGAATCTGATTCTGTAATAAAAAAATGAGGGTTCCCATTTGAAATTTTAAAGCTGGCTCCCGCCCCACCCCCAGGAGCGTGGGGTGGTGGGCTAATTTCAGTACTAGAAGATGTCCCCCTCAAAAATAATCAACTTTGGATTCTACACATTTTTTCGTGTGAAGCTTAATTATCGAGTTATTCTGGTTTGTCAACTTAAAATTTACAACCTGTATGTGGGAAACAATGACAAGGAGGTGGGACAGGATGATGGGACACCTGTCAATATATTACGGTAGTAGAGGGAGGTGTAGGGGGTAACAAACAATAGAGGAAGACAGATATGGAAATCCGGCAAATAAGTGAAGACGTAGGTTGCAAGTGCTACTCTGAGATGAAGAGGTTGACACAAGTGAGGAATTCGGGGCGGCTTGCATCAAACCAAAGACTGAAGACTCAAAAAAAAAGTAAAGTGGTAGTAACATTTTGGTTTATGTTTAATAACGAAATAAACTAGTCTGTGTCTTGTCAAACTGCACTCTCTGCGCAGCTCCGGGGGCTTCTTCCTGTGGCTGCCGGACCTGATGTCACGCGTGCCGTTGCCATGGCAAAATTACACGAACCAAGGTATGGATTGTTGCCACACCCGCCTTATTCTCCTGATATGGCCCCGTCAGAAGATTCACTACAACCGAAGAATTGACAGCCGGACAACTATTTTGCAGACCTGGAGGAAACTCATCTTCGAGATGGGATCAAGGTTGTGGATCATCGCTGGACCAAGTACATTAATCTACAAGGAGACTACATGCAAAAATAAAAAAAAAACGTTTCAGTGATTTAGTACTTTTTTTCTATTCCGTTCAGAGAACATTTCAAACCACCCTCATATTTTTTCCAGAATGAGATTTTCACTCTGCAGCGGAGTGTGCGCTGATATGAAACTTCCTGGCAGATTAAAACTGTGTACCCGACCGAGACTCGAACTCGGGACCTTTGCACTTGCCCGCGAAAGGCAAAGGTCCCGAGTTCGAGTCTCGGTCGGGCACACAGTTTTAATCTGCCAGGAAGTTTCACCCTCATATTATTACAATCTCTTGACGGGCCCCTAATGACCAACCCATTCTGTGAAAACCGCTCATCGCTTTAAATTTCCGCAATATTTGCGGTGCACGTTTCAGGTGACTAGCCCGTTGTATTATAAACGCGAAAGTTTGTACGTGTGTGTGTATGTGTTGCTATGTTCGTTACTCCTTCACGTTAAAACGGATGGACGGATTTGGATGAAATTCGAAACTAAGACAGCTTATATCTTGACTTAACATAAATGCTACCTTACATCCACATGGACTGTGGGAAAACCGTAACAGAAGACTGTCGAATCATTTGAGATGTGGTGTTATACATGGCCGGCCGCGGTGGCCGAGCTGTTCTAGACGCTTCAGTCCGGAACCGAGGGACTGCTGCGGTCGCAGGTTCGAATCCTGCCTCGGGCACGGATGTGTGTGATGTGCTTAGGTTACTTAGGTTTAAGTTCTAGGGGACTGATGACCTCAGATGTTAAGTCCCATAGTGCTCAGAGCCATTTGTTATGCATGAATGTGGAAAATTAGGTGGACTAATAAGGTAAGGAATGAGGAGGTTCTGCGCAGAATTGGGGAGGAAAGGAATATGTGGAAAACATTGAGAAAGAGATGGGACAGAATGACAGCAGAATAGGACATCAGGGAATGACTTCCATGGTACTAGGAGCTGTAGAGGGTAAAAAACTGTAGAGGAAGACAGAGATGGAAATCCAGCAAATAGCAGAAGAGGTAGGTAGCAAGTGCTACTCTGAGATGAAGAGGCTGACACAGGACAGGAATTCAGGGCAGGTTGCATCAAGCCAGTCAGAAGACTGATGACTCAAAAAAAAAAAAAAAGTAAAGTGGTAGTAACTTTCTGATTTGTCTTTCATGTAACCTAGTCTCCAGCAACTGTGTCTTGTCAAACTGCGCTCTCTTCGCAGCTCCGGTGGCTTCTTCCTGTGGCTGCCTGACCTGATGACGCGCATGACGGACTTCCAGTCCATGTACCCGGACCACGAGGCCAGCGTGTGTGACGTCATCGCCATCTTGGCTGGCCAGCAGCAGGCGCCCTTCGCTGGACAGGCCAGTCTGCCCAGGTGAGTCCAGCCCACTCTTCCACCAAGCGCTCTGCCAAACGAATTCTCAGGGTGCTGAAGATATCTGAGAACATCTCGACTTGTTTTTAACCTTACTAGACAAGTGTGCATGATATTCCACATCGAGTGGTAGATAAGAGCCTCTTCTAAGGTTTTGTATGCATTGCATTATACACTACTGGCCATTAAAATTGCTACACCACGAAGATGAAGTGCTACAGACGCGAAATTTAACCGACAGGAAGAAGATGCTGTGATGTGCAAATGATTAGCTTTCCAGAGCACTCACACAAGGTTGGTACCGGTGGCGACACCTATAACGTGCTGACATGCGGAAAGTTTCCAACCGATTTCTCATACACAAACAGCAGTTGACCAGCGTTGCCTGGTGAAACGTTGTTGTGATGCCTCGTATAAGGTGGAGAAATGCGTACCATGACGTTTCCTACTTTGATAAAGGTCGGATTGTAGCCTATCGCGATTGCGGTTTACGTATCGCGACATTGCTACTCGCGTTGGTCGAGATCCAATGACTGTTAGCAGAATATGGAATCGGTGGGTTCAGGAGGGTAATACGGAACGCCGTGCTGGATCCCAACGGCCTCGTATCACTAGCAGTCGAGATGACAGGCGTCTTATCCGCATGGCTGTAACGGATCGTGCAGCCACGTCTCGATCCCTGAGTCAACAGATGGGGACGTTTGCAAGACAACAACCATCTGCACGAACAGTTCGACGACGTTTGCAGCAGCACGGAGTATCAGCTGGGTTACCCTTGACGATGCATCACAGACAGGAGCGCCTGCGATGGTGTGCTCAACGACGACCCTGGGTGCACGAATGGCGAAATGTCATTTTTTCGGATGAATCCAGGTTCTGTTTAGAGCATCATGATGGTCGCATCCGTGTTTGGCGACATGGCGGTGAACGCACATTGGAAGCGTGTATTCGTCATCGCCATACTGGCGTATCACCCGGCGTGATGGTATGGGGTGCCATTGGTTACACGTCTCGGTCAACTCCTTTTCGCATTGACGGCACTTTGAACAGTGGACGTTACATTTCAGATGTGCTACGACCCGTGGCTGTACCTTTCATTCGATCCTTGCGAAACCCAACATTTCAGCAGGATAATGCACGACCGCATGTTGCAGGTCCTGTACGGGCCTTTCTGGATACAGAAAATGTTCTACTGCTGCCCTGGCCAGCACATTCTCCAGATCTCTCACCGACTGAAAACGTCTGGTCCATGGTGGCCGAGAAACTGTCTCGTCACAATACGCCAGTCACTACTCTTGATGAACTGTGGTATCGTGTTGAAGCTGCATAGGCAGCTGTACCTGTACACGCTATCAGAGCTCTGTTTGACTCAATGCCCAGGCGTATCAATGCCGTTATTATGGCCAGAGGCGGTTGTTCTGGGTACTGATTTCTCAGGATCTATGCACCAAAACTGCGTGAAAATGTAATCGCATGTCAGTTCTAGTATAATATATTTGTCCAATAAATACCCGTTCATCATCTGCATTTCTTATTGGTGTAGCAATTTTAATGGCCGGTAGTGTACATAATGCTGCCATAATATTTTCGTATTAAACTATGCCAGCGATTAAATACGAGGGTTGTTCAGTAAGTAATGCACAATCAGCGGATAATCTTGTTATAGATGAAAAGTATTCTACCCTTGGTCATGTCTTCTTCTTCAGCTTCGCGTCTCTGCTATAGGCATTTTGCACAACCTATCAGTCACATTTCTTATATTTGTGTATTCTCTCTTGTCTAATTTGCTGCTTTTTTATATTTTCTCATTTCGTCATGCTATTGCATACAATTCATTCCACATACATGGGTCCCTCTTGAGCTGCAGGTGTCTCGCTTGGCTGCGTACATGCTGCACCAGCACCTATCCTGTCAGAGTGGCTCATCTACTGTGTCTTGTGCCTCAGTGTCCTGAATACCTCCGTTGCCAACTCATGGAGCGAGACCTTCAACTGGACCGAGACTGCCACGGGGGTCCTGCCGGACGCCTGGACGCTGGAGAATGCCTCACTGGAGCCTCCAGTTCTGGAGATGGCTCCCCGCGTCTGTGCCGTGTCCATCAGCTCCACCAGCTTCCAAAACACTCTCATCATCGGCTGCGGCTCCGCCATCTCCTATGCTTCGGTCGTCCTCCTACTCAGGGTCATCTCCAAGAAGACCATCATTGGTGAGTGCCGCCCCTGGACCCGCTTCTCCAGACAACGGTTCTGTCGGTACTATACAGGGTATGCCTTGCAACTGAAGACGTTGAAATATCACGAAAACTACACATCTGTCCAAAAGAGCTATAATTTTGTAAGGTGGCTATAATTTCGCATCTTACAAGAACTCATCCACATACTTTGCCGCGATTTACAAACACAATTAGGTATCATGTGATAGGCTGTACATCGTATATATGAATATACACTCCTGGAAATGGAAAAAAGAACACATTGACACCGGTGTGTCAGACCCACCATACTTGCTCCGGACACTGCGAGAGGGCTGTACAAGCAATGATCACACGCACGGCACAGCGGACACACCAGGAACCGCGGTGTTGGCCGTCGAATGGCGCTAGCTGCGCAGCATTTGTGCACCGCCGCCGTCAGTGTCAGCCAGTTTGCCGTGGCATTCGGAGCTCCATCGCAGTCTTTAACACTGGTAGCATGCCGCGACAGCGTGGACGTGAACCGTATGTGCAGTTGACGGACTTTGAGCGAGGGCGTATAGTGGGCATGTGGGAGGCCGGGTGGACGTACCGCCGTATTGCTCAACACGTGGGGCGTGAGGTCTCCACAGTACATCGATGTTGTCGCCAGTGGTCGGCGGAAGGTGCACGTGCCCGTCGACCTGGGACTGGACCGCAGCGACGCACGGATGCACGCCAAGACCGTAGGATCCTACGCAGTGCCGTAGGGGACCGCACCGCCACTTCCCAGCAAATTTGGGACACTGTTGCTCCTGGGGTATCGGCGAGGACCATTCGCAACCGTCTCCATGAAGCTGGGCTACGGTCCCGCACACCGTTAGGCCGTCTTCCGCTCACGCCCCAACATCGTGCAGCCCGCCTCCAGTGGTGTCGCGACAGGCGTGAATGGAGGGACGAATGGAGACGTGTCGTCTTCAGCGATGAGAGTCGCTTCTGCCTTGGTGCCAATGATGGTCGTATGCGTGTTTGGCACCGTGCAGGTGAGCGCCACAATCAGGACTGCATACGACCGAGGCACACAGGGCCAACACCCGGCATCATGGTGTGGGGAGCGATCTCCTACACTGGCCGTACACCACTGGTGATCGTCGAGGGGACACTGAATAGCGCACGGTACATCCAAACCGTCATCGAACCCATCGTTCTACCATTCCTAGACCGGCAAGGGAACTTGCTGTTCCAACAGGACAATGCACGTCTGCATGTATCCCGTGCCACCCAACGTGCTCTAGAAGGTGTACGTCAACTACCCTGGCCAGCAAGATCTCCGGATCTGTCCCCCATTGAGCATGTTTGGGACTGGATGAAGCGTTGTCTCACGCGGTCTGCACGTCCAGCACGAACGCTGGTCCAACTGAGGCGCCAGGTGGAAATGGCATGGCAAGCCGTTCCACAGGACTACATCCAGCATCTCTACGATCGTCTCCATGGGAGAATAGCGGCCTGCATTGCTGCGAAAGGTGGATATACACTGTACTAGTGCCGACATTGTGCATGCTCTGTTGCCTGTGTCTATGTGCCTGTGGATCCGTCAGTGTGATCATGTGATGTATCTGACCCCAGGAATGTGTCAATAAAGTTTCCCCTACCTGGGACAATGAATTCACGGTGTTCTTATTTCAATTTCCAGGAGTGTATAAAGGAGACGGAAATTGTCACGTACGTCTTGTAAATAATTGTTAACGCTTATTGCATGAAAGGTGACGGAGTGTCTTTATTATAAAAACGGTGTAATGAATGATTGCCAATACTAGTAGAGGTTGGAACTCCAGTGGAGATGAAACAGCAGGCAGAACTCAAGCTCTGGGTGGAAGGCCCGCACAGGTGTTGCTCCTGCTTAATAACCGGATAATAGTTCCGAACGCTGAAAATCTTGGACGCAGGTGAGAGGAACACCTTCTGCCGTCCTAGTGTTTGAAAGAGTTTATTTGTGGCTGGAGTTCTTCCATCGTCGCAGACGAGTACGAGAACCATCACTTCGACCCATCGGACGCAGTACATACGGTGATGTCGCAAAATGCTTCGGCTTATAAGGGCTATAAAAGGTGAACAGCTGTGATTACATTAGTTTATTTCCTCTGAGGTTCCACACCACCATAGATCATCTTTAAAAGTAGTGTCTTCTAGTGTTTGGTACGTAGATAAAGTCAGTCATTTCGCGTTACATGAGACCGCGCAGTCATAATATGGGGTATAGTTGGGCAATTGATTAGTAATTTTACTTAGGAAATATAAACTGTGTAATATAAAGGTTTTTTTTAATCCACAATAAATACCCGGTGATCACAAAGTCATTATAAATTTGAAAACTTAATAAACCACGGAATAATGTAGATAGAGGGGTAAAAATTGACACACATGCTTGGAATGACATGGGGTTTTATTAGACCCAAAAAAAGTATTGCTAGACGCGTGAAAGATCTCTTGCGCGCGTCGTTTGGTGATGATCGTGTGCTCAGCCGCTACTTTCGTCATGCGTGGCCTCCCACGTCCCCAGACCTCAGTCCGTGCGATTATTGGCTTTGGGGTTACCTGAAGTCGCAAGTGTATCGTGATCGACCGACATCTCTAGGGATGCTGAAAGACAACATCCGACGCCAATGCCTCTCCATAACTCCGGACATGCTTTACAGTGATGTTCACAACATTATTCCTTGACTACAGCTATTGTTGAGGAATGATGGTGGATATATTTCCTGTAAAGATCACCACCTATGCTTTGTCTTACTTTGTTCTGCTAATTATTGCTGTTCTGATCAGATGAAGCGCCATCTGTCGGACATTTTTTGAACTTTTGTATTTTTTTTTTTTTTTGTTCTAATAAAACCCCACGTCATTCCAAGCATGTGTGTCAATTTGTACCTCTTTATCTACATTACTCCGTGATTTATTCAGTTTTCAAATTTATACTGACTTTTTGATCACCTGGTATAGAAGCAGGAACAACGTTTATCATTTAGTAGGATTAGTTGCCTTCATCATTCATTTATGTTTAGATTGCAATTTATAGAATTAAGAAATCCTAAGATCTGCTTCAAGGGGTAGTCAGACAGGGCCAAATCTTCATTTTAGTGTTTAGTATTCTCCGTGGAACACAGTGATTTTTACATCCGCCTGGAGTAGCATCTTGGAACACTAATTTGTTTCTGTCGGAGAGGACCATCTAACGACACGACACGCACCGCATCCAATGCGTGGATGGTGGTGTGCTGATGGGTAATTTGTAAATCTTCAATGGGAACCCCAGTTTTTCGTTGCAGATTACGTTTCTATGGCAAAATCTACATCCGTTGTGTCGGAAGCATTTTTTTCGTTTCGCTGCGGATGGTGCTGTAATCGGAGGAATAGGAAGGGGTACACAATCTTAATTTGCGACCTGCTACTCAATGGCCCTTGACTATCCAATGGCACGTGGGACCCCACCTCCATGCTGCTAACTGGAAACCGCATTCACTACGTTGTATTCCTCCATAATATCGAAGAGGGGACTGTGTGACGCCCCACTGTGGCCATGTAGCGAGCTACGATGTTTCATAACAGGCGGTGCACTGCTACTGGAGCTCACGTATCGTGCAGACGTAGAACAGTCAGCAGCTCCTAATATCACAATACTCGCGCAGTGTGTACTGTTGCAAAAAATGGTTCAAATGGCTCTCAGCACTATGGGACTTAACATCTGAGGTCATCAGTCCCCTAGAACTTTAACTACTTAAACCTAACTAACCTAAGGATATCACACACATCCATACCCAAGGCAGGATTCGAACCTGCAACCGTAGCGGTCGCGCTGTTCCAAACTCAAGCGCCTAGAACCGCTCGGCCACAGCGGCCGGCTTACTGCCTGCACACCTACCTGTCATTTGGTGAACAGACGTGCAAGAAACCACAGGAGGAAAAACTGAAACTATCCTGATTTATACAGAATGCAGGAGAAATGTTGAGGCCGCTTCTGCCTTGTATGCCGGCCGGGGTGGCCGAGCGGTTCTAGGCACTACAGTCTGGATCCGCGCGACTGCTACGGTCGCAGGTTCGAATCCTGCCTCGGGCATGGATGTGTGTGATGTCCTTAGGTTAGTTAGGTTTAAGTAGTTCTAAGTTCTAGGGGACTAATAAACTCGGGAGTTAAGTCCCATAGTGCTCAGAGCCATTTTTTTGTTGCCTTGTATGGCGAGCGTTTTACAGAGAAAGCGCGCCCTCGTTCGTTCTCTTACAAGGTTGTGAACGCCCTTATGCCTGATGGCAGCGAGCAGACCGGCTAAAGGAAAAGAAGCACGCATGTTACACGAGAAATTAATGAAATAACTCTACTGGTGGCAGTGCACCAGAAACCAAGGATAAGCGCCTGGCTATTACACCTCCACTCCGGTATATCCGTCAGTTTCATCGCGGGATAGCCGCGTGGTCCATGGCGCCTTGGCACGGTTTGCGCGGCTGCCCCGTTGGAGGTTCGACTCTTCCCTCGGGCATAGGTGTGTGTGTCTTGTCCTTACTAACTTAGTTTAATTTAGATAAGTAGTACGTAAGCCTAGGGACCGATTACATCAGCAGTTTGGCCTCATGGGAACATACCACAAATTTCCAAATGTCCGTCAGTAGTGTTGTCTTAATACTCCCTCGTCATAATTTTCATCCATACCATGTGTCTCTGCAGGAAGAACATCATGGCGCCGATTTCCATAAGCGTGTAGAGGTTTGTGAATGGGCAAGTCAACAAACGCAAACGACCCTCACGTCCTCTGACGGGGAACCATTTTCCAGTGAGTCTGCATTCACAAACCATGGTAGCGTTAACCAGCGTAACATGCATTACTGGAGTGTAGATAATCCTCAATCGTTGCAGCAAGTTGGTAGGTAAACTTATGGTGTGGCATCATGGGGAACATACTCATTAGTCCATATTTTATCGACAGCACGTTGAATGAACCAAATATCGAACGTCTTTGGTACAGGAACTACCGCAGGATGCTGTCCTGGACGTTCGACAATGTACTTGGTTTCAGCATGACGGTTTCCCAGCGTATTGTGCAACTGAAGCACGGGAGGTATTAGACTGTGCTTACAGTGACCAGTGGGTCGGCTGAGGTGGCCCTATTAATTGGCCCGCTAGGTCGCCGGATTTGACATCGCCGGATTTATTTCTATGGGGATATTTATAGATAAGGTGTGCCAGCAAGAGCCAACAGGCGATGAAGACAAGGTCGACCGCATCAGAAACGCCTGTACTGCTATTGCCGCAGATATGTTTCTTGTGGTGTCACCGCCAGACACCACACTTGCTAGGTGGTAGCTTTAAATCGGCCGCGGTCCATTAGTACACGTCGGACCCGCGTGTCGCCACTGTCAGGGATCGCAGACCGAGCGCCACCACAAGGCAGGTCTCGAGATACGGACTAGCACTCGCCCCAGTTGTACGGACGACGTAGCTAGCGACTATACTGACGAAGCCTCGCTCCTTTGCCGAGCAGATAGTTAGAATAGCCTTCAGCTAAGTCCATGGCTACGACCTAGCAAGGCGCCATTAGTAACATTGCATGTATCTATGGAGTCTCACTTATATCGTCAATAGCGATGTATACAACAAGGATGGATTAAAGTTAAGTATTCCAGCAGCTACGAACTTTTCTTTACAGCATTCATTACATCCTGCTTTAGCTTAGCGCGTGCCTTTCGGCTTCCTCTCATTGTGTCTAGGCTGTCTTGTCTAGACACAACACTTCTGTCCTGCGTACGGTCATTGAAAAGCGGATATTAAATGGTGGTGGTGGTGGTTAGTGTTTAACGTCCCGTCGACAACGAGGTCATTAGAGACGGAGCGCAAGCTCGGCTTAGGGAAGGATTGGGAAGGAAATCGGCGGTGCCCTTTCAAAGGAACCATCCCGGCATTTGCCTGAACCGATTTAGGGAAATCACGGAAAACCTAAACCAGGATGGCCGGAGACGGGATTGAACCGTCGTCCTCCCGAATGCGAGTCCAGTGTGCTAACCACTGCGCCACCTCGCTCGGTGGATATTAAATGTCCCGAAGTTGGCAGTACCACGTTTGAATACTTGCTCCAACTGGAAAAGTAGAGCAGCGTTCGCCCTGAGCCACGCTAACTGTGGTGCATCGAGTACTCCCCTGTTAGATATGTCGGAGGGATACAACGTTGTGAATGGGATTTATAATTAGAAGTTATGCTATATTGGCCTGTTCTATGTTGTGGCGTAGCAAGACAGCCACGCCACGGAAGTAGCCGAAAGGCACGCGTTTAGTTCACGTTGGCACTAAATAGGTCTGTAACAGGATACGTAATGAATGCTATAAAGAAAAGTACGTAGCTTCTGGAATACTTAACTTTAATCCATCCTTGGTACATCGCTATTGACGATATAAGTGAGACTCCATAGATACATGCAATGTTACTAATGGCGCCTTGCTAGGTCGTAGCCATGGACTTAGCTGAAGGCTTTTCTAACTATCTGCTCGGCAAAGGAGCGAGGCTTCGTCAGTGTAGTCGCTAGCTACGTCGTCCGTACAACTGGGGCGAGTGCTAGTCCGTATCTCGAGACCTGCCTTCTGGTGGCGCTCGGTCTGCGATCCCTGACAGTGGCGACACGCGGGTCCGACATGTACTAATGGACCGCGGCCGATTTAAAGCTACCATCTAGCAAGTGTGGTGTCTGGCGGTGACACCACATTCTATCCTCGCAGAATGGAGGTGGAGGTGGGGGGGGGGGGGGGGAAGGGCATTGGATATTCAAGGGCCACTGAATACCACGTCATAAATTAAGATTGCGTACCCATTTCCATTCCTCCGATTACCACATCATCTGTGGAGAAACCAATAAAATACTTTAGACAAAACGTATGAACATTTTGCCATAGAATTATGATTTGCGATAAAAAACGGGGATTCCCATTGAACATTTGAAAGGTGCTCCCCCCCCCCCTCCCCCCAGCAACCACGCATGCGGTGGGGTTCGGATCGAGTGTGGTATCATTGGATGTCTCTGAAACAAACAAATCCGATGTGTAGTTTTCGAGATATTTGAATGTCTTTAGTTAAAATGAACAGACTGTATGTACCTGAATGTTGTAGTTGTCGACCATCACATGCCTTAGACACATCTTGCCCCATGAGATTTTATTTTACTTTTTTGTGTGTTCTGCTCGTAATACATTGTCGTAATTCATTTATTTCTTTCCAGTTTGGTGTATTACATGACATTAATTAATTACACTTCTTCTGCTTTTCCTTACGACTTTGTCCGGCAGTTCACAGGGTCAGCGTGGTTACAGTGTGAATGTGTTTCAAATGTCTGCGAGTCGTGTTAACTGAGGTGGGATGTGGGGACCAGCCCAGTATTCACCTATTGGGATGTGGAAAACCACCTAAAAACCACATCCAGGCTGCCTGGCACACCGGCCCTCTTTGTTAGTCCACTGGGCAGATTCGATTAAGGGCTGGGGCACCTACCCGAGTACAGGAAGCAGGTCATTAGTGCTCTCGGCTAACCTGGCGGGTTTCTATTTAAACTTACACTCTGAGATCAAAAATCATGCACCATGAAGAAATTATTTGAATGGGATGGGAGTTGGTAGGTTTGATGTACATGTACGACACAAACAAATGATTATAATTTCAGAAAAATTGTATGTTCGAGGTAGGGTTTGGCAAGCACGAAGACGAACAGTTGAAACTGGGCATTATCTTGCAGGATAAATCGCAATGTTGGTCAACAAAATGGAGCGGAAACTATCGTCACTGCACCGCTGTACTGTAAGGGTGGCACTGATGACAACCAGAGGAGGCCTGCTGTAAAAAATGGTTGTCTTGCCGAATAGCAGACGACAGTTGGGGTTGTATCCCACCGTTGTCTGTGGCATCTACAGTCACGTCTTCAGCCTGGAGTGTCATTGAATGGGGTTGAATTGTCTTCAGCGCTGATGACAAGAAAAGATGCCCCAGACAGAGGACGGGTACTAACGTAGCTGTCGCCCGCCATACTGCCCAACAGCCCAGAGTGATGTCCCAGGGTGCCATTTCTTTTCATAGTAGGATGCCTTTGGGTTGTCATTCGTGGCATCGTTACAGCACAACGGTACGATATTCTACGCCCTGTTTTGTTGCTCTTCATGGCAAGCTATTCTGGGCTGACATTTCTACTGCTTGCCTTCATGCTTGCCTAACCCTGTCTTGGTCACCATGGTTGCTGGGTCTCTCCCCATTTGAGAACGTTTGGAGCCCTATGGGCAGGGCCCTCCAACCAGCTCGATATTTTGACGATCTAACTCGGAAGTTTGACTGAATTTGGCACGATATTCCCCAGGAGGACATCCGTCAACTCTGCCAATCAATGCGGAATAACTGCTTGTACAGTTCCTTCAGTAAATATAACACATCAATAGAAGTCAGCAGACAGGGCAGAGTATACTAAGTTTTTGGGTGTACATATAGATGAGAATCTTAATTGGAGAATTCACACTTTGGATCTTCTAAAGCGACTAGGTTCAGCAACTTTTTCAATCAGAATAATCGCCAATTTTGAGGATGTAGAAAGTACTTTGCATACTTTCACTCTCTGATGTCATGCGGAATAATATTTTGGGGTAACACAACATTTAGACAAAAAGTATTCACTGCTCAAAAGGAAGTTGTTAGAATAATGTATGGGGTTCGTAGTCGCACATCTGGTAGGCATCTTTTCAAAAGATTGGGAATTCTTACAACAGCCTCACAGTACATTTACTCACAAACGAAATTTGTTATCAACAACATGGACCAGTTTAAAAACAACAGTGATACATGATTATAATACCAGAAAAAAGAAAGACTTACACTATCCCCTACTCAACCTATCTTTGGCACAGAAAGGGGTAAAATATGCTGCTATAAAAATTGTCGACAAATGACCAAATGAAATAAAATGTCTGACAGACAGCAGTAATAGCTTCAAAAATGAACTGAAATCATATCTCGTTGACAACTCCTTCTATACCATAGATGACTTCTTGAATAGGAATAAATAAATCTATAAATATAGTATATGCATCTTGTGCCATTTAAGGGAATGGCGTAAATAATAGAAATATATATATATAGATGTTGTTTCATATGTGCATTTCTTGTGTACTTGACACGTTCCACATCTTAATGGCTACCGTACGGTGCGATTGATCAATGGAACACGCAATTAACTAACTAACTATAAGGAGCAGAGGTGGACCAACATGTTACTGACTTGTTCAATTTGTGAAGCTCTTTCTCTTGAATAAATCATCCAATTTCTCTGAAATTGTAATTATTTGTTTGATTGTAAATGAATATCACATGTACTCATGTACTGATTTCTGTCCCTTTCGGATAATTCCTTCATTGTGCATCGTTCTTTTCTTTTTTTGTCCGTGTGTAAATATCTACATGTAAAACAGACAAATCATATAAAAATAAGAAACAACAGAAGTAAAATACCTGGAATCACAAGATATACGGAGAGAGACCTACAATGTCCATGTTGCCAATATATTCTGGAATCTTTTCAGTAACATGCAGGAATTGGGAGTGGTCACCAGTGAGCAGTGATGGTTGTCAGCAGTGTCTCTATGATTACTTTAATCCACCACTCTAGCATCCGCCACTAGTTGGTGATGCAGTCGCCGAAGTATTCAAGATGACACTGGTAGGAAGTTCAAAGAAATGCAAGATGACTGTGCACCTGTCTCTAAATTCAGACATAATTGTCGTAAGGAGGGTGACTAAATATAAGTTAAAGGTTCATTTGACATCGCAATAGTGACGCCATAGTCACAGTACATAATTTTTTTCTTTAAAGAAAGGACTTACATTACCGGTTTCAACGCACTACGTCGGCATTTTCAAATGTAAAACATCAGTTGGAGAATGTATAGTGAGAATTATGACCATACATCTGACAACAATTCCGAGAAATAATGATACCAGGCAACTGCGGCAATGGTGGCACAACCTAGTCACTACAAGTTATGCCCATGCTTGTCCAACCTTCCATTCCATATCCTAATGTGGAACAGATAAAAACTACACCACGATAAAAATTGCCAAGGATTCTTGCAGTGTGTCCTGCTGTGACACAACAATTGCGTGGCTGATATAAGTTCACAAGTCGTAAAAGTATCAAGCACAGTCAGCTTCCATATGGAATGCAGCACTTACTATGTTCCGAAAATACTATTATGTCTGTCCTACATAAGAGTACTTGACTTATTTTCTTTGATGGTCTAAAGACAGGCCTGATGTCATGTTTCTGCAAAATCTTACCAATCTGGTTTACGGAATGCTACTGTTGTGAATACAGACGATTATCGAAGCAAAATTTTGAACCTTTTAACGTCAGGACAGTACAAAAACTCACGATGGGCCCTACGATCAGCGTACTGAGGAAAACAAATACTCTGATTATGTCATGTATCTCTATTCAAAAAAGAGATAAAAGAGCTTGGTTGAAGAGTGAAGCTACATGTCCTACGCTGTGTGTTGTAACCAATATTCATAAAACAGATTTTCCTTTGAGACCCATAGTGCCATCAATTCTCCCACGTATGAAATAGTAAGATATCTGGCAACTCGTTTACAATCATATATTCAGAAAACAGACTCATATACACTACTGGCCATAAAAATTGCTACACCACGAAGATGACGTGCTACAGACGCGAGATTTAACTGGCTGGAATAACATGTTGTGATATGCAAATGATTAGCTTTTCAGAGCATTCACACAACGTTGGCGCCGGTGGCGACACCTACAACGTGCTGACATCAGGAAAGTTTCCGACCGATTTCCCATACACAGCAGTTGATCGGCGTTGCCTGGTGAAACGTTGTTGTGATGCCTCGTGTAAGGAGGAGGAATGCGTACCATCAGGTTTCAGACTTTGATAAAGGTCGGATTGCAGCCTGTCGCGATTGCGGTTTAACGTATCGCGACATTGCTGCTTGCGTTGGTCGAGATCCAATGACTGTTAGCAGAATATGGAATCGGTGGGTTCAGGAGGGTAATACGGAACGCCGTGTTGGATCCCAACGGCCTCGTATCACTAGCAGTCGAGATGACAGGCATCTTATACGCATGGATGTAACGGATCATGCACCCACGTCTTGATCCCTGAGTCAACAGATGGGGATGTTTGCAAGATAACAACCATCTGCACGAACAGTTCGACGACGTTTGGAGCAGCACGGACTATCAGCTCGGAGACCATGGCCGCGGTTACCCTTGACGCTGCATCACAGACAGGAGCGCCTGCGATGGTGTACTCAACGACGAACCTGGGTCCACGAATGGCAAACGTCATTTTTTCGGATGAATCCAGGTTCTGTTTAAAGGATAATGATGGTCGCATCGCAGTGAACGCACATTGGAAGTGTGTATACGTCATCGCCATATTGGCGTCTCACTCGGCCTGATAGTATGGTGTGCCGTTGGTTACACGTCTCGGTCACCTCTTGTTCGCATTGACGGCACTTTGAACAGTGGACGTTACATTTGAGATGTGTTACGACCCGTAGCTCTACCCTTCATTCGATCCCTGCGAAACCCTACATTTCAGCAGGATAATGCACGACCGCACGTTGCAGGTCCTGTATGGGCCTTTCTGGATACAGAAAATGTTCGACTGCTGTCCTGGTCAGCACATTCTCCAGATCTCTCATCAATTGAAAACGCCTGGTCAATGGTGACTGAGGGCAGCTGTACCTGTACACGCCATCCAAGTTCTGTTTGACTCAACGCCAAGGCGTGTCAAGGTCGTTATTACGGCCAGAGGTGGCCGTTTTGGGTACTGATTTCTCAGTATCTATGCACCCAAATTGCGTGAAAATGTAATCACATGTCAGTTGTAGTATTATATATTTGTCCAATGAATACCTGTTTATCATCTGCGTTTCTTCTTGGTGTAGCAATTTTAAGGGCCGGTCGTGTATAAAAGACTCGCGTCATTTTATTGAAAAACTTGAAGGCCGAATTCTGGCTCCTGAAGATATTCTTGTAAGTTTTGACATACTGTCCTTATTCACTGTGATTCCAGTTAAGGAAGTTATGATTTTTATTACGGATATTTTTCCAGGAGATTTGACTGGTCTTTTTAGACCTTGCCTTACTTGGAGTCAGTTCCAGTGGAACTTTATGGTGTAACAATGGGTAATTCATTAGGTACTGCGATCGCTAATTTCTGTATGGAGAAATTCGAACAATAGGCTCTGGACAAAGCAAATAAGAAACCATCTCGCTGGTACCGGGTCGTAAATGACACATTTGTGGTTTGGTCCGATGGTAGACAGGCTTTGGACGAATTCTTTGATCATCTAAATAAAATTAATCAAAAAATCCACTTCACCATGGAAATGGAAAATGATAACAGAGTGCCTTTCAAAATGGTTCAAATGGCTCTGAGCACTATGGGACTCAACTGCTGAGGTCATTAGTCCCCTAGAACTTAGAACTACTTAAACCTAACTAACCTAAGGACATCACACACATCCATGCCCGAGGCAGGATTCGAACCTGCGACCGTAGCGGTCTCGCGGTTCCAGACTGCAGCGCCAGAGTGCCTTTCTTGGGTGTCTTAGTTAGGAGACGGTCCGATGAAAGTTTAGAACATATTTTCGGATAGTAACAAATACGGACACATATTTGCATAAAGACTCCAACCACCATCCAGAACAGAAGAGAGGTGTCCTTAAAAGTCTTGTCGATAGAGACGAATGGATATGCACATCGGAACACCTGTACGCTGAAATAAGACATCTGAAGCTGGATTTCGGGAAATATTACTACTCAGAGAAAGAGGTAAAGAGGATTTTCGACCAAGGAACAGAAGACCGAAAGACAGGGATGAACTACAGCGACGAAAATATACAGTTTCTCTCCCTTTTATTAAAAAAGTAACGGATCGGATCGGTAAGATTTTACAGAAACATGACATCAGACCGGTCTTTAGACTCTGTGAAGAGTACACGCCCTCTTCTGTCTACATGGGGTGTATACAAAATTCCATGTACGTGTGGCGAAGTTTATATTGGAACTACCAAAAGGAGTGTAAATACAAAGCAAAAGATCATAAAAGTCTTTGCCGACCAGCAAAAATAGAGAAATCAGCTGTAGCAGAAGAATGCTCTTCAGTCAGGAAACCACGAATTGAAGTTTTCTACAACGTCAAATTATTATTCACGATTATGTAGAGAAGCCACTGAAATTTATAAGCATCAGGATAATTTTAATAGGAAAGGGAAGGCAATAAACTTAGCGACGTATGGACAGTAGCTCTGCAGAATCGCTGTTGTTGCGGTCTTCAGTCCTGAGACTGGTTTGATGCAGCTCTCCATGCTACTCTATCCTGTGCAAGCTTTTTCATCTCCCAGTACCTACTGCAACCTACATCCTTTTGAATCTGCTTAGTGTATTCATCTCTTGGTCTCCCTCTACGATTTTTACCCTCCACGCTGCCCTCCAATGCTAAATTTGTGATCCCTTGATGCCTCAGAACATGTCCTACCAACCGGTCCCTTCTTCTTGTCAAGTTGTGCCACAAACTCCTCTTCTCCCCAATCCTATTCAATACCTCCTCATTAGTTATGTGATCTACCCATCTAATCTTCAGCATTCTTCTGTAGCACCACATTTCGAAAGCTTCTATTCTCTTCTTGTCCAAATTATTTATCGTCCATGTTTCACTTCCATACATGGCTACACTCCATACGAATACTTTCAGAAATGACTTCCTGACACTTAAATCAATACTGGATGTTAACAAATTTCTCTTCTTCAGAAACGCTTTCCTTGCATTGCCAGCCTACATTTTATATCCTCTCTACTTCGACCATCATCAGTTATTTTGCTCCCCAAATAGCAAAACTCCTTTACTACTTTAAGTGCCTCATTTCCTAATCTAATTCCCTCAGCATCACCCGACTTAATTAGACTACATTCCATTATCCTTGTTTTGCTTTTGTTGATGTTCATCTTATATCCTCCTTTCAAGACACTGTCCATTCCATTCAACTGCTCTTCCAAGTCCTTTACTGTCTCTGACAGAATTACAATGTCATCGGCGAACCTCAAAGTTTTTATTTCTTCTCCATGAATTTTAATACCTACTCCGAATTTTTCTTTTGTTTCCTGTACTGCTTGCTCAATATACAGATTGAACAACATCGGGGAGAGGCTACAACCCTGTCTTACTCCCTTCCCAACCATTGCTCCCCCTTTCATGTCCCTCGACTCTTATAACTGCCATCTGGTTTCTGTACAAATTGTAAATAGCCTTTCGCTCCCTGTATTTTACCCCTGCCACCTTTAGAATTTTAAAGAGAGTATTCCAGTCAACATTGTCAAAAGCTTTCTCTAAGTCTACAAATGCTAGAAACGTAGGTTTGCCTTTCCTTAATCTTTCTTCTAAGATAAGTCGTAAGGTCAGTATTGCCTCACGTGTTCCAGTGTTTCTACGGAATCCAAACTGATCTTCCCCGAGGTTGGCTTCTACTAGTTTTTCCATTCGTCTGTAAAGAATTCGTGTTAGTATTTTGCAGCTGTGACTTATTAAGCTGATAGTTCGGTAATTTTCACATCTGTCAACACCTGCTTTCTTTGGGATTGGAATTATTATATTCTTCTTGAAGTCTGAGGGTATTTCGCCTGTTTCATACATCTTGCTCACCAGATGGTAGAGTTTTGTCAGGACTGGCTCTCCCAAGGCCGTCAGTAGTTCCAATGGAATATTGTCTACTCCGGGGGCCTTGTTTCGACTCAGGTCTTTCAGTGCTCTGTCAAACTCTTCACGCAGTATCATATCTCCCATTTCATCTTCATCTACATCCTCTTCCATTTCCATAATATTGTCCTCAAGTACATCGCCCTTGTATAGACCCTCTATATACTCCTTCCACCTTTCTGCTTTCCCTTCTTTGCTTAGAACTGGCTTTCCATCTGAGCTCTTGATATTCATACAAGTCGTTCTCTTATCTCCAAAGGTCTCTTTAATTTTCCTATAGGCGGTATCTATCTTACCCCTAGTGAGATAAGCCTCTACATCCTTACATTTGTCCTCTAGCCATCCCTCCTTAGCCATTTTGCACTTCCTGTCGATCTCATTTTTGAGACGTTTGTATTCCTTTTTGTCTGTTTCACTTACTGCATTTTTATATTTTCTCCTTTCATCAAGTAAATTCAATATTTCTTCTGTTACCCAAGGATATCTACTAGCCCTCGTCTTTTTACCTACTTGATCCTCTGCTGCCTTCACTACTTCATCCCTCAAAGCTACCCATTCTTCTTCTACTGTATTTATTTCCCCCATCCCTGTCAATTGCTCCCTTATGCTCTCCCTGAATCTCTGTACAACCTCTGGTTCTTTTAGTTTATCCAGGTCCCATCTCCTTAAATTCCCACCTTTTTGCAGTTTCTTCAGTTTTAATCTACAGGTCATAACCAATAGATTGTGGTCAGAGTCCACATCTGCCCCTGGAAAATTCTTACAATTTAAAACCTGGTTCCTAAATCTCTGTCTTACCATTATATAATCTATCTGATACCTTTTAGTATCTCCAGGGTTCTTCCATGTATACAACCTTCTTTCATGATTCTTAAACCAAGTGTTAGTTATGATTATGTTGTGCTCTGTGCAAAATTCGACCAGGCGGCTTCCTCTTTCATTTCTGTCCCCCAATCCATATTCACCTACTATGTTTCCTTCTCTCCCATTTCCTACACTCGAATTCCAGTCACCCATGACTATTAAATTTTCATCTCCCTTCACAATCTGAATAATTTCTTTTATTTCATCATACATTTCTTCAATTTCTTCGTCATCTGCAGAGCTAGTTGGCATATAAACTTGTACTACTGTAGTAGGCGTGGGCTTCGTATCTATCTTGGCCACAATAATGCGTTCACTATGCTGTTTGTAGTAGCTTACCCACATTCCTATTTTCCTATTCATTATTAAACCTACTCCTGCATTACCCCTATTTGATTTTGTGTTTATAACCCTGTAGTCACCTGACCAGAAGTCTTGTTCCTCCTGCCACCGAACTTCACTAATTCCCACTATATCTAACTTCAACCTATCCATTTCCCTTTTTAAATTTTCTAACCTACCTGCCCGATTAAGGGATCTGACATTCCACGCTCCGATCCGTAGAACGCCAGTTTTCTTTTTCCTGATAACGACATCCTCTTGAGTAGTCCCCGCCCGGAGATCCGAATGGGGGACTATTTTACCTCCGGAATATTTTACCCAAGAGGACGCCATCATCATGTAATCATACAGTAAAGCTGCATGCCCTCGGGAAAAATTACGGCTGTAGTTTCCCCTTGCTTTCAGCCGTTCGCAGTACCAGCACAGCAAGGCCGTTTTGGTTATTGTTACAAGGCCAGATCAGTCAATCATCCAGACTGTTGCCCTTGCAACTACTGAAAAGGCTGCTGCCCCTCTTCAGGAACCACACGTTTGTCTGGCCTCTCAACAGGTACCCCTCCGTTGTGGTTGCACCTACGGTACGGCTATCTGTATCGCTTAGGCACGCAAGCCTCCCCACCAACGGCAAGGTCCATGGTTCATGGTTCATGCAGAATCGCTAGACAGTTTTATCTTTGATATGACGACAATCGATAGTTAACTTTTATCTCTGACAAAGATTATCTTTGGTCATCACGTGTTACTTGGACCATGCCCCCTTTCCTACAGTATTTATGTCGCCCTCGGACGTCCGACCGGTTACCTGCCAAGACTCAGCAGACAAGCGCCTCTGAGGATGTCCAGCGCAGTCCTGGACGAAATGTCAGGAGTAGAAGAGTTTCTTGGACCACCACCTCACATCCCGAAAGGTTTACCAGCACCTATGTCATCCAGTCGTGAAAGACTTCATTCTATCATCAAAACCTCACTTCCTTCTCCAACGGTCCAAAGAGATCACACACGCTTGGTACGAGACCTGGGCTGTGTGGAGAGTGTTTCAATACATCCTATCGGAAGCGAAAGAACCAAACCATGTGTAGTAGAGATCGTGTGCTGTCGGACGTTGTCTTGCAAAAGCACGATACCGTTCGAAACAATAACAGTCGCTTCCTCCCAATAGTCTGCTGCAACCGTCCCAGTTTGGCACAATATCTGGCAGCATTTACGATCTCTCTTTGGCTCAAAATATCAACTGGCTGTACATCCACTGTGTCCCAACTGATGGTGACTATAACTGTCTTTGCGGGTCGTGGCGTTTTGAAATTCTCGTAGGAGGAATATGATAGGTGTCTGTATGACATTCACGCTTTTTTGCATCTCGAATATCACATGATACCACAATATTTCCCCTCTCTGATTATACTGTGCAGAAATACAGGACTTTCCAACCAGCTGGAGAGTGAGTCTCATTTGCCTGCCTGTGCAGTCATCTCAGAGTTGCCATGGTGCCCAGCGGGAACACTTCTTCTGTTATTCCAGTATGTTGTGCGCGATATCGACTACAATGCTGAGGGCAAAGTTGAGTTGATGTGAACCCCACATTACATATCACGACAGTCTTCTTGGATCAACTTTTGGACAAGTCAGACATTGTCAGATCAGGCAGACTTGCTTGGCCACTCTAACGTTTTCTCATTTCTTTGAGCAGTTCCTGTAGCAAACCACACCTACCTTTACACACACCCCATAAACTTCCAATAATTGTTGATAAATTGCATTAATACGGTACTACACTTTTCACTTCAGTGGCGGCCATGTATCTGCCAGTCCCCCACCTTGAAAGTGTATTCTGAAGCATAACAGCACATCTATCAGAACAGTTCTAAGGATTCAATGATTTCTTATAATAAGACATGGAATGTAATTCACATGTGGTACTCACACACCAGCAAGGGCTCTTCTTACTTTACTTGTTGAACTATCCTCAGACATGAAATGTGGTGTCGAAGCAATATTTGCATTTGCCTGACATGATTTCAGGAAAGCATACACACTGCAATCCGAGCGCCAAAGCAACCCTATTTGTAATGTCGCCTTATTGCAGGGATGTGATTGGTGTCGTCCTGTGTGTGTACTGCGGCCATCATCTATGTCCAGCTTGACAACCGTGTGCTTCCTAAGCTTAGAACAGTATTGTACTTAAGTGGTATGCCTGGTATTGTCCTTGGTGTACTGCGGCCACCATCTAGGTCGAGCAGGAAAACCCTGGGCTTACCATATTTAGAATGGAATTGCGTTTAATAGGTATGCCTGGTATTGTCTTGGGTGTGTAGTGTGACCACCATCCAGGTCTGGCTGAAAAACACTGAGCTGACCACACTTAGAACAGTATCGTGTTTAAGTGGTATGCCTAGTATTATCCAGGGTGTGTACTGTGGCCACCATCTAGGTCCAACAGGACAACCCTGAGCTGACCATAGAACTGTATCATGTTTAAGTGTTACGCCTGGTATTGTCCTGAGTGTGTAGTATGTCCAGCTACACAACCCTGAGCTGACCATATTTGGAATGGTATCATGTTTACGTGGTATACCTGGGTTTTTTTCCTGGGTGTGTAGTGTTGCCACCATTTAGGTCCAGCTGGATAACCTTGAGCTGACCATATTTAGAACAGAATCGGTTTTAAGTGGTATGTCTGGCATTGTCCTGTGTGTGTAGTGTGGCCACCATCTAGGTCCAGCCAGACAACACTGAGCTGACCATATTTGGAATGGTATCGTGTTTAAGCGGTATGGCTGATATTTTCCTGGGTGTGTAGTGTGTCCACTATGTAGGTCCAGCAGGACAACCCTGAGCTGACCAATTTACAATGGTATTGTGTTTAAGTGGTATGCCTGGTATTGTCCTTGGTATAGTGTGGCCACCATCTAGGTCCAGCTGCACAACCCTGAACTGACCATATTTAGAACTGTATCACGTTTCAGTGGTATGCATGGTATTGTCCTGGGAGTGTAGTATGTCCAGCTGGACAACCCTGAGCTGACCATATTTGGAATAGTATCATGATTAAGTGTTATGCTTGGTATTATCCTGGGTGCATTGTGTGGCCACCATTTAGGTCCAGCTGGATATCCTTGAGCTAACCATATTTACAGTGCTATCATTTTTAAGTGGTATGCCTGGCATTGTCCTGGGTGTGTAGTGTGGTTGTCACCTAGGTCCAGCTGGACTACCTGAGCTGACCGTATTCAGAATGGTATCATGTTTAAGTGGTGTTTCTGGCATTGTCCTGTGTGTATAGTGTGGCCACCATCTATGTCCACCTAGACAACACTGAGCTGACCATATTTAGAATTTTATTGCTGTTAAGTATTATGCCTGGTATTGCCCCAGGTGTGCAGTGTACACACTATCTGGGTCCAGCAGGACAACCCTGAGCTGACCAGTTTACAATGGTATTGTGTGTAAGTGGTATGCCTGGTATTGTCCTTGGTGTAGTGTGGCCACCATCTAGGTCCAGCAGGAAAATCCTGAGCTGACTATATTTAGAAGGGTATTGTGTTTAACTGATATGCCTGGTAT
This sequence comes from Schistocerca serialis cubense, assembly GCF_023864345.2. Classification (NCBI taxonomy): domain Eukaryota; kingdom Metazoa; phylum Arthropoda; class Insecta; order Orthoptera; family Acrididae; genus Schistocerca; species Schistocerca serialis. The sequence goes on from NC_064649.1 coordinate 107,192,141, forward strand.
TGTCCTGGGTGTGTAGTTTGTCCAACTGGACAACCCTGAGCTGACCAAATTTGGAATAGTATCATATTTAAGTGGTATGCTTGGTATTATTCTGGGTGTGTTGTGTGGTCACCATTTAGGACCAGCTGGATAACCTTGAGCTGACCATATTTAGAGTGGTATCATTTTTAAGTGGTATTTCTGGCATTGTCCTGTGTGTATAGTGCCACCACCATCTAGGTTCATCTGGACAACCCTGAGCTGACCATATTTAGAACTGTATCATGTTTAAGTGGTATGCCTGGCATTCTCCTGAGTGTGTAGTGTGGCCATCATCCAGGTCCAGCTGGACAACCCTCAACTGACCATATTTACAATGGTACTGTGGTGAAGTAGTATGCCTGGTATTGCCCTAGATGTGTAGTGTGGCTATCATCTAGGTCCAGCTGGACAACTCCAAGCTGACCCTATCTGGAATGGTGTCGTGTTTCAGCGGTGTGCCTGGTGGTGTCCGGAGCATGCGGCGTGGCCACAATGTGGGCCCAGACGGAGCTGGAGGTGCTGATGCTGCCCATGGTGTTCGTCGTACTCTCCGGGATGTGCATCTCCGTCGTCAATAGCGTCGTGATCGACATCTTCCCCACCTACCTCAGGTGCTACAACGAAAATTTGCAATGAGTGAAACAACTTTTTTTTTATCATCATCCTTCTGATTGGTCTGAGGCAGCCTGCCATTAATTCCTCTCTTGTGACAAACTCTGAGATGAACACTTGTAGCCTAGGTCCTCAATTATGCGCTGGATGTATTCCAATCTCTTGTTTTCCTCAACGGTTTTTAGTCTCTGCAACTCCCTCTGGTACCATAACAGCTGTTCTGTGATATCTTAAGAGATCTCCTACCATTCTGTCCCTTTTTCCTGTCAGTGTATCCCATATACAGGGTGTTCATAAATGAATATCGGGGTTTTAACGCTTTATGGTATTTATTATATTTAACTTACAGCTATAAATGACATGTCAAATGAAAGAGCAACTCACAGTTTTACCAAGAACCTTATAAATGTTCAATGTGACCACCATTTGTCACACGGCACACATCAAGTCTAGAACCAGTTAAGTTTCGGAGAGTTATGTCAGAGAACACTTGCTGCATGGAGATCGATGAGTCGTTAAAGAGAATGTCTCCAACTTAGAGCAGAGTACAGAAGTCGAGCTGGACTTAGATTTCCCACCATCACTGCTGGTCTTCCACAATCACACCATTTAAGAGTAGTATGCATGAGACAGCGATTCAGACACTGAGTAGAGGACAGCTAAGGCTATTTGATTTACATCAGGATTTAATTATGTATTTTTAATGTTCGCAGCTGGATAGGTGCTACCATCATGCACTTAGGCGATTCTGTTAGTACCGAGATGTCCCAACCCGATACTAGCTGTACACCACCAGCCACACTCACTTGACATATATGCTTACACGAACACTTTCCTACCTTCAGTATCACACAGAGGCATGTCGGTATCCACCTACAACTTCATGTAAATCGTGTCTGTAGTGTGAGAACTGCTTTAGCTGTTTACGGGAGCCAGCCGGGGTGGCCGAACGGTTCTAGGCGCTTCAGTCTGGAACCTCGCGACCGCTACGGTCGCAGGTTCGAATCCTACCTCGGGCATGGATGTGCGTGATGTCGTTAGGTTAGTTAGGTTGAAGTAGTTCTAAGTTCTAGGGGACTGATGACCTTAGAAGTTCAGTCCCATAGTGCTCAGAGCCTTTTTTTTGTTTACGGGGGGAACGACGTCAGACCGAGTTGGAGTAGGAGAGGCACCACAGGACATTTTAATTTCCATTGCCTATAATTTTACAAAAAGTTCATAAAACTTTGTCAGCATGACCAGGAAGGGTTCAGGATTCACACTCATAACAGTGGAAGTTCAAAAACATAACTCAAAATAACTTTTTTACATGTGAAATTTCATCATTTTTTTCACTAACTATTGGCTGCATTTGTTGCTATAGGTATACTTTCTTTCATAAGTAGGAGAGATTCTTCACTGAATTTTGCACAGCATACAGACCGTACTTACAGCTGTATGAAATTCTAGAATTTATTTAATTTATGAAAAAATGAATGAGCTGTTGCATTTTAAGCTTCATGTTTAGAAAGAAACTGAAATTTTATATTGAATTATATAAAATTTTTACCACAGTTCTTATCAGATTTGGAAAATTCTAGAGTTTCATACACTGTAATTATGGTTTGTATGCTACACAAAACTCATCGAAGAATCTCTCTTACTTAAGAATAGTGTGTGTATAGAAACAAATGCAGCCAATAGTAAGTGATAAAATGATGAAATTTCACATGTAAAAAAATTATTTTGTTATGTTTTTGAAATTCCACTGCTATGAGTGTGGATCCTGAATCCTTCCTGGTCATGCTGACAAGTTTTATGTCCTCCGATTGTAATCCTTGAACTGAGTATTCACTACTACCATATGATATTTACTATAGTTAGTCTTTCCCCTCTGTCTTTTCCAATGCCACGCCCATATTTTCCTGTAACTTTTCTTCTATGCATCCACCTACAACCACGTTCCAATCCCCGATGACTGTCGATTATCGTCTCTCAGATACCCATTCAACATTCTCAGGTGCTTTCTCTGCCTCTTCATCTTCTCCTGTCCCATGCACACTGCCGATGGTACTGTTACCGACGACTGTGCCGCTAAAGCGGAGTTATTGAACGCAGTTTTCCGACATTCCTTCACCAGGGAAGATGAATGGAATATTCCAGAATTTGAAACACGAACAGCTGCTAGCATGAGTTTCTTAGAAGTAGATACCTCAAGGGTTGCGAAGCAACTCAAATCGCTTCATACGGGCAAGTCTTCAGGTCCAGATTGTATACCGATTAGGTTCCTTTCAGATTACGCTGATACAATAGCTCCCTATTTAGCCATCATATACAACCGCTCGCTCACCGATAGATCTGTACCTACAGATTGGAAAATTGCGCAGGTCGCAGCAGTGTTTAAGAAGGGTGGTTGGAGTAATCCATCGAACTACAGACCTATATCATTGACGTCGGTTTGCAGTAGGGTTTTGGAGCATATACTGTATTCAAACATTATGAATCACCTCGAAGGGAACGATCTATTGATATGTAATCAGCATGGTTTCAGAAAACATCGTTCTTGTGCAACGCAACTAGCTCTTTATTCGCACGAAGTAATGGCCGCTATCGACAGGGGATCTCAAGTTGATTCCGTATTTCTAGATTTCCAGAAAGCTTTTGACACCGTTCCTCACAAGCGACTTCTAATCAAGCTGCAGGCCTGTGGGGTATCGTCTCAGTTTTGCGACTGGATTCGTGATATCCTGTCAGGAAGATCGCAGGTCGTAGTAATAGACGGCAAATCATCGAGTATAACTGAAGTGATATCAGCTGTTCCCCAGGGCAGCGTCCTGGGACCTCTGCTGTTCCTGATCTATATAAATGACCTGGGTGTCAATCTGAGCAGTTCTCTTAGGTTGTTCGCAGATGATGCTGTAATTTACCGTCTAGTAAGGTCATCCGAAGACCAGTATCAGATGCAAAGCGATTTAGAAGAGATTGCTGTATGGTGTGGCAGGTGGCAGTTGACGCTAAATAACGAAAAGTGTGAGGTGATCCACACGAGTTCCAAAACAAATCTGTTGGAATTCGATTACTCGATAAATAGTACAATTCTCAAGGCTGTCAATTCAACTAAGTACCTGGGTGTTAAAATTACGTACAACTTCAGTTGGAAAGACCACATAGATAATATTGTGGGGAAGGCGAGCCAAAGGTTGCGTTTCATTGACAGGACACTTAGAAGATGCAACAAGTCCACTAAAGAGACAGCTTACACTACACTCGTTCGTCCTCTGTTAGAATATTGCTGCGCGGTGTGGGATCCTTACCAGGTGGGATTGACGGAGGACATCGAAAGGGTGCAAAAAAGGGCAGCTCGTTTTGTATTATCACGTAATAGGGGAGACAGTGTGGCAGATATGATACGCGAGTTGAGATGGAAGTCATTGAAGCAAAGGCGTTTTTCGTCGCCGCGAGATCTATTTACGAAATTTCAGTCACCAACTTTCTCTTCCGAATGCGAAAATATTTTGTTGGGCCCAACCTAAATAGGTAGGAATGATCATCAAAATAAAATAAGAGAAATCAGAGCTCGAACAAAAACGTTTAGGTATTTGTTTTTCCCGCGCGCTGTTCGGGAGTGGAATGGTAGAGAGATAGTTGATTGTGGTTCGATAAACCCTCTGCCAAGCACTTAAATGTGAATTGCAGTGTAGTCATGTAGATTTAGATGTAGATGTAGATGATATTTACTACAGACCTCAGTTAGTCTTTCCCCTTTTTCTTTTCCAATTCCACACCCATATTTTCCTGTAACCTTTTTCTATTCCAATCCTCGATGACTGTTGGACTTTCATCTCTCTTTCATACTCAATTACCCATTGAACTTCCTCAGATGCTTCCTCTGCCTCTTCATCTTCTCCTGTCCCATGACTGATAAGAAGCTTGCTGGCACTGTGTGTACACTTGTGGACAGCTCGCGACCCCTATGCTCACGGTGCTTCCAGGGCGATGGCGGTGTGCCTGTCCCTGTGCTGTGGCCGGCTGGGCACCTTCGTGACGTCGCTGATGCTGGGAGCGCTCATCGAGTCCAGCTGCGTGCTCGCCGTCTCTATCCTGGGCGGCTTCGTCTTCGGTGAGTGGCCGAACTGGAGCTGGCGCCACTGAGGCACGCCAGACCTACTCGCTTGAATCGAACACGGAATACCTCGCACAATCTTTTGGCCTCGGGAAAACCCCACCCATAGTGATGGGGCAACCGACTGTTTTTAACAATCGATTGGTCAGTCGATAGTTTTTCATCCAGTCGTTTTTTTTTTTCAGTCGAACAAAAGAACCGAATGAAATTAGTCGCTACAGTCACATTGAACTGTGAATTTACTTTCAAAATCTTTTCTTAAAGAATATTCGGAGCACGAGTTACAGCCAAATGCGGGCCGGATAGCAGTAAGTTACGCATACCAGCAGCTGTGAAGGCAAATAGAGGCCACAGGGGCGTACAACTGCCGGAGAGGTCTCACACAGCAGCCAACCTAAGTGTTAACCGTACGTGACGCTACGCAGTGCGTTAGCAAAACAGAGGTGCGCAGCCGAGTATTAATAGGTGCCATTTTCTAATGAGATTCATTAAAGTGTGGCAGCTCTGGCGGCGGGGCATATCACACCACTGGGCTACAAGCAGCAACAGTTGGGGCCAAGCGCCCAGTCGATGGCAGGTTATTGGTTCGACCCTCTGAGGCCGATGCAGGGTCTGCAGCCAGCCATGGCGGGCCACTGTTTGGCTTGCTACTGCGGGCAGTCGTCTCAGCTCTTCTAAGGCGAGGGCCACAGATTCGGACGCCGGATCATGGGTGGTCGTTGCGGCCACATTCTCAGCTACGCCAGCGAGGAAGAAGCAGCAGCGGGGCCGGCCTACAGCTCCCGGCAGAGCAGCGTGGAGTCAACGGGGACAGTGGCTGCTGAGTCAGCTGTTGGTGCAGCCATCCTGACATCACAGAACTCAGTGGGCCGGCCAAGGCTGTCACGACACAGTGTGGCATTGCACAGGCCGCTGGGGTGCTTCCTCAGCATTGCGGGGCCCCTGTGATGCAGACCGAGGTGAACGGAGCACTGTAGTAGAAGCAAATAAATCATTTGGAAAGTTCTCACCAAGGTTTAATACGGCACCTGCTGGCACTCCATCCATTTGGTGTCTGCCTGCTACATTTGGTCATCCTGATACATTCGGCAGAAGTCGCCACAACATTTGGTGTTAGAAGAGTGGCCCGCCCCGGCTGGCTATGGACCACGCGTCGGCCTCAGAGGTTCGAACCAATGACCTGCCGTCGACTGGGATGCTGGCAGCCTATCTGTTGCTGCGTGTAGCCCGGTGGTGTGATAAGCCCCGCCGTCCACGAGAGCTGCCATACTAGAATGAATCTCATTAGGAAATGGCACCTACTTATACTCGGCTGTGCACCTCTGTTTTGCCAACGCACCGCTTCGCGTCAAATACGCATATCACTTAGGTTGGCCAGTGGCTCTCTTCTGCCTGTGACTTGTGCCATAGAAACTGCCGTGTGCGCCCTCTCTGGCAGTTCTACGTCCCCGTGGTCTCTATTTGCCTTCGCAACTGCTGGTATGCGTAGCTTACTGCAATCTGGCCTGCACATGGCTGTAACTCATGCTCCGAATATCGCACAAAACTAACTTTCTCTATCCCAAACGGTGCTACTGCTACAAGATAATTCTCATCACATATTGTGTGTCGTAGATACAGCAATATTTTCTGATCTTGTGATATTGTTTACCAGAACAGTACAATTCAGTTGTAGTGTACAAGATCTGACTTCCACAGAATATAAATCAGTGGTTCACATGTCATTCGCCAATCATGAATGTTAGCAATACGGATTGCGTGTGGCCGATATTCGCTAGATCTTTCCCTTGTCCGGCAGGTTGCGGAGTGCTGTCGACGCTGCTTCCATCAGAGGCCAAGCTGAGGAAGATGAACCACTAACGCCGCTGCCCGGCGCGTCGTCGACGTCGGCGACATTGGTGCCCGAGTTCTACGCCGTCGCATCTCTCAGTACACTGTACACACTATTATGTAATCAAGAGAACATCAAACAAATTGTAACCCTGTACAGGTCGAACAAATACAGTGACAATCTTTACAGAGTTCACTACGATTTCTACTAGTTCCATCTAACACGGTAATCACATCTCCCTTTAAAACTGTGTCACCGAACTTTTGATAAAAGTCTTTAACACCACACACAAATCTGAGGCAATCATTATTCGTGTGGTAAGATCTGACAAATTACTGTAAAGGTCTCTACGAAATATCACAACTCCTAACATAATTTCAGAAAAAATGTATATATATTTTCAAAAATTAAGTAAATCTTTAAAAATTCTCTACTGCACGCAGACTGTAATCTACACGGTTTTGCTGAATTAATAAAGAAGTTGTACAAGTGCGGAACACATTAACGCATTATCGTTTTCAAGCGTGAACGCACATTGCAGTCAGACAACGCTTCCTGATTAAAATATGCCGTTCTGTGTACTACTTCTGCCAATGGGACACAACTTAGCACTTGCTGCATCCTGATTGGCTGAGAGCCTGCACGTTAATGGCGAACGCACAAATACTCGTATTACGGAGTAAAGTAATATCATGGCCAAAGATAACAAGTACAAATTCCCGAAAGCACAAATACATATAAATGAATTAATTATCAAAAGATATGGAAAAAGAAAAACAAGCAAAAGAACATACATATAATATAAGTGAAGTTTATGAAATTTTGAATTACCAACAAGAAATAATTTTGTACATTACATGCGATGTTACATAATGGTTATTGCCGAGAAGTTGCTCTTCCAAACAACATCCAACACGAGCAAAACAGTTGCATCTTTGCCTGCAGTTACTTGTACATTGAGTACTGGAGCTATGCGTGGCTCTGTTTAAAAAACAATTCCGCGATGTAGTATAGGATCAAGCCATGCAATGTCTACTTTCATGCCCCGTACCTAATTCGCTGCAAATAATGGCATGCAAATCTGATTGTGCAGTCAAATAGCCTATGTACTGGCTATATTTGTGATTTAATAAAATACGCAGGAATACAAGATAAACGTTAAATGAATAATTTAATAACAAGAATTCTACTCAAACATCTGTAATTGATGTAGACGACAGAGAATATTATGAATAATATTTATTCGAGAAAGGACATCTAAAATAAATGGGTGGTGGTTGCACAATATTCACTTGAAATGGAGACAAAAAGCACTCTTATCAAATGCTGTAAAGTTACATCGAGAACATTACGAGAATGGTAGCAAAGTCCCCAAGCTAAATAGTTATCAAAGATATTTGGAAACCAAGTCCGTTTTACGATCACAATACATGAAATATTAATCAGCTGAAAACAGTTCAGAGTTCAACTTGATGATTCCCAAACTGACATACGTGGTACAAAGAATAGTAACTTACACGGCGCCTATGTTCAGTTTTGTAACACAAGTTGAGACAGAGTCCTTCACTGGAGCACTTTCAGACCTCTCGAAATTTAAAGTCTGTCCAGGTGTTAAACTATGGTAGTAGCTGTTAAACCACCCATTATCAACCACCTATAGGACCGAATCGTGCGTTTTACCACAGGTAAGTCTGCTTTCTTCCAGCACTCGACATAAAATGTCCAGAATCGCTACCTTGAGTTCATTCGAAAAGCCCCACTCTCTACTTGATTCCCATAAAGTTCTGCTACTGTATGCTTTTCCATTGGCTGAAGGCTGTCCCCATCAAAAATACATCTTTCTTAACTTCAACAAACATGATCTGTTTCAGCTTGAGTGCTTCCTGGGGATACACTGATACATTACAAGAACGCTGAAATGCAGAAACTTTATAAACATTCAGTCACACTCAGATCATTCACAATAATTACAAGTAAGGGAGCGTTCACAAATGAATAAGCTAGTATTCTTGTACAACTGCGCTTAAGTTAAATGAAAATGAATTGTCACTTAACAGTATTTAAAGAATTATTTATTCCTTCTTCACGTAAGTGCCTTTTCATTCTCTACTCAGTTGTGATGTCCACTAGTATATCCAATTGACGATTTATAAATTAGCACAGTTTTTAATAGCATTCGCAATCAACATTTTTTTAAAAAATGTTACATATTTGTTAAGTAAAAATACAACTATGACAAAAATGAGGTGCTGATACTGTTTTCATTTGCTGTGTAATCTTCTGAGCAATATTTGCGTTATAAAAATGGTATAAAAGACATACGGAATCAAGAAGTAAAACAGAGGCGGACACATAACTTTCAGAGATGATAGCTATGTGCAATGCTATCATCTGAGATATCGTGTGTTGAAATTGCATGAAGCGTTTAAAAGTTGTTAATTCAGAGGTTCATGGCGAAAATGTTTAATTGCCGTGAAATATTAACTTCTGCAGTGTTAAAAACGTTGAAATACTGCTGTGTCAGCGGATGCACCCCTTCTTTCTAATTTTACAGACGTATTCAGACTCACTTTAATATTTAACTGTGATGTATTGTCGAAATTCAGAGAGCTGAAAGTTAGCCATCCACAGGATTGTCTGACACTTGTGATATTCGCTATTTTTGTCTTAATTAAAACAGCAAATTCAGCCAGAAGGCAAATACTTGTTTATAAAGAATGATTAATATATAATAAGGCGTCGCATGGCGACGGTGGAATTTTCTAAATAATGTAATTCGTCGTCTTTGGGCGGCAATATAAACAGAAAAGTACGGATGGATATGCGATCCTTCACTATTTTGTTCGCTGGAGAACAAATGAAGCCTTGAGCGCTAAAAAGACTTTTACTGTTTTTCTCGAGTAAGACGGACGCAGATTTGTGGCGGTCTGATCTAATTATTTTTACTAAATAAATAAAAACGTGTTCCGTCTAAGTTTTGAGTGAAGTGTAGGAAGAAGAACTGTTGTAACTTACCGTGACGAAGCACGAGCGACTCAAGAGGACAATGGCTATATAAAAGAGCGCTCAATGGACATGATATGGACATACAAATCTACCGTCATTGTAGTATTAAGCTTAAGGTACGATATATGTTTTAGTTATAATAAATATTTGTTCTGGGAATACTGAATCATTTGGCAGTGCTCATTTCTATTATCTCCTCAGTATTATTTTCATTTTAATTATGCATTTTGCTAATATTACAGACTCCAAGATCAGCAGTCCAATGTGCGTGTTACATTGATAAAAAGAAAACTGTTTTATCGTCTTCTTGCATCAGCTTTAATATTGAATTTCTCTTTTGTGTGATGTTACAGTTGTTTTTGCGCCCTTAAGAACTTTCTGGTCCCTTAGGAAACTGTTTTGTCATAACAATAACTTCACAACCGGGTATGATCGTATCTACGATCATGAAGTAATTAGAAAGACGATAACGCAATTTCTTAATCAATAGCACGCTAGTTGTGACTGCCTCAAGCCACGCGAAACCGCAAGTAAAAACTATTCACATCTCATAATGCAATATTTTATGACAATGGTCAATCCATGATTCTTACGCCAATTGTGATTGATAAAACAGTTAGTTAAATCTCAATTTCCAACTTTCCATTGAATAGCAACATCACTTCTATTTTGTAACATCACACTTGGCGCCCGAACAGGGACTTGACCAAAAATTAGTTCGAATTCTTGGAAAATTTTCTATGTGCTTGTGTTAATAAATGTTCTGTCGTTTCATGTACACATCGTCTCTCTGTGAGAATAACGGTCAATAATGCAGTTTAATTACCGAGAGAAAAGAAAAGAAAAGAGACGTGAATTTGCTGAGACAACATAGCGGTAACCAAGCCATCAAAAAGTAAGTCAGAATTTTGCATACGCAGTGTAGTGCTTCAGTAGCAACATTGCTTTTCCAAGTCGATCCACATCCTTTCTATCTCCTTCCCGCTATAGAAAATCTGCTTTATTTTATCTTTCAAAGTAAAATTCTTCGTAGTCTGATAATAGAAATTATTTCTCCCCATTGTTAGTATACCTGTATTGCATTTTCAACATGGTGGATATTGTGTGCAATTTGCAGTGAAGAGCATCTTCATTCGTTTGTCTGAAACGTTTAGGTTCCATCTTGTCTTCTCGCCAGATAGAATTTTATTTGTTGCTCACGCGAGAGTGGTGCTCTTAGCGGACTCACCACGTCACTGACAAACGACGAAAGCCTTGCGTAGCACCTGATTTACTGACGAAAATGGCAGATAGTAAACAGAGACAGGTGACAACAGGAGACGGGAGTGAAGACGTTAATAGTATTCCATACCCTTTACGATCGCGAACGGTAGGTTCCCGTGTGGAAACTGAACTAACCATGTCTGTAACAGGGGAAAGTGACTCTGAAGTCCAAACTCGTCCCGCTGCAGCTACAAATGACCTCGGTGCGTTAATGGAAATGCTGAAACAACAGTTTGACGCAGTAAATGAGAATATAAAAACACAAAATGAGACTATAAAAACACAAAATGAGACTGTTAACGCCCGACTAGATGCTGTAAGCGAATCATTAAAAACAGAGCTAGGCACAATCAAAACAGATCTGCATAAAGAAATTACGGCTGAATTAAATACCCATTTGGGTGAGGTGCAAACTAAGATCAGTGATCAAATTCAGAAAATGCAGAAACAGGTGAAAAGTGAAATAGCTGAAGTATCTGGAACATTAAACACAAAAATTCAGGCAGCTACCAAAGAAATAAACTCAGTTAGAAATGCAGTATCTGACATTGAAGGTGTAGTACAGGATCTGTCGAGGCAGATAGATTCAATCAATATCGAAGAACAGGTTAAGAGCACCGTGAAAGCACACGCGGAGGCATTGTCGGAACACTACAGTGAATGGATAAAGGTAAAGATATTTTTATCGAAAAGAAGGTCAGGGAGGAGCTTAGGGAGACTGTCAAGGATGTAACTTATGAAATCTTAGCTGCTCCTGGTAAGTCGGGAGACACAGTAGTTTCTGAATTGGGACAGATTCGGAGGACACTTACACGGGATCTTCCCGAGTGGAAGCAGCAAGTAGTGGACGAAGTCAGAATGCTGAGAAACTGGGTAGAAAATCCGCACACACATACGCAAACTATAGGGAACAACTCTTTAGACGGTGACGAATGTCAGTCAACTCCTTATCGTTCACCGCCTGATTACATGCAAAACGACAGTCATGTTGAGTCCCGAGTAGGGAAAATAAATGATCCGCCCACAATCGTGAGTTTAATGCAAGAGGAAAGTGTGATTAAACATCGCACTTTTCCTGTTTTTCATCCGCAGAAGCGAGAAATACACCCCATCGTGTTCCTAAAGAATTTTTCCGGCATATTTCCCAGGAGCTGGACAGACAGACAGCGTATTCAGTTCGTCACTGGCTTTATTTCTGGTGATGCAGCATTATGGGGAACGGAAATGGTAGACACGTGTAGGAATTATGAAGAGTTTGAGAAAATGTTCTTGGCAAAATTTTGGAGTAATGGGGTACAGCAAAGATTAAGGAAGGAGGTGTATGGTGCGGAAATTTTCAATGAGAAGCATGGAAGTCTCCGGCGATACTTTGAGAAGTATCTAGCAAAAATTAAATTCTGGGATTCTCCGATTTCTTCCAAGGACGTAATTATGATTCTCAAAAGCAAACTCCCTGTGTCTATTAGAGAGAAATTAGTAAATGTGTCCGAAGAAGACACGGATGTATTCCTTTCTGTGCTGGATTCCTTAGATTTAATTAGCGAGGATGTGCGCTCCAAGGTTGGCAGCGGCAAATTCTTCCCTAGCAGCCAGCAGAATGCATCGCACGCGGACAACAATGCGCCGAAGGAGAGAGCGAGCTACTGCGACCGCTGTTACCAACCTGCCAGCGGTTATCAAAACGCAAACGGCAATAACTTTAAACGGAAGCAGAAAACCAATTACAGTAATCAGCAGAGATACCACCCAATTTACAATTACCAGGTACAACATCAGTACGGAAACCCACCCTTTAATTCTGCGCCTGAGCAGTATGGAAATTCTCCACAAACTAGTGGTAATTTTTCAAATGGGCCAGTGTACAATCAAAGTTATAGGTCGAAATATAGCAAGTGGCATGGGCAAGGCGGAGGCCACCCAGCACAACATAAGAACAACTATTCACAGGATAGAGGACCGCGGAACAATTTTCAAATGGCACCAAATGCGAACTTTCCTTCACAAGGAAATGGTTTTGCCGGCAACCAAAAGATCGGGCGACATCAGCCTTCTCAAGTATTCTATTCACAAGTGAATGCACCCAGTGGATTTGACCCCTTTACACCGGCATTTGTACCACATAACCAGCACCAATATGAAACGGAACAAACACTTAAGGCCATGAATGACAAACAGGTTAAACATCCTGCGGAAAATTAGAGGCAGCGCCTTTCAGCCTCCTAGAGGTCGCTGCCGGTTCCAGTGGGGGTACTAACAAATACTCTGATTCTGAGTATGTTAATGCGATACGGTACGACCATGAGAACGACTTACGAGATGACCTTGCACCTGACCTAGAAGCTCAAGACATTAATGACATTTATGATGAACAGGTCCAGGCTTCGATTAAGATTTCTATTACTAACATTTCTGTCACAGCCATTGTTGATACAGGAGCAAACATCAATGTGATGTCATCATGTCTTTTCAGACAGGTGTCTTCTGTTTCAAAAGTTTTATCATTGCCGATTCAGGGCTGCTCCATATCGGGAGCGATTGGTCCATTGAAACAGAGAGTTAGTTTACAGACACAGCTCCAACTGCAGATAGAATCTGTTTTGGTTTCTTACCTCTTGCGTACTGGAAATTTCCTTGTGTGAACTGTTAATGACAGGTATTGTGTTGAACAGCGCACTGACTACATGGTAACGGCTACTACATGTCATCTTTAAGTATTAAATGCTATGTATGGAAAAATTGTTTATAGTGATGGACATGAACTGATATTTCTTCAACAAGCTGAAGCAGGAAATTGAGGTTGCACCAAGAATTTCAATTTAATTTTAAGTTAGTAATAAGAAAAAAAGTGCTTGCGAGGTGATTGCCCGGAGCTAAATAAAATATGTAAAGGTGAGAAATGGAGGAGGATGCGTAAATAAGCACTTCTCTCAAGGTACAAGAATATTTATAGATTTATTTTTAGTAATGTAAGTACTTGAAGTTCTGTAGTAAAAGCCCAAATTACCTGTTTAAAAAAAAAGGGTACATGTTCAAACAGTCCAGACAGTGGACAGGAGTAGAAGAAATAGCTTAAAGTTCAGTTAAAGCGTGCTGTTAAATGGAAAAACAAGTGGTAACCCACATGTGTTCACGCAAGGAGACAATAAGCTGTAGTAAACTAAGTTAGGTGAAATACAGTACAAATAGAGGCAAACCATGAAGCATCAATAATGTAGCGTAAGTACTCCACGAGGCCATTAATTGCTATGAAAGTAAACTATTTCCCTGTGATCTGAGCCCAATGTAAAGAGTATATGAGGAATGTTAGCTGACGAATTGATTTCAGTAGAATCGAGGCACTAAATAACCACACAGCAAGCCACCTGTATCATAAATAAGTCCAAGTAAAGATCTTCAGAAGATCTGTAGTGTAATCTAGCGACCATTCAATACCCTAATTGAAGGCTAATCTAAAGAACAAGCAATTCAGTGATATTTAAACTTAATACTGACTATAACCAGAGTAAGACGTAGAAGTAGCAAAGCATGCTGTAATGAAAGACGTTGAAATTTATATATGTGCCTATGTTTATTATGATAATTTTATTTACGTACAGATTTAATTGCAAAAATGTCTCCTAAGACACTCCTCTTTCCTTGTGCCCGTTCCTTTTGATCTTGGTTCATTAACCCACACCAAGGGTCGACTTGTAAAAGGCACGTGTGCTTCGGGGCAAAGCAGTGCTCATGAGAAATGAGACACGTAGCGTGATGAACTTCGCTAGCTTTGGTAATGTTTGTTATGGACCGGTTGCGTAAACCCAGTGAACTGTCGGTTATTCCATTCATGCGAAAAATAGTAGACGCGCGTTACCGTATTTTTTTTTAACAAAGAACGATTGCTGAGTACATGAAGCGAAGAGGGAGACCTATTGTTATCCAGTCTGCCCTCAAATATAAAAAAAATTTGGCAAGCACAAAGGAAAGCACAAAAAGAAAAAAAAAGATTCAGCGTTAAATGTGTACTCGTTAAGTAGTAGATATGCTGCGTGGCAGTAGAAAATGATCTTGGGTGCACTAAAGAATAAATGCAACGAGTGTTGCGAAACCTGTAGTTTTCATAATGAGGAGATGAGCCCTTAAAAGAAAGTTTGAAAGAATATGTTTAGGTTCACAAGTGAAAGTAAACCTTGAGATATAAAGAGTCCATTCATAAAGCAGTTGTTCACTGGACTTAACAAAAGGAGTGACCATTAATTGTAAATATTAGCTCGTAAGTGATCTTTTGTAAATAGTAGAATATAAGTCTTTCTGTACCAATGGAGGAAACCTGCAAAATTGATTGTTTTGTAAATGAACTCCATCGGCGAAGGAACTAAGCACGAATGCTGTGTGAAGATGCACACTAAAGTGCGACGTGCATAATAAAAATAACTGTTCACTGTATACTAGTGGTAGTGTTGTACTGCAAGTGTAAAAAAAGAGAAGTCAAGGCTACGACAACAGGTGCAACGCAAAGTTCAGTGTTGTTCTAAGTGCAGCGACAGCTAAAACATTCGTCGTCACTTACCTGTGAGCCTCATGGGAGGCAGTTGACAGAGAAGTATGGAGGCAGCGTCAGTGTCCAGCTCCTCCGATGGAAAACGCGCGAGGTGTTTGTATCGATGCACTCGTGTGATACGAAGTTCACAAAAAAAAGGAGCAATCTACGACCAGCAGCTCTGTTACAGCCTGAGCGCGAACGGATACTAAGTATTGGAGCTCACGCAACACTGTGCAGCCGCTGTGAGTGGCTGACGTGTGGGTGACGAAACAATCCAAACTTTAAACTACTAACCGCCATGACTTCAATCGTACATACTGGAGGAAAGACATTTGTACACTTGTGTGACTACATTTTCATGTGTAAATTAAGCAATTTTCTTGAGTTGAAGTTAAGATGAGTGAGAAGTAGATTGTTAGATTACTCAGGCCTTAAAGCCATTAATACCGGCACTCCTGAACACTGCTAAAATGAATTATAATCCTGTCTCTTGATGGACAAAGAAAATGAATGTGCACTATAGGAAGACCCTAAACTCCAGACCAGTCCCGATCCTTAACAAATGTATCCAGTAGCTTGTAAGTCATACTAATAATTTTCCACTTCTTCTGTTTCATATTGTAAATAAAAACCCGGGAAGCCACTTGAATTCCTGGCACCACAGTGGAAAGGACAGATGTACTGCATGATGAACGCCGTAGACAGCTAACACAGAAAGTGAAAGCATCACGAAGTGTAGTGCTACGTTATTAAACTGTAATTGAACCACAAGGAGTCAACAGATGCTCGAACATTGTCCACTCTAGTTTAGTGAAAATAAGCACTCACTGTACTCATGTATTAGTTGTTAAGCTCAAGAGAAAGTAATTTCTGAATTCTATCCCATGAAGAGCGAAATGAACGTTCACTTATTGTTATAAGCAAATATGGACCAAACTTAAATATGCACATAAATGTTAGTCTTGGTATTATGGAATGAAGTGACTGATGAACAAAGAATGAAAAACTTTATTTTGAAAAATGATAAATATCTGATATATGTTTATAAATGTGATTTCAATTTATGTACTTTGTACGCCAGTAACGTTATGTAAATGTCACACCAAAAATCACGAATATCTCATGAGGACATGAGGATCGAGGTAATCCTTCGGCATTCCCTCTCTCCTCATGGGAGGCAATGTGATATTCGCTATTTTTGGCTTAATTAAAACAGCAAATTCAGCCAGAAGGCAAATACTTGTTTATAAAGAATGATTAATATATAATAAGGCGTCGCATGGCGACGGTGGAATTTTCTAAATAATGTAATTCGTCGTCTTTGGGTGGCAATATAAACAGAAAAGTACGGATGGATATGCGATCCTTCACTATTTTGTTCGCTGGAGAACAAATGAAGCCTTGAGCGCTAAAAAGACTTTTACTGTTTTTCTCGAGTAAGACGGACGCAGATTTGTGGCGGTCTGATCTAATTATTTTTACTAAATAAATAAAAACGTGTTCCGTCTAAGTTTTGAGTGAAGTGTAGGAAGAAGAACTGTGGTAACTTACCGTGACGAAGCACGAGCGACTCAAGAGGACAATGGCTATATAAAAGAGCGCTCAGTGGACATGATATGGACATAAAAATCTACCGTCATTGTAGTATTAAGCTTAAGGTACGATATATGTTTTAGTTATAATAAATATTTGTTCTGGGAATACTGAATCATTTAGCAGTGCTCATTCCTATCATCTCCTCAGTATTATTTTCATTTTAATTATGCATTTCGCTAATATTACAGACTCCAAGATCAGCAGTCCAATGTGCGTGTTACATTGATAAAAAGAAAACTGTTTTATCGTCTTCTTGCATCAGCTTTAATATTGAATTTCTCTTTTGTGTGATGTTACAGTTGTTTTTGCGCCCTTAAGAACTTTCTGGTCCCTTAGGAAATTGTTTTGTCATAACAATAACTTCACAACCGGGTATGATCGTATCTACGATCATGAAGTAATTAGAAAGACGATAACGCAATTTCTTAATCAATAGCACGCTAGTTGTGACTGCCTCAAGCCACGCGAAACCGCAAGTAAAAACTATTCACATCTCATAATGCAATATTTTATGACAATGGTCAATCCATGATTCTTACGCCAATTGTGATTGATAAAACAGTTAGTTAAATCTCAATTTCCAACTTTCCATTGAATAGCAACATCACTTCTATTTTGTAACATCACACACTCTGACATTTCTCGGAGCACTGTCTGTCCTGCAAACGTCGACCGCTAAAATTCCCCACACTGGGATTATCCCCACATACGGACCTTCGCTCCTCTCTGCTCCTGGTTCACCTGGAGTGGCCAAAGTATCCCACCCGCATGCGGGACCAAAAAGCTTTGCACACAAATTCCCCTCAGCTCTTACCAGTTCTAAGTGGCTGCTATACTCGCCTACATACGCATAATGCTACAAACACGAAAGAGGCACAGGATTATTACTGACAGTGAATACACCAATAATAACTTCAGATCAAGTAAGTATTACAGGTTTATTAAAGAAAGGATTTGGCACTTTTTGTAGCGAAGGAAGGATTTTTTTTGTGATATACACAACTTTCTTTTTGTCACATATCTGTTGTTTGTAATCGGCTTCTTTCCAAATAAGCCAACGGCCTTGCCGCAGTGGTAACACCGGTTCCCGTCAGATCACCGAAGTTAAGCTCTGTCGGACTTAGTTAACACTTGGATGGGTGACCATCCGGTCTGTCAAGCGCTGTTGGCAAGCGGGGTGCACTCAGCCCTTGTGAGGCAAACAGAGGACCTACTTGATGGAGAAGTGGCGGCTCCGGTCTTGTAAACTAATATACAGCCGAGAGAGCGGTGTGCTGACCACATGCCCCTCCATACCCACATCCAGTGACGCCTGTGGGCTGAGGATGACACGGCGGCCGGTCGGTACCGTTGAGCCTTCATGGGCTGTTCGTGAGGAGTTTGGTTTAGTTCTTTCCACATAGACGGAGATATGTGCTTCCGGTACCAGTGTTCTCGGCAAAGAAAAATGGTCAATACACTTCGTATGAAACTGCACAAAACACATTAAATTTCGGAGAGTCCCTCCGTACCCCATATTCTCACATTATGACGCTTCACTTATCCATTTAAATGGAATGTTGCCTCGTAACTTAACACTAAGCGTGGAAGAAAACTGTGATCCTCCATCTCGCCAAGAACGGAATTACGGAACTCCACAAGTTGTTGTTTGTCACCTTCACGAAGAGCTCGCAGTTGCTGAATTTTGTGCGGTTTTCCGTATAAATGTCGACGCAACACACGACAGACGGACATCGGGGTATGTTGAGCTGTCAAGCTGCACGGCGAACGGATTTCTGCGGACTCCTCGTGAAACTATGGGGGATGCGTTCGACGTCTGTGTCAGACACTCGGGCACGGCCCGGCGATTTGCCTTTACACAAACAACCTGTTTCTAGGAATTGTTCCTGCCATCATTTAATGCCCTGTGCTGTAAGAGGATCCACACCATACCTAGTACGAAAGTCACGCTGAACAATTATTACTGACGTGCACTGCGCAATACGTAGAACACAGAACACTTTCTGTTGTCGCACTGTTCCTTCCTAGCGGCCGGCCAGGGTGGCCGAGCGGTTCTAGGCACTTCAGTCTGGAACCACGCGACCGCTATGGTCGCAGGTTCGAATCCTGCCTCGGGCATGGATGTGTGTGGTGTCCTTAGGTTGGTTAGGTTTAAGTAGTTCTAAGTTCTAGGGGACTGGTGACCTCAGATGTTAAGTCCCATAGTGCTCAGAGCCATTTGAGCCTTCCTTGCGGGTACCATCTAAAAGTCGAAAATTTGCTCTTTCCAACAGTACGTTGTCAAATAATATATTATAATTTTTTTAACCTGTACTGTTAATGCCTAACAGCGTGGCAACACTGAGAGACAATTTTCCCTCCTCCTCTCTCTCTCCCCCCCCCCCCCCCCCATCCACTCTCACCCTTTCCCATCCAGAGATTATTCTCTCTCGTACTGTATCTGTTTAATAAACTAAAAAACTCTCTCTTTGCAACACTGGCAATATCAGCCTTGTACTGTACGTATACAGCTGTCCCTCGCTTAGCAGTACCGCAATGCATTTTAAAAAAAGAAAAATATGTTGTGATGATAACATAACATATCGGGGAAATTAAATACGTATGTAGTAAACCAGAGACTCAACAACAAATGAAGTATTTCGAAAACATAGAAGTGCAAAAGGGAAAAAAATGTACCTCGCAGCAATGATAAGATAAATACCGAAAAAGGTATACTGCACAGAGCTGGTACCACTCTTCAGATGACTCGGTCTATGAATTCGTATCTATTTCAAGTACGAGGACACGTTTGTGCACTTATAAAACATACACTAAACTTTGTTTTTAAAAAGCTACATGCTGTTGAGAAAGCTTGCTCTCGTTGTTGTTACGTTCTTTGTCTTTCAACAATGATCACAAACTTTCTTATGAGAAAGAATAATGTCGCAAATATTGTTGAGTCAGCTTCGGTTTTAATATCCTCCAGTTATGGTGGTTTTTTTTTTTTTTTAACGCAAATCATCTGGAAGCGCTGGAAGCGGAGACAACACTTTAAAAGTTAATATCTTCAGATATTTAGACTTATTTATAGTGCTTCACTTCAGGTTCCTGAGTAACAGAGCTATTTAATTCACAAGCCACAGATAGGTCCCTATGTATTTCAAAAGTTTAGAATCTTAACTGTTTATATTTTTTATTTCTTTTCAAGTACAACACAGGTACACTAGTAAGTGATTATCCCAGACGAATCTAATATTTATTTGATAACCAAAAATTTTTAGATTGCAAAAAGAATGTAGCTCTCTCTCAAGAATGAGGAAATTCCTCTGGTACTCCATGCAAATGATACTGATGATGAAGACGACGTTCTTTTAGATGAAGATGATGCCATTTTCTTAGAACAGGATGTCGAGAGTGGTGAGAAAAATGTGGTGGTAGATGATCAAAAAATAATGGTTCAAATGGCTCTGAGCACTATGGGACTTAACATCTATGGTCATCAGTCCCCTAGAATATAGAACTACTTAAACCTAACCTAAGGACATCACACACATCCAGGCCTGAGGCAGGATTTGAACCTGCGACTTTAGCAATCGCGCGGTTCCAGAGTGAAGTGCCTAGAGCCGGTCGACCACACCGGCCGGTGTAGATGATGCTGAATAGATCTTTAATCCAATCATCAGCGTCCAGTTGGAAGCGGGACTCATCACTGAAGAGAAGCCTGCTGCACTCAACGAGATTCCAGACCGAATGATACTGATACTGAAGAGGCCCAGGAGAGCGGCAGGACACAAACCTGGCTCTCTCCCGCCATGTTACCCGACAACCAGTACTGATGGTCTGGCGTGCCATTTCGTGTCAAAAATGGTTCAAATGGCTCTGAGCACTATGGGACTTAACATCTATGGTCATCAGTCCCCTAGAACTTAGAACTACTTAAACCTAACTAACCTAAGGACAGCACACAACACCCAGGCATCACGAGGCAGAGAAAATCCCTGACCCCGCCGGGAATCGAACCCAGGAACCCGGGCGAGGGAAGCGAGAACGCTACCGCACGACCACGAGCTGCGGACCGTTTCGTGTCACAGCCGCACTGCTTTGGTCGTCATTTGCGGCACCTTTACGGCACAACGAAACGTACACGATATTCTGCGCCCCGTTTTGTCGTTCTTCATGTCAAGCCATCCTCGCCTTACATTCCAGCAAGATAATGCCCGCCCGCACACTGCGAGACTCTCTGCTGCTTATATTTGGGCTTGGCAAACCCTAGCTAGGCCGGCAAGGTTGCCAGATCTCTCCCCAAATGGCAATGTCTGGTGCATTACGGGCAGTGCCCACCAACCAGCTCGGGATTTTGACCGTGTAACGCGCCAATTGGACAGAATTTGGCACGATATTCCTCAGAAGGACATCCAACAACCTATCAGTCAACGTCAAGCTGAATAACTGCTTGCATAAGGGCCAGAGGTGGACCAATGAGTTAATGACTTGCTGAATTTGTAAACCTCCTTCTGTTCTATCCAACTTTTTTTCTAAAATAGTTATCATTTGTTTGTCTGTACAATTACGAGCGTCTTTCAATAACTAACGCCCTATATTTTTATAAAAAGCCATTAATATACGTACATAGACAAACGCCCTTATTGGTTTTTCACATTTGACGTACAGGGTGTTTCAAAAATGACCGGTATATTTGAAACGGCAATAAAAACTAAACGAGCAGCGATAGAAATACACCGTTTGTTGCAATATGCTTGGGACAACAGTACATTTTCAGGCGGACAAACTTTCGAAATTACAGTAGTTACAATTTTCAACAACAGATGGCACTGCAAGTGATGTGAAAGATATAGAAGACAACGCAGTCTGTGGGTGCGCCATTCTGTACGTCGTCTTTCTGCTGTAAGCGTGTGCTGTTCACAACGTGCAAGTGTGCTTTAGACAACATGGTTTATTCCTTAGAACAGAGGATTTTTCTGGTGTTGGAATTCCACCGCCTAGAACACAGTGTTGTTGCAACAAGACGAAGTTTTCAACGGAGGTTTAATGTAACCAAAGGACCGAAAAGCGATACAATAAAGGATCTGTTTGAAAAATTTCAACGGACTGGGAACGTGACGGATGAACGTGCTGGAAAGGTAGGGCGACCGCGTACGGCAACCACAGAGGGCAACGCGCAGCTAGTGCAGCAGGTGATCCAACAGCGGCCTCGGGTTTCCGTTCGCTGTGTTGCAGCTGTGGTCCAAATGACGCCAACGTTCACGTATCGTCTCATGCGCCAGAGTTTACACCTCTAACCATACAAAATTCAAACGCGGCAACCCCGCAGCGCCGCTACCATTGCTGCGCGAGAGACATTCGCTAACGATATAGTGCACAGGATTGATGACGGCGATATGCATGTGGGCAGCATTTGGTTTACTGACGAAGCTTATTTTTACCTGGACGGCTTCGTCAATAAACAGAACTGGCGCATATGGGGAACCGAAAAGTCCCATGTTGCAGTCCCATCGTCCCTGCATCCTCAAAAAGTACTGGTCTGGGCCGCCATTTCTTCCAAAGGAATCATTGGCCCATTTTTCAGATCCGAAACGATTACTGCATCACGCTATCTGGACATTCTTCGTGAATTTGTGGCGGTACAAACTGCCTTAGACGACACTGCGAACACCTCGTGGTTTATGCAAGATGGTGCCCGGCCACATCGCACGGCCGACGTCTTTAATTTCCTGAATGAATATTTCGATGATCGTGTGATTGCTTTGGGCTATCCGAAACATACAGGAGGCGGCGTGGATTGGCCTCCCTATTCGCCAGACATGAACCCCTGTGACTTCTTTCTGTGGGGACACTTGAAAGACCAGGTGTGTAGCCAGAATCCAGAAACAATTGAACAGCTGAAGCAGTACATCTCATCTGCATGTGAAGCCATTCCGCCAGACACGTTGTCAAAGGTTTCGGGTAATTTCATTCAGAGACTACGCCATATTGTTGCTACGCATGGTGGATATGTGGAAAATATCGTACTATAGAGTTTCCCAGACCGCAGCGCCATCTGTTGTTGACAATTTTAACTACTGTAATTTCGAAAGTTTGTCTGCCTGAAAATGTACTGTTGTCCCAAGCATATTGCAACAAACGGTGTATTTCTATCGCTGCTCGTTTAGTTTTTATTGCCGTTTCAAATATACCGGTCATTTTTGAAACACCCTGTATGTTCTATGCGCCGGTGAAGTTTCGAACCGTTCTGGCAGATGGCAGAGCCGTAGCACAACGTCCTACGACTCACGTTGCAAGCAGAGTGCTGTTGTTAAATTCTTGTGTGCAGAAAAAGAAACCGTGGTGAACGTGGCGAAGCTGCGGTTGGTAGGAGTGCAGTTGGGAGATGGGTGAGGAAAGCCTGAGGAAATGCAGAAACGGAACTCTACGATCATCCACGCTCGGGACGTCCTGTCACAGCCACTGCTCCAGACGTGCTGAATCGTGCGGATGCCATTATTCGTGCCGACCGGCGCATCACAACTCGACAATTGCCTCTACAGTTGTCGGTCAGCATTGGAAGTGCGTCTGCAATGATCGAGACTCTCTTCAAAGAGGTGCTCACGGTGGGTTCCGCGAATGCTCACAGCGGACCACAACATTCAAAGAAAGGCCATTTCATCTGAATTGTTGGAGCGTTTTGAGACCGACGGAGAGGCCTTTCTGTCACGGATCGTTACAGGGGACGAAAGCTGGGAGCGCCACTTTGCGCCAGAAACAAAGAGGCAGTCCGTGGAGCGACATCATTCTCATTCACCACAAAAGAAGAAATTCGAGAATTCCCTGTGCCGGGAATGTCATTTTCACAGTCTTGTGGTATTGTGGTGGCGTCATTCTCGTGGATGTGATGCCAAGAGGGTCAACCGTCAGTTGAGAGGCATAAGTGAAGGTTCTGAAGTCAAGGACCGTTTCCGAAGTGTTCTATCGGACAAGAATACAGCAGAAATCTTGTTCCAACACGATAATGCACGCCCACACACAAGTCTGAGAACTCGGGAACACATCGCCAAATTGGGTTGGACATCATAGCCTCGTCCACCCCACATTTCAGGCCTGACACACTCGCACTTCCATCCCTTTGGACCGCTTAAAGATTCTCTATGGGGAATGTTGTGGGTTCACCACAAAAGAAGAAATTCGAGACAATTCCCTGTGCCGGGAATGTCATTTTCACAGTCTTGTGGTATTGTGGTGGCGTCATTCTCGTGGATGTGATGCCAAGAGGGTCAACCGTCAGTTGAGAGGCATAAGTGAAGGCTCTGAAGTCAAGGACCGTTTCCGAAGTGTTCTATCGGACAAGAATACAGCAGAAATCTTGTTCCAACACGATAATGCACGCCCACACACAAGTCTGAGAACTCGGGAACACATCGCCAAATTGGGCTGGACATCATAGCCTCGTCCATCCTACATTTCAGGCCTGACACACTCGGACTTCCATCCCTTTGGACCGCTTAAAGATTCTCTATGGGGAATGTGGTGGGTTGGCAGGAGAGCCAACACCGTTACTAGAGGAAGCAGAAAGGCACGCGTTTTAGCTCACGCAGGCTGGCGTGAGGTCTGGAACAGGTCAAGGAAATTAGAATATAGAAAAACGGACGTAGCTGGTGGAATACTTAACTTTAATCCATAAATGGTGAACGTCGCTCTTGACGGTACATTATTCACAGTATCAATAGTAACTGGTAATGGCGCCTTTCTAGGTCGTAGCAAATGACGTAGCTGAAGGCTATGCTAACTATCGTCTCGGCAAATGAGAGCGTATTTTGTCAGTGAACCATCGCTAGCAAAGTCGGTTGTACAACTGAGGCGAGTGCTAGGGAGTCTCTCTAGACCTGCCGTGTGGCGGCGCTCGGTCTGCAATCACTGATAGTGGCGACACGCGGGTCCGACGTATACTAACGGACCGCGGCCGATTTAAAGGCTACCACCTAGCAAGTGTGGTGTCTGGCGGTGACACCACAGGGAACACACTTTGCTTTGTAGATGACGAGAGTGTCACAGTCATGCAGTGAAAACATGGCTACGCCTACAGGACAAGAGCTTTTACCAGCAGGGAACACACGTTCTTCCATAACGTTGGGATACGGCCACAGAACGTGATGGAGACTAAGTAGAAAAATAACACATGGACAAGACATGTTCATGTACAACTTCATTAAAGTCTAACGCTTAACAATAAACATGAATGAGATTTTCACTCTGCAGCGGAGTGTGCGCTGATATGAAATTTCCTTTTACAATAAACATGTTAGAGGAAGAAATGTAGGCATTGCTTATTGAACTACCCTCGTACATCATATCTACCCATTTCCGTCCCATTTATATAATCCCTTCGTGAGGCACCTTTTTTTTCTTTTTTAGTGCAATTAGGGCTGACTACCGCAGATCTTGTAGTACGCCGCTAGTACCTTTTTCATATTGTTGCCTACAATGTCTGTGTTCCACAGCTCCGGTAATACATATGCGTATCAAATTTATGGAATTCACAGTTATCCCGTTTTCGCACCTCTAGATACCTGTAGATAACATATGAATCGGTTTCGTCTTCCTAAGCAAAAAAAAAGAATGGTTCAAATGGCTCTGAACACTATGGGACGTAACATCCGAGGTCATCAGTCGCCTAGAACTTAGAACTACTTAAACCTAACTAACCTAAGGACATCACACACATCCATGCCCGAGGCAGTATTCGAACCTGCGACCGTAGCGGTCGCTCGGTTCCAGACTGAAGCACCTAGAACCGCTCGGCCACACCGGCCGGCTCTTCCTAAGCACACCATCTTTCGAACAGAGGCGAAAGAATACTGTTCCACCACTCAGATTACGTGCTGCAGCGCTGTAAGGAGCAAAAAGAAAGGTTGACCAAAACACAATGCCGCAATCGGATTTTTGTAATTATTTGTATTAATGGTGCGTGATGTTCAGAGCTCAATTATCAGTCCTACAAAACAGTTCGATGCAGCTCAGAGAAATACTCAAGAGAATCGAGTGCGAAATATTCCGACTGTCTTTAGTACGTTAATGGTCAGTTTTTCTCTGTGGCAGATTGCTTGAACGGCAAGTGGCTGATCTGGGTTCGGTTTATGGTCGACGCAAACTTTTAAACGAAGGCACATCTTCTATGAGCGTTAGAGTGAAGCGTAAAACGTATAAAGATGGAAAAAATAGCTCGCGACTGGTAGGCGATGAATCACTGATTCGCGTCTCGTTACGGTTATTATTGTTTCGCTATTTTTCGTTCAGTTATAATATCTGCGTCTCTTATATCAAAAAGTCATGAAATGTATGCTCATTAAGACATATATGACTTCACTGCGTTTCACTACGCTTATTTACTGCTATTTTGCCTTGAAAATCGCAGTGTGTGCTCCGGTCCAAATATCGGGCTTTGTTGATGTCATCCGACTGCATTCCTGTAAGGTAATTGAACACTGGATTCGCTAGAAGAACATCAGGTCCCATATGCCTAATGGTTAGTTTTATGAAAAATGCACATCTTATGTCTAATTACCATGTATTTTTTTAATTTTTTTATTGGTGTGGCCCGCTACGAATTCCTCTCCTGTGCCAATCTCTTCATCTCAGAGCACCACTTGCAACCTACGTACTCAATAACTTGCTGAATATATTCCAATTCTGTCTTCCTCTACGGTCTTTGCCTTCTACAGCTCCCTCTAATACAATGGAAGTCATTCCCTCATGTCTTAACAGACGTGTCCCTTCTCCTCGTTAGTGTTTCCCACATGTTCCTTTCCTCTCCGATTCTGCGCAGAACCTCCTCATTCCTTACCTTATCAGTCCACCTAATTTCCCACATTCGTTTATAACACCACATCTCAAAAGCTTCGATTCTCTTCTGTTCCGGTTTTCCAACAGTCCATGTTTCACTACTATACAATGCTGTGTTCGAAACGTAGATTTTCAGAAATTTCTTCCTCAAACTAAGGCCTATGTTTGATACTAGTAGCCTTCTCTTGGCCAGGAATGCCCTTTTTGCCAGTGCTTGGCTGCTTTTGATGTCCTCCTTAGTCTGTCCATCACGCGTTATTTTGCTGCCTAGGTAGTAGAATAGTTTAACATATATATAATATATAATTATTAAACAACTGATATATCATTAGCTGTAGGAATGAATTCATCTTTGACCACACCATGTACAAAAACATGTGTGAAGTATTTACAAACATATGTACGAAAATATACCCCATGAATGAAGTGGCATGTACGAAAACGACGGAGAAAAGAATGTTTACTGGTGCTAAAACGTTAAAAACTTTTTTCTTGGATTATGTGGTAAGTTTACACTGTTCATCTCTTCCACTATTTCGCACTTCCGCATTTGACTTACGAATTCATAACCTAGTATCAGACCTTTTCGTGGCAGGAATATGCATTTCACCTAAATCAAGCGAAAAAATAAAGTATGTATTAAGACAAATTACACCTGATGATGGACCCTTAGAGTCCGAAATGTGTCGTGTATTTAATAAAACACGAAAAGTTGTGACTGAAGGCGTTTTTTAGCTCATACCTCCAGTGTATTGAACGCAGTCACGTTTGAAGCTGCGAAATATGGACAAAATTAAAGATGTACTATGTAACGTGCTATTCACATTATTTTTTCCACCCCTTGTAGCTGCCACAAATACAGGGTGATTCAAAAAGAATACCACAACTTTAAAAATGTGTATTTAATGAAAGAAACATAATATAACCTTCTGTTATACATCATTACAAAGAGTATTTAAAAAGGTTTTTTTCACTCAAAAACTAGTTCAGAGATGTTCAATATGGCCCCCTCCAGACACACGAGCAATATCAACCCGATACTCCAACTCGTTCCACACTCTCTGTAGCATATCAGGCGTAACAGTTTGGATAGCTGCTGTTATTTCTCGTTTCAAATCATCAATGGTGGCTGGGAGAGGTGGCCGAAACACCATATCCTTAACATACCCCCATAAGAAAAACTCGCAGGGGGTAAGATCAGGGCTTCTTGGAGGCCAGTGATGAAGTGCTCTGTCACGGGCTGCCTGGCGGCCGATCCATCGCCTCGGGTAGTTGACGTTCAGGTAGTTACGGACAGATAAGTGCCAATGTGGTGGCGCTCCATCCTGCTGAAATATGAATTGTTGTGCTTCTTGTTCGAGCTGAGGGAACAGCCAATTCTCTAACATCTCCAGATACTGTAGTCCAGTTACAGTAGCACCTTCGAAGAAAAAGGGACCAAAAACTCTATTGGCTGAAATGGCACAGAAAACGTTCACCTTAGGCGAGTCACGTTCATACTGAGTTGTTTCCCGCGGATTCTCAGTGCCCCATGGGCTGCGAACAAATGCTTGCTGGATGCGTGCTACATTTTCATCACTCGTTCTCGGCCATCCAGAACTTTTCCCTTTGCACAAACACCCATTCTCTGTAAACTGTTTATACCAACGTTTAATACACCACCTATCAGGAGGTTTAACACCATACTTCGTTCGAAATGCACGCTGAACAACTGTCATCGATTCAGTTCTGCCGTACTCAATAACACAAAAAGCTTTCTGTTGAGCGGTCGCCATCTTAGCATCAACTGACGCTTACGCCTAGTCAACAGCGCCTCAAGCGAACAAATGTACAACTGAATGAAACTTTATAGCTCCCTTAATTCGCCGACAGATAGTGCTTAGCTCTGCCTTCTGTCGCTGCAGAGTTTTAAATTCCTAAAGTTGTGGTATTCTTTTTGAATCACCCTGTATGAAAAGTAACAAAAATCCGATAGAAATGTGGTTTCCTTGTGGGAAATGATGGTAGTTTGTTGCTTATCCAGATCTCTTCCCCAAGCAACCACGCAAATTAGAAGGTGCGCAACGGAATTAATAAACGCTAATGGGCTGAGGGTGGGGTGAGAGAGCAATCCTAGAGATAAACTAGCTATGGAAAGAAACTGAAGATACGATAAATTCCTGAGTCTTTTACCACAAGTTTATTTCGTTACAATCACTGGCAAGTAATTCAGTAGAATCTACTCGAGGTGCAATGAATATACTGATAAACACAAAAGAAGATAAAACTGAAGTGTCTTGTGGCTGGTAAAGATCGGGAAGTGGAGCGCGTGTTGGTAAGTTCAGCTCTCTAATGTACAAGGTGTACAACTTTCCTTCCGCAGTTTTTTCCCCAACATTTGAGGCTTTAATGAAACAAATTGGTTACACATGTATCATTCAAAGTACACTCCTGGAAACGGAAAAAAGAACACATTGACACCGATGTGTCAGACCCACCATACTTGCTCCGGACACTGCGAGAGGGCTGTACAAGCAATGATCACACGCACGGCACAGCGGACACACCAGGAACCGCGGTGTTGGCCGTCGAATGGCGCTAGCTGCGCAGCATTTGTGCACCGCCGCCGTCAGTGTCAGCCAGTTTGCCGTGGCATACGGAGCTCCATCGCAGTCTTTAGCACTGGTAGCATGCCGCGACAGCGTGGACGTGAACCGTATGTGCTGTTGACGGACTTTGAGCGAGGGCGTATAGTGGGCATGCGGGAGGCCGGGTGGACGTACCGCCGAATTGCTCAACACGTGGGGCGTGAGGTCTCCACAGTACATCGATGTTGTCGCCAGTGGTCGGCGGAAGGTGCACGTGCCCGTCGACCTGGGACCGGACCGCAGCGACGCACGGATGCACGCCAAGACCGCAGGATCCTACGCAGTGCCGTAGGGGACCGCACCGCCACTTCCCAGCAAATTAGGGACACTGTTGCTCCTGGGGTATCGGCGAGGACCATTCGCAACCGTCTCCATGAAGCTGGGCTACGGTCCCGCACACCGTTAGGCCGTCTTCCGCTCACGCCCCAACATCGTGCAGCCCGCCTCCAGTGGTGTCGCGACAGGCGTGAATGGAGGGACGAATGGAGACGTGTCGTCTTCAGCGATGAGAGTCGCTTCTGCCTTGGTGCCAATGATGGTCGTATGCGTGTTTGGCGCCGTGCAGGTGAGCGCCACAATCAGGACTGCATACGACCGAGGCACACAGGGCCAACACCCGGCATCATGGTGTGGGGAGCGATCTCCTACACTGGCCGTACACCACTGGTGATCGTCGAGGGGACACTGAATAGTGCACGGTACATCCAAACCGTCATCGAACCCATCGTTCTACCATTCCTAGACCGGCAAGGGAACTTGCTGTTCCAACAGGACAATGCACGTCCGCATGTATCCCGTGCCACCCAACGTGCTCTAGAAGGTGTAAGTCAACTACCCTGGCCAGCAAGATCTCCGGATCTGTCCCCCATTGAGCATGTTTGGGACTGGATGAAGCGTCGTCTCACGCGGTCTGCACGTCCAGCACGAACGCTGGTCCAACTGAGGCGCCAGGTGGAAATGGCATGGCAAGCCGTTCCACAGGACTACATCCAGCATCTCTACGATCGTCTCCATGGGAGAATAGCAGCCTGCATTGCTGCGAAAGGTGGATATACACTGTACTAGTGCCGACATTGTGCATGCTCTGTTGCCTGTGTCTGTGTGCCTGTGGTTCTGTCAGTGTGATCATGCGATGTATCTGACCCCAGGAATGTGTCAATAAAGTTTCCCCTTCCTGGGACAATGAATTCACGGTGTTCTTATTTCAATTTCCAGGAGTGTATTTTCCATCGCTGGCCACTACTTTCTCCCAGCTTTCGGGCAGTGCACGAATCCCGCGTCGAAAAATTGCCCATCTTTTGAAGCGATCGACGAATCGATCCAATGTGTGACTCCTTCATGAGATCGGAAGTGTTGGTCAGATAGGCCATGCGCCATTGGTCTGAACAAGTGATAGTCAGGGGGAGCAGTGTCTGAAGAATATGGCGGGTGGGGTAGGACTTCCCACTTTAACGATTCCAAGTACGTTTTGACCTCTTTCGCAACGTGAGGTCGAGCGTTGTCGTGCTGCAAAATCACTATATCGCGCCTCTCGCTGTATTGCGGCCGTTTGCCTTTTAGTGCTCTGCTCAAATGCATTAATTGCGTTCGATAACGACCACCTGTGATTGTTTCACTTGGTTTTAACACCTCATAGTACACGACGCTGAGCTGGTCCCACCAAATGCAGAGCATGATCTTGGAGCCGTGAATATTCGGCTAGGCCGTCGACGTGGAAGTATGGCCGGGATATCCCCATGATTTTTTGCGATTAGGGTTATCGTAATGAACCCATGTTTCGTCCCCGGTCACAATGCGATGCAGAAATCCATTCCGCTTTTGCCTCTGAAGCAACTGTTCACATACACACAAACGCCGTTCAACGTCTCTTGGTTTCAGCTCACACGGGACCCAAGTTCCTTCTTTCTGAATCATGCCCATAGTCTTGAGACGTCTTGAAATAGCTTGCTGTGGCACTCCCACTAATCGTGCCAATTCTTCTCGAGTTTGACGCGAGTCTTCACTCAGCAGATGTCTCCAATTCAGCATCTTCGAGAACATTCTCTCTTCCACCACTATGCCGGTCTACGACGTTAAAATCACCGTTCTTGAAGCGTTAAAACCACTCACGACACGTTCTTTCACTAATAGCGTCCTTACCATACGTACTTGAGAGCATTCGATGAGACTCAGCCGCTGTTTTCTTCATATTGAAACAAAACAGTAACACGTCCCGCAAATGACGAGAATTAGGCTCGTAAACTGACATTTTCAATCAAGAACAACTTTATGATGCAGACAGAAATCGACTAATGTTTGCATGAGTTCATGTCGACCGAGGTCCAAGCTAAGTGCCCGACTTCTGCGATCTGTTTAGACCGCTGCTTACCGTTGTCGCCACCTATCGGCAAACGTCGGAAGCAGAGTTCTACACCGTATATTAAATTTTGACTTGGACAAATCTGTGACTAAACGACGCTCATTGCATTGACGCTTGCAAAACAAGTACACTGAGGCGACGGAAGTCATGACGTAGCTCTGATAACGAATCTGAACTCCTATTGGCTGGCGTAATGCACAAATACTCCCAAGGGAACCTCCCCATCGCATCCCCCTCAGATTTAATTATAAGTTGGCACAGTGGATAGGCCTTAAAAAACTGAACACAGATCAATGGAGAAAACAGGAAGAAGTTGTGTGGAACTAGGAAAAAAATAAGCATAATATACAAATTGAGTAGTCCATGCGCAAGATAGGCAGCATAGAGGGTAGTTTCAGCTCAGGAGCGCCGTAGACAGCGTGCAGTTCCTCACGGACTTGTGGGAAGAGCACAAGAGGGCAAAACAACGCGCTACATATCGTCAGACTTTCCACAACTTCCTGGAGATCCCGCTGACCGCCGCCTTCAGGGACGCCCTGTCTGCCGCCACGTGACGTGTCCGCCACCGCCACCACCGTTGCCGCCGCCGCCGCCGCTGCCATCGCCGCCGTCCACCGCCACAAACCCCCCCACGCCCTTGCCGCAGTCGCAGATGTCCTCCCACATCCCAAAAGCACCAACAGTGATGCGTGTGTTACAGTGCTAAAGTGCTTTTTATTAAAAAAAGAAAAAAAAAGTGACAGTGAAAAGTGATCGAACGCGTAAAAGTTTACAATATAGTGTCAATATAACCGTAGCTCCGAGTGTCCCTTCGTCTTTTGTGTTTTTTTTTTTTTTTTTTTCTACCTTCCATCGTGTGCAATCGAGAGGTGTGCGAAACTGTGAGTACCACAAAACTATTACAGGTCTATCAGTACAACAAACTAGTGATTTACATGCTTATATATGTCTGTCTTGCCACCACGAATAGTTTCCTCCTTTCAGTCTTCCTCACTCTCACGCACCACCGATAGTAAACTAGCTCTAAAATTGCACTATATAATGCTTCCTACTCTTTGCTCAATCGAAAAAAAAAAATAGGTTTAATAATTCGCTAAAATAGTAATGTCCTTTTTCTTTTGTCATGGATTGTTTAATATGTTAAGATAGTTTTTCCATGAGGGTTTCCTCTTTGGATACCACTTTACCCATCAAACAAGAGCTGACAACTGATACACTCGTTAATATTTCTATCAAACTGATTTCATGCCTAGTGCATGTCCCACTAAGGTCTCGTTTTTGAAGACCCAACGTAAAATGCCTCCCCCTTGTTTTCTAACACAAGATTTAAAAAGAGGATAGTAATAACACAACATTATTTTAAAATGAATAGAGCACATCCTCAACTCAAAACGTCTACAAAAATAATAACAATAATAATACCATAACTAGTAATAAGTAAAACTCCATAAAATAACTTTGTTTTCTTATATACTAATTATTCTCTGTAAATAACTAGATCCTACAATCAATGCTTACTCCATATTCACTCTGCCATACGTATAAATGTAGCGTACAAAGGCTCAGAAAAGCTAAAATTGCTAAACTACAACAATAAACGGTGCAAGAAACAACTAAAAAAACCTCTGACTGACAGACTTTCGAAAAATATTAAAAAAATTAAAAAAAAATACCAAATGAAATAATTACCTGGACAGTACAGTAACAGAAAAATAAAAATAAAGAATGGATTGTCTCGTCTATACAAGTAAAATGTAAACTGTATTTTGTAAAACGAATTTGTTATTTTGTAAATAAAAGTCTATATACGTTAAAAAAAAAAAATGGTCCCGTGGTTAGCGTGAGCAGCTGCGGAACGAGAGGTTCTTGGTTCAAGTCTTCCCTCGAGCAAAAATTTTAATTTTTTATTTTCAGACAATTATCGAAGTGCAGGCACTCACACAAAATCAACTTCACTCTCCAAAATTCCAGGACATGTTCAGATTTGCTTGGACATATGCAGGATTTGACAGTCTACACACCGAAAAATTTGAAAACGTTAAAAACATATGTTTTGACAGAGCACAGGGAAAACTGAGCGACTGTGAAACTGTTCCATTCATTTGTTGCAGTTTATGTGACAAACTCTTATGTTTTCATCACTTTTTTGGGAGTGATTATCACATCCACAAGAAAACCTAAATCGGGCAACGTATAAGAATCTTTTTACCCATTCGCCAAGTGTACAAGTTAGGTGGGTCAACAACATATTCCTGTCATGTGACGCACATGCCGTCACCAGTGTCGTATAGAATATATCAGACGTGTTTTCCTGTGGAGGAATCGGTTGACCTATGACCCTGCGATCAAATGTTTTCGGTTCCCATTGGAGGGGCACGTCCTTTCGTCTACTAATCGCACGGTTTTGCGGTGAGGTCGCAAAACACAGACACTAAACTTATTATAGTGAACAGAGACGTCAATGAACGAACGGACAGATCATTGCGAAAATAAAGAAAGTAAAATTTTCCCTCGAGGGAAGACTTGAACCAAAAACCTTGTGTTCCGCAGCTGCTCACGCTAACTACGGGACCACAGCGATCCCGAGCTCAGTTCTCCTTGATGTTGCCTATCTTGCAGATGGACTAGTCAGTTTGTATATTTTGCTTATTTTTTTCAGAGTTCCACACAACTTCTTACTGTTTTCTCGAGTGATCTGTGTTCAGTGTTTCAAGGACTATCCACTGTGCTAACTTACAACTAAATCTGAGTGGGGGTGCGATGGGGAGGTTCCCTCGTCAGCCATGCTGCCTCTACAGCCGCCCACGATTGCGAAAATGTTGCCACTGCAAGATTTCGTGCACGAATCGGCCTCTCGATTATGTGCCATAAATGTTCGTTGGCGTTAAAGTCAGACAATCTGTGTGGCAAAATCGATCACTCGAATGGTCCAGAACGTTGTTCAAACCACTCGCGAACCGTTGTGGGGCGGTCACACGGCGCATTGTCATTAGCAAAAATTCCATCTTCGTCCGGAAACATGAAGTCCACGAATGGCTGCAAACGGTCTGCAAGTAGCCGAACATACACTACTGGCCATTAAAATTGCTACACCACGAAGATGACGTGCTACAGACGCGAAATTTAACCGACAGGAAGAAGATGCTGTGATATGCAAATGATAAGCTTTCCAGAGCACTCACACAAGGTTGGCGCCGGTGGCGACACCTACAACGTGCTGACATGCGGAAAGTTTCCAACCGATTTCTCATACACAAACAGCAGCTGACCGGCGTTGCCTGGTGAAACGTTGTTGTGATGCCTCGTGTAAGGAGGAGAAATGCGTACCATCACGTTTCCGACATTGATAAAGCTCGGATTTTAGACTATCGCGATTGTAGTTTACGTATCGCGACATTGCTGCTCGCGTTGGTCGAGATCCAATGACTGTTAGTAGAACATGGAATCGGTCGGTTCAGGAGGGTAATACGGAACGCCGTGCTGGATCCCAACGGCCTCGTATCACTAGCAGTCGAGATGACAGTCATCTTATCCGCACGGCTGTAACGGATCGTGCAGCCACGTCTCGATCCCTGAGTCAACAGATGGGGACGTTTGCAAGACAACAAGCTTCTGCACGAACAGTTTGACGACGTTTGCAGCAGCATGGACTATCACCTCGGAGACCGTGGCTGCGGCTACCCTTGACGCTGTAGCACAGACAGGAGCGCCTGCGATGGTGTAGACGAACCTGGGTGCACGAATGGCAAAACATTTTTTCGGATCAATCCAGGTTCTGTTTACAGCATCATAATAGTCGCATCCGTGTTTGGCGACATCGCGGTGAACGCACATCGGAAGCGTGTATTCGTCATCGCCGTACTGGCGTATCACCCGGCGTGATGGTATGGGGTGCCATTGGTTACACGTCTCGGTCACCTCTTGTTCGCATTGACAGCACTTTGAACAGGGGACGTTACATTTCAGATGTGTTACGACCCGTGGTCCTACTCTTCATTCGATCCCTGCGAAACCCTACATTTCAGCAGGATAATGGACGACCGCATGTTGCAGGTCCTGTACGGGCCTTTCTGGATACAGAAAATGTTCGACTGCTGCCCTGGCCAGCACATTCCCCAAATCTCTCACCAATTGAAACGTCTGGTCAGTGGTGACCGAGCAACTGGCTCGTCACAATACGCCAGTCACTGCTCTTGACGAACTGTGGTATCGCGTTGGAGCTGCATGGGCAGCTGTACCTGTACACGCCATCCAAGCTCTGTTTGACTCAATGCCCAGGCGTATCAAGGCTGGTCTTACGGCCCGAGGTGGTTGTTCTGGGATCTATGCACCCAAATTGCGTGAAAATGTAATCACATGTCAGTTCTAGTATAATATATTTATCCAATGAATACCCGTTTATCATCTGCATTTCTTCTTGGTGTAGGCAATTTTAATGGCCAGTAGTGTAGCAATTTCTAGCCAATAAGCGGCTCAATTGAGCCAGAGGACCCAGTACAGTCCGCGTAAACGCAGATCGCACCATTATGGAGCCGCCACCAGGTTGCACAGTGTCTTGTTCACAACTTGGGTCAGCCACGCCGGGTCCCCCCGACCCGTTGGAGGTTCGATTCCTCCCTCGGGCATGGGTGTGTGTCTTGTCCTTTGCGTACGTTAGTTTTAGTTTCAGTTACATTAAGTACTGTGTAAGCCTAGGGACCGATGACCTCTGCAGTGTGGTGCCGTAGGAACCTAGCACAACTTTCTAACAACTTGAATCCATGGCTTCTTGGGGTCTACGCCCACTAACGCAAAATTGTGCGCCCCCGGTAGCTGAGTGGTCAGCGCGACGGAATGTCATACCTACGGGCCCGGGTTCGATTCCCGGCTGGGTCGGAGATTTTCTCCGCTCAGGGACTGGGTGTCGTGTTGTCCTTATGTCTTGCAGGAGGATACTGCAGTTCTGGGTGTCGTTGCATACGCGAATGATCTCGTAATTCTGTTAGAGGGTGACAATCGTAATGCGATTGAGGAACGTTCTCGGCTGGCTATTGCTCTGTTAACAGGTTGGTGTCGGAAGACTAAAGTGTCTATTGCACCACAGAAATCATAAAACAGGGCGAATATTTAAACCGACAAACTCTGGGAGGTTGTAGGGGACATCAAAACAAATATTTTTCCCTAATGTCATTTTTCCCTATGAGGAGTATTTAAACCGGTAGAGGAACATTTCTCTCGCGGCAAATTAATTAAACCAACAAATTCTTACCCATTTTTTTATGACCAAGAGACAACAACTAGGTAGCAGATACGTCCCAATTAAACAGTCTCCAACAACACCGACCCACACATTAACGAAGAACCGCACTTGATGAGCGCTAGTAACTGTGGCATGTGTGTTATCCTCACTCCAAACATGCGGATTGTGCATGTTGAAGACTCCATCACGACCGAACGTTGTTTCATCGGTAAACAATACAGAGGATGGAAATGTAGGATGCATTTCACAGTGTCCAAGGTAGCACTGCGAAAACTGTGCTCTGGGTGGATAATCAACTGGTTCCAGGTTGTGGACACGCTGTATGTGAAATGGACGTAACAACTGCTCTCGAAGGACTGTTCCTACATTCGTCTGATTCGTCCTCGTGTTACGTGCAATTGCCCGAGTGCTGATTGAAGGATCCCGCTCCACATGTTGTAAGGCAGCTTCCTCAAACTGCAGCGTTCTTACCGTGCGACGGCGTCCCTGTCCAGGTAATTTGCTAAATGACCCGGTCTCATGGAGACGTTGGTACACAGCAGCAAAGGTCGTATGATGCGGGATACGGAGATTAGGATATCGTTGTTGATAAACCCGCTGTGCAGCTGGTCCGTTGTGGTGCGCTACGTAGTACGTACCAACCATATCAGTGTACTCACTCCAGGTGTATCGCTCCACTAGTAAACAGAGACAATGCACTACTGCACTGGTCGACAGCAGTCGCCTACAACTGAAGAGCGTAATACGCCCTCTAACAACTGAAGATCGTAATACCGCCTCTAACAACTGAAGAGCGTAATATGGCCTCTACTGGTTTAAATAATCCTCATAGGAAAAAATGACATTAGGGAAAAATATTTTTTTTCATGTCCCCTACAACCTGCCAGAGTTTGTCGGTTTAAATACTTTTCACCCTGTATATGCAAGTTAAACAGGGCCCCAAGGTCAGAATTAATGGCCGGATAGTATCGCGTCAGGGATATGCCCGCTACTTGGGGGTATATCTATAGTCCGTGAGACGAGTGATTGGTAGTGACAGTTCCGGCGGGCAGGCGGCGCTGTTGCCGAACGTGGCTCACAGCACGCGGCGCCCTGTCTGCTACACGCATTCTCTAGCAGCAGAAATAAAAGCGGGACAAAATACAAGTCGTATTGGTACGCGTGAATTTATTTAAAGTTGATGCTTGAAATATATTAACTCGAAAACTGATAAGAGCTATTTAGTACAAGTATCTAAGATGGTGAAACATAATAAAGTTATTTTTTAAACTTCACAACTGAAATGAAAACTATTTTCGCAAGTTGTTGAACATTAGCAGTTTTGGTTTCCATTGTTAAGTATTAGCATTATTAATTTGTTCTACTACAAGCTACAGAATAATTGGTCAGTGTATTAAGAGTTATAATCTGAAGAAAGTACTCACAATATGATGATCTGGTTGTAGATCGATAGCAAACTCCCTCCTTACATTCCTGAATACGTTGTAGTTACTGTAATGGAAAAACACCACTCACATCACTGTCAGAATCTGATTTGACATTGTCTTCCTCAGCACTACTCGAACTATCACTGCTCTCTCCCAGATGTATAATTAAATTTTCGGTGCATTCTTCCACAACCCCTTCGGTTTTGGCCGCCTCTCTGATGGCACATGCAGTGCTGTTTACAATTTTAGCCCACGTCTCGCTTGTCACTTTATTGATAGCTGCTGGAAGGAGAGTTTCCACTTCAGAGATCGTGAATTTTTTATTGTTTGTAGCAATGTAATTTTTTATCTGCGCCCACACTCCTTCAATTGCATTGAAGTGACAGTGGTATGGAGGAAGCCGAACGATTTCATGCCCGTGCCTTTTAGCAATCTCGTCAATTACATATGTTGGAAATTGGGGTTTCTTTTGTGCCACAATTTCGAGCAGTTCCGCCTTCCTTAAATCTTCTCTGAAATCTACTTTTCACCGTTTCAACCACTGAATGAAATCGTCTTTTTTTGTTGCCAAGGTTGGTGCCTTATCGTGAACAACGGAATGATAAGGCGCATTGTCCATAACAATCACTGATGGACTTGTCAGATTCGTCATAAGCGATGTCTCGAACCATTCTTGAAATACTACACTGTTCATTTCTTCATGGTAATCTCCCGTCTTTTTTGACCGAAACATTTTCGAGCAGGTTGGCACAAAACCTTTCGATGTTCCTGCATGTAAGACAATAATACGCCCTCCTTTGCCAACAGGCACTGCCATTGTCCCCTCGGGCGTTCCATCATTCCAGCCTCTACGTAAAGAATGGCTGGCATTGACCCAAGTTTCATCTAACCACACTATACTTTCGAATTCCACACCCATGATCCTGCGCAGAAATCTGCACCGCCATGCAACTACATCTGTCCTTTCCATTAGTATTTTGCGTCCGTTAAACAGTGAATAGCTGAAGCCTATGTCGCAATGAAAATTTGCTCCCTTTAAAAAGATCGTCTTTCTGAAGCGACACCTGTAATTTAGATAGAGTGGGATGTTCCCTTCTCTTATAATAGCTGTATATATGACGACGAATAGCGTCTTTCTGAAAATCGTCCAAAGCTGTCACCTGCTTATTTCTCGGTCGCTTCTTTCCTGGTGTGTGCAGCTTTGTTGTGCCACTCTCGTCACAATCTACACTATACTGTTCTTTCCCTATCTTTACAACAGTGTTCTTACTTATTTTCAATGCTGCTGCAGTTCTCTTCACAACCTGAACAACAGGAATTAAGGGCCCACCTTTGTCCTTTTCTTTCTCAAAGTAATCCCTCACACAGCACACGAATTCACGGGCCTGAGTGTGTAGCGCACTTTTCTTCCTCCGTTTCACTTCTTGTGTTGGGCTGGTACTACCCGCCGCACTAGACATTGTTTACAACGAAACATAAACAAAGAAACACTAAAAACAACAAAAACGAAATAAACTGCGAATTCAACTTCAGACAAACGACGAACGACCGCACCGCCTGCACGCGAGACACTGGTAAGTTCCATAAGCGCGCGCGACCGGGTTTCAGAGCGGCAGCGTGGCCCTTGCTACCCGCTCAAAGTCAGGCCGTCATTGGCTGCCTGCCTGCGGTCGCTAGGCAACGGAAAGACGCTACCGAGCTGCCAATACCAAAGACTCGTCTCCCAGACTATAGATGAGACATGGAGTTTCATTCCGCATATCGAGTAAATGACATCTAAGTCCTTAGCTTTGTTCAACAAATTAATATCAGTTTGACAAAGAAGATTCCATTTACTGTCAAAAGCAATCAGTACAGGGTTATTACAAATGATTGAAGCGATTTCACAGCTCTACAATAACTTTATTATTTGAGATATTTTCACAATGCTTTGCACACACATACAAAAACTCAAAAAGATTTTTTAGGCATTCACAAATGTTCGATATGTGCCCCTTTAGTGATTCGGCAGACATCAAGCCGATAATCAAGTTCCTCCCACACTCGGCGCAGCATGTATCCATCAATGAGTTCGAAAGCATCGTTGATGCGAGCTCGCAGTTCTGGCACGTTTCTTGGTAGAGGAGGTTTAAACACTGAATCTTTCACATAACCCCACAGAAAGAAATCGCATGGGGTTAAGTCGGGAGAGCGTGGAGGCCATGACATGAATTGCTGATCATGATCTCCTCCACGACCGATCCATCGGTTTTCCAATCTGCTGTTTAAGAAATGCCGAACATCATGATGGAAGTGCGGTGGAGCACCATCATGTTGAAAGATGAAGTCGGCGCTGTCGGTCTCCAGTTGTGGCACGAGCCAATTTTCCAGCATGTCCAGATACATGTGTCCTGTAACGTTTTTTTCGCAGAAGAAAAAGGGGCCGTAAACTTTAAACCGTGAGATTGCACAAAACACGTTAACTTTTGGTGAATTGCGAATTTGCTGCACGAATGCGTGAGGATTCTCTATCGCCTAGATTCGCACATTGTGTCTGTTCACTTCACCATTAAGAAAAAATGTTGCTTCATCACTGAAAACAAGTTTCGAACTGAACGCATCCTCTTCCATGAGCTGTTGCAACCGCGGCGGAAATTCAAAGCGTTTGACTTTGTCATCGGGTGTCAGGGCTTGTAGCAATTGTAAACGGTAAGGCTTCTGCTTTAGCCTTTTCCGTAAGATTTTCCAAACCGTCGGCTGTGGTACGTTTAGCTCCCTGCTTGCTTTATTCGTCGACTTCCGCGGGCTACGCGTGAAACTTGCCAGCACGCGTTCAACCGTTTCTTCGCTCACTGCAGGCCGACCCGTTGATTTCCCCTTACAGAGGCATCCAGAAGCTTTAAACTGCGCATACCATCGCCGAATGGAGTTAGCAGTTGGTGGATCTTTGTTGAACTTCGTCCTGAAGTGTCGTTGCACTGTTATGACTGACTGATGTGAGTGCATTTCAAGCAGGAGATACGCTTTCTCGGCTCCTGTCGCCATTTTGTCTCACTGCGCTCTCGAGCGCACTGGAGGCAGAAACCTGAAGTGCGGCTTCAGCCGAACAAAACTTTATGAGTTTTTCTACGTATCTGTAGTGTGTCGTGACCATATGTCAATGAATGGAGCTACAGTGAATTTATGAAATCGCTTCAATCATTTGTAATAGCCCTGTATTTATCATAGCAGTATATTGGCTCCAATAGTAGGGCACGCATCCAGTGTGTGGGCCCACAGGTTAGCTCTGCTGCTGTCAGGCGAATACAGAGGAATGTTTGGATGAGATGTGTTGGGGTATTCAACACCAGTCCCACAGATGCACTGTTGGTAATTGTGGGTCTCTGTCCACTTGACCTAATAATAAGGCAGCATGCAGCCTTCTGTTGGCTGCACAAACAAAAAAGTGCAAAATATTATGGGCACTCGTTGCTATTAAAGAAAGAATGCTTGATATTTAGCAGGGAGAATGGGGTAGGTCTAATACGGGCCGTAGAGTCCACATGTTTCTACCTACCGTGAGGGAAAGACTAAAGAACAAGGTAACGAAGCCCTCGCAGGGCCTAGTCCATTTCCTTACAGGTCATCCCACGTACCTGCGTCCAATAGGGAAAAGGCCAACACCAGAGTGTCACTGTGGTGCCCATGAGGGATCGCCTGAACATACAGCGTTTGACTTCTGTCCAATATATGAACAGGCTGTCTCAGCTGAGAGGCGGCTTCTACAAACAAGAAACGTTGATGAAATATTGAGGAATGGCGAATTGTTCGACAATTTCGCAAAATTGACAAACAAAATCTCAAAGGAGGCTCAGCCAGCCTACCTTGGGAGAGGTTAAAGGCGTGTTCGCACTCAAGATCTACTGCGCAAAATGTAAATATATTGTCTGTTTAAGTCT
Source organism: Schistocerca serialis cubense (assembly GCF_023864345.2). Taxonomy (NCBI): domain Eukaryota; kingdom Metazoa; phylum Arthropoda; class Insecta; order Orthoptera; family Acrididae; genus Schistocerca; species Schistocerca serialis. The sequence goes on from NC_064649.1 coordinate 107,234,476, forward strand.
CTGACTGGTAGTAGGTTGTAGTTGTAAGTTCGGTATGGTGGTGGAGGGACCACAAGAATGGTATAAATGGAGTGGCTTTCTGGTAGTAGCGGCCCGCCTGGCTAGGAACGGGGAGCTCTTTGGGATGATTCCAGAGAGGCTAAGAGGCCGTTCACTGACACATACTACGGAATAGTTTATTTGCTTGGAGGTGTGATCACATTAACAAACCACTTTTTGTAAAACTGAAATATCCTCTTAGAAAAATTTATGCATTTCTGTGCTGATAAACCCCTTACGTTATTTGATTTTCAAACGGCTGAGTAAAACTGAACGTACTCAGACATTTCTCTCTTTACTTATTCTGATCATCAGTAAACTGACACACAATATTTTTAGCGCAACGCAATCTGACTTTGAATAATCCCTACAAAGGAGTGGCCCTGACTAACAATAACCTATACCTTTCATGAATCACTTACCTCACAAAAATCTTCGTTACTGGAACTATTGCAATATAGCGAGCGCCAATACTGCCAGCTAAATAAGAGATTCTAACTACTGAAGGCACTAACTACTGATAGGCATAGTCAGCAAATGAATGATTTTGGTAGAGAACAAACAATATATTTACCTTAATAATGTTCCAAAGTCATCATATATATATATATATATATATATATATATATATATATATATATATATATATATATATATCAGTTCATGATATCCAGTATTACAAATTTACTCTTTCTGATGGACACACGTCCAGATCGTCCGCTCTCAAAACTCTGCCATCTCTCTCCCCACATCCACCACTGCTGGCGGCTCACCTCCAACTGCGCAACGCTACGCGCTGTTCACAGCCAACTGCCCAACACTACAATAATAATATTGCAACAATGCAGACCAGCCACAGACTTCACACAGCACAGTCAGTGATTTTCATACAGAGCGCTACGTGGCGTTACCGATGAAAAAACCTATACAGCCTACTTACAAGTTATGTATGTATCAATAAATTCTTGGAAAAAAAGTTCTTGTCCTTATCATCATCATTTTATCCCCATCGACACTCAAGTGGCGACAACTCGAAAGCCTTGGACCAGGCGAACGTTCTACACGACGGGAGGCCCTAGCCACACGGCATTTCATTTCAACGCCAAATTTCGCCGCGTAACGCGTACGTTCGTCGTACGTCCCACATTGATTTCTGCGGTTATTTCACGCAGCGTTGCTTGTCTGTTAGCACTGACACCTCTATGTAAACGCCGCTGCCCTCGGTCGTTAAGTGAAGTGCGTCGGCCACTGCGTTCTCCATGGTGACGGTCGTATTCTCGGCACAATCTTGCCACTGTGGATCTCGGAATACTGAATTCCCTAACGATTGCCCAACTGGAATGTCCCATGCGTCTAGCTCCGACAACCATTCCGCGTTCCAGGTCAGTTACTTCCCGCCGTTCGGCCATACGTCGGAAACCTTTCCACATGATTCAGCTCCGCCAATGCACTGCCCTTTTTTATACCTTGTGCACGCGATACCACTGTCATATGTATACGTATCCACGACTTTTGTCACCCCAGTGCAATTGTTGTGCAACTGTGCCAGGCCCAGTGACCAGGTAGACCCTAACGGTGAAATCATTCACGGTTATTAAATCCAGCGAGACCTTCACTGCCACCGCTGACCATGAATTTCACCATCGTTCGAGTGTGAATATGGTGGATGTGGGTGGCTAAATCTGTCGGCACACGGACCGTGCTGTCGAACGTTATCGTTGAGCGTTCCAAGTTCAGCGTGCTGCTGAACGCTCAGGAACGATGCGACTTGTGCATACGGTACGTGAACCCCAGCGTGATATACGCGATCGCAACGCACTCCAGCGGCAGTTGAGGGATGTTTCTAGTTCGTAAATCACACTGTTTACTCAACGGGCGCGGAAAATTCCCACGTTAGCTCTATTAAAACGCACATTTCCTCCATTGTCCATATCCTAGTCACGTTGTTCTATGGCATATGTAATATACACAAATAAAAACTTCAATATCGATGCACATGCTTTGAGACAAAAAGGAAAGAACCAGGTCCATTCAATAAGGTCACAGGCTTATAAAATTTCCGTTACAAACGGTGGGATACAAATTTGCAATAGTTCTCCACATAAGATAAACACTATTTTATCTTTCCCACATTTTAGAAAACCTCTAAGGTCATTCTTACTTGATCACTGTTCCTACCCAGTAGCAGAATCTTTACAACCTGTAAATTACGAAACTCAAAAGAAAAAGGAAAAAAATATCTTTATACTAGTAGCGCAAGCTGTCCTGTAGATTAAGCCAATCGAACAAAGTCACCCCTCAAAAGGAAGGTGAACTTATATTTACGTAACATCAAATATTGTAGTATATACTTACATGAAAGTAATAGTAAAGCATCAGAACCTAATATATACACGAATGTTAGGAAAAAGAATATTTAGACTTAGCGAGTCGCGAACCGTCATTAAACGCCATAACTCATAAATCTTCTTTTTTTAAAATCTCATTTTGTTCGCTTTTGTTCGTTGCATCTGCTCGGGGCGGACGTCGTAAGACATCCGTTTTTAAGTTCGTTGTTGATCGATTAACTGAAAAATGTTCAAATGTGTGTGAAATCTTATGGGACTTAACTGCTAAGGTCATCAGTTCCTAAGCTTACACAGTACTTAACTTAAACTATCCTAAGGACAAACACACACACCCATGCCCGAGGGAGGACTCGAACCTCCGCCTGGACCAGCCGCACAGTCCGTGACTGCAGCGCCTGAGACCGCTCGGCTAATCCCGCGCGGCGATCGATTAACTCAGTTTCTTTTATTACAGAGGGCAGCTAACCCTCTGGCCGAACACGATCAGCTACCGTGCCGGCGTTTGTTCTATTGGCTTGATCTACAAGACAGGTTGCACTAACTGCAGTAAATCTTCAACGCTAGTTATTACGCTAAAGTGACAACAAATGATTTGCGGCCAAAGATAAGATGTTAATCGTAGATATATTACTAATTGAAATCTAATTATAACAAATTTTACCAAGAACAATGCGTTTTGAGTGGATCTTCAGTGTGTCGCTGCCCTCAAGTAGCAAAAAAATGGTTCAAATGGCTCTGAGCACTACGGGACTTAACATCTATGGTCATCAGTCCCCTAGAACTACTTAAACCTAACTAACCTAAGGACGTCACACAACACCCAGTCATCACGAGGCAGAGAAAATCCCTGACCCCGCCGGGAATCGAACACGGGAACCCGGGCGCGGGAAGCGAGAACGCTACCGCACGACCACGAGCTGCGGAACTTCAAGTAGCATACTCTCATAATACGCAAGGTACAATAATTGTTTCGCCACGAATATGGTTCTCTCATCATTTTATTGCAACGAATCATTTAACAACGCGTTTTCGAGCGATTCTCAATTTGCTGGTGCTTACAAGGGAACATCCCCATCGCACCCCCCTCAGATATAGTTATAAGTTGGCACAGTGGATTGGCCTTGAAAAACTGAACACAGATCAGTCGAGAAAACAGGAAGAAGTTGTGTGGAACTATGAAAAAATAAGCAAAATATACAAACTGGGTCGTCCATGCCTAAGATAGGCAATATTAAGGGCAATGTGAGCCGAGGAGCGCCGTGGTCCCGTGGTTAGCGTGAGCAGCTGCGGGACGAGGGGTCTTAGGTTCGAATCTGCGCTCGGCTGAAAATTTTGCTTTCTTTATTTTCGCAAAGTTATGATCTGTCCGTTCGTTCATTGACGTCTCTGTTCACTGTAATAAGTTTAGTGTCTGTGTTTTGTGACAGCACCGCAAAACCGTGCGATTAGTTGACGAAAGGACGTTTCTCTCCAATGGGAACCGAAAACATTTGATCGCAAAGTCATAGGTCAACCGATTCCTCCACAGGAAAACACGTCTGATATATTCTATACGACACTGGTGACGGCATGTGCGTCACTTGACAGGAATATGTTGTCGACCCACCTAACTAGTACACTTGGCGAATGGGTAAAAAGATTCTTCTACCTTGCCCGATTTAGGTTTTCTTGTGGATGTAATAATCACTCCAAAAAAGTCATGAAAACATAAGGGTTTGTCACATAAACTGAAAATAAAAAGTTAAAATTTTCGGGCGAGGGAAGATTTGAACCAAAGACCTCTAGTTTCGCAGCTGTTCACACTAACCACGGGACCACTGTCCTCCTCGACTCATGCCGCTCTTAATATTGCCTATATTGCACATGGACGACCCAGTTTGTATATTTTGCTTATTTTTTCATAGTTCCACACAACTTCTTCCTGTTTTCTCGATCGATCTGTGTTCAGTTTTTCAAGGCCTATCCACTGTGCCAATTTATAACTAAAACTGAGGGGGGTGCGATGGGGAGGTACCCTTGTTAGAAACGACATATATACGTATAAGCTTGAACTGAATGCCAACATGGTGCCTCACAGGTCTATTCTGAAGGGACGTAGGTGGCGTTGTGCCATCTGATTGGTCAACGCTCAGATGCACGCTCAGAATATGCCAGATATTGCTCTGCGCGTTCGGAAAGACTCCCCGAACGTGCTATTCCACGCTATGACGTCAGAAACTCGGCACGCTCAACGCTCAACGTTCCGATGCACGGTCCGTGTGCCGACGGCTGAAGGCTAAGAGCGACTACGTGTGCTGCTTCGGACTCGGACCAGGTCTGAACCCGCGACTCCGCTGGCCAAGGCTCCACCTAGAGCGGCGCGACCACAAGGAATCCCAGCTGCGCGCGTAAGCCGGAGTGTCTCTACCGAGCGTAAGACGAGAAGTGACTCTGCCGCAAACAGAGGGCGAGCAGAGCCCTGACGTCATCCTCCTCGGAGCAGAATCCGAAGTGAAGCTGCAAGCGCAGAGCGCCTCACCTCTGCGGACATTTCCCACGTCTCAAGCGACAGATGCCAACGAGAAAGCAACGTTTTTGTTGCACCAATGAAAAAACGGACAAATGCTATCGAAGACAGTGTAAGACGTGTATATTTCTATTGTTTGTTGTCAAATCACGATTTATGGAAGATGTTTATATTTTATTTATAGGATTAAGTGGGAATAATTAATATTTGTCATGTTGGAAATAATTGTGGTAGCAGGGAATGTCTGCACCAAAGTAGTGATGACAAGAGAGACCGCACATTGATATAATTTTAAAAAGGGCGGGAGAGACCGCGTATGGATACATTTTAAGAAAAGAGCGGGAAAGACCGCGCAATGATACATTTTGTAATGGTGGCAGGGATTGTCTGCACTAGAAAGCATTGTTGACAGGAGAGGCCGCACTTTAGCGTTCGTAGGAAGTCAGTAGTAAGCGAGATGTGAAGCGAGTCGATAGCAGATCTGAAGCGAGAGGTTGAGAGGAGCGGTGTGCCTGCCAGCCACCAGCTATGATTTACAAGAGATTATAAACGGGTGTACAGAGACATCAGCTAACTATTATAATAAGTGAGAAACTCAAGACTACTGAAGGTATGTTTGCGCAATGCTAGCTGTAAGATTATTGTAAAAAGTAGGTCCCGTTTGAATGTTTGTAAAATCATTTCATTCAGAATATAATTAACTTTTGCCAGCAATATTGCATTTACAATTATAATCCATCCCAAAAACCATCAACGTAAAACTTTGCAAAATTTTATTGTTGTCAAGAAAAACTTTAACTATGAATTACGTAACTTCAGTCAAATTAATTAAAGAATAACGTCAGCTTTGCTATTAAAGAATAACGCCAGCTTTGGTAATAAATACAGCCACTTATTATGAAAGCCCACCAGCAGCTAATAGAGTATAGTGAAACAGAGTAAGTATATTCATGTCGCAGTTCGATGTAGCAGTCAGATGGCGATCCAGTAACAGTAAAAAAGGTAAGGAACAGTTTTGGGTTATTGCAGGTAACGACTTAGGGCCACGACGACGACACATTCTATGTTTTCTTCGAAATAATCAGAAAATCACTTTTAATAAGCAGCAATTAAATTTGTATGCGAAGATTGAGAAAAAGAATAAATTTCAAAGGGAAGATTTCATTTGTTATTATTAAGCAAGAGATAGAAATCCTAAGGAAAGGTTTCATAATTTATTGTAAAATGGAAGGTTATCATTAACAAAAGAGATATAGAGGAGACGGTTATTGCGTAATAACAAAAGAGGTATACAGGAGACGGGAAGGTTTCAACAGTGCTGGCAAAGCAGAGTTAACACAGCCTTCCAAAATGCCTTCACCAAAGAAGACGAAGTAAATGTTCCAGAATTCGAATCAAGAACAGCTGCCAGCATGAGTAACGTAGAAGTAGATATCCTCGGAGTAGTGAAGCAACTTAAATTACTTAATAAAAGCAAGTCTTGCGATCCAGACTGCAAACCACTTAGGTTCCTTTCAGAGCATACTGATGCAATATCTCCATACTCAACAATCATATACAACCGTTCGCTCGACGAAAGATCCGTACCCAAAGACTGCAAACTTGGACAGGTCACACAAATATTCAAGAAAGGTAGTAGGAGTAATCCACTAAATTACAGGCCCATATCATTAACGTCGACACGCAGCAGGATCTTGGAACATATTGATGTGTCAGCACAGTATGGAATTCAACTTTTACACAATGACACAAGCTCAGCACTGTCGGCTGTGGGGTGGTAGGACTGGACCAAGCAATCATGAAAAATGGTTCAAATGGTTCTGAGCACTATGGGACAACTCCTGAGGTCATCGGTCCCCTAGAACTTAGAACTACTTAAACCTAACTAACATAAGGACATCACACACACCCATGCCCGAGGCACGATGCAAACCTGCGACCGTAGAAGTCGCGGGGTTCCAGACTGTAGCGCCTAGAACCGCTCGGCCACCTCGGCCGGCAGGCCGGCAATCATCATCGACAGTCGCACTGAATATTTATTTCGCACATTTAAACAAGACAAATAACAAATCAACCATCAACACACTTTTAAAATTACCATTCGGGTGAGAGCAAGTTACTTCAAAATTTAAAAATTCATAAACCACGGCACTTATGGCCTATTACATGTTTAGTGAAATGAGTTAAAATTATTTACTCAAACCTATGATCAACCTGAAGAGCAATTTATTAAAATTTAACGAGGAAATGTAGCAGACAACAACAAATCAGATACCATGGCACACAACCACGTTACGTAAATGGCAGTCACTCTACAACGTAGGATATAAAATATAAAATCTCATGTGATCGAGCAACCTCGTGGGATTCAACAAACTACGCCCAGAAGCGGACTCCCGCTCACTCAGCTGTTTCCAAAACAGGCTCGGCATGGACCCCCAAACGGGAGCAGCAACGGTCACGAATAGGCACTAAAAAACTCATAAATAGTGGGTATCTACAACAGACAGACATCTGCCTTAAGTACACTACTGGCCATTATAATTGGTATACCAGTTGACGTGCTACAGACGCGAAATTTAACCGACAGGAAGAAGATGCTGTCATATGCAAATGATTAGCTTTTCAGAGCATTCACACAAGGTTGGCGCCGGTGGCGACACCTACAACGCGCTGACATGAGGAAAGTTTCCAACCAATTTCTCATACACAAACAGCAGTTGACCGGCGTTACCTGGTGAAACGTTGTTGTGATGCCTCGTGCAAGGAGGAGAAATGCGTACCATCGCGTTCCCGACATTTGATATAGGTCGGATTGTAGCCTATCGCGATTGCGGTTTATCGTATCGTGACATTGCTGCTCGCGTTGGTCGAGATCCAGTGACTGTTAGCAGAATATGGAATCGGTGGGTTCAGGAGAGTAATACGGAAAGCCGTGCTGGATCCCAATGGCCTCGTGTAATTTAGCGCCAATGGTGTGTTGGAGCGAAATGCGGTTGGCATCCCTGCACACGCCTGTCTAACTACCGGAAGTTTCGTTGTTGTATGTCTGTTAGACATTGATTAGTGCTGTATTGAGTAGAGCGTTGTATCGCACGGTTCGTGAATTTTGAGAGGGCAGAGTGAGAGGAGAAACGCGTCTGCTTTGCATTACTCGAGTAAACCTTTACAGAGATACTCCAAGTGATGCGGGAAGCCTACGGTGATGAGTGCTTATACCGCACTCGGTGTTGCGAATGGTTAATATGGCTTAGGCCGGTATTACACTATCAAATTTCTTTGTCCAATATCTTTGTCAAAGATATTTGATAGTGTAATAGGGACTTTGTCAAATGTCGTCCAACATTTGATCAAATCTAGGGCCTCGCTGTATATTTGATCAAAGAAACCGCTTGTCTTCTGTTCACTGCAATGTGACATGTTACCACATGGAGCGCTAGCATCGCTGCAGCGTTCTGTCGTCTGTAGTATTTTTACAACCATTGCCGGTAAATACAATTGGTGTGTGCCGACAACTACAAAATTAATAGAGATGTCTGAAGCTGATGAGGCGCTTTACAACGTGAGGCAACCTGAATACAAAAATAGATTAAGAAGATTGGAGACCTGACCTAACCTAACCTAACCTAACCTAACATACCCCTCTCCTGTAGCAAGGAATCGGAGTGTTACAGTGAGCCTGTCTTCTGAAGATGTAGCAGTTCTTAAGTGAATATTGTGCTTTGTGATATGACGATACACTTCATTGAGCACATACAGAAATGTATGCTCATCCATTCTTAAGTAATTGATGTACGACTTGACGTCTTCCAGTGTAAGCTCACGTAACAAGTTTTGTTGAATGCTTTTATCGTGTCGTCGTAAAACCCACGGCTTCACCCAGATTAGATTAGTTTTTCGTTCCATAGATCCGTGCTGAGGAGATCCTCGTGGATGTGGACCATGTCGATTTTTTTTAAGCTGAAATAACAATACTAATAGTATGAATAAATACAATACATCATTTGTTTCTATTAAAAATTTCGCCAATGCAGTAGAAGGAGTTGGCCAGTAGTAAGTCTTTCAGGCTCCTTATAAACTGATTTTTATTTCTAACTACATTTTTTATGTTTCCTGTCAAATTATTGAAG